>NC_065581.1:71949313-72577980 GCF_024542745.1 Macaca thibetana thibetana | reverse complement strand
AAAAAAAAAAAAAGAACTATAACAGACTGGGCACAATGACTCACATTTGTAATCCCAACACTTTCGGAGGCCAAGATGGGAGGATTGCTTGAGGTCAGGAGTTTGAGACCAGCCTGAACAACATAGTAAGATGCCACCTTGAAGAAGAAGAAGAAGAAGGAGAAGAAGAAGGAGGAAGTAGAAGAGGAAGAGGAGGAGAACGAGGAGGAGGAAAAAGAAGAACTAAGACAAACCAGTGACACAAAAACCTATGAGAGAAAAAAAGCCTTAATTCAGCCTGTTCTAATAGTCCCATAGCTGTTTTATAGGTTAAATAGAGGTTGTTCAGCCTCCAGTGCTACATACAGGTAGACAGATTGTAAGGGATGTCTTGCTCAGTCCATATAGAGAAAGCTCCCTCCCTCATCTGAGGTTTATCAGTTGAGAGACACATTTCTTTTCTAATAGACTGACAACTAAAATGGACAGATTCTTCAAGGGAGGCCACTGCTCATTAGACAGAGACACTCATCTAATAGCCACTATTAATATAAAATTGCTGGCCTAATAACAACTGTGATATCTGTTTAACAAAAATGTATACTCACTCAGCATTGTAAAGAACTTTTGTTAATGCATTTCTATATAGGTAATTTCCAGATATATATTTCTTTTCTTTATTTTCTTTTTTTTGAGATAGGGTCTTTTTCTTTCACCCCGGATGGAGTGGAGTGACATGATCTCAGCTCACTGCAACCTCTGCCTCCCTGGCTCAAGTGATCCTCCTATCTCAGCCTCCTGAGTAGCTGGAATTACAGGCACACGCCACCCACACCCAGCTAATTTTTTTTTTGTAGAGATGAGGTTTTGCCATGTTGCCCAGGCTGGTTTCTTAACTCCTGGACTCAAGCAATCTGCATGTCTCAGCCTCCCAAAGTGCTGGGATTACAGGCTTGAGCCACCGCTCCAAGCCTACAGATTTATATTTCTAATTCAAGTTTGTATCTTCATTCTTTCTCTTGTTTATACATTCAGTCAATATTTCTTGAGCACATCCTATGTGTCAGGCATTACACTAGGGGCCAAACAAGACAAACGTGACAGCTACCCTCATGGAATTTGCATTAACAGAGGTAGGCAGACATTAAAAAAATTGTAAGTTGGGATAGTCATTGCAGTAATTGAGCTCCATAGAGACAGCGCCTGGGCAAGTGAGAGCCAGATGAGCACTGGGCGACTCTGCCTTGCTGAGGAAAAATAACTAAACATGGGGAAAGGAGATCCTAAGAAGCTGAGAGGCAAAATGTCATGATATGCATTTTTTGTGCAAACTTGTCTGGAGGAGCATAAGATGAAACACCCAGATGCTTCAGTCAACTTCTCAATTTTTTTTTTTTTTTTTTTGGAGATGGAGTCTGGCTCTATCGCCCAGGCTGGAGTGCAGTGGTGTGATCTTGATCTTGGCTCACTGCAAGCTCCGCCTCCCGGGTTCACGCCATTCTCCTGCCTCAGCCTCCTGAGTAGCTGGGACTACAGGTGCCTGCCACCACGCCCGGCTAATTTTTTGTATTTTTAGTAGAGACGGGTTTTCACCGTGTTAGCCAGGATGGTCTTGATCTCCTGTCCTTGTGATCCGCCCGCCTCGGCCTCCCAAAGTGCTGGGATTACAGGCATGAGCCATCAAGCCGGCCTCAGAGTTTTCTAAGAAGTGTCCAGAGGTAGAAGACCATGCCTGCTAAAGATAAAGGAAAATTTGAAGATACGGGGGCAAAGGCGGACAAGGCCCGTTATGAAAGAGAAATGAAAACCTATATCCCTCCTAAAGGGGACACAAAAAAAGAAGTTCAAGGACTCCAATGCACCCAAGAGCTCTCCTTCGGCCTTTTTCTTGTTCTGCTTTGAGTATCGCCGGAAAATCAAAGGAGAACATCCTGGCCTGCCCATTGGTGATGTTGGAAGAAACTGGGAGAGATGTGGAATATCACTGCTGCAGATGACAAGCAGCCTTATGAAAAGAAGGCTGCGGTTCTGGGGTCGTGGCCTTGCTCCCGCTGTGCGGGAAAAGAATCCAGGCCCTTCCACGCGCGTGTGGGCGCGGGGGCCCCGAAATGCTCCTGGTTCCGCGCTAGGTCTCCGCTGGGGCAGGACCCAGAGCCATGGGTGGGACCACCAGCACCCACTGGGTCACCTTCGAGGGGGACGAGAATGAGAACATCACCGTGGTGAAGGGCATCCGGCTTTCGGAAAATGTGATTGATCGAATGAAGGAATCCTCTCCATCTGGTTCGAAGCCTCAGTGGTATTCTGGTGCTTATGGTGCCTCAGTTTCTGATGAAGAATTGAAAAGAAGAGTAGCTGAGGAGCGGGCATTGGAGCAAGCTGAGAAAGAATCTGAAGATCAGAAACCACTAAAGCAAGCCAAAGAGCTGGACCGAGAGAGGGCTGCTGCCAATGAGCAGTTAACCAGAGCCATCCTTCAGGAGAGGATATCAAACGAGGAGGAAGGCGCTAAGGCAAAGCACCTGGCTAGGCAGCTGGAAGAGAAAGACCGAGTGCTAAAGAAGCAGGATGCATTCTACAAAGAACAGCTGGCTAGACTGGAGGAGAGGAGCTCAGAGTTCTACAAAGTCACCACTGAACAATATCAGAAAGCTGCTGAAGAGGTAGAAGCAAAGTTCAAGCGGTATGAGTCTCATCCAGTCTGTGCTGATCTGCAGGCCAAAATTCTTCAGCGTTACTGTGAGAACATCCACCAGACCCTCAAATGCTCCTCTCTGGCCACCCAGTATATGCACTGTGTCAATCATGCCAAACAGAGCATGCTTGAGAAGGGAGGATAAAAACTTTCAGAACGAGCAAAACACCATCAACGTTAATTCCAGAGATGGAACATTTTTTTTTTCCTAGTAAGAAAATAACCCATTTGAAGAGAAGACCACTAATGAGAAGACCACTAAAGAGAGACACCAAGAATGGATTCAGCAGAGTCATTTCACATTTTGAACAGCAGCAATTTGAAGGGCCAAAGCCTTGATCAGGGATCAGTCATTAAAGGATACACTTCAGTATTAGTAAACCCTCTTATGATGATTAAAAGAGAAGGGCAGCCCTCTCCACCGTTTGGTACTTTCTATTCAACTTCCACTGAACATAAAATGTTTTTCTTCAGAGCAAGCCCCATCATTTGGTGAACCTCCACCCTAACAAAGTAGGATGGGGTGGGGGGCTAAATTAATTGGAGTCGGGTGAGGAGAGAGCCAGAAAACAGATCTGGGGCAGCAGTGCTGGGTGGAATTGTCTAGGCTATGGCATGCTGGCTTTCTCTTTCTTTCTTTTCTCCTTTGATTATGTAAGAGCTGTTTCATTTTAACTTATTATGGTGATTACACAGGCAAGAAGACAAAAAGGAGAGAAAATGTACCTCTTCTACTGGAATAATGTTTATGATTACAAGTGAGAGACTGTATTATTATCAATATGAAGGCATAACCTCTATACTGAATACTCACATCTTTGCTTCACTCACTATCAATAATAAATATATTTTCTGACAAAAAAATAAGAAAAGAAGGCTGCGAAGCTGAAGGAAAAATACGAAAAGGATATTGCTGCATATCGAGCTAAAGGAAAGCCTGATGCAGCAAAAAAGGAGTTGTCAAGGCTGAAGACAGCAAGAAAAAGAAGGAAGAGGAGGAAGATGAAGAGGATGAAGAGGAGGAAGATGAAGAGGATGAAGAGGAGGAAGAAGGTGAAGAAGATGAAGATGAGGAAGAAGAAGATGATGAATAAGTTGGTTCTAGCACGGTTTTTTTTTCTTATCCATAAAGCATTTAATCCCCCATACACAACTCACTCCTTTTAAAGAAAAAAATTGAAATGTAAAGCATGTAAGATTTGTCTTTAAACTGTACAGTGTCTTTTCTTTTTGTATAGTTAACACACTACAGAGTGTGTTTTTAGATAGTCCTGTCCTGGTAGTATTTTCAATAGCCACTAACCTTGCCTGGGACAGTATGGAGGTTGTAAATTGGCATGGATTTAAAGCAGATTCTTGTTGGTGCAGAGCACAAATTAATTATATATGGGGATGGTAGTTTTTTCTTCTTCAGTTGTCTCTGATGCAGCTTATATGAAATAATTGTTCTGTTAACTGAATACCGCTCTGTAATTGCAAAGAAAAAAGTCGCAGGTGTTTTGTTGACATTCTGAATGCTTCTAAGGAAATACAAGAAAAAATATATAAGTTGATTAAGCGTCATAAAAGAAAACTGGGCCAGGCATGATGGCTCCCTCCTGTAATTCCAGCATTTTGGGAGACTGAGGCAGGAGGATCACTTGACCCCAGCAGTTCAAGACCAGCCTAGGTGACATAGGGGCAACTCTGTCTCTACAAAAAAATAAAAATTTTAGCCAGGCATGGTGCTATGTGCCTGTAATCCCAGCCACCAGCCATTTGGGAGGCTGAGGTCGAAGGATAGTTCGAGCACAAAAGGTTGAGGCTGCAGTGAACTATAATCCTGCCACAGCACTTCAACTTGGGTGACAGAACAAGACCTTGTCTCTAAGAAAAAAAAAGACTGTAGGATATTGATATTTCAGGAGTCTATAAGAAGTTCTGACTTAATTGGGTTTGAAGAAGTGACACTGAAGTGAAAGTTAGAGTATGAAAAACTAGCCAGGAACATTCAGGTGAGTGTGACAGAATGAAAAAAAGGAGCAGGGAGGAAATACTAAGCAGAGGACACAGCATTTGCAAGGAATGTTAGATAACAGGAGAGACTGACTGGAGATGAACTTATCAAGGAGGTCAGGTATTGAGTCCCATCATTCCCATCCCCAACGTCTTGCCTGTAAGAAGTTTGATTGCAGGTCTATTTGCACAGAAGGCTATTGGCAGGCCTTCCAAAATGAGCTGAGCAACTTTACCTTGATCCTGGATCTGACCCTCAGCTGTACCAACTGGGAAACTGGGTTTTGGGAGCACACAAAATGTAATACCAGAATGAGCCTGGTATTGCTGTTAGAGCCACTTTAACTATAAGATGGGCATGGTTTAAGATGTGGTGAAAGAGAACAGGAGGGAGACTAAGCTAATGGGATTAGAAAAACAGAAATAATCACAGCTAGGAGAACGTGAAAAATGTGGTTTCCTGGAAGCCAAATTCCTGCCGAGATCACAGTCTAGCTCATGGAATTTCCTACTGATCGGAATGCCTTCTGCTTTTCTCTGGCTGAAACATTAGTGCCCCAAGTTTTACTATCAAAGACAGGATAATGACAAAAATATTTATTGATTAAACACAGAAAGCACTGACAGTCTTTCCAGATGAAGCCAATAGCATATACTATAATTCTTATCTTTTTATGCTTTATTACATTCATGTATTGAGTCTATGTATCTGTCACTTTACTTCTACTATTTCAATTAATCTTCAGAACAATTCTATATGGTTGGTATTAGTGTTCCATTATTGGAACGCTAAGCTTGTGGGAGTTTTTATATCCTGCTGCTCAAGGTCATCACCGAGGTCTGATTTTTCACACAAAGAAATTTGCAACCTCCAGCATAAATGGGTTAATATCCCTCCCTCTTTCCTCCATTGGTGAAAAAATTGAGAATCAGAGAGTTTCAGTGATTGGTCAGAGATTACACAGTTAGAAAGTGAGAGTCAGAATTCAGATTTGGTTATGTCTGACTCCAAAACCTATGTTGTAGTCACTCCAACCCACTGCCTCTAACAGTATAGAGGCATAGTATTCCTAAAAATATATTTTTAGAAGTTTTCACATGTTAAGCTTAGAATTGGAAGCAGTGACGTTTTCAATAAATTAATCTCTAACAGTCCAGTTAAGGGCAAGGAATTTAAAAATGGCATTTTATGTTGAAAATATCCTGAAAAGTTTTCCCTAATCTATGGTTCTATGACATTATTTCAGTTGTTTCAATTTTTAGTAAAAGAGAGAACATGGTCAATAAAAATGCTCTTTCCTACATGTAAGGACCACATTTAGTGATGCTGTTACAGTATCACTTGTGCAAATCAGTAGGACTTGAAGATCATATTTTCCTCCTATTTTAGGGATAAAGTCATAATGATTTTTGGAGGCTATGCATTAGTTTAGAGATGCTAAGACACAATCATGCTTTATAAAAGTTAATTCTGTGAAAAAATCTTAATGACATGATCAGAGCCATTTCTGTAATACTTATCTCACACTGTATTTAATTATTCATAGCTTCTGTTGTGCTTTACTAATGTATGTTTAAATATTTCTTATACACTAACTTTCAGTCAGTGACAAGTTAAAAAACCACACAAATATTTCTTGCACAATGCAACGTGAGATTATTAAATTCTATTTACTTTGCTAATAGCTAATCTAGTCATAAGTATGAAATTAATCAGTCAGAATAGTAAAGGAGCAAAATACACTGGAAAAAATAAAATCTATTATACTTAAATAAGTACATGCCATTGGTTGTTTATAACTTACTTCCTTTATAAACCTATTAATTACTAAAATGCATTCTTACAATAACATGTCAAATATGATTATAAATTTAATTGTTTTTATGGGTAAATAAAAAAACTATTATAATTAGTACAAGTTAACTGACCAACCCAAGAATGGTAAATAGTTACTTCAGCATGTTTATATTCCTACTTTTTACAGATACGCATAAACACCATAGAGAAAATGTATTTCACAAATGTGAAACATAATAATTCCTGTGGCTGCCACATTTTCGTATTGATAGTAATACAGATTTCCTTCCTACCTAGTTCTTGAATTTAAAAAAATGTTTAAATAAAAAACTCCTGTGCCAGTTCTGGTGTGAACTAAAAATCAATTTTTGTAAATCAGCTTTTGTATCAGAAAGCCAGTCCTACTTTGTCCCTTCCAGGAGACAGTTACATAGTTTATGTCAAGGGTTTAAAATAAGAAAACCCAAAGCTGCTTCTTTTCTGAACCTTTACTATCATTTAAAGTAAATTTATCTCCTGAAATCATATGATGTAGAGATGGAGAGCAAGAATTTTGGAGGCTTCCTGGCCAAGTTTGAAATCCAGGCCTACCACTTACTGACTCTGGGATCTGTGACAGTTTACATAATTCCCCTGTATCTCATGTTTTTTCATGGTGATGATAGTAGCAATACATATCTCATAGAGTTACTCTGAGAATAAAGTAAATACTAACACTAAGGATACAGAAGACATAGTCATTATTATTGCACAACCTAAGTTTTACTTAATGGCCACTATATTAAAGTATAGTACACATGCAGAAAGATACTCAGAAGTGTTCAGCTTACTGAAATTTCATAAGATAAGCTAAACAATCCTGTATAGCAAGCATGCAAATTACAAAAAAGAAACTAGTTACACTCAAAGCCCTCCTCATGCCCCCTTCTAGCCACTACTCCTAAGGGTAACTAATATTTTGACTTCACATTAGTTTCATTTTTGGCTATTTTTTAAACCTTGATATTATAACAATTGATAAGGGATTTATTGTAGTAGCATTTTGTTTTTTATTTAATATCAATGCTTAAATCTGTTTGCTGATTACTCTTTTAACATATAGGCATATTTTATTTTCTAGGTTAAAAAAGCTCCTTGAACAAGAAAAGGCTTATCAAGCCCGCAAAGAAAAGGAAAATACTAAACGGCTCAATAAACTAAGAGATGAACTTGTCAAACTCAAGTCCTTTGCACTCATGCTGGTGGATGAAAGACAAATGCACATTGAACAACTTGGCCTGCAAAGCCAGAAAGTACAGGATCTTACTCAGAAGCTGAGGGAAGAAGAAGAAAAGCTCAAAGCCATTACTTCCAAATCCAAAGAAGACAGACAGAAATTGCTCAAGTTAGAAGTAGACTTTGAACACAAGGCTTCAAGGTTTTCTCAAGAGCATGAAGAGATGAATGCTAAACTGGCTAATCAAGAGTCTCACAATAGGCAACTTAGACTCAAACTGGTTGGCTTAACCCAAAGAATCGAGGAGCTAGAAGAGACCAACAAAAATCTGCAGAAGGCAGAGGAAGAACTTCAGGAATTAAGAGATAAAATTGCCAAAGGAGAATGTGGAAATTCTAGCCTCATGGCAGAAGTGGAAAATCTTCGTAAGCGTGTGCTTGAAATGGAAGGTAAAGATGAGGAGATCACTAAAACTGAATCCCAGTGTAGGGAACTGAGGAAGAAGTTGCAAGAGGAAGAACACCATAGTAAGGAGCTCAAACTTGAAGTTGAGAAGCTACAGAAGAGAATGTCTGAACTGGAGAAATTGGAAGAGGCATTCAGCAAGAGTAAATCTGAGTGCACCCAGCTACATTTAAATCTGGAGAAAGAAAAGAACTTAACCAAAGACCTGCTAAATGAATTGGAGGTGGTCAAGAGTCGAGTTAAAGAATTGGAATGTTCTGAAAGTAGATTGGAAAAGGCTGAATTAAGCCTAAAAGATGATCTTACGAAGTTGAAGTCATTTACCGTGATGCTGGTTGATGAAAGGAAAAATATGATGGAAAAAATAAAGCAAGAAGAGAGAAAAGTGGATGGACTCAATAAAAATTTTAAGGTGGAACAAGGAAAAGTTATGGATGTAACTGAAAAACTAATTGAAGAAAGTAAGAAGCTTTTAAAACTAAAATCTGAAATGGAGGAAAAAGTATACAACTTGACAAGAGAAAGAGATGAGTTGATAGGCAAATTGAAAAGTGAAGAAGAAAAATCCTCTGAATTAAGCTGCAGTGTTGACTTACTAAAGAAGAGACTTGATGGTATAGAGGAAGTGGAAAGAGAAATAACAAGAGGAAGGTCACGAAAAGGGTCTGAGCTCACCTGCCCGGATGATAATAAGATTAAGGAACTAACACTTGAAATTGAGAGACTGAAGAAACGTCTCCAACAATTGGAAGTGGTCGAAGGGGATTTGATGAAGACAGAAGATGAGTATGATCAGCTGGAACAGAAATTTAGAACTGAGCAGGATAAGGCGAACTTCCTCTCTCAACAACTAGAGGAGATCAAGCACCAAATTGCCAAGAATAAAGCAATCGAGAAGGGTGAGGTTGTGAGCCAGGAAGCTGAACTGAGACACAGATTTCGGTTGGAAGAAGCTAAAAGTCGAGACTTAAAAGCTGAAGTACAAGCTCTTAAAGAGAAGATTCACGAATTAATGAACAAAGAAGATCAGCTTTCTCAGCTCCAGGTAGATTATTCTGTACTTCAACAAAGATTTATGGAAGAAGAAAATAAGAACAAAAACATGGGGCAGGAGGTCCTCAATCTGACTAAAGAGTTGGAGCTTTCCAAGCGCTACAGCAGAGCTCTTAGGCCCAGTGTGAATGGAAGAAGAATGGTGGATGTTCCTGTGACATCAACTGGAGTCCAGACTGATGCAGTCAGCAGTGAAGCAACAGAGGAAGAAACACCAGCTGTATTCATACGGAAATCCTTCCAGGAAGAAAATCATATTATGAGTAATCTTCGGCAGGTGGGATTGAAGAAACCCATGGAAAGATCCTCTGTTCTAGACAGGTATCCTCCAGCAGCAAATGAGCTCACTATGAGAAAGTCTTGGATTCCATGGATGAGAAAGAGGGAAAATGGCCCCTCAATCACTCAGGAGAAAGGGCCCCGAACAAATTCCAATCCAGGGCACCCAGGAGAGGTAGTCCTTTCACCAAAGCAGGGCCAGCCCCTGCATATTCGAGTGACACCAGACCACGAGAACAGTACTGCGACTTTGGAGATAACAAGCCCGACATCTGAAGAATTTTTTTCTAGTACCACCGTCATTCCTACCTTAGGGAATCAGAAACCAAGAATAACCATTATTCCATCACCAAATGTTATGCCTCAAAAACAAAAAAGTGGAGATACAACTCTTGGCCCAGAACGAGCCATGTCCCCAGTCACAATTACTACATTTTCCAGAGAGAAGACTCCAGAAAGTGGAAGAGGTGCGTTTGCAGACAGGCCCACATCCCCTATTCAGATAATGACGGTGTCTACATCAGCAGCACCAGCTGAGATTGCAGTTTCTCCTGAATCCCAGGAAATGCCCATGGGACGGACAATCCTCAAAGTCACCCCAGAAAAACAGACTGTTCCAACTCCAGTACGGAAATACAACTCCAATGCCAATATCATAACCACAGAGGACAATAAAATTCACATTCACTTAGGGTCTCAGTTTAAACGGTCCCCTGGGACTTCAGGTGAAGGAGTCAGTCCAGTTATTACTGTCCGACCAGTAAACGTGACAGCCGAAAAGGAGGTTTCCACTGGCACTGTCCTTCGCTCTCCCAGGAACCACCTCTCCTCACGGCCTGGTGCGAGCAAGGTGACGAGCACTATCACCATAACACCAGTCACAACGTCATCTGCTCGAGGAACCCAGTCAGTGGTGAGTAGAAGAGGCTCCAAAGGGCAGGCCCGTGGAGGGAGGGAGATGTGAGTAGTGAGACTACCCCAGCACACGCAGTAAAACCCAGCCACATGCTTCTCATGCTGCCTGAATCCAGATGCTTCACAGAGGACTATCCACACAAAACTGAATGTAAAAAGTGACCTAATAGTTTAATAAATTAGGCCAACTTTGAGGGAAAACTTCGCCTATTCATGTAAATTATGGACAGTGCCATAAAACACTTGCAAAGGTAGTCTCTTTGAAATGGTAGCATATAGTAATCAGAAGGTTTAACATTTGATTTTAATGTTTAAGATAGTTTTTAAAACGGAGACGGGGAAAATGGTCTATATGGAAGAAGAATTAAAATTGTTCCTAGGTTACGTTTCTATAAATTAAAGTATTCAATATGTGGTTATATATGGCCACAGGCATATTTTATTCCAAAATAAGATGAGAAGATTTTAATATCAAAAAGTTTTTTAAAAGTAAAAGAGAAGTGCATTTACATGTATAAAAACTGTATTTTATTTAATCATATCTTGCAGAGAGCAGGTGCTTCATAAATATTTATTTAATAAATAGCTGGGGTTGGGTGCAGTGGCTCATGCCAGTAATCTCAGCACTTTGGGAGGCTGAGGCAGGTGGATTACCTGAGGTTGGAGTTCAAGACCAGCCTGGCCAATATGGTGAAACCCCATCTGTACTAAAAATACAAAAATTAGCCCAGCGTGGTGGCGGATACCTGTAATCCCAGCTACTCGGGAGGCTGAGGCAGGAGAATCGCTTGAGCCTGGGAGGCGGAGGTTGTGGTGAGCCGAGATTGCACCATTGCACTGCAGCCTGGGTGACAGAGCAAGACTCCATCACAAACAAACAAACAAAACTAGCTGGAAGGCTAAATGAATGATTATTGAAAAGCATGTGCAAAGCACAAAAGCCGGAACTTAAAAATAAATTCTACCAGCCTGGCCAACAGGGCAAAACATCTTCTCTACTAAAAATACAAAGGGAAAAAAAAAAAAAAAAAAAGTAGCTGGGCATGGTGGCACACATCTGTAATCCCAGCTACTCTGGAGGCTGAGGCACAAGAATCACTTGAACCCAGGAGATGGAGGTTGCAGTGAGCCAGGATCATGCCACTGCACTGCAGCCTGGGTGACAGAGTGAGACCCTGTCTCAAAAAAGTAAATAAATAAATAAATTATAAATTATATTTTTCAAAATACTTCCAGTGATTGTCTTCATTTATTGGTGGCAACCTGGCAAATGTAATTATAGAAGAGCTTGTACTGTTTAGATGTTAACTTAAGCTAATAAACTAGAAATCATGATTTCTAGACTCTGAACAAGTTCTACAGCATAAATTGAAATCTCCTAAGAAAGACAGGAAGCTCATAATTTAAACAGAAACTGTGGCTTATTTTCCTTTAATACTTCAATTAAAGTATGATTTACTTTAATTTTCTATGCACAAACATACACTCAAGGCAGGCTCCAAAGTGTGAATTACTAATTGCTTTGCCAGTAAAGCTTTTACTGGTTGGCTCCTCATGAGCCAAATAGGATTCAGAATTATTCACTGTCCTCAGGTGATCCAATACTGCTTTTTAGGTAACGTGGAGCACAGCTTGGTTGTGTAGGGTCTTGCTTCTTTCTGCTGCATTTTATAAAAAGATATTTGAGGTATAAATCATTGTAACTTAGAGCACATTTTCTGCCATAACATTTTCTTACCATTTTTAAGGGTCAGATCAAGGTAGCCCTACCCTCTGTATCGACATTTTTGATTACTGATTAAACCTCACACATGAGTGGCATTTCAAAGCAACTGTCTAAGATTTCTAAGTTCTCAATGGTCCACCTATTTTAAGTATATCAGATCTCATAAAATCAAGGACAACAAAAGGTTTGGAATACTCCTCTTAGAATTTGAACAGTGAGAGTAGTTCATTTGTACATTTATTTAGTCAACATTTGTTGAGTGTCAACTATACTTTAGGCATGGGCTAGGTGCTGGGATGCCAGGAAGACTGTAGAAGTTCTTGACTTAGTGGAATAGACAGGTTTGGAACCTACTTAGTGGTTCTATGATAGAGATATGTACACAGGAGTCAACGGAGAAGGCTTCACAGAAGTGGAGGTTTCACAGTTAAAGAGGGATTTTCAAGAAGGAAAAGGGAAGGAGTATGTAGACAGAACAGCATGTGCAAAGGCTGGCATGCTTGGGGAATTGTGAGCATCCCATTGTGCTGCTACCAGTTGTGCATGGGGCAAAAAATGGAAGGGCAGAAAATAGGGAAGCAAACTGGGGTTGGATATTAAAGGGAGGCATATACATGTCTTAGTATGAAATTGATATTAGGGAACCACTGAAAGGGTAATGATCATGAGAAAAACATATTGTTTGTGTTTTAGAAAGATGTGTGTGGAAAACAGTTTAAAGGATAACTTGGAGGGACAGGGATGCTGTTGCAATTCTCTATCTTAATGATGGAGCAGGCTTGAACTAAGATAGTGAAAATGAGGACAGAGATATAGTGAAGATGATCAAAACTATTTCATGACAAATTGAGTAGAGAGTGTGGCTCTTGGGTTTATGATTTGGCTGTCTGGGAGAATAAGATGAGAAACTTTAGGGGGACTAGCTGTTTAGGAGAGAGGATAAGTAATGTTTGGGGCATGTTATATTTGAGATGTCTGGGGAACATCAGAAATGTCCAGTGAGTAGCTGGGAATAAGGATCTGCATTTCTAGAGGGCATCGAAGCCTAGGGGTCCCAGGGTTTGAACACATGAGGTAATAACTAAGGCAATTCTCAGGGTGAATGTTAAACATTAAAAGGAGGCTGAGAATGGAACATGGTGACACATTTAGAAGGCAGGCAAAGTAGAGAACAAGGAGCCAGCAAGAGATTGAAAAGGAGTCATCAGATATGAGAGGTGAATTGATGAGACTGTCCTAAGAAATCACAGCACTTTAAAAAGGAGGATGTGGTCAGCAGCGACAATAACGTGAAGATTTTGAGGTCTTTAGGAGGTGAAAAGAGAGTAGCTTCATCTGAAATGGAAGAAAGGAGGGAGTGTAGAGGTAATTTAGGGAGCAGTAGGAGTAAAGTTGCCTGAGTTTTTGCCTGGTGGTCTATATTTCCTCTGTGAAACTGGAGTTAACGCCATCTTCAGTAAGGGCAGAGGAGGTGAGTTAGTGCTTCAGAAGAGAAGGAAGTTTCAAGCAAAGTTGTTTTAAGAGAAGGGAAGGGGAGATAATCAGAGTGGATTAGATACCAACTCCAAGTTTCTCACAATTATTTTATCTGGGGAAGGGTCATCTGTGGGTGTTCCTGTGTGGCAAGAGTCCCACTAATGTTCAGATTGATGGCATATCCAGAGGAAACTCACCAACATCTCCCTTGTATCTACGTATTTTCTCTCTTACAGTCAGGACAAGACGGGTCATCCCAGCGGCCTACACCCACCCGCATTCCTATGTCAAAAGGTATGAAAGCAGGAAAGCCAGTAGTGGCAGCCCCAGGAGCAGGAAATCTGACCAAATTCGAGCCTCGAGCTGAGACTCAGTCTATGAAAATAGAGCTGAAGAAATCTGCAGCCAGCAGCACCACCTCTCTCGGAGGGGGGAAGGGCTGAGGGCAGTGGCTAAGGGGGTATGTTGTGCAGATGCTACTGCTGCCGTGAAAGTGAACCTTCATCTGTTTGTGCCAGTTCTTTACATGTACTAATTTAAGTTTTAAATATTGTGTTTATAAAATAACCAACTAATAACCATGTGTCTTTCCTATTTTGTGCATTTGCTTTGATGCTGGGGAACAAAATTAGCAAAACTATTGCTTGCTGCCTAGAAGCCAGGGCTAGTTCCTGCGGTTTCTAGTTCCAGTTTTGCTTCTAGCAAGTGGACCCATCAGTAGACCCCTCTGAGCCTGTTTCCTCATCAGTTAGATGTGGGGACTCAGCCACATGCTCTTCAAGGCTGGCTCCCATATTTCCTAATTGCAAGCCAAATTTAATGTACCTTGTCCCACAATAATTTTTTATTAAAAAAAATTCTATTATGAAATAAGACATACTTTAACAATTGTCATTTGCCTCTTTCACATCATGAATTTGCTTTATGTGCTGGAAAAAAACATCACATAGCTATCACAGGGCCTGGACCTCTAAAATTTTGCAAAAACAAAAGGTTCTAAGATGATTTCAGGAAATAATATGAATGTGTAATAAAATGGAAATGAAATATGGAATCCTAAGAACAGAGTTTTACTTATTTGTGTGTGTCTGTGTGTACTGTAGAAGTTTTAGCCCCTCCATAAGATTCCCACAATTTCTTAGGCAATAATTTTAAAATCATTAATGTCAGACTCGTGCTCTATTCAAGTGTGCAATTGATTTAAATTGTGGAATAGTTTGAAAAGAGCTGCCAAATGGCCTTTTATAGCTCAAAAGTGATTGTGATGGATAGAAACTAGCAGAAAGTAAATTCTGATACATTAATGCCAAGGGAAAAAATGACATCATACATATCTTAATTGAATTCAAATATTTTTCTCAATTAAGTATAGATTTGCAAGTGTAAAACCAGTTCATGATTTGGGTGTGTATGTGCGTGTGTGTGGTGTGGAGAAGTGGATTATTTCTCTCAGTTTTACTCTTGTTTGAATCAGTTTCTTTCATTTTTAGGCATGTTTTAATAAGCATGAAGTAGAGTGTGAATGCAAAATGCCAGGTGTATTTGTAGATTAACCATGTTAAGGTGGGCTTTGTGCTTCATAGCCACATAACCACAAATGAGTTCAAGGCTAGTAACCCACAGCTTAGCACACAAGATCTCATGTAGGCTGCACCTTTGCTGACAGTTTTGAGCCAACTGAGTGAACTTTACAAAAATACAATAGCAAAATGTCACAGATTTTTAGTTTTCCATTTTTGTATGTTAGTGTTCCAAAATTATATGGATAGCACCTGTTCTTGATATTTGGGAAAAAGCGTAATTCTTTATAAAAAAAAAGATGTATGATTAGATTTTTATCTCATGATTCAACATGTGTCATGATAATGAAGCTCTTCTCTGAGTTCCTTTCCACACCAGATTTTCTATCGCTTGCAGAACTTGGGCTTGAATTGTGTATAGTGGTGGTAGATGTAGATGCCTCATAGTATTCACATTCACTTTAATCAGATCGCTGTTGCCTACTGCTCATCAGTTCTCAACATTGTATTACAAAATGTTGAGTAGCCAGGCATGGTGGTTCACACCTGTAATCCCAGCACTTTGGGAGGCTAAGGTGGGTGGATCACTTGAGGCCAGGAGTTCGAGACCAGCCTGGCCAACATGGCAAAACCCCATCTCTACTAAAAATACAAAAATTAGCCAAGTGTGGTGGTGGGCGCCTGTAATCCCAGCTACTCAGGAGGCTGAGGCAGGAGAATTACTTGATCCTGGGAGGCAGAGGTTGCAGTGAGCCAAGATGATGCCACTGCACTCCAGCCTGGGCGACAGAGCGAGACTCTGTCTCAAAAAATAAAATAGGAAAAAAAAGAAAATTGAGGAGCCATGTTAAAGACCTGCCATAGTAATGGGATTTCAAGGTCAAAGGAGAGAGAGAGAGAGACTGAGAAAGAACGCTTTATGATTTTGGATAAATTTGAACAAGAGAGATTGCCATTTGGAATACTGACTACATTTTTTTTAAAGATTTTTCCTCTTTCATAAAGTGAACATTTAACCCTTTCAAAAATGAAGACATTCACTGTTTTTACTAATGTGTACCTGACATTTGTGAAGTATTTAGTGTTACTGTACCATAACATATTGTATTTGAGCAAATGAGGGTGTCAGAAGAACAAAACACCACATTCCTTTTGACTCCACCTGCCATTCTTCAGTGACTTTTATCATAATCTTATTGCCACTTGCTGCTGTTTTTGCTTTTACCTTCTCACATCATGCTTATGGTGTTTCTTCCAGGAAGTCCATACCATCTACAGGAGAGTGCTCTGAAGGCTTAACAGTGCGTGTACAGGATGTTTATACATCTAGATATTGGAATAGAGCCACCCACAAAGTACAACTGCTAAAAAAACTTGGCAGAACAACACAGATTTGCTTTTCAGAAATGATAAAGAACAACCACCATGACAGTTTTTCTTTGTAATTTTAGAGCCCACTCTATATTTATTGGATAGCTTTGCTTTAAGCCACACATTAGAAATAAAATCCACTGGGGATAGGAGGTAGAGGACTAAATGTATTACAAATCCAACTTCCCTTTGTGAAGACAGTACTTTTAAGATGCAATTTAATGTGCTTTTGTAGGGGTGAATGGGATTAAAAGTTTGCAATATTTTCTCTGTCCTGAAACGTACCACATAGTAAAGTAAAAGGGGTCTCACTGTGGCTGATGTGTACAGCTGTTGCTCAGGCCCCACCCTGAAATCTTGGGATGGTGGGTGACTTGGGGGTGGGAAGGGTGGGTCATTTCCACAGACTTCAGTGCGTTGGTACCCTCTAGGGATGTGCAGGACACGACCTACACAGCTACAGAGGAGACCCTGGTCTTCACTGCCTGAGAATAATTGTAAGGTGCTGACTATTTCAGCACACTATGGTGGTGTCCACCTTACATGCACGATTCCAGAAATGTTTCGATATGGGACATAGCCCCAAGAGTGTTTATTATTTTTTTTGCATGTGAGCTATATATCTAGGTCATCTGCTTAAGTTATTCAGTTTCTACTGGTGTTTCAATTGTATTTCCAGTGAGGACTGGTTGATGGGCGGCAATCGAGCTCTCTCTAGAGATTTTAGGGTATTCATTAAGGGTGTACCCAGAGCTCTTACTCAAATGTCTTCAAGAAAGAAGTGAAAAATAGCTTTCATGTGTAGTGTGGGAAGAGTATAATTTCGGAGACATGAAAACAAGTTTAAGAATATGAAATGTAAAAATTTTAAATTTCTCATTCCCCAGATTCAGAATACTGGGGAAAGGGTGAGACTTTCCTCGTTGGGAAAAACACAGGGTTATAGATATGAAGAGCACATTTATACTGGAGGCTGGAGGCAGAGAGAGAGAACGAGTAATGAGGAGATGGGCATAGAGAGGATTTCCCAAGAAATAGGAAGATATGATTCCAAAATTTCCCCAACCTAGATAATGTTTCCTTTCTGTCTCCTTTAGGGTCTCATCGTTGGTTATTTCTTTGTTCTCTGGTCTTTCCACTTCTCGTTTTCACTTGCTATCCTCTGACCTCTCTCATTTTAGCAAAATTCCTCCTTCATCTATGCAGTCCTCTATAGCTACTGCCCAGTCTCCTTCCATGCCAAGGTGAGCTATTGAGAGAACACTCAACATTTCCTGCCTCCAGTCTCGCACTTCCCATTTATCATTAATCACTTTTTATTTTTAATAAAAAAATTCATATACATAGTTCAAATATAAGCCAGAGCTAAAAGACAATGAAAACAGATGTTCCTTACCATTTCCCTGAGGCCTCAGTTTTGTCCCCCGGAGAAAATCACTTCCAGTTCTTAGCTGTTTCTTCTGGCATTTATCTCCATATTTCTAACTAAGGTGCTTATACTGTTACTTTTTATTTCTAGATTTTAGATCTCTTTTGTCTTCACATTATTGTTTTGATAGTTGAAGGTTTAACCTTCTCACTTATCCCTTCTCTTTCCTTTTTCTCATTTTCCCAATATGATTACATCCTCAACTTTTTGATAAATCAGCAGCCAACATTTATATATTTATGTGTTTTGCAGTGCAAATTTAAATTTAAATATAGCACGGTAGCTCACGCCTGTAATCCCAGCACTCTGGGAGGCTGAGGCAGCTGAATAACTTGAGCTCAGGAGTTTCGGACCAGCCTGGATGACATGGCAAAACTTAGACTGCAGCCTCAAAAATACAAAAAGTTAGCCAGGCATGTTGGTGTGTCCCTTTAATCTCAGCTACTCGGGAAGCCGAGGTGGGAGGATTGCTTGAGCTTGAGAGGCAGAGGTTGCAGTGAGAGATAGTGCCACTGCACTCCAACTTGGGTGACAAAGTAAGACCCTGTCTCAAAATAAATAAATAAAAATAAATATTACTATCTGCTGAGCCAAGTAGTATACTATGATTTTGCTCTCTTCCTCTTACCACATTTCCCCCTTCAAAAGAATAATTGTTTTAATTTTTCATCTGCTTGGTTTTCCATGTATGTATATATATATGTTTTCAAATGCTCCATTAGACTTGCCAAACACCTATCAGTAATTTTTCCAAACACTTAAACACAGCAGTTTCATATTTTTCCCTGGAAGCCATC
This sequence comes from Macaca thibetana thibetana, assembly GCF_024542745.1. Taxonomy (NCBI): domain Eukaryota; kingdom Metazoa; phylum Chordata; class Mammalia; order Primates; family Cercopithecidae; genus Macaca; species Macaca thibetana. The sequence goes on along the minus strand of NC_065581.1, from coordinate 72,559,266 downwards.
CTATTCAGCCTTCTGCTTCCATATTCAGTCTGGACTGGTTGTTTTCTAGGCCTGCTGCACAGTTGTTGCCCTTTTGCCTATGTTGAGTTATCTGTTTCCCTGATTGCTTATATTCAACTTCTTTTATCTATTGATCTATTGATCTGCCTATCATCTGTCTAATCTATCATCTATTTAATATATCTCTCTATCTATCAGTCATCTATCTATCCTCTCTTTCTCTCACTCTCTCGCTTTCTCTCTCTTCCTCTTTACATCTTCTAATAGTTTTTAAAGGGAAAAGTCCTCCAGTAACCTTTCTGAGGCAGACTATCTGAATTCTGGGAACAGGTTAGGGGAGGTAAGATGAGAATCTCACAGCTCAAGGTATAAACTTTTTACTCCCCTGCAATCAGTCTGCTGCCCATTCTTGTGTCTGGGTCCAGAACTTCTTAGGTCAGTTTTTCCAGAAAACAAAACTCTGGTCTCTAGTAAGGGCAAGGCAGAGTTAGGCTGTGCTCTTTTCCCTCAATGACCAAGATATCTAATTTGCTTTGCTGCTTTTTTCACCTCTTTGCTCTGCTTCAGTTTCCCTTGTTGGCTCCTTATTTTATATATACACAATAAGGATTGATGTTTCCCACATCTCTATCAAAAGCCATGTTCTTGCTCTACAAGCTGGCTCTGGTTATTTCATCTACACCCAGATGCTGATGACTCCCAAACTTCTATCACCAACTGTGTATCCATCTTTATAGTGTGTATTTCCAAATCAGCTTGTCCAAAAACCATTTTCAATACTGCCCCGTCTTCCTCCAAATCTTCTCATTCTCTTATTATTCTCCATCTCAACAGGGATATCCTGACCCATTCAGTCTCTCAAGCTAGAAACCTGGTAGCCATCTATGCTTCTCCTTCTCCTTCTGCCCTCATTCAGCAAGTCCTGCTTATTCACTAACATCTCTAGCAGCTGATTCCTCCTCTCCATTTCCCCTACCATGGCCTAAATTGAGGGTTTTAACTACTTTTCATCTGGGTTACTCTGATACCCACCTAATTGGTCTTGTAATCTCCAGTCTCAAAACTCTAGGATTCATTTTTCATTCTTGCAGTTTTCCAAAGTGCAAGTTGATCATATCATATCATATCAAATCATATCATATCATAATCATCTCTATTTGAAAACCCCCCAAAAGTTCCTCATTACTCACAGAATACAATGCTATGTACTTGAGGCACTCTGTGACTGGGCTCTACTTCTCCATTCTTCTGAGCACCTTTCCCTTCCCTTGGCAGGACCCCCACACTCCAGGCTTAAATAATTGCTTGACTGTCAGGCCATGCCACCCTTCCTTGACTTGCTCAGTTTGTTCCTTCTCCCTGAATTGCCCTTTCTCCTATTTTTCTTTTGGCAGATGTGTCCTTCTCTGTTCAAAGACTATTTTACGAACATTACCTCTTCTATGAAGATAAACAATTATTTCAGAATCTATCCTGGGGTTTAAAGGCCTGTCCACTGCTGTAGAAAGCTTGGCACTCACTGTAGATAAACAAAACTAGCAGCTGAAAAATGGCAGAAAGTTGGGCAAGCAAGAGCTATTTCTGATTCCTCTCTTTGCAACACAAACCAGTGAGAATGACATGGAAGCAGCTAACAAGTCCTGTGTGAGAACATGCAGGTAATGAGGTGGCAGAATTACAGGAAGTCCAGGTACTGTCATTTTTGGGTGGTGAAAGTTACTTCTATTTCCCTCCAAAGGCACAACAGCAGGTGATGGATGCAAAACAGCCAGGAGTCCTGGACTGGGGAGTTCTCACCTCAGAAGCCACCATGCCTGCGAAGAAAGGGGCCTGAGAGCTTTCTGTGCAGTATAAACACACAGTACATGCATGAGTTACAAATGGCCCTTTCCTCACCCTTTCCGACTCCCCCAGCTGAACACAAAGGCACTTCAAGAACGAGGAGGTTTCAGGGGTTTGTCTCATGCTCTTCAAGTTCATGAAGGACCCTCAAAATAGGATTAGAGGCTCTCATTTTAAAGGACCAAACACCACCAAAAAGCAGGATTTAGATTTAGGATAGATATTAGGGTGAATATCCAAAGAAGAAGGGCTGCTGAAAAATGGACTCGATACCTGAGAGAACTGAAAACCATGAGACTGGAGCCACACTCTTTTCTACCACCAAAAGGTTGTGTAACCTTTGGCATATCACCCTACCTTGGCCTATGATTTAGCATGGAGCTATAATTTTTTATGATTCTGGCATTCTCCCTTAGAGTCGTAATATAATATGCTTCACTATTGTTTAGCAAGCACCTTACAAGATCCTGCTACAATGCTTTTCCTAAGATCTAATGATTAATTACTTATCTGGTAAAAGTACTTTTGGCCTCTCTACTTCTGCTAATGCTACATATATGCAAAATCACAGAACTGGTTAGAACTGAAGTAGACCTTAGAGATCAAGAGGATAATTATCTATTACTAAAGAAGGCAAACAGCAACAAACCCTTTTTAAAAAGCCCTGAGGCATACAGATGTCTAACCATCTTATTAATGATAAGACCAGGACCAAAAAATCAGTTCTTTCAGTTTCTCCTAGTACGTTATTCATTATTTCATATGATGAAACTACTTCAAGTGAGTAAAGTGTACATGCATACATAGATTGAAACACTCATACTCACTGGGTCAAAATAATACTGCTAAATGATTTTTAGCTACTAAGATATTTATATAGAAACTATGTGAAAAAGTTCTTATAATAATATTTTGAATATTGTTGTCCTCATTTAAAAAGTGCAGTGACCTCAGTTTTCACACATAATGTTATTTTGCATGCTATTCTGTGACTAGCCATAGACTTAGAATAACCTAGGTATTTACCATCTGTGTTTAAAAGAGTAGAACCCACTTCTGGCGTAGCCACGGCGGCTAACGCTACTACCAACCCATCACAGCTGCTGCCATTAGAGCTTATGGACAAATGTATAGGATCAAGAATTCACATTGTGATGAAGAGTGATAAGGAAATTGTTGGTACTCTTCTAGGATTTGATGACTTTGTCAATATGGTACTGGAAGATGTCACTGAGTTTGAAATCACACCATAAGGAAGAAGGATTACTAAATTAGACCAGATTTTGCTAAATGGAAATAATATAACAATGCTGGTTCCTGGAGGAGAAGGACCTGAAGTGTGAATGAGTTTCCTTGACTTATGCTAGATTCTGTTTTGTCTCTTAATGACAAGAAAATGGAATTTTTCCCCCCATCTTCTAATGTTTAAATCCCATAAAGCTAAGTTTCCCGTTAAAGGGAAGTGCTTTGAAGGTGTGTACCCATTTTTGTAAGTTAATCATGATTATCCTGGAAAAAGAAGAAAAGAGCTTCTTCTTTGAAGACAAGAATAAAGGTGTTTTTGGTAAAAAAAAAAAAAAAAAAAAAAAAAAAAAGTAGAACCTCCGCATGCTTTGCTCAAATACTTTCCTATTTTTCCATTACTTAGTTTTTATTTATAGTTAACGTTACATATGGGAACTAATTCAAATTTGCTTGTATCTGTAAAACAGCAATCTATGCTGGAGATAAGAAATTAGCTTGCCAAAAAAGAATTTATCAGTTATGACTATGATTATTGGTGACTTCTGCATCCTGGGGAGGTAAGGGGATAATTTGGGCTGATGGTAGAGTGGGAAATCTGCTGGAAGGAAGCAAATAAACTATTAGGTGGTTGAGAACTCCCAAGAGAGTTTGTATCATCTGGTTCAAAAGTTTCCTAGAGCAAATGACAGAACCTATTAGCGGAAGTATTTTTAATTAGCTGATCTGAATCCAAAAGAGGAATACAAGTCCAAATCAAGAGAGGAAGTTTCTTGAACTTCCTATTTAAAACAGATGTTTTAACAGAACTCTGATTAATTTCTGAATGTGATAATAACAGGATTGAACCCTGAAGCAGTTTATGAAAATGAGAAACTTAAAAGTAAATCATATCTAAGTACTTCTGAACGGTATATAGAATGTAGGGCATTTTTGCACTGGACAAGTTGTTCTGAGGCCAGTAGGTTCAAAGCTGATGTTTGGTAGTTGGTCGGGGGAGGGGAAGAATAGCAAGCCCTAACCTGGTACCTCTAGGCAGAGCCCCTGGTGGGTAGGGGGCCACAGAACATGGGAAGCAGGCTATATATAGGCAAACTGATGCAAAATCCAAGAGGACATGTTTTTGTTCTGTAACTTGGTGTACAGCTTCCTATGGATAAAGCAGTCCTCCTTTGCTGATGTAACATCTTGTTATAAGTTGAATTTCTGGTATGTTTTGTCTTTAGTATGTGAGCTTAGAGGCTAGTTAAAGTGATGTGGCCTTATTTGCTAGAGAAGAATGTTTTGTTTGTTTGTTTTTAATTTAGAGCTCAAGTGTTCCTTTGCAGTGTTTGGCAGTGTATAAACATGAATTACTTGGGAGGGAGGTATTGGTTTTTTAGGGAGTACATCTTTCCCACTCTACAGCCAAGGAGACCTCCTGGGAGGAAACAGAATTCTAATTTGTTGTGAGGTTGCCTCACTCTGCACTCAGGAGACATTCTCCCCCAAATGCCTCCCCAAATCCTCTCTCATGCATACAGCTTTGGATCTCAAGTCATATGACTGGCTAGTAGTTTTGGGATACCACCCAAGGAGGATAAATATTTAGTAAGCTCAGAAATCAAGTGTAATTAGGAATTGATAACATGTTGAACTTCCTTTCCAGGAAGTTATCCAATAGCTAGTGTACTAAAAGACTTAATAAAAACTATACCATTTCACAATAATGTCATAATAACAAATAATGTATTTAATGTGTTACCTGAAGTTTTCTTAAAGAAAAAACATCAAGGTAACACTAGAGAGAAACATATAGGGGAAATTGTCTCTAAGTACGTTTTATAAGCCACTAATGTCAAAAATATATAAAAACTCAGTGTCTCATATGTATATGTTCATTGAAATTTAGAGTTTTTTAAACTTTCAATTAGGAAAAAAAGGAAATTATGTTACTAAACATCTTCATATCAGAGGGCCCCAAATTTAAGTGCTTTGTTATTTTGAGTTTGCTGACAGAGGTGGTAAATACCTATGGTCTTTGGTTCCAATCTGCCTATAAAGTGCTCTCCAAATCACTATTGTCAGAAAAGTGGTATCTGTAAGAAGAAAAATTATGATACTTGTGCAAAATTATGATCTGTAAGAAGAAAAGTTATGAAAAATATACCTGATTTTACTGAGGTTATTTTAGAGGCCCCAAATGACCTATATTTGAATCTTGTTCTGGGATGAAATGAAGACAGTAGGAGATGGAATAAAATTTGCTCATTGAATCTGTAACTTCATAAGATTTACAACATTATTTTATTGTACTATATATAAAAAGACAGGAAGAGACTTGGGAAATCAAGTGTCTCTTTTTTTTACATAAAGAATGGCATTAATCCCCAAAGCACTAATTTTTAAAAATGTATTTAATTTTTTTTTTTGCTGGCAACATGGACTGCATGTACCTCAGACAATTTTACTGTATAATGAGTTACTTCAAAATGTAATGGCTGAAAGCAATATTTTTTTTTGAGACTGAGTCTCGCTCTGTCCCCTAGGCTGGAGTGCAGTGGTGCCATCTCGGCTCACTGCAACTTCTGCCTCCTGGATTCAAGCTGTTCTCCCGCCTCAGCCTCCAGAGTAACTGGGATTACAGGTGCATGCCACCGTGCCCAACTAATTTCTTGTATTTTTAGTAGAAATGGGGTTTCACCATGTTGGCCAGACTGGTCTTGAACTCCTGACCTCAAGTGATCCACCCGCTTCATCATCCCAAAGTGCTGGGATTACAGGCGTGAGCCACCAAGCCCGGCTTTAAAGCAACATTTTAAAAATTTCTCACAATTTTGTGTATTGGCTGGGTGATTCTTATTTGAGTAAGTTCAGTTGAGACTTGGGGAAAACATAGCTAATAAGCAACTATAGATTTAGTAAATCTGTTTAATAAGTTTCAATTAATACAGCCAATATCATATAGATTTTATTTCACTATCTCTAGAAATAAAATGAAGTATATCTCCATATAAACAACATAATTTGGGGCTTAATTGTATTCGTTTAAATAAAGTTTATGTACATAAATATTAAATACCACCTTTTATTAAAGTACAATTTATATAAGATAAACTCTTATTTAGCATTATCAAATATTTCTGAGACATTTGATTTAATAACACAATCTGATTAATAGCATTAGCATACATAGCATGCAAGGATTATGAGTTTGCTAATTTAAATACAGTAATTAAATGTTTTGGTCCACCAAGACATTGTTTCTTCTGTGTACGGACCCTTATTACTATGATGGAGATTTCGAAACGCTAGGATTAAGACAAGGCAACTAGCCGGGCGCGGTGGCTCACGCCTGTAATCCCAGCACTTTGGGAGGCCGAGGCGGGCGGATCACAAGGTCAGGAGATCGAGACCACGGTGAAACCCCGTCTCTACTAAAAATACAAAAAATTAGCCGGGTGCGGTGGCGGGCGCCTGTAGTCCCAGCTACTCAGGAGGCTGAGGCAGGAGAATGGCGTGAACCCGGGAGGCGGAGCTTGCAGTGAGCCGAGATCGCGCCACTGCACTCCAGCCTGGGCGACAGAGGAGACTCCGTCTCAAAAAAAAAAAAAAAAAAAAAAAAAAAAAAAGACAAGGCAACTAAGTTGTGCAAAATGCTAGGATTAAGACAAGACAACTCTAAATTGCCTTAATCCTAGTATTTTGTAAATTTCCACTGCTGCACACTGAAGGAGAAAGAAGGTATTGTAGTAATACAAAATGTTAACCCTTAAAGGGATTTTTGAGATGCTCTCTAATTCCCTTATTTTGTACCGTGGAAGCAAAGGCAAAAGATTTCTGAATTACATCCACAATAAGAACAATTCTGATTTCACTCTTTATCTATGCTTTCTTAAGGGAAGGAAATTGGAGATACTTTAATTTTACCAGGGAGATTTGAGACCTGGGTCTTTTTACTATTTGGAATCTACTGCAGAACTTTTTTTTTTTTTTTTTTTAAAGTAGTGAGAAACATCATTTTTATTTTGGATGCTAATTTTTAACTACATGTTATTTAATTAGTATTTAAATTTTTTTGCCTGAAGATTTTGATATATTTTTAGGCATTTAAAGAGGTTGAAGCTGGAACATTTTTTCAATGAAAAAAATGAGACGGTTTATTAGGGCTTCTGGCATAGTACAATATAGTATATATGTCTTAAGAGCTTCAGAAAACCTTCATAGCTAAATATTCTTAGGTATATAAGACATTCTATATTTCATCTTACTTAGCTTTCTTATCTACCTCAAATTCAAGCCAAAAGGCTGAGGGACAAAATGGAAATAGCTCCACCTATTGGTCATCATGAGGTAAAGTTAACGACACCAAATTAAGAAAACATTTTCTTTTTGGCAGATAATCATGCACTGTGTGTAATTACTATGAACCTGTAAGTCTATGGCATAATATGATTTAATTAATGCTTACTTATATACTAACTACATAAGTAAAAATAAAACTTAAATACTAGATACTTGAGATTAATGTGAAAATAATAGGTAGAAATTTCTTCATGTTATTGATAAACCCTGACATAAGTTTCTGTACTCACAACATATACCATATGTTGACAAGGAGGTATTAACAGTAAAATTTTCAGGTGAAGAAGCTATTTGAGGTTTGAAAATTTTCTTTCCTCTGCTGTGTATAATCTCAGTGATGTTGGGAATCTGTCTCATTTGGTCATACATGTAGTTCCATGCCTACCTAGCACTGTATACAGCCTCAAAAAATGAATGAAGTGAGTCATACTGATACATGTTCATGAAGGCATAAAGGTTACTATAAAAGAAAAACCAGCTGAATATAAATATTAATTATCCATAATGTGCTGGACTATTGTAATTACTATCTCAATCTAGTTTAAATTTATTTTTATAAGAATAAATTTATATTTTAAAACATATAGGGGGGGCGAGGCAGGCAGATCACGAAGTCAGGAGATTAAGACCATCCTGACTAACACGGTGAAACCCCGTCTCTACTCTAATACAAAAAATTAGCTGGGCATGGTAGCGGACGCCTGTAGTCCCAGCTACTCGGGAGGCTGAGGCAGGAGAATGGTGTGAACCTGGGAGGCAGAGCTTGCAGCGAACCGAGACTGTGCCACTGCACTCCAGCCTGGGTGACAGAGCGAGACTCAATCTCAAAAATAATAATAATAATAATAATAATAAACATATAGTTATGCAAAAAAGAAGCAGTCAGAGACAAAAGTAAGTCACCTATATTTATTGACTTCTTAGAAATAATATCTCCTTATTAAAACTCTAATCCACACACACACACACACACACACACACACACACACACAAAGAAATTGAAGGGCTATAAACATTGTTAAGAACAGAAAGTTTGGCTGGAAGATTAGTTACTTCTAGGAAATAGTCTGGTTTCTCATTATGGGGTTTGTATATAGTAATTACTATCTTTGTTTTCAGTTCTTACCTTGATTAAAACTGATCTACTATTGTCAGAACATTAGACGTAGTTTCTAAAGGGCTTTAAGAAATTTCGAGGTAAAGTACATATGCCAATATAAAGACATTGCCCAAGAACAGTAATGCAGGAGCGTCTATTAGCCTCATGTACCAGTTTTTGTTGGTTTTGTTATTTAACATTTATGATCTTTTAGTGAAATGATATAGCTTGATTCTCAGTTTCAGTTTAATTGAAAATGCCATGTCTTTTTTCTCTTTATAGAAAGCATCATCATTCACCAGTTACGAATGAACTCCAGATGAAATGGTAAACCAAGCACATACTGGGTGTGTGTATGACCTCTGAATCCCTATTGAATGGACAGCCCTCATTCATGACTAAGGTCCTCCATGCTACTGATCACTACTGGAAATATTTTACTACTTCCAGTGATTTTTTTTTTTAAGGATATAATGTGAAAGCTGAAAATGGCCTTGCTGATAGTATGAAAATATGTAGCAAGAAAGCAATTCAATCTATGTGCCAAAAGAAATTTCTTTTTGCAAAGCTTTCAGGTCTATGGGCACATGATGTATAACTTATTTTTTATAATACATTTTGTAATGTAATTTTTTTCCTAAAGTGTTTCCCTTTTTCATAGTCTCTGGCACATATATCTACAGAATACACTGTCAGTTCTTCAAAGTGTTGGTATTGTTGCATTCAAAATAGTAACCTATAATTATTTTCTTTTTATCAATTTGTTAATTCTGAAAAAGAGAAAGGACAACTATATTTCCTGAGGTAAATTCAAGAGGTAAAACTTAGAAGCAGGAGATTCTGGAAGAGGTTTTACTATTGCTTGTACAATGCTATGGTTCTGATCATGGTTCAATACTAACAAATAATGCTCTGACTTAAAAGCTTAATTTTAAATACTAAAAATCAGTTTCTATAGTTGCTCTTTCTGGTGTTCTGGGCCAAAAACCTTGGATGAATTGATTTTTATATAGAACAAATTCATAAAAGGAGATGTACCAGTTTAACCAGTGAGGGTAATAAGAACAGCTTCGACTGACAGTTCAATTACACTTCTGATTGAATTATTTACTTGTATGTATACGACTTATAATAAGGACTGTGAAATAAAGCTAGTTCTCACAATCTAATCCAACCAAAACTTGAATATAAAAACAGACCTAAAATGTCAGTATCTTTTTAAAAAATAAGACTGGGCATGGTGGGTCATGCCTGTAATCCCAGCACTTTGGGAGGCCAAGGCGGGAGAATCGCTTAAGCCCAGGAGTTCAGGATCAGCCTGGGCAACACAGTGAGAGTTACTTTAAAAAAAAAAAAAAAAAAAGGTAGCTGGGCCTGGTTGCTCCTGCCTGTAGTCCTAGCTATTTGGGAGGCTGAGGTGGGAGGATCACTTGAGCCCAGGAGATGGAAACTGCAGTGAGCCATGATTGTGTCACTGCACTCTAGCCTGGGTGGCAGAGTGAGACTCTCAAAACAAAGACAAACCCATACACACACACACAAAAACCCCAAAATCCAGAAAGAAAAAGTAGTACAAGAAATCTCAGGATCGATAACTTTTTTCCCCTTGATTCTGAAAGACTTTCATAACTACAGGTAGGTTAGAGAATATATTCTTTTTTTTTTTTTTTTTTTTTTTTGAGACGGAGTCTCCTCTGTCGCCCAGGCTGGAGTGCAGTGGCGCGATCTCAGCTCACTGCAAGCTCCGCCTCCCGGGTTCCGGCCATTCTCCTGCCTCAGCCTCCCGAGTAGCTGGGACTACAGGCGCCCGCCACCTCGCCCGGCTAGTTTTTTGTATTTTTTAGTAGAGACGGGGTTTCACCATATTAGCCAGGATGGTCTCGATCTCCTGATCTCGTGATCCGCCCGTCTCGGCCTCCCAAAGTGCTGGGATTACAGGCTTGAGCCACCGCGCCCGGCCAATGAGAATATATTCTTTGAAGATAAAAAGCACAACATGCATTACTGAAATCTCAATGTCAGAGCTACTGTTGAATTTAGGTTTATGTGAAAATGTGCATCTAAAGTCCCAACTTGAAACCCTGGTAATATACTTTTTTTTTTTTTTAAAAGACTGTTAATATGGACATGTTTTTATTAAGGTCTTTAAAGATAACTTTAAAGATAAATTAGAGTTGACACATCAGTTTCTGAATGTGGAAATCATTTATCATATAACTTTACTGAAATTAAAGACAGCATGCTTCCGAGTGTCACAAGGATAACTAAAAGCCACACAAGGAGGACTGCTGGCCCATTTCTCTAGTCCACAGGTTGTGCTCAGCTTCAGAAGCCCACACACGGGCATCCAAACTGAGTCTCTGGAATAGAAAAATTAATGCTGGATTTCCTCCCCTATCTAACCCTGGAAGGTTTTAAGGTACACCTTGGGAAATTGGCAAATCATTTTCAACATGTAAATTATATGACATGTTAAAATTATGTTTAATTTTTAAAAGTAAAAGAAATGTTACAGTAGGCTTGCCCTAGCTTGAATGATTGTGAAAACATCACATAATCTTCCAGAATTTTGGTTACTAAGAAAACTGGAGTGTGTATGTGTGAAGATTTTTAGAATTGTTACTGGGTTTTGTTTTCTGAAAATGTTGACTGTAATGACATTTTCAATTAGAAAAGTGTTTTAGTTAGACTGTTATATTTTTTGACTCACAGTTAAGTATCCTATTTGCCAATGTTTGTACCTCTGATGGCAAAATTATTCTGATATATTAGATTTGTATTTGAAGCAAATAACTTTCTCAACTTGTGGGAATTTTATTATACTAATAGTGAAAATGTTAGAGGATAAGATTTTAAATACTTCTTGATTTAAATTAAAATACTATAAGAAATGTATGTATATTTGGATTTGAAGGGTTTTTTCCTCCCTGGATTTATAATGAACTTGGAACTTACAAGAACAATGAGGATGATGGTGCAATTAGAGTCATTTAGATAGATGCTGAGCTTTTTCTGTCCATGCTATGATTAAGTCCTCTGTTTAAACCCAAAAGCAATCTGGGCGACACACAAATAAAATTAATTAGATTAATTTTGAAGTAAGAGAATATGCAAAATTAACAACAACAAAAAAACCCAGAAAACACTGATCATCTCCTTATCTAATGAATAAGAAAATAAGATCATAAATAGTCACATCTCAACATGCATATCCATTTGAAAAAACTGCCCTCACATGCAATCCTGGCACAATCCTAGGCTCATAAAATTTCTCTATCTTTCCTTGTAAATAAGTCTCCAATCATCAATCTAAATGAGAATCATTTTTAATGAAATAATTGTAACTGTTTTCTGAAATATAATCATAATCAGTGTTTCTAGTTCAAGAAGTAATCCGTAATTTTACCCTTTTCTTTCTGATAAGAGAGTGTTTCATGAGGATATCTTTGGTAGAGAGCTTTTCTCAAGTATCTTATAAAATATTCGAGTTTGGTGAAGATAGTAGATAAATACACCAGCTGTCAGATGCCTATGATTTTCACAAAATGTGAAGAATTCATTGTATCTTAGGATGACCATAAAAAAATTTATGGTGTGTAATCTCTAAGCATTAATAGAGACAATAACACTACTTCAGTAATACACAGCTACTAAAAATCAGTGGCAGAGCAAGAAAAAATGGTGTATCAGGCAATGTAAAGTTTTTGCCTTTTCTCCTAATGCTGTGGTTGAGTTTTCCTGGAAATGAATTTAAAAAAAAAAAAAAAAAAAAAAAAAAAAAAAAAAAAAGCAAAAGTAGGGTGTGTTCACGAATCTGATAAGCAACAAGTCTAAAAATAGCAAAAGTGCAAAATGGTAGTTAAAAAAACACAACTGGCACCTGAGGCATATTTCCTCTTCTTTATCTCCAGTGCTATGCCTCTGCTAAAAATATGAATCACAAAGCAAAGCAAAAAAAGAAAAAAATTGTTGTAATACAATAAAAATCACTATAATAAAAGTTTATAAAAATTGAGAGTTTTTTGGAATTGACTTTGGCCTAGTGACCATTAGTATTTTTTTCTTAATTTTTCAGCATTTATTCCATAATAATGTGATAACAACTGTGTGTGTTACCTAGGGAAAATGCTGTAGATCCATACATTTGAACAGAAATGTTTAAAGATGCCATAACATGATACATTTATTTTCTGGTGTCCTTTTTTGTTTATATTATTTAGGAAAATTTTACCTTACCATCATAGATTTTGTTATTTTAATAATGAAGAACTATATTTATTTAATCTAGATTTTGTTTTAAAATTATCAACTGTTTGCTTCTACAAATAAGGGGTTTATAATGTGGCCTGATATTCTTAGAATTCTTTTAGGTCTAAGGGTTTTCAAAAGCAAAAGTACACTGAAAACTTTAAAAAATACATTCTATTTTTGCACCATTAAAAATTTGGTTTCCTTTAAGTTTTATCAAGTACATGAGTTTTTCATTGAATCCAAGTGAATTTATGGATATATACTTATCTTTTATATGAATGTAATAGCTTGCTTTCAGTTCCTCACAGGTCATTGAAATTATTTAACCAATGAAAACATTCTCTGTTACTTCCAAAGTCAATTATGTTTATCAAAATCTCACTAGTGTGAGAAAAATAACAAGTGTAATATTAAAGCATTGTGCAATATCTTGAGTTGGAACATAATATTCAGAAAATTAAAATCATTTAAAATGAGTACGCAACCTTCTTTTTATTTAAGATCATTTGCTCTAAAACAGTTTTCATCTCTGTATTTCATATTTTCTTAAAAATATGGTTTCTTTCACTATGGATAAGCAGATGTGGTATAGCAGGGCTGCCAGGATGAGGGATGCTCTTCCTCTGGATTATACCACGGTTTGATTCTTTAGTAAGATGAACACTTCAAGACACCAAGAAATGGAAACTGGTTAAAGGGTTTCCCTCCCTGCTTTATTCCCACAAACTGCATTGTCAATCAACATTCAGATGTTACTCCGCAGCTGCTGCTGTCAATCTAAAGGTAGATCACTCAGTAGAGCAAAGGCTCCTGAGGCTTCGCCTGCAGTCCACAGTCCAGTATCTACAGAGGCAGTTGGGTCATGGTTTTTGCAAAGTGGGATATGGGTGAGAGTGGGGTTGTGTTCTGACCTCCTTTATTTTTATCAGCCTGTGCCAGAAATAGTGATCTATAGCTACATCCAATCCTAACTTATCTTTGCCTTATTTGAAACAAGGGAATGGGTTTCTCTTATTAAATAATAAAAACATTAGTTTATTAATTCCTGCTGGGAAGTAGCCTTTTCCTATCCTTCCTTCAACTGCCCTGTCTCCCTTTCCCTGTTATTCAAGGACCTTTTCCATGACCACAGCCGCATTCTTTTTTGGCCGTTCTGGTTTTCAGTGCACAGTTCTTTTTTCTCCTTGATAGCAAGGCAGGTTTAGTCAAAATAACAGGGTGTTTTGTAGGCACCTAACGACTGACTCCTAACCCCAGAGAATTGCTCCTTTGGGAGCAATACCTCAGTCAGGGTATTCTGTGCCAAATCTGCCTCACCAAATTATTCTGGCTGCTGATGCTTTCCTTGCAGAAATTTCTGTGCCCATGGAAGGTTTCAGAGGCAGATCATCTGGATTACATAAGAAAAGACCTTCAGTAATCACTGATTCTAAGGGAAGGTATGCCTTTGAAAAGACAAGAGTTTTATCAGGCCTCAAGATGGTTTATACTGCTTTATTGAGAGAAATGCGCTCATTTTTGCTTCACAAAGGGGCATGTATTGGTGCCCACGTGGAGCATTGACATAAGCAGGTGGTGGGACACCAAACTGATTATCTCCCAGAAATGGAGGGCACCAGAGATGTCTGCTTGCATGGTCACCATAATCTGCTGAGATCCTGCTTCAGGAAAAGAACATGATCACCCAGAGTACACAGTGTTGCTTAGTATTTATAGTACATGTAATATTAGCATAAGGCTCTCTTTTCTCTATTCTCCTACGTGGAGAACCACAATGTAACTCTGACCTTATTTCCAGTTTCCTCACAGTTTTTGACATTGTAAGGGGGACAACATGTGGTACCTCCTCAATGCTCTTATAACCCCTTGAACACACATCTTGTGTGGCACTGACTTCATTATATAATATTTCAGTTGTCAGCAAGTTGTCTCTCCCACTAAAATGTGGGTTCATTCAGAGTAGGTCAGGTCAGTTCAACAAGATTTATCAAGTACCTTTTACGGCCTAGGCACTTTGCCAGGTGTTGGAGATATAGAAATGCATAAAAACAGTCTCTGACCTTGAGGAACTCATTTATATCTGGTAACAAAGACAGATGTAAACAGATATTTTTCAATACTACACAGTAAGTGCAAGGACAGACGTCATATATACATTACCTTGAGCTCTGAAAGCAGCTCTTAACTCCATCAAAGGGGTCAAAGAAGTATTCCTCAAATTGGCTACTGACCTGAATCTTGAAGGATGAGTGGGGATTAGCTAGCAAAGCAGTTTCACTGGAGGTGAGGTGTGAAGTCAGGGAGCAGTGGGTTGCTGAGTGACTGGGTTAAGGAAGCAAAGACAGCGAGTGCAGATTTCTCCTCCCAGAAGATTCAGTGACAATACAAATGATGTTGTGAAACAGTCTGTTGAACCTATCTTGTGCCTCATGGTGTGCTGGTCAGAGGGAAACCCTTGGTCTTCGCCTTTGTTGTCATAAATATTCAGTGCTATTGACAAAATATCCTTCCTGCCTGCCTGCCTGCCTTTGTTGTCATAAATATTTAGTGCTGACAAAATATCCTTTCCCCTTCCTTCCTCCCTCCCTCCTTTTTTTTGAGTGCAGGCTGGAGTGCAGTGGCGCGATCTCGGCTCACTGCAACCTCCGTCTCCTGGGTTCAAGCGATTCTCCTGCCTCAGCTTCCTGAGTAGCTGGGACTACAGGTGCCCGCCATCACACCCGGCTAATTTTTTTGTATTTTTAGTAGAGACGGGGTTTCACCATTTTGGCCAGGATGGTCTCGATCTCCTGACCTCGTGATCTGCCTGCCTCAGCCTCCCAAAATGTTGGGATGGATTACTGGCGTGAGCCACCAGGCCTGGCCCAATGTTTGATTTCTGAGGCTCAACAAAAGCTGACTTTCACATTTAAGTCCATTTTGTGAAGATACTTCATGAATATGTTGGACTTATTTTAATGACTCAAGTGACTCAAGTGTTTAAAAAAAAAAAATCATGATGAAATGAAATCCCTCTCACGCTGGCTTTCTAAAACTTGAAAAATAGAAAAGTATAAATTTAAATCAAGTCTAAAAATGATCCAAACATATAATTATAAAGAATTAACGTTTTTAGGCTGGGTGCGGTGGCTCACGCCTGTAATTCCAGCACTTTGGAAGGCTGAGGTAGGCGGATCACCTGAGGTCAGGGGTTCGAGAGCAGCCTGGACAACATAGAGAAACCCCGTCTCTACTAAAAATACAAAAATTAGCTGGGCATGGTAGTGGGCACCTGTAATCCCAGCTACTCGGGAGGCTGAGGCAGGAGAATTGCTTGAACCCAGGAGGCGGAGGTAGCAATGAGCCGAGATCGTGCCATTGTACTCCAACCTGGGTGACAGAGCAAGACTCCGTCTCAAAAAAAAAAAAAAAAAAAAAAAAGAATTAACATTTTAAAAATATCTACTTTGCTGTATCTCTTGACGATTCTCTTGGCGTAAACTAAGCCTCTTTCCTCCTCTGTTCCCCTTTTTAAAGAAATTAACTGCTATACATGTAACAGATATCAGTTGGCTGTTAACCTAGAGATGGCAACATCATATTTGAAAAAAAGACCTTATCTATAATTGATGGCACCTAATGAAAAAATAGGTGCCATGGGGATGTAATCAACTGAGAGATTCTATGCAGTGGAAGTCATGAAGTCTGAAGTCTTGTGAGAATTACATTCTTTAATTTAAAGTATGTAATCGGCTGGGCACGCCTGTAATCCCAGCACTTTGGGAAGCCAAGGCGGGTAGAGCGCCTGAGCTCAGGAGTTCGAGACCAGCTTGGGCAACATGGCAAAACCATGTCTCTACCAAAAATACAAAAAATTAGTTGGCTGTGGTGCCACACACCTGTGGTCCCAGGTACTTGGCGGGCTGAGGTTGGAGAATCGCTTGAGCCTGGGAGGTGGAGGTTGCAGTGGGCCACTGCAGTCCCACCTGGGTGATAGAGTAAGACAGTGCCTCAAGAAAACAAAAAACCAAAATCAAAAAGTATGGAATTATGAGAAATGAAGCCTTATTTCCATCCAAAACAAAGTTATTAGGCTGTCTACTAAAGTATTTTGGTGTAATTGCTCTTTCCTCTAATAACACTCACCGTTAAAATATCTCGTTTGACTGTATTTCTGATTACTGACTGGCTATTCAAGAACTTGCAAAATTTTCTATCACAACACCAATGACCTCAGGCTAATCAGTCAATCTCTCAGTGTGAGAACAAAGGGAGTTTCTTAAATATCTAACTGAAAGTATTCCATAAGTACACTACATAAAAATCAGGAAAAGGTCAATTTTAAAAAGTAATTTTTAAAACCCAGTTTGAATCAATATCTGATGCAATAAATACAGGAAATGAAGTTTATTATACAATTTCTACATTACTCTTTCTCCTAAAAGTCCTCTGAGATAATTAAAAATGAACATTTTGCAGTTCCACCAAGCTGCCATGGTCAACTGAAAAGGAAAAGATATTTTTGTTGTTGTTGTTCCTGCAAAAATATGACCCAGCCACTGAAAATAATTCA
This sequence comes from Macaca thibetana thibetana, assembly GCF_024542745.1. Lineage (NCBI taxonomy): Eukaryota > Metazoa > Chordata > Mammalia > Primates > Cercopithecidae > Macaca > Macaca thibetana. The sequence continues at coordinate 72,541,936 of NC_065581.1, read as the reverse complement.
AACCATTTCCAGTCACTAAGAACTTTCTCTGAAACTCATGATGGTAAAAACTATGACACATTTCTCGGCCCTCTTCAACTTTTTAAAATATCCTTGTTACAGATGTGAATGAAATGGTTGAATATGGTTAGAAGCTAGAGAGCTACAGTAGCACCAAACATAAAAGGAACCCAACAATCATATTTGTGTGGCAAATCTACTTTGGTTAGGCAGTGAAAAGACCAGCTGCAGTTTCCTCTTCCTTGTTCCCAGAGATACCCAATAGTTACTCTTCTGTATTTTTTTCTTAGATGTTTCTGGTTACTGAATTCAGTGGCACAACACAGCAATTGAACTAAAAAATGAAAATTGTATAAAACTTCCCATCCAAAGGCTAAATATATCCACCTTTTCAGATTGTTGGGCTTGCATCTGTTCTATCATTTTGGATTCACTTTTGTATTGGGGCTCGTGCATTGACTGCATACTTAGAATGTTAATCTGATAGCATTAATAAATGTCATTTAGCCATACAAATTCCACTTTTACCAAGAATCAGCACATGAACAATCATTTGAACAATGTAAGTGTAATCTAAATGTATCAACATACATACACACACACACCAGTCGCTCCTAGCAATCAGTTTGAAAATGTGTAAATGGTAAACCATTGTGAGAACTATTCTCTTCTGTTGCCCTAGAAATGCTGAATGATGCTTTTTGAAAATTCCTACTTCAGCAGATTAAATGAAAAACCACCTAGTAAGGACTATCATAAAATAATGTGACCAAGAAAATCACAAAATTGTGAGTCCCCTGAGATAATAATGTGGAGCTGAAAAAAATGTTTCAGCTGGGTAAAGATGCATATTGTGGTGGCAGAATACAGTAGTAGAAAATGAAATGGAGGGATATCAAGACATCTGGAAAAGCAATTTCATCCATCTGGACCTCATCTGAAAATGTTAAGTTTTAGAGAAGAATCTCAGGAGGTTTCAGTTCTATAAATGTTTCAGTCAAAATGGAATTTCTAATAAAAAAAGAGACAAGGGATTAACTCATTTTCCTATGAACAAACAAAAATAAAGAAAAAGGAAGCAGATAAATACATCACAATCACTCAGCTCACTAGAACAAAACCAAAAAATGAAGGTAAAATGACCATTTATACAGAGTGCTGGAATAGCAAAATATTAAAAAATGATCAAATTTAGTGGGCATGATGATATAGGCAGAAATGGGGAGGAAAAACCTGCCTTATATGTACTTTTGCAATATGCCCATATTTTGGCATACATTTTTACTAACAGAACTTAGCAAAATAAAAGGATTCCATGACTTCTCCATTAACTGTGATAGATTGTTTCCTATTTGAGCCTGGGGTTGAAGGTAAACTTAACAGATCAAAACAAAATATAGACCTAAGTATGTCAGCAGTGCTAAGAATGTGAGCATGAATGTCATGTAAGAGCAAACCCAAGCAAGTCGGTTATTAGAGGGCAACAAGTATTGTATCACTCTAAACTCTGCCTAGTATGTGATTGGCTCACATTTTTTAGACTTGTGGTCATTTTGAAAAAAATTTAACTGTAAATTTTTTTTTTTTTTTTTGAGATGGAGTTTCACTCTTGTTGCCCAGGCTGGAGTGCAACGGCGGATCTCGGGCTCACTGCAACCTTCGCCTCCCGGGTTCAAGTGATTCTCCTGCCTCAGCCTCCCGAGTAGCTGGGATTACAGGCCCGGCCACCACACTCGGCTAATTTTGTATTTTTAGTAAAGACGGGGTTTCATCATGTTGGCCAGGCTAGTCTCGAACTCCTGACCTCAGGTGATCCACCCGCCTCGGCCTTCCAAAGTGTTGGGATTACAGGCGTGACTCACGGTGCCCGGCCTAACTGTAAATTATGAGGACCAAGCACTCCTTATTTTCTCTTTCCTCAGTTTAACTTATTTAAGGCATTACTGCAGACTAAGCCTAAAAGTAATTTATTTTCAAATGATGCGACTTACTCTCTGGCCTAGATTTCAAAGATGTCAGTATAATGTGGATTGTATATAATTGTTTAAATTTTACAAATAACATACGCCTATTATAGAAATTTTGGAAAATACAGAAAAGTGCAAAGAAACAGGAAAAAAAAATCCTTCATCCGGTCAACAGAGTTACCATTATTCACTTTTTAGTTCCGCTCTATATTATACTTCTACAGTCGCTACACTACTCTAATATCCTGACTTAGTCACCTTTTACATCACGAGTATTTCCTTGGGTCATTAAATATCTGGCACTTTTAAAGTGTTTACGGGGTATCTTATTTTGTAGTAATGCTATATGTCCTGGTTTTTACAACAGTAAGAGAAAAAGCTACAGCCTATTACAAAACACTTCCTATATCAATGAGCAAAAGAGAAAGGTGGACATAGAAAAGGGGGAAAGTAACGTGAGAATCAGCAATAGAGAAAAAATAAGTGAGAATCGCTTAATTAGAGGCAAGATAATAGGGCTAAGTCACATTATTGATTCTTGACTTTAGGACAAAAGGGGTACATGTTACGCACCTGTGTTCCAAGTTTATAATTGCACCTTGAATAGCGATTTATTTAATTAAACTCGCGGTTTTACAACCTAAGCAAATACTGCTAATTCTCCCCCGACTCAATCCCCCTTGAGGCCGCCTTTAAATGCTCCGACTCCCTTCAGAGAAACCCTCGAGGTAAAAAGAAAAACCTGTCTGGCAATCCAGACCTGCAGTCGCCACTACAACCAGAGTAGCAGGCAGGTGTGTGCTAACTAAAGCCACGGCCAACAGAGCAAAGATACGCCTACAGCGCAGGCTCGGAATCCCCTAGCTCTAGGGCCGCGCATGCGCCAATGTAGCTTCGCGATCGGGTGGCTGAGTCCGTCACAGGACAGATGATCAGGGTGCGTCCGCCTTTTCCTTCCCCCTTCTATCCTCCTCCCCTTTCCCCTCCCCTTGTCCCTCCTTCTTCTCCCTCCTCCCTCTCTCCCTCCCTCTGGCGTCTCCAGCCGACTTACGCTTCCTGTCCGCGGCCTTTGGCGGAAGAGTGTCCCGCCTCTTCCGCTCTACAGCGGAGGCGGCTGTGGCGGTGGCCCTGGTGGCGGCGGCGGCGGCGGCAGCGGCGCTCGAGCGGTTCCTGTCAGGGTCAGCCGGCGGGCCGCCTGGGTGGTCCACCTGCAAGTGGCGGAGCGGTGCCCCGGGGATCGATGGCGATGAACTATAACGCGAAGGATGAAGTGGACGGTGGGCCCCCTTGTGCTCCGGGGGGCACCGCGAAGACTCGGAGACCGGATAACACGGCCTTCAAACAGCAACGGCTGCCAGCTTGGCAGCCCATCCTTACGGCTGGCACGGTGCTACCTATTTTCTTCATCATCGGCCTCATCTTCATTCCCATTGGCATTGGCATCTTTGTCACCTCCAACAACATCCGCGAGATCGAGGTGAGGGGAGGGAGCTGTGGTGGGAGTTGGCGTTGCTCGGGAGGACGGTCCTACGCGCCCGCCCCACTCCTTTCCCAGCGCCCTGAAGCCAGGTGACAGGCAGACCCCGCGCCGCCCCCCACCCCCTTCCCTCTGTTTTTTCTTTCTCTTTCTGCGGGTTTCCTGAATTTGCAGCTTTGTCCTAGCTTTGTCTTGCGATTTACGAAAGAGCAAATCGACGGGATGAGCTGAGACGGAATGAATGTTTAATGCAGAAGATGGGTCAGGTGGAGAACGCTTCTTCAGTAGGCGGTTTGTGTGGTTCCATGGGGGATTAGCGGGGGTTGTTCACGGAGGTAAAAAGAGAAGTGGGGGCGGGGGCAATTGTAGCTAGGTAGATGCAACCCTGAGTGAATTGACAGGGTCAAAAGTGTCATTACCTTTGTGGGCGTTATCCGAAGACACAGAGATGAACACCTTGGCCATTGTTGGGAAAAGAACCAGAGTCGTAGAGGTATTGACGATTCTAATGTAAAGAAGCTGTCGCATGTTATCAGGTCACGTATGAGGACTTACGACAAATGTGCATAGTACTTTTCATTTTGAGCTAATTCGATATTTTCAGTTGTGGGGCAAGATACACAGGAAAGATAACCTGAAACTTCAATTCTGGTTTTGCTTTTAGGCTACGTTTATTAATGGGCCCTACATTTGCTGGTCTTTTTTTTTTTTTTTTTTTTTTTTTTTACAAAAAGAGCCAGTGACCACATTCAGGGAGTAAGTTGTCCACTGTCTACCAAACATTTTACTGATACTAACTTTGCTGAATATGTAAGACATGACAGGAAAACTTGGGGAAACATTTCTTTGTCAGAAGCACAGTATCTTTATCTGTAGGGGTGAAGATGGTTGATAGTACACTGTATTAATATATGCTGTATAGGTGTCCAGTATTAAGCATCTCTCATCTTTTCTTGCATATCTGAGAATGTTGTTGTTTTCTAAATCTATTTGAAAGGGCAGGAACTAGTAAGAAGTTCTCTTGATTCCTTCTGTTCTATTTATACACACACACACACATTTTAATAAATATACTTACCTATGTGATTTAATGGGACTTTGAGAGTAATTTTATTTTTAACTACTGAAATAGGGATGGGGTTCCAGTTTAATTTGCAGTGTTATCTCTAAAAGCAAGATTGATGTGTTTTGTAATTCTACAGTGCTTACTTCAGTGTTGACGACAGTAATAAGAATAGTATCTATAGCATAACTAGTTTTAAAATTTTTTACTAAAAATTTATTCTCAATTTAATAACTAAAGAGTTACAGTATTTTTTTTCAGCATGTATTTTAGTTTGTTTTATCACCTTAATCTCCCTAATAATCCTGCAAATGTAGTACTTCTTGTTCTAACCATACTAGGATCACACATTATATTAGTATATGGGCAAAGTGGTGTCATGCAAGGAACATGGGCATTGGCTGGGGTCAGGCAGAGCTGGTTTTGAATTCTAGCTCAGCTACTAACCAGCTCAGTTTCTTGGAAAATTTCCTTAATCTCTCTGAGCTTCAGTTTCCTGCAAAATAGGTAGAATAATTCATATCTTCTAAGGTGTGAGAATTAGAAGCAATGTAAATAAGATGTCTGGCAGTAGGGATCTGTCTCCTGATCCTTAATCAGGAGATGAGAAAGAGAGAGTTTGAGATTTGACAGTAAATTAGTTAAGAGTATTATAAAAAATGAGACAGAAACTCAGGTGTCTTGACTCCCAGCTTTAAGCTTTCACCCTACACTAAGATCCTTACTGCAATGTTAATAAAGTAGAAGAAAATAATTTAACATCTGAAATTTGAATGATTTTATTTAAACTTCTTAAGATAAGATGAAAATAGCAATAATTTGGAATTGTATATAAGTTAGTATTTTCAGAGCTCAACTTCCATTAATATTTACCATAGTAGAAAAATAAATGTTTAACTTTTCTTAAAATCTTTGGGTTTTGGAGTAAAATAAGGTTCCTCACACTAAGTAGTAGACAAAATAGAAATTTTTCAAATAGCTCTCATGTGTAATTCTGATTTCAAGTTGCCTGAAGAATCTGCTGCAGCTTAGCCTGGTTAAAAGGGCACTGAAGAGTCAGGGAATTAGGGTTGAAATCCCACCTCTGTCACTCTGTACTTTGTGATCTTAGGTATAATTTTGAGTCCAGTTTCTTTACTTGAAGAACCAAAAGATTCAGATTAAACTGCCTCTAAGAGGCTGTTCAACTCTAAAATTCTATGATTTCCAATTCAAATGTGATTTTTAAAAAACTGGATGTGTTTAAATTGTATTGCCTTTGGAGCAAGAGGAAATGAAAACTAAGAATAATTTAGAATTTTTTACTGACAATGAACATACAGTTGTGCAGACAGAATCCACATATGTATTTTTAAAGTTTGGATGCTGGATATATAGAGAAATGCTTCTGAATTGTGTCTGGAGTTATTAGAAAAACCTACGGAGATTCCCCAAACACACATACTTGTTTCCTTCTTGTTCTCTACTCTGTTAGCCACTAGTTGTAATTGGGTAATGAGAAGTTCTTACCAACATTCACTCTCATACTGTAAGTTACTCACACTTTATTTTTTATTTGAGAAAAATCTTCATTGCTATATTAGTTCAAATTACTAGGGCAAAGGAGACTTGTCAAATCCAAATGCTTTTGTAATGTAGTTTAAAGTGCCAAAATCAAAAATTCAAACTTTTTCAAGTATAAAATCACTGGATTTTTCTCATTCCTGCAGAAATATTGCACTAAAAATTACTACTTTTGAAAAGTGTCTTGGATACCCCTGGAAAAAGATATTTTCACATTTTAATGCTTACATTTGGTAGCAGATTTCCTCTACTTGTTAGATTTATGTATCTTATTTAGTTGGTTTTTAGATTTTCAATAATCTAAATAAAATGAGGCTAATAGAAAATCATAATTCATCATTCATGAGAAAATATTTTAAATATTTAATATCTTCATTTATTATTAGGAGCAAGGAATGAGGATTTCCTTTAATTTGGCAGTTGTGAGTCAGGCACATCTTTCAAAGGCATTAATTTTCTAGTCTAGGGCCCTTGTTGGTGAGACTGAGATGCAGAGGTTACTTGAAAAATAGTGAGGTTATTCTTAACTTTTGTAAAAGTATTTATCAGTGTGAAGTTACATAGTTTTAAATTTATGGTTAAAGTCAGATTAGGTTGTTATTCAGATTAAATTTAAAAACTAAACATTTACTTCGTGTTGCCAAAAGCATTCAAGGTACATTTTCATGAAACCTTAGTGAATTAACTCCCCGTTCCCCACGTTTAATAAACTCAACTTTCTTCTTCACCTTATTATTTTATTTATTGCCCTCGATTATTTAATCCTGATTATTTGCTGTTGCCCTAGTTTCTGATAAAAATTTTTATGTATGTTTTTACTCCTAAATTGAATTATTAGGTTATAAGATTTTTAAGGAGATTAAATTTTTCATCTGTATTTAGTAATGTTTGTTATACTTAGCCTTTAGCTAAGAGTCAGGGAAGAATAAGTTTCTTTGTATAAATGATTGTTAAAGATTAGGCACTTTTATTTTAAAAAGTTTGAAGTTTTAATATTCAAGTTGATTTTAGTTACTTAGAAGCCAACTTTTGGAAATTAAGGTTTGTGGTGTTAGTGTTTTAACTTGTTTCTCAAGTAATGTTAGTACTAAGAGCAAGGAATGTGAAAGTAAATATGGCCAGCTGGAATATTTTACATGGCCCAGGAGCATTTTACAGATGAACATTTGTAATCGATTTGATGATAGGAGAGCACTAACTTTGAATCTCAATTATGAGAAATGTTTCCTCCAAAATTTCCATTCTTCGCATTAGTATTAGTAGACATATGTTACCAAAAAATTGTACATATTATTGATGCATTTTGAATTTTATCAATAAAAATTGTTGCAAATTTGTTTTCTCTCTTGTTGCATAAGAACCTACATACCTAACATCCTGGTCCATGCTTCTGGGTCCGCAAAGCCTGATGTATTTACTTTCTGGCCTCTTACAGAAAAAAATTGCCTGCCCCTGACTTGGAGTTTTAATAAATCATACCACCAAAGTTAGCATTTGCTACACAAATAGCTGTGTTTAATTTACATGTTCTAGTCCTCAAAAATTGTTCAAGGTAGGTGTAATGATCCCTGGCAATTGCTTAGGTTCTGTCTTTGTACAGATTTAGTAGATATAAAATTTACCATTAATCTTGGCTTAGGAACATCATTCTTCATTTCTTTGTCACAGATAAAAATCAGGCAGCCTAAAGAAAGTTGCTTTAGAAAGTTTTATTTTAGTTACCTTTTGTGTTCATTAAGGTCTCTCAAAAAGACTTCAGATAAATTTTTTAGTGTGGAATAATCAGTTCAAGAGGGAGTACTTAAAATACGATTTTTAACTTAATTTGACTAATACTTAAAATGATGTACCTTATTACTCAGCATTTTGTTGAATGACCTTTTCAGGTCTTATATTGATTTCTTTTTTGACAAATTTACATTCAAAATGGAAGTTTTCCAGTCCTTTTCCTAGATAGTGTGAAAAATGCACATCCTTCAAATTCTTCCTTTCCCACTGCATTAAATTCTGAGTCTGTTTCTTAGGAATAGGATGTATTTTTAGAATTACCAAGAAGAAATGCCAGTTTGATTTGGGTGAACAATTACAGTGATAGCAAAACAAAGCTGAGAAATGTGATATCTCCTATCCGCTCATCTACATCTGTTCTATTTTGCCTCTGGTTCTTCGTCTTGGATTTTAGCTAATGGGCAAGTCTCCAGATTATCATTGTATTTTGCACTGTGCCTTGTATGCTCTTGACATTAGTAAGCATTAATTTTTCAAAATGAGGGAACTGTAGCTCCTCTTCCACTTGGTAGCCTCTTTTGTTTCTAAAGATAGGAACTATGTGCTTTAGTGTGAACTTTATTTTTTAATAAAGTTGTTACAACTCATGGTAACAACTTTTTTCAAAAAATAAAGGATTGTTAGGCCCAGAAGATTTTGTTAGGGTTTGGACATTATGTCTGGCTACCCTTGAATTTTAGCTGATAAAGGATGTTGTGGTTTTATTTGATGGTGAAAACTCATAAGCTGAGTGAAATTTACAAAGGATTTTAATCAACACTGGACATTTTCTTCATACATTTTCTTCAAAGTGCATGTCTGGGAATAGTAGGAGATAGGGAGAGTTTGGGAACAGGACTTCCCTCCCCCACTGCCATCTTTTTGGAGGAGAGGGCCTTCTTAAGGAGCTTGGCATCTTTTGGGGAAGACGAGACACAATAACAAGAAAACTACGCGTTGCTAGGTGAATGGCACAGTCAGAATATCCTTTGGTAGTTCAGAGGAGGGTGCAATCACATCTATTTCTAATGACCATGGAGAGCTGTGTGGGAAGTGGGCTTTGAGCTGGTACTTGATAAATACCACTTCTTTAGGTGAGGTTCAGATGCATTCCAAGAAAGGTGATTAATATGAACAATGATCTAGTGGCAGGAAATCAAAAAGTGTATAGATAAAATAGGAGTAAGGGCAAATTAGCTGGTGCTAGATTGTGGATAGTCTTGAGTATTTGATAACGAATATATTAAACCGGGGAAGTGACATGATTGCTACACTATCAGGAGTGGGTTCAGCAATGAGTAATTTACAATTTTCATTCTCATGTAAAATGCCTTAGGAACATAGTATGAGGCAGCCGTGTAGGTTCTGTTTTACTGAGTCTTCGCTTGATGGAATCATTTACTACCCAGCCATTCTTAGGAATTGGCTCTCATGTTCACAGTTTGGCATGGAGGCTAGGGTTCTAATTGCCTTTTCACGGAAGCAGTATGGAAGAAGGGGTGAACAAAGGGATAAAGGCCTTTTAAAGAAGGTTCTTGAAAACTGCCATGTACCACCTCCACTTAGTAATAAGGCCACACAAGCTACAAGGGAGGCTGGAAAATGTTTTCATTCGGATAACAAGGTTCTCAGTAAGTGAGAGTTTTGTAGTGTGGAAGAAGGATAGCATAGAAATTGGGGTGAGGGGTTGCTGTTAGCAGTCTCTGCAACATAGGGTTAGAGGAAGATTTATCTGGTGGTGAAATGGTATGTCATCAGGATGAGAGCTCAAGCTCATATAGATGTGAAAGTAGTTTAGACACTGGAATTAATGTTTGTGTTTTTATATTGATTATAATATTGAATCAAACTTGATTTCATAGTAAAAGGCATTAATGTGTTTTTTTATGTGAAAAGTGAGTTAGGCATGTGGCTTTGCTGATACTTAAAAAAAAGTTACAGGAATATTGAATATCATCTTCCTTTTGTTTTCTTCAACCTCTTTTTTCCATCTCTGTTCAGCATACAAATGTGTTTTGGTTTCTCCTTAAAAAACAAAAATATCCTATCTTATTTTTTTAATTTTTTATTTTTATTTTCTTTTTCTTTTTTAGAGACGAGGTCTTACTGTGTTGCCCAGGCTTCATTGCAGTGGTACAGTCATAGCACACTGCAACCTCGAACTGCTAGGCTCAAGCAGCCCTTCCACCTCAGCCTCTTGAGTAACTAGGACTATAGGCTCATGCCACCAGGACTGGCCAATTATTAAACTTTTGGTAGAGCTGGGGGTCTCACTTGGTTGCCCAGGCTGGTCTTGACCTCCTGGCCTCAAGCAGTCCTCTTGCCATGTCCTCCCAGAGTTTTGGGATTACAGGCATTGTTAGCCATTGCACCCGGCTTTCTTTTAAAAAAAATAGGAGATGGGGTCTTGCTTTCGCCCAGGCTGGAGTGCAGTGGCATATTCATAGCTCACTGTAGCCTCAGACTCCTGTACTCAAGTGATCTTCTTGCCTTGGCCTCCTAGATAGCTGGGATTACAGGCTCAAGCCACTGTTTCTGGCTTAATTGTATTTCATAATAAACTATTATTAATGACTAACATTTTTTTGAGAGTTTGCTAAGAGTTTTTACATACATCATATTGGTTGATATAGTGACACTTAGCAAGGGTAACATTATTCTCTCTGTGTTTTTTTTTTTTTTTTTTTTTTTGGATAAGGACATTGAATCTGAGATTAAGTCTTCTGTTTAGTCACACAGGTGGGATTCATACTTTAGCCATCTGACCTCTTGTTAATTTCCTGTATTCTCTTTCCACACAATCTGTTTAAAAAGAAGGGTCTGTGCTTATTGATAATGTCCATTCCCATCTCCCTTCAACTCCTTAATTTGCTGCATTTGAAGTATGTTAAATGGTAAAAAGTCCTATGAAGAAAAATGAAGGAAGGGTTGATGGTTTATAATTTTAAATAGTGAAGCCAGGGGAGGCTTCAGTAAAATGACATTTGAATAAAGAACCAAAAGAGGGAAGAGAGTGAACCATATTGATATGTGAGGGAAGAATGTTCCAAGCAGAAGAAATAGTAAGAGCATAGGTCCTGAGGAATGTGCTTAGTTAGGTGTTTGAGGAACGACAAAGAGGCCAGTATGGCTGAAGTACAGTGGGGAGAATAGTAGAAGATGAGGGTATTGGAAGTATTGGGGGGAATATCACATGAACCACTATAAGAACTTTTTCTTCTCTGCTCAGTTTAGTGGGAAGACATTGAAAAGTTTTGCACAGGTAGGTGATATTATTTCACTTATGGTTAAAAAGAGTCACTCTGGCCTTGATGTGGAGAATACTGCCTGGCGAATAAGAGTAAAGTAGGGTATTTCTGATAGGAAAAAACCAAAGCATATTTCCTAGTCTCACACACCATTCAACACATCTGATACCGTGTGTGTGGAGATTTTTCCCTGCACACCATCCAGTTCTGACACCAGATTCTCCACCACACACTGTCATGCGCGTCCATGTGAAGAGACCACCAAACAGGCTTTGTGTGAGCAGTAAAGCTTTTTAATCACCTGGGTGCAGGCGGGCTGAGTCCGAAAGAGTCAGCGAAGGGAGATAAGGGTGGGGCCGTTTTATAGGATTTGGGTAGGTAAAGGAAAATTCCAGTCAAAGGGGTTGTTCTCTGGCAGGCAGGAGTGGGAGTCACAAGGTGCTCAGTGGGGGAGCATTTTGAGCCAGGATGAGCCAGGAAAAGGACTTTCACAAGGTAATGTCATCACTTAAGGCAAGGACTGGCCATTTTCACTTCTTTTGTGGTGGAATGTCATCAGTTAAGGAGGGGCAGGGCATTTTCACTTTTTTGTGATTCTTCAGTTACTTCAGACCATCTGGGCATATACATGCAAGTCACAGGAGATGCGATGGCTTGGCTTGGGCTCAGAGGCCTGACACACACCAACTGGGTGTCCTATAATTTCATTAAATTCTGGCACTATCTACTAGGAGATAGTATCAGATCCCACAGGGTAAGGGCTCAGTCCCACAAGACTGCCCTTCACTTCAGATGCCAGTTGCAAGTCCCAGGCTGCAACCTGTACTTCTGGACAAATTGCTATAAACTGGTGTTCCCATGACCCCCTCCTTGAGTTTGCTTTATTTGCTAGAGCGGCTCATAGAACTCAGGTAAACACTTTACTTACGTTTACCCATTTATTATAAAGGATATTACACAAGATACAGAGTAAAAACCAGGTGGAAGAGATGTAAAGGGAGATGTTTGGAGAAGGGGGTCAGAGCTTCCGTGTGCTCACTTGTGTGCCACACTTCAGGCACCTGCATGTGTTCAACTATCTGGAAGCTCTCTGAACCCTGTCTTTTTGAGTTTTCATGAAGGCTTTATTAGGTATGCATGATTGATTCAATCATTGACCTTTGGTGATCAACTCAAGTCTTCAGTCACTCTGCCCCCAGGGACTCAACCTTCAGTCCCTTTCTCCTTCCCACAAGTTCTATTCATGCCTTGGTCTTTCTAGTGACCAGCTTCCATCCTGAAGCTGTTTACGGGGCCCCAACCACCAACTGTCTCATTAGCATATGAAAGACACTGTTATCACTCAGAGACTGTAAGAGTTTTTTTTAGGAGCTCTGTACCAGGAAACTGGGAGCAAAGATTAAATATGTATTTCTTACTGTAAATCACAATATCACACAGGAAAACCAGTGAAGAGGCTGTTGGAAGTAATTCAAGCAGGAGATGATGGTGGTCCCAGTAGAACGGTTGCAGTGACAAGCAGTTAGATTTAGAATATATTTATAAAAGTAGAGCTAGTAAAATTTTCTTATGCAATTGATATATGGGGTGTAAGAGAAAGTAAAGAATCAAAGATGACCAAGATATTTTGGTTTGTAACTGAAGGGATCGAGTTGTCACTAGACTGCAGGAAAATGAGGTTTTAAGTAAGAGGATGTGGTGGGGGAAGTAGAATAAACAGTTCAATATTTGACTTGTTAGGATGAGATGCCATTAGACATCCAAGTTGGGAATAATGAGTAGGCAAACAAATATATGAATTTAGAGTTCAAGGGGAATGTTGAGACTACAGTTACACATTTTGAGGGCTAATCAGCATAGATGATGTATAAAGGCCTAGTTAGCATAGATGATGTATAAAGGCCTAAGATAGGATGAAATCGTAAGAGTGATTTATAGGTCAAAGAAAAATGAGAAGATCCCTGAGTCACTCTAGTGTTTAGAGGTTGGGGAGATAAGGAGGAACTAGCAAAGGAGACTGAAAAGGAGCAGCCAGTGAGGTAGGACAAAAACATGGACACTGGTATCCTGGAATCAAAGGAAGAGCATGTGAACAACATGCCAAATGTTGTTGCTCATGGTTCACAGAAGAGCAGGACTGAGAACTGACTTTTGATTTAGTGACGTGAAAAGGAGTGGTGAACCTTACAGAGAGTGGCATCACCATCCACAGGGTTTTTCATGCCAGAAACCCTGGAAATCAACCTAAGTGTATTTGCCCTCATCCCATCTCTAGGCACTAAGTTCTGTAGATTCTGCCTTCTCTTTCTTTTGTGAAATCTGTCTTTTCTGTTCCTGCTGCCACTTTATTAGTTTAAGTTCTCAACATTTCTCACCTGGATTATTGCAGTGGCATTCTGTCTGGCGTTCTCTTTAATCTCTCAGCACATTGCTGCCACAGTGATTCTTTTTAAGAGACTAGTCTTAATGTTTCCTTTTTTTTATTTAAAATTTCTCCTATGGCTGTTTCTGTCTAGCATTCAGGATACTGTTCAAACCCCTTTACATAGAGTGTAATTTTCTTCATGATAGACTACTTTCTTTTTTTCTAGTCTCATCTCCTACCACTCCCCTACTTTATGCTCTAGTCATGGCAAACTACTATAGTTTCTGGAATGTGGCATGCTAATAGTTTATCAGAAATGATCTTCCTTTTCTTATTCTATCACATTTTTAAATGTAGTTCCTATTAACATGGAAAGTCTTCCTTGATTCTCCTTTCTCCACCTGGTATATATGCTTCTCTCAGTTTCCAGAAGTACTAGCTTACAGCCTGCCTTAAAATTGTTATCCTGTAATTATTCATAAATGTGACTTTCTGTCCCATTTGTAAATTCTTTTGTAGCATGAACAATGTATTTTTCCATTTTGTATTCTCATCCTGTAGACAGTGCCTAGCACCTAATAGGGACTCAGCTTTGAATGAGTGATGGAAACTCAGTACCATCAAAACATCTTAACAGTTTGTTGAGAGTTTTTTGGTCATCTGAATGCTATTACGGGTCTGAAGGAGTTCTCGAAATTACCCAAGGAAAATATTATATACTATAAGTCAAACTTCTGTAACTGTGATATCCATCCATATCTAAAAGCAAAACAAATTTGCCTATTGAAGAGTAATCCAGGGAATGCTGAAAATTTAACAAACGGGTTAATTGGCAAATGTTGCAGCAAAGAGAGACAAATATCGAAACTATATCATGTTCCAAGCACCCAGTCAGGGATGTAGTCTTTCTTTGTACCGTCTCCCTGTAGAAAACATCTGCTCAGCAGCTCTCATGGAGAAATTTGCTGACTACTAGACTAGGTTGTATTTCCATACCACCTGTACTTTTTTTTTTTTAAAAATCAAAATATCTATTCTACTTTAATATTGTTTTCTGTGTTAGATACTGAACTCCAGGAGGTCAGGTGCTAGGCTGAATCATTGCTGGGACCGTAGAGGTACTCATAAATGTTAGGTGAATGAATGATTACCTCATGATGGGCAGTCAGAAAGAAATTAAGGTCCCACTTCCTATCTGTTTATATGCAAATATTTGATTATGTTATTCTCCTCAAAACTCTTCAGTTCCTTATTTCCTGCTGGACATTTTAACATGCAGGGTTGCTTAGCTTTCTGAGGCTTTATTGTCAGCAGCAGTAACCAGCTCTGGCTAGCTTAGACAGGAAAACAAGTATTAAAGGAGGATTGGGTAACTCACACACAAAATGCATGGGACATATAGGGAATCAGGTTTGGAGACAAGTGGGAAGTAAGGGAGTTTTGAAAGTATAAACAGTCTAGGCCGGGCGCGGTGGCTCAAGCCTGTAATCCCAGCACTTTGGGAGGCCGAGACGGGTGGATCATGAGGTCAGGAGATCGAGACCATCCTGGCTAACACGGTGAAACCCCATCTCTACTAAAAAATACAAAAAACTAGCCGGGCGAGGTGGCGGACGCCTGTAGTCCCAGCTACTCGGGAGGCTGAGGCAGGAGAATGGCGTGAACCCGGGAGGCGGAGCTTGCAGTGAGCTGAGATCCGGCCACTGCACTCCAGCCTGGGCGACAGAGCAAGACTCCGTCTCAAAAAAAAAAAAAAAAAAGAAAGTATAAACAGTCTGATCCAGATGCCACAGCTGCTGTTGAATTTTTCTTGCTGGAATACTGCTGTGACTGCTCATTTAATCACACCCACTCTTTGTTTCCCAGGATTCACTGCTTTATGTGGGAGTATCTGATTGCTGAGTGTAGCTCTTGTACCTTTACCCTGGCTACCATGGGTTTATGGAGAGGAAGAACCCATCTCTGCCTTTGATTTCTGAAGTGGGAGGTGGAACCCTGCATCCTTCCAAAACTCACAGTGGACAATTCCACAAAACTTGGAAACAATTCCAATGATTGCCAGGGTAATTGTATTTTTAAAATGAGATGATTTGTGTTAGAAATAGATAATCGGTGCCATGGAGAGAAGTCAGCACAGCGACAGAGGACCTCTCAGCAATTCAGTCTTTACTTTCTGCAGAAAGGGTGCTACTGACAGATGGAACAGTGACGAGAGCACACTTGAACAAGGGAAAAGCAACATATTTATCCCTTACGCATTTGGGTTGTCCTCACTGCTGTGTCCTGCATCCATTGACTGGAGCTGGACCTCACAGTCTTAAACTGATACCCGATTTGCTAACAACCTAAAACTTTCCTAAGTAGGTAAGTGCAAGGGAGAACAAAGAAGGAGAGGAAGTTGCTTATGAAAGGTTTAAGGAAGCAATAGCAAATCCAAATAA
Source organism: Macaca thibetana thibetana (assembly GCF_024542745.1). NCBI lineage: Eukaryota > Metazoa > Chordata > Mammalia > Primates > Cercopithecidae > Macaca > Macaca thibetana. Next base: position 72,526,045 of record NC_065581.1, on the reverse strand, counting down.
GGAAGGGGCATAAGCTATGAGCTAGGACTTGCCTGGGCCTGTCCAATCATGCCTGAGTAAGCCAAAGCAACTAACTGGGCTAAAGTGTAAGAACTAATAGTTGATAGGAGGCTTTAGAGTAAGAAGCTATTATTTTTAGTGTCTATTATTTTGTTTTTAAACCAAGACAAGCTTTGAAGAGGAACTTTTCTACTTTCTGCATGTGTATTAAGTACTTAAAATGCCTGGCACTTAGTATACATTCAATAAGCAGTAGTCAGTGAAATACAGTATATAGTTTTGGGTCCAGTTTACATTCTTAGCCGCCTCATTTCCTTCCAACATGAAAACGCTATAAATCCAAAATGTGTATGCTATTGTCCTTAAATATACCTAGTGCTTTCCACCTCTGTCTTCTCCATATGCCACCTCTTTCTCTCTTTTCCGTCTTTCTTTTATGGCTCTGTTCAAATCTTTGCTGATTCTCAGTAAGAAAGAAGTACTGGTCCATCTATTTATTATTTCTCTATGCCATCCACTTTGGCACTTAGCATTTTATGATAGTTTTCTTGGTATTTATATGTTATCTTTGATAAAGTAGTCTGCTAGGGGGCAAAGGGGACTGATTATTTCTGGGGGAAAAACAGTTTAGTAGAAGGAACGTGAAGCTTGGAGTCAGAAATCCTTGGTTCCAGCTTAGCAGTAGCTATTACTATGTATGTGACCTTGGACAAGTTTCTGAATGTGTTCTTTTTATATAAAATGGAGATAATGCTATAGGATTTTGGTGAGGGTCAGATGAAATATGTATGAGAAGGAAAAGGCTGTGTAAACTGTACACCGTATGATTGCTTTTGTATGTATCTTGTACCTAATGTCATGCCTTACATATAGGCTTAATATATTAATGATAATGATTTTTTTAAATAGTCGTATCAGATTTTCATGGCATCAAAAGACATGTAATTTTTTTTTTGAGACGAAGTCTTGCTCTATCGCCCAGACTGGAGTGCAGTGGTGTGATCTTGGCTCACTGCAAACTCCGCCTCCTGGGTTCACACCATTCTCCTGCCTCAGCCTCCCGAGTAGGTGGGACTGCAGGCACCCGCCACCATGCTCGGCTAATTTTTTTTTTGTATTTTTAGTAAAGACGGTTTTACCATGTTCGCCAGGATGGTCTCAATCTCCTGACCTCATGATCCGCCTGCCTCGGCCTCTCAAAGTGCTGGGATTACAGGCATGAGTCACCGCGCCCGGCAAGACATGTACTTGTAGATACATTTACAAAATTGTAATCAGATTGTGATGAAAATGTTATAGCTATCTTTTATTTTGTTCATGTATAATTTAATATTCAGTAATTACTCTTGGTTCCAATAAAATGTTATATTGTTATATTTTATACTGTAGCATAATTTATTAGATTTCAAATTCCATCAGATTATTTTTGTTCAGTTAAATAAAGAATATGATTTCTCTTGCAGATTTTGCCCCTAGAAACTAATTCTAGAGAGAGTGATTTGAGACGGTTCTGTTCAAAAGCGTACAATACGGGAATAAGTCCAGCTGGCAACTTTTTTTTTTAATGCTTAGATTAATCTTAAGAGGGAGAAAATGTACAGAGATTTTAAAATATAGTTTGTTTTTCTGAATGGTCTTTTCTTTCCTCTCTCCAACATCATAAAACTTGGTATTTAAATGGAATATTGTGCATGAAAAGGCCCCAGGTGCAAAGTTGTGGTCCAACAGGTCTAGTGAAAGATTACATAGGCTTTGCTTCTCTTCATTTAGGAGACCTGTGTTTTTAGTTTGTTTTAGTTATATGACTAGCTCTTAGAGTTTTCAGTGAAAGAAAATTTTCTCTAAACAATTTCATCAGTAAACAAATAAGCTTTGATGGAAACCGTTTCTATAGGAGGTTATACTGGAATTTGACAAAACCAAGTTTTGTTAAGCAAATGTATGATTTTTTAATGCAGCTAAATGTTACACCTTACCAAGGAGGACTACAGTGTCTTAATCAGCTGGGTGATACCTTCCAATGGGTGGGTTAAACAACCAACGTTTATATCTTGTAGGTCTGGAGGCTAGGAAGTCCAAGGTCAAGGTACTGGTAGATTCAGCTCCTAGTGAGGTCTCTTTACAGGGTTGTAGATGGCTGCCTTCTTTCTTTGTCCTCAGATAATAGAGATTGAGAGAGCTGTGGACTTTTTTCCCCGTCTTATAAGGACACTAATCCCATCATAGGAGCTCCACCCTCATGACCTCACCTAAATCTGATTACCTCCCAAAGGTCCCTTCTCGAAATACCATCATACTGGGGGTTAGAGCTTCAACATAGGACATTTAGGGGGACACAAACATTAAGTTCATAACATTCAGGTGGCAAGTGAGCATATAAAAATGCTCAACATCATATGTCAATAGGGAATTACAAATTGCAACAACAATGACATATTACCACATACCTAGTAGGATGGTGAAAATCCAAAACCGACACCACCAAATGCTAAGGGAGAATGTGGAGCAACAGGTATTACGACGGAATGCAAAATGGTACAGCTCCTTTGGAAGTCAGTTTGGCAGTTTCTTATAAAAGTAAATATACTTGGCTGGGCGCAGTGGCTCATGCCTGTAATCCCAGCACTTTGGGAGGCCAAGGCGGGCGGATCATGAGGTCAAGAGATAGACACCATCCTAGCCAGCATGGTGAAACCCCGCCTCTACTAAAAAATACAAAAATTAGCTGGGCATGGTGGTGCACTCCTGTAGTTTGGCTACTCTGGAGGCTGAGGCAGGAGAATCGCTTGAACCCAGGAGGCAGAGGTTGCAGTGAGCCGAGATTGCGCCACTGCACTCTGCCTGGCGACAGAGCGAGACTCTGTCTCAAAAAAAAAAAAAAAAAAAAAAAAAAGTAAGCATACTCCTACTGCATGACCCAGCAATTGCATACCTTGTATTTACCCAAGTGGGTTGAAAACTTAGGCCCACACAAAAACTTGCACATGGATGTTTAACAGCTTTATTCGTAATTTCAATAACTTGGAAGCAACCAAGATGTCCTTCAGTAGGTGAACAAATCAATAAACTGTGGCACATCCAGACAGTGGATATTATTTATTGCTAAAAATAAATGAACTATGAACCCATGAAAAGACATATAAAATCTTAAATGAGTATAAGTGAAAGAAACCAATCTGAAATGGGTACATAAGGTATGATTTCATATTCTGGAAAATACAAAGCTATGGAAACAGTAAAAAGATGAGTCCTTTCCAGGGGTTAGCAGAGAGAGGGATCAATCAAGTACAGAGGTTTTTTAGGGCAGAGAGACTATTCCATATGATAACACAATGGTGGATACACATTATACGTTTGTCAAAACCCATAGAATATACACCAAGTGTGAACCCTAATGTGAACTGTGGGCTTTGGGTGATGGTAATGTGTCAATGTAGGTTCGTCGATTGTAGCGAATGTACCACTGTGATGTGAGATGTTGATAGTGGGGGAAGTTGTGTGTGTGTCAGAGGCAGAGGGTATATGGGAACTCTGTACTTTGTTCAGTTTTGCTGTGAACCTTAAACTATAAAAAATAGTCTATTTTTATGGCAGGAAAAAAAAAGCTTTCAATTTAGCTATCAGGCCAGATCTTCTGACATCAACCAGTATACTGCAGTTCAATTCTGGAACTAACCACCCTGAATTAGTGTCAGACTCCACAAGTTTCAAGAGCATGGTCCCCAACAAGACTGCCCCCGCTTCAGACACCAGCTGCAAGTCAAGTTCTCCGGCCACTCATACTTGTCAACTGGCTACAAATCCAGGGGGTTCCCAAGACCCTTCTCACTGCCTCGCCATAAGATTTCCCTGAATTCAGAAGCCATTTGCAAGTTCAGGGATCTCCAGGTCACCCATATTTCTGACCAACTGTCTATATATTCAGAGGGGATCCTAGAAGACACATATAGCAAGATCTCGAAGAGTCCTGAATGCAGAGCTTTTATGCCCTCTCCCTGTATACTTAGAACGTAGTTCCCTCCCAGCACATTAGTGGATTCACCAACCAGAAAACTGTTCTTCACTTCAGTGTCTAGAGTTTCTATTGGGACTTCATGATGAAGACTTGATTGATTGAACACTGATTGAACTAAATTTTTAGCTCCACTTTCCTCCTAAGAGGTTGGACTGGGCCAAAGGCCCCTCATCACACAATTAGTCTTTCTGGTGACTAGCTGCTATCCTGAGCCATCTTGTTAACATAAACCCTGGTGTGAATCAAGGGGCTTATGAATAACAAAGATACTTTTATCACCTGGGAAATTCCAAGCATAAAGCTGCTTGCCGGGAACCCAAAACAAAGACAAATTCAGCACCAGGTGTTGAAAAAACAGTAGCTCTTGATAACCTAATTTTTTTCAAAAGTATATCATGGAAAGCTGGACTGAAAAGTATTTAAGATTGTAAGATTTAAGAGGATCTCTGTTAATCTAGTATTTTAATAGTTAGATGTTTTAGCTATGTAAGTCTTTATCATGCAGTTTTGAATTTTGTGTATATGATTTTATGCATAAATATATTTCTTTGATGAAAAGAAGAGAGGACTTTACTTGGAAAGATCAGCCAGTAGAACAACAGAGGACCCTTTCCAGTTTTTACCACTTCACAATGTCAAACAGATGACCTTAAAAACAGTTTTTGTCTGGGCTCTAGTTCATTTCATTGGACTTAATTTTCCTTTTAATAGCAAGTTATTTCAGAGTGTTTTAGGTATCCACTTTCTCTAAGGAAGTGCTTAGTTATATTTTTCTCTTGCAGATTGATTATACCGGAACAGAGCCTTCCAGTCCCTGCAATAAATGTTTATCTCCGGATGTGACACCTTGCATTTGTACCGTTAACTTCACACTAGAAAAGTCATTTGAGGTCTGTGTTTCCAAGTAATGTGCTAGAAAAGCCATGCTTTAAAAAATACTGATATTGTACTAAATGTCTTTTACTAGGTATTTTCCTTTTATAGAGGAGTCACTTTAATTTACTGGAATTTATAGGCTTTTGAGGAAGATCGTTTTATGTGTTTGGCTGTTGGATTTTGCTGTCTGGTAATTAAATACATTTATTTGAATGGTTTATTTTAGTTCTTTGTAGACAAAATTTAAGACATTGTATTTTATCCTTTCACTAGATAATTTTATGACTGTACAAATCAATTTTTTATAAAGGTATATATACTTGTATTTTTAAAATTATTGCTCAAATTATTTTGCATACTTACAATACTAAAGCAAGCTTTACTTTAGAAAATAATAATTCTCCCATCACTTAATTGAATTATTTTTAAGACATATGAAGCATTGTAAAAAATGCAAACACTTATTAAAACCTTACTGATCATTTATGTTTTTTATAAGTAGTTAGAAATCCATCTGTTTGCATTTACACTGCCATTCTGAGCACATGCTAACGGACATAAAGATTCAGATAGGCATGTAAAGACCACTTTGTATTCTCCTGTGCCTGAAAGTTGAGCTTAAAATAATTATTCTTAAGGGAGCAAAACTGCATTAATACATGCCAACTTTTTAGATTTTCTGCACTTAAGATTTTCTAAAGGTATTGATGACTTTAATAGTCCCTAATAGTTGGTTGCCATCTAGTGGTTATAGATGCTCTTGCACTGAGATAAAGGACAGGATAGTGCTGTCTTTGAATAAAACATGAAAACAAATTTTGTAGAAGACAAATGTAATTATTTAACTTTGTTTCAGCAGAAACAAAATATACATTTAAAGCATCTTTATAAGTCCATGATTTTTCAATGTGATGGGCAGGCAATAAAGATGCAATAAGTTCTGCTTTTGTCAGAACAGGCACAATTGAAGAAATGAGAGACTAGTAGTGATACAGAAGCGCCATTATTTTTCTCTCCCATTCCAAAAATACTTCCGAACTTGTTGTTTGCAAAGGCAGTCAACCTCAGATTCATTCTCTTGTGGATTCTGTGTTTCTTTACAAGCTCAAACTTTGAATTGGAGTAAACTCTTTTCAGGGAACTTCAAGTAGGTTATTTTGTCTCAGTGTTTATTCAAAGAATCTCTCAGTTTGCAAATTGAATTTACTTTACCGAATCTTGAGGTAATACTTCCTTTTAAAACAGAATATTCATTGTCTCAATTTCTGTGATGCAATTTTGATATTCCCCCTCTTCCACAAGAAAGTTTCCATGTAAACATTTTCTTTATATAGAATGGGAAAATTTGCATGGTTTGACATTCGAAAGTCAAGCATTAAATAATTGATAGTGTATATGAAAATCAGGCCGGGCGCGGTGGCTCAAGCCTGTAATCCCAGCACTTTGGGAGGCCGAGGCGGGCGGATCACAAGGTCAGGAGATCGAGACCACAGTGAAACCCCGTCTCTACTAAAAATACAAAAATTAGCCGGGCGCGGTGGCGGGCGCCTGTAGTCCCAGCTACTCAGGAGGCTGAGGCAGGAGAAGGGCGGGAACCTGGGAGGCGGAGCTTGCAGTGAGCCGAGATCGCGCCACTGCACTCCAGCCTGGGCAACAGCGTGAGACTCCGTCTCAAAAAAAAAAAAAAAAAAAAAAAAAAAAGGAAATAGCAAATCAAATGATGTATGCTTATAATATTACTGAATTACTTTTAATTAAGGATAAGAATATAGAAAATAGAAGTAGCATCCAGAAATGAGAAAATAGCTTAATGTTTGCTACTTATAAAAATAATCATTTAAATGGCTTCTTAGCATCTTCTAAATAATTGTAATGTTTATAGGTTATCCTTCTTTCCCAGGTTATTTCAAAGTTTGCTCTATTAAATATATTAAAGTACTTTTCTTGATTATTATAAAGTGCTTATTATCATAGAGACTCTACTAATTAGTAGTTTATTAACTCATATAGTATCCTCTTGAGGAATTTATTACATCCCAATTGAAGTTCAGAATTCACTTGGACAAGAAAAAAATGAATGTTTCAGCTGGACCTGGTGCTACAAACCTGTAGTGCATACCTCCCAGCATCTAGGGACAGAGGTGGGAGAATAGCTTGGGCCCAGGAATTAAGGGCCAGCCTGGGCAGCATAGCAAGTCTGTAGTCTCTGGGATTAAAAAAAAGAAACAAGTTTGACCATTATCCCTGTGAAACGTTGATGCTAACTGGGTGAAGACCAGTTTGAATTAGAGAAAATTTTAAATTGCAACTAGCTCAGAGTAGGCTAATAGATTCTTTGAAGATTCTTTTTTAATGTAAATAGTACTTCTTTGATGTCTTTAAGGATAGTTTTAAAGTTTACTTGTGGAATTTTGTAACCTACTTTCTTTAACCTTATTTACAGTTGTGCCATTTTAGATTGCTAAGTACTGGTGGAATTTACCCCACTACCTATTACAAATTGTAACCTAGTAAAGTCCAAATTACGTAGCTTTTATGTACACATGAAATAAGTTTATACAGAATAGTTTTTGTACGAAAATTTTTCCCTCTCTGTTTCTCTAGGGCAATGTGTTTATGTATTATGGACTGTCTAATTTCTATCAAAACCATCGTCGTTACGTGAAATCTCGAGATGATAGTCAACTAAATGGAGATTCTAGTGCTTTGCTTGTAAGTAAAATGATAAATATGAAAATATGATATCTGTAAAATAAGAATATGTGGTAACTGTTCAGTTAGAATTGTTAGGATGAAATTAAAGTGTTGTCATTTATAGTTTGTATAGTGAGGATTTTTTTTTCCCCCTGAGATGGAGTTTCACTTTGTCGCCCAGGCTGGAGTACAGTGGCACAGTATCGGCTAACTGCAACCTCTACCTCCCAGGTTCAAGCAATTCTGCCTTAGCCTCCCGAGTAGCTGGAATTACAGGCGCATATCACCACGCCCAGCTAATTTTTGTATTTTTAGTAGAGAGAGGGTTTTAACATGTTGGCCAGGCTGGTCTTGAACTCCTGACCTCATGATCCGCCCACCTCAGCCTCCCACAGTGCTGGGATTACAGGCATGAGCCACTGTGCCTGGCCTGTATCATAAAGATTTTTAGTTAAAATATTTTTTCCTGAAATTTGCACAAATGCATTGACGCCCAGACTGGTTTGGAAATCTGTGTGGACTAGGGGATCTTAGTTTGTTTACTGTGGTTCAGTTTTTTAGTTTTCCATAGTAGTGGCTAGTGCCTAAGTATTTTTTCTTTTTTTTTTTTTTTTGAAACAGAGTCTCACTCTGTCGCCCAGACTGGAGTGCAGTGGCCTGACCTCGGCTCACTGCAACCTCCACCTCCTGAGTTCAAGTGATTCTCCTGCCTCAGCCTCCCGAGTATCTGGGATTACAGGTGTGCACCACCAAACCCGGCTAATTTTTGTATTTTTAGTAGGGACGGGGTTTCACCATGCTGACCAGGCTGGTCTCAAACTCTGGACCTCAGGTGATCCGCCCGCCTCGGCCTTCCAAAGTGCTGGGATTACATGGGTGAGCCATCGCCCGGCCCTAAGTATTTTATGTTACTGTTGCCAATGCAACAAACATTCAGAGGCCCTGAGCAATTTAGGATTTCTTAGAATTGACGAATCTCTTAGAATACAATTTAGGACTATGTTGTGAGCAGCAGGGGCCTCCTAAACATAAACTGTAACTGCTCTAGGTTGCCCTGATTGGTTTTATTGCTGATCATCAGTTCCTGATGTGTGGGATTTTAAGCAATACAAGTCTACTTAAAGATTCCTTGGTATACACAGGGTTCTGGTTAGGCCTATGATAGTCTGAATCTATGTGGGGTTTATTCCATAGGAGCCAATCTTTAGCACTCAAATCCAGAGAAGATGATGTACTGTGAGATACACCAAGTTTCTAGACCTTTCTGAATGTGTTTTTTTTTGTTTTTGTTTTTGTTTTTTTTTTTGAGAAGGAGTCTCGCTCTGTTGCCCAGGCTGGAGTGCACTGGCCGGATCTCAGCTCACTGCAAGCTCCGCCTCCCGGGTTTACGCCATTCTCCTGCCTCAGCCTCCCGAGTAGCTGGGACTACAGGCGCCCGCCACCACGCCCGGCTAATTTTTTGTATTTTTTAGTAGAGACAGGGTTTCACCGTGTTAGCCAGGATGGTCTCGATCTCCTGACCTCGTGATCCGCCCGTCTCGGCCTCCCAAAGTGCTGGGATTACAGGCTTGAGCCACCGCGCCCGGCCTTGAATGTGTTTTTTTGGGAATATAGATTGTGTGTGTTCCAAAACCCCAGAAATGGTGGCTGGTTTACAATTATTTAATTTACATATGTGCTCTGTTCACTGAGCGTAAAGAAAACTGAAACTGATTCTTATAAACTGCAAGCAAAGATTTCAGGCCAGACCAGGAATTGATCAATTTTTTCTGTAAAGGGCCAGATATTATGTGTAAGGCCCTTTACAACCTGGCATCAGCCTCATTATCTTATATACTATCTTTAATACATTAAACAAGGCCTGGCTGCCCTGGGCCTTGTTTGCTGCTCCCTAACCATGCATTGTGACACAAGTCATCTGCTCGTCTTGCCATTTAGCATTTCATTTATTTAGAATGCCATTTTTACTCTTCCCTGGAGGTCTTCTCATCTCAAGGCCTGCTGTTTTTCTAAGTGTCCTTCCATGCAAAAATGTGCTTCTTTACATGTTTTATTTATTTTTTTGTTCCAAGTCACTACCACTTTTTGCTTTGATAAACAAATTGTGTCTCACATCATCCAAGCCTGCTCCTTTCCAGGCCATTTTCATAGCAGCTATAGAGATGTTTTTAAAAAGTATAAATATCACTTCACTACCTAAAATCTTTTAGTGGTCATATTAGCACTTGTAGTAAAATCTCAGGATGATCTGAGCTATGCGTAATCCTCTTATCTCATCACATATCATCCTCCCTCTTGGCATGCTCTAGCTACATTCACCATTACCTTCACAGAAATAAGTTCTTTAGTGGCATGTGGTGGTCTCTTCATCCTGGCTCTTATTTCTTATGACAGTTGGTTTGTAAGGGTCTGCTTCCTCTGTTACATTTTGAGTTGCTTAAAAATAGGGATCGTATTCTTTTCATTTTTCTGTTTTTAGCACCTAGTATGGTACATGCTACATATTAGGTACTCATTCATCAAATAGCTTTGTTTTTTTTTTTTTTTTTTTTTTTTTTTTGAGATGGAGTCTCACCACTCTGTCACCCGGGCTGGAATGCAGTGGTGTGATCTCAGCTCACTGCAACCCCTGCCTCCTGGGTTCAAGCAATTCTCTGCCTCAGCCTCCTGAGTAGCTGGGATTACATGCGTGCGCCACCACGCCCGGCTAATTTTTGTATTTTTAGTAGAGATGTGGTTTCACCATATTGTCCAGGCTGGTCTTGAACTCCTGACCTCGTGATCCACCAACCTCGGCCTCCCAAAGTGCTGAGATTACAGGCGTGAGCCACTGTGCCCGGCTTGTTTTTGTTTTTTTTTTGAGACAGGGTTGACTTTGTCACCCAGACTGGAGTGCAGTGGCATGACCTCCACCCACTGCAACCTTTGCTTCCTGGACTCAAGCAAACCACCCACCTCAGCCTCTCAAGTAGTTGGGACTAAAGGCGCACGCCACCATGCCTGGCTAATTTTTTGTATTTTTGTAGAGATGGGGTTTCCCCATGTTGCCCAGGCTTATCTTGAACACCTGGACTCAAGGGATCCTCCCGCCTTGGCTTCCCAAAGTGCTGAAATTAGAGGCGTGAGCCACCGTGCCCAACCCTCGTCAAATAGCTTTTGTAAGCCAGTTAATGCAAAGTACCTAGCATTGCTTAGTTTAGTACCTGACACATAGGTAGTAAATAATATTTTCCTTTCTTTTAAAACTTCCTTAAGAATTTAGTGGCTAGCAGATATATTTGCCCTAATGTTAATAGCTTTATCAATACAGATGGTGTAGGGACCAAATAGCTGAGAAGTCAAATATTGAAGAGACTTTATGAGATACCTGCCACAGGCTTCCTTAGCCTTCTCTTATCTTTTCCATTCACACAAGTGCTTTTTTCCAGTCTAGACATGGAGAATATAGATACAAGTCAAGGTTAGCTGGTAATGAAATAATCCTAAGAGGTCTAATTAGGGTCTTCTTAATTTCTAATTGAGATTATCTTGGTATGTTTATGTGTTTTGAGACATAGCTTAATGTGGCGGGAGGGTCCCAGCTCAGACATACACCTAACCTCAGACTTGATACAATTTCTAGTTGAATCCCATAACTGCCACACCTCTTTAAGATCCTCAGTAGGGACTAAGTCAAAACCAAATCTGGACCACAGGCAAATGTTCTGCCTTGTCAGCATTTTTGTTTTTCTTGTACCTGGATGCACAGTTTAAAGATTGATATATTCTAGGAATCTGCACTAAACTCCTTCCTTCCTTTCTTAGATATAGGATTTAACCCCAAATCACAAAATTTGAGATTGTATAGTTGGACGTGTTTATTTTGTGAAGCCCAGTTAAATTAAAGGAATTGCCCAAGGAACTAGAACCTCTAGCGTCTTTAGTTCCAGTTTAAGATTTTCTTGTATCACAACTGGATTGGCAATAGATCATTTCTTAATTTTTCTTGGGCAGAAAACCCTTTGCGGTAATGTTTCTGTGATCAGAAAATCAAAAGGATGTTTATTTGATATATGCATATATGACAAAACATATGCAAGTAAAGGTTATGTTACAAAGGTAAGACAGTAATGTTCAGAATACATTTTGAATATTTAAATGTGGTGTTATTTATAGCCTACTTACATTACAGACCTATGTATTACAAGTGAGGAAAATATAGGTGTTGAATTCTTAATCAGTAATTTAGGGATAGCTCATAATTTAGGGATAGCTCATAGTTCTCCCAAAGGCCTGGATAATAATTTCTCTTTTCTTTTCCTTCTAAAAACCAGAACCCCAGTAAGGAATGTGAGCCTTATCGAAGAAATGAAGACAAACCAATTGCTCCTTGTGGAGCTATTGCCAACAGCATGTTTAATGGTATGATATAGATACAAATACAGACATATATAATTAGGACAATTTGCATAATTTCATTACAGATTTGATTAGTAAACATGAATGAAATTGAGAAACTCCAACATTTAAGACTAAATCGAGTATTGAATGGGGTATTATAATGCTTTGTGATTTTCTTTTGAGCATACTTACATTTTAGAATGGATTTCTGTCTCTGAGAAGAAAGAAGCAGAAACATTCTGCTAATCTTCGTATTTCATATAACTTAAAATAAAAGTCAGGCTGACCTTCCCACTCACTTTATTTTTGTCGTTGAAAAGGAGCTATAATTGATCATTTAGAGCAGCACTATCTGATAGAAAGATAATGTGAGCTGTAAATACAAGTCTTGTAGGTAATTTTACATTTTCTTTCTTTCTTTTTTTTTTTCTTTTTCTTTTTTTGAGACAGAGTCTCGTTCTGTCGCCCAGGCTAGAGTGCAGTGGCGTGATCTTGCTCACTGCAACCTCTGCTTCCTGGGTTCAAGCATTTCTCTTGCCTCAACCTCCCCAGTAGCTGGGATTACAGGCGCGTGCTACCACACCTGGCTATATTTTTTGTATTTTTAGTAGAGATGGGATTTCACCATATTGGTCAGACTGGTCTTGTACTCCTGACCTTGTGATCCACCCACCTTGGCCTTCCAATATGCTGGGATTACAGGCGTGATCCACTGCGCCTGGCCTGGTAATTTTAAATTTTCTAATAGTCCTATTTGAAACTGTGAAAAGAAACAAGTGAAATTAATTTTAGTAATACATTTTATGTAATACAATATATCCAAGATACTATTACTTCAGCATGTAATGCTATATAAAAGTTGAGATACTTCATATTCTAATTTTTTATACTAAGTCTTTGATATCTGATGTGTATTGTACACTTACAGAACATACTCATTTGGACCAACCACATTTCAAAAGACTCAGTAGCCCTGTGTGCCTAGTGGCTGTTGTATTAGACAGCGCAGACGGATAAATGGATAAGCAAGAAGCAATTAGGGATGCATTATTGGAAGGAAGGAAGGAAAGGTAGATTTACCTTGCAATTATAGTTGGGTTTATGTTAAAACATTTGATCTTAGTGCATGTCAGCTAGCCTATGGGTAAGTGAATTAGAACTCTGTTAAGGGAAGAGAAGTCCATCTAGCGTTATAAAGTTACCATAGTTAATCCACATAGGAATAAAGAACAAATGTGAATCATATGCCTACTCTGTCACAACCACTTTTGGAAGCAAATATCAGGTCCTTATTTCTCACAGAATTAAGCAGATGCTATGAGTTTTCAAGAGATATTTAGTAATGTCTTCCTTTTCTTGTGTTTAGATACATTAGAATTGTTTCTTATTGGCAATGATTCTTATCCTGTACCTATCGCTTTGAAAAAGAAAGGTATTGCTTGGTGGACAGATAAAAATGTGAAATTCAGAAATCCCCCTGGAGGAGACAACCTGGAAGAACGATTTAAAGGTAAAACATTACTAATATCCCTTAAAAAATTAAACTAGGAGTTTTAATGAAGTATTTAAAATTTTCTGTCTTCAGAATCTTAAAGTTTATGCTTTGAAAAACACAATTTTTCTTTCCTCACCTTCATACCAAGTTAGGTAAATGTTCTAATGTACTAAAATTCTAAAGGAAATGTATACTTTTAATTATGAATTCAGTTTCTGTGGTGTCTTATAAGCATTTCAGCTATAATATTTTAGAATTGCAGCAAAGCTTCTTTTGAATAAACCCCTATTTATTATCCAAATTTATTTGTTTCTCTGCCACTTTAATTTCACAATGTAATATTTTGTCTCCTCATCCCTTCCCCACTCCTTTTAAGGTACAACAAAGCCTGTAAACTGGCTTAAACCAGTTTACATGCTGGATTCTGACCCAGATAATAATGGATTCATAAATGAGGATTTTATTGTTTGGATGCGTACTGCGGCATTACCTACTTTTCGCAAGTTGTATCGTCTTATAGAAAGGAAAAGTGATTTACACCCAACATTACCAGCTGGACGATACTCTTTGAATATCACATACAGTATCCTTTTTTGGCTGGGTATACAGATTCATAGAGCTTGAAAGGAGTCTACTCCAACCTTATATGTATTATGTGGCATGTTACCTTGGGCTTTAGTTTTGGGATCTGCATTTTTACAAAAGTATGTGTGGTATATGCGAGAATGTATTTTAAAATTTATATCTTCTAGTAATGTTTTCAATTTGCATATACTTGGTACTGGGGTTTGAAGCATATTGTTTGGTAAATTACTTAAAATGTAGGTGATTGATTTATTAACAAGCTAGGTATTTTTAAAAGGGAGATTGTAATTGGGCCTAATGTAAAGGCCAATGAGAATACCTAAAATTGGGAGTTGAGTGGTACTGGGATGTTTTAATATATATATTTTTAGATATTAAAAATCAATGGATGTGTTAATTTGTATCAATGTAATTGTTCATAATTTTGATCTATTGGTAGTATCAAAACTCAAAACATTTTATTATTAGCTGTTTTGTTCCACATTAATAAGTTCACATTCAGTGCTGATAAATAACATTTATTCCACTCTATGTGTTAACACTGTGCTGAGTGTTTTCTGCTCATTATTTAATTCAGGCAGCAGCATATCTCCCTATTATAGACCAGAACACAGGAATATCGAGCACTTAAGTAACTTACCTGACTTTACACAGGTAATAACAATGAGTTGGGGTTCATAACCAGGCTGTTGACTCCAAAGGCCATAATTTTACTTTCAGCTACCAACATAGGCTACATCTCCGCTAGTTCACTCAGTTACACCAACCCATATCTGCATAGATGCAGTCTTTATTAGGAGGGAAATAGTAATTTCTTTTATTCTAACCAAAGTCTTTACATCTTTTAATCTGGAGCCTATATTTTACATACACTGTGAGTGAAGAGATCTCCCAATGCTAGAATCTTAAATGTTTGCTGATCTTTGCATTTTTTATTTTCATAATCCAAATGAGTCATAATCCAAGTGGGTTTTGGTTTTAAAATGGATTAGTAAATGGTTAAATTAATAGACCCAATTTCAAAATAGTTTTTTTTGGATTCTAGTCTCTTGCTATTGCACCTGAATACACAAGTAAATATGGCCTGCTATGGCAAGCTAAAAGTGACCAAGTTTTTGAAACTAAATCCACATTGGAGCAGTTTTGGACAGACAGACCCAGTTCAAGTGCTGATTTCCAGAACATTATCCTGAGGAGATAGTCAAACTAGAGAGCAGCTCTGTTAAAATTAGCATCCAGAAAATCTCTAGACTAGAGTAAGGGCACATTTAGCAACCTGTAGCCTAGGGCACAATGAAGGGAAGTCTGTGAAGCACTGAGGAATTCTTAGTTGATAGATAATTGCCACACAGGAATTCCGCAGCAGGGTCCCAACTTTGAAAGAACTATCTAAAGGAATGCATGATATATGGCAGATTGAGAAGACTTGATAAGACAGGAATTTGGACCTGCAAAACGTCAAGGATTAATTTTCAAAATTGGGCATACGGTGGGAACTGAAGACTTCTAGAATGAAGGCAGAAGCCTGTTTCTTTAGGGTTGGGATGCTAGAGAGAGACTAGCATGGGCAATTTGATACTGTATCCCACAGAATGTTGGGTTAGCTAGAGGTCTCAAAATCATTCCTGCCTTAGTTTAGGGTTGATTTAAGAAGTTAGCAGAACCGAACCTGCCATTGGGAGTTAGGGACCCATAGGGACCCATCTGTGGGGATGGAGAGTTGAAGAAACTAGAGAAACAGATAGGGCCTAACCCTAGATTCAAAAGATGCTTTTGAAAAAGTTGTAAACTTTTTGCATGGAGACTTGGTTCTGGCTTCTTCGCTACCTTACCTCTTGCAAAATTCTACAACTGGTCCATGTAGATAATTCATCTAGTATACTGGTGCCCTATTTCCTAAATCTCCTTAACAGCCCACCCTTCACTTCCACTGTTAGCTATCAGCTGTGTCACAGAGTGAGTTTTGCCATTGCTCTAAATCAGCAAGTTAAAACTTTGTTATGCTTTTTGACCTTTTGCTCAGAGCCTTTTCATAGTCTCATAACTACACTCTTGCTACATGTTCTTTGAGCTCACAGAGACTTCTAGTCCCTGATTTTTTCCATTTTCTCCTGGTCTGTCAGTCTCCTTGTGTGGGCTTCATTGTTCACTTGAACTATTTTTTTCACGTTGCATTCCTTTGAGGCCTTTTGCCCCTTCCATGTAATGAGACCAAAAGCACCTGAGAAACTGCGTAACCTTTACATTTTGTTTGTTTTGGTAAAATATTTTGGCTTTTACTACTGACATTTAATTTGCTAAATCAGTCTTTCAAGATAATATTTTGTGTGTGTGTGTGATTTAGAACATAGGAGTAAGGTACTTGTATATCCTAGAATTACACAAATGAATTACCAACAATTAAATGGCAACTTTTAAAATTATATTTTAAACATCAAGTAACCAGAGATGGAAAAATCTTCCTATACCCTCTTCAGATTACCCTGTACATTATTTTGATGGACGAAAACGGATGATCTTGAGCACTATTTCGTGGATGGGAGGAAAAAATCCATTTTTGGGGATTGCTTACATCGCTGTTGGATCCATCTCCTTCCTTCTGGGAGTTGTACTGCTAGTAATTAATCATAAATATAGAAACAGTAGTAATACAGCTGACATTACCATTTAATTTTATATTATGAAAGCAAATCATCTGCATGTGCATCAAGGCCAGTCCTATTCAACCTAGCTTTCGAATGCTGATGTCTGGTTAGTATGTCATTTTGAAGTTGGCACATAACTTTTCTAAAAAAAAAAGCAGTCTTTGTTGTTTGCTTCTTCCCTATGGATGACTTCTGAAAATATATGACGGGTATAAAAAAATTAGCTATATTGATCATATCAACACTGTAATTGCTGAAATGGCATTCTAATGTTTGCTTTTTATTGGGACAGGCCACATGATGCATAGAGCCTCTTTCATGTGACTTGTGTCTACTGCTTAAATCTTTATGCTGTGTTGATGATATTATATTGACATATGATGCTATATATGTGTATGTATTTTGTGGAGAAAGGGATTACAAGGTGTATGAGTATAACGACTTGCTAACCTTTCAGGATTCAGAGAAAGATGAAGAAAGACCATATCTAAATAATATACTTCATCGTTTTCATGTGTATAAATGCTTAAAATACCATCTTTGTTGAGGTGGTTCATGTATCCAGTTTATCCAGTACAGTTATTTGTCAAGCTTAGCTTTGATTTCAAAGGACATGCTTACCTTATCTAGCATAAGAATTAATGCTCCTGTCTGCAGTGGTTGGGTAGGTCCTGCTTAGGAGAATTAAAAAATTCCTCTTTCCATTTGGTTAAATGTTGCAGTCAGGAACCCCAACTCACTTGGAATGTTTTTATATGTAATCATTTCCCTTGAAGCTTATGCTTTGTAAGGGAAGAAAGAATTCAGGTGATAATGGGAAAACTGCTTGGCAGAGCTTCATCTTCTGCCTCAACTGTAAACCACATGTAAATGCTTAATGGAGACTGTTTTCATTCTTGTGATATTTAACATTCAGAAAATTACTTCAGCTTTGGAAATACCTCAGGCTGTTTTTATTTTGCAGGTAAGTGTTTTGACTTAAGTACTAATATTCCAGAAATTTTTGAAAGCAGTAACCTTAATTTCCTATGTATTTCATTCCACTTTTGCATATAGGTCAAATGGCAATGTGTATGCACATTCTCTTTAGTTAATGCACCAATTGTTTTGGTTGGTTTTCCTAAGACATACTTTAAAAAGATGTTCTGTAAATTTCCTAATTAAATTATGGGGATTTTGGAGTATGTACATGATAAATTATAATATGTATATGGTTGAAGTTATTTTATTTTTTACTAACTGGAATTATTTTAATATTCCTTATTGAATAAATGCTGTAACTTGTTTGCTATGGAACTTATTCTTAAAGTTCTAGTTAAAAATAATTTTTCCACATGCATGAAAATGTATGTATTAATCAGAGGTGGCTTGATTACATTGAAATTGCTTTATTATTGTTGTTGTTGTTTTTTTTTTTTACTGAAATAACTCATGTTTGTGTAGAAGAATGCCTGTTTATTCAGAGTTTATATTTTCCTTCAGTTATATTTTAAATCAAAAGGCCTGGGTAATGTATACTTTTGATTAATATATACTTTTTTAAAAAAACAAAAAGCAATGTAATGGTTAATAGTAGAAATGTGCCACACTTTTCAAGTTTTATATAACATATGAAATTCAGTTAAAAGAATGTGTATTTCATAATGACTTTTAACTGGTAAAAATATTACTTGCACGAAGTACTTGATGTATGGTTATCCTGAAATTTTGGAGTATTTGGTGTGTTCTTTGTCTAAAAATAGTCTTTGTTTTGTCAGTCCTTTAGAATGTTATTTATTCTGAAAATTGTCCCTCTTGCACTTGGCAGTTTATTTTCTGGGATACATTGTTGGGGGAGAGGGGTTTCGCCAGTCTTTCCAGATTGAGTCTGTGCTGTTTAAGGAGGACTACCATCCTGCAACTCTTTTTCTAATTGGGGCACAGAGAGGATGTCAGTAAAGAAAAGTTGAAGAGCCCTTTCAGCACTTTCTCATCTGTGGAGAAGATAGAATCTTAAAATACATTTGGAGTTTTATCTGTTTTACAAGTGCATTGATGGCCTAAGTTCCTCCTATTTTCTGCTGTTTGATCTCTAAGGAACTCCTGTTGCTAAATATGAAGAGTATGGAACATTCATATGGTCTCTGTGAAGCATGGGGGGAGGGAAGACATTTCTTTTTCTTATAGGCTTTATGCTCAAATGTCATAGTCACCTTTCAAAGAATCATGTTGCATTTTAAATGCAGCCAGCTTAAGTAGAAGGCATTGAAGGATGCATTAATTTTCAGGAACCATTTTGAATTATGAAAATATTCCCAGTTGAAGAAATTATTCAATAAGTAAAAGCTAAGAAATGTCATTGAAATCATAAGGCAGTTTAAGCATAAATTGATAAAAATAGCTGTGTACTACTAATTAATAGAAAATCATTCAACCAAGAGAAGAGTCAAATGAATATCATTTGTTTATTGGCTAGTGAGTTTCTTTGTAAACTTGATTTTATTAAGTAATATTCGGTTAGTATGTCCTGTTAATAAAAATGAACAAAATTAATTTTGCTATGTTCAGGTGTCTTGATAAAATAACAACGCCCCAGTGTTGTTGCTTATGTTTAGCACTAAATTTTAACACAGGGTCAGTGAGTCCAGGTTTTAACTTCTTCATGCCTGGATGGGATGAAATGTAATTCATTGTTAAATTAATGCATATTTGTATTTATTAATCACTGTGACAACATTAACCATCTGTTCTTACCAGGAAGTGGTCAGATTATCATCTGAGTTACAGTTAGACTGGCTAAGTTTGGTATTAGATCAAGGGGAATGTCCAGTAAACAGAGAGGTAAGGATGATGAAAATAATGAAGTGGGGCACACAGGAAAAACCTGACTGCTGAGGAAGAGCAGCTGAGAGATAGGGTCAGTGAATGTGGTTCAGCCTGCTACCTCTCCTGTCTTCATAGAAACATTGCCTTAGAATTATTGTATGACACTTTTTTTGTTGGTTAAGCTGTAAAGTTTTGTTCTTTGTGAACATGGGTATTTTGAGGGGAGGGTGGAAGGAGTAAGGAAGTGCTCCTTTTACAAGAATTTTGATGCATGAGTGTCTGTTGTAGGGTTCGGATGATCTAGTAAAGTGTTTTAGAACCCCTTTTTATCCCATGCACCATTTGGTAAACATAAAAGTCACAATTCTGCTAATGTCATTTGGAACTTCAAAATAAATATCTTGTCTAAAAACAAATCAGACAATGGTGGCCTTATTTCCTTTTATATATCTATAAAATGTGTCAAAGTAACATGTGTACACAGTTTTAAAAAATAAAATAGTAAGTTCTAAAGGCTTTATGATAAAAAATAGTAGTACCTGCCTGAACTTTCCTTCCCTCCCAGAGGCAATCACTTTGACTTCAAAAGTTGTTTCTTCTGTTATTTATCTTAGTGTATCTAAATAGTATGGCTATTATGTTGCTTGATGTAACAATTTTAGACATTATTGTCTTCTTAGTAATGTTACATGATGATTTAGCTCTCTAACACACATACTTTGCCTTCTGTTATATAGTTACATCATCATATTTAGTAAACATATTAGCTGTTATTTAATTATGACTGTATAAATATGGTATACTCTAGGGCAAATGTAACATGATTTTCTTTTGCATAATTTTATTTTTCCTGTAATTAATAATTGCCTCATTTTAAACATTTACATAACTTTCTACAAATTTACCTTAAAAATTATCCAACTTCTCTGTCAGGTCTGCCATGTTCCCATCCCTAGTTTGAAGGGTTTTTGTACCCAAATATCAGATAATGTCCCTGTTTTTACCAGAGATGTCTCTGCTGCAGTTGTCCTTCTATGCCAGTCTGTATGGTTGCTCTCTTGGCCTACTATACAGTGATGATCCCATGACCTCCCTTTGTCATCCTGTGTTGGACTTCCCATTTCCTAGTTTACTTTGTTTACTAGAGCACTTCCTAAAACACTTACAGCTTCCTAAGAAATAGTATATGAAAGTTAAATTTTTTGAGGTCTTAAATGTCTAAAACACCCTTTTTCCATCCTCACATTTCATTGATAGTTTGACTACACATACAACTTTAAATTAAAAATAAGCTCTCTCAGCATCTTGAAGGCATTGCTCCACTCTTGTCTAGCTTCCATCGTTACTAATGAGAAATCTGAACATATCTTAGTCAGATGTTGGACTTCTCCTAGATTGGTGCTTAATTTTCTTCTCTTTTTCTCCAGTTGTTTCGATGCTATTATCTCTTTTCTTTCTAGGAAAAGTACTTAATTTGATCTTGCAACATTATCTTCCTTGTATTGAATTTGTAGCACATTTCTAAAAATATTTTAATTTCTAGAACTTCTTTCATTTCTATTGTGTTTCCAAAATATCCTACTTAGTTCATAAATATCTTATTTTTCTGAGGATATAGATGTATGAATATGTATTACTACTTTTGTTTACTGCTCAATTAACACCAAGGTTTTTTTTGTTACTATCTGTAATTTGTAATTTGTTTTTTTTTCTTGTTCATATAGGTGAATTTCCTGTTATTTCTGGCTAGTCTTGGCAATATATGAGGAGACCCAAAACACTATTTGAAAGCTTTGTGTTTGTGGGCAATACTTGAAGAGGTCTAGGGAGGTTCTATTTCTTACTGCTTTTAACTCTGCTTCTTCCTTGTCCTCCATCTCACCTCCTGATTTCCACTTCACACATACTTCCTTGTATCTGTCCCTCTCCATATTTCTTCCACTTAGTTGTCTTCCATTTATTTCTCCAGATAAAAATTCTCTGGTCTTCCACCTGTGAGAGACAGTGGTGGAAGTGAGAGATCATATTTTTATGGCTAAGAGGAGTAGGGCAGAGAACTTTGGGGATCAGGCCATTCTGTTGTATATGCTTTCAACTAGACATTTTCAGGCCTGTCCCTGCCTCCACTCTTTGCTGTAACTTTTACTTCCAAATCTGAGCTGCTCAGGGACTGTGGAATCAGTCAGCATGCTTCTCACTGGTATCCACCTTGTAGTCCCTCTAGATTGCAGCTTTCTCTGTTCAGCTCAGTCATATTCCATCTGCTTTCAGTTTTCCAGAAGTTTGTTGAAATCATTTGTCTGTTGCTGCCTCCTCTCTATTCAAATTTTGGGCTCATGTCTTTTTAAAATTGTTTTCCAGATTATCGTATGGTAAATTTTACTTCTGTTCTGGTAGCATAGTTTTTTGAGTTTTAATACCAGAGATAAAGTACCATCACTCCCCAAAAAACTCCTCATACTATTCCTTTGTAATCATTCACCCTTCCCCCCACTCATAACCCCCAATTTGTTTTCTATCCCCATAGTTTTTTCTTCTAGAAAGTTCTAAATAGGAGCAATGCCATATGTAACCTTTGAAACAGCCTTCTTTTCTTTAGTGTAATGGCCCTGAGATTCATCCAAGATAATGTGTCTTATCAATAATTTTTCTCATATTTTTCAAATTTATTTCATTTTACTATAGTGGGATAGAGGAGAGATAAACTCGGGGGGCCAATCTATCTTAAATCAGAAACACCTTGAAGCAAATACACCCTTCACTTTTTGTTGATTTTATAATGTTTTTAAAAAAAATCTTAAAAGATAAACTTGTTATTTAAGTGGTAGTAATAGGAGCTGGTCTGTGTATCACAAGCTTTTCTATACAGGGTAATGTGGAAAAAGATTGAACTCCCCTTACATCCCTTTCAAGCTTATTATGCCACTTTGTTTCAAGCACAGAATTGCAGACAATAGCTTTACAAATATTTGTCAAATTGCAGTATCAGTGGTGTAAAGTAACCCCAGGGCATGTTGTCATGCCTTTTCACAACAAACTTTGTGAAACAGTATGTCCTTTATATTTTCTTGTCATCTTCAACTTCTATCAGGGTCAGGCTTTCACCTCAAGATTATACTGTTTGTACTCTGTTGAGTGTCACCTGTGTCTGAAAGATTCAGTAGAAAGAGTATGGGTTTCAGAAGTAGGCTGATACGGCTCCTATACTTACAAACTGTACCTTGCAATTGCTTAAATCTTCTAAGCCATTTACCTTTCCTTGTCTGTAAAATAGGGATTTCAATACCCATTTGACAGATTTTGTTTTGAGCAATGAGTGACAGATAAAAAGCATTTAACACAAAGCACAGAAAAATAGATATTCAATGAACAATTCCCATTCTTTTCTGTCAAATCAAGTGAACTCGCCCTTATTTTTTTTTTTGCTCCATTATATCTTTTTGCTCCATTTGATAGGCATTTTCCTTTCCTCTCCTTTAGCATGTGGCTTCTGTGAATGACTCTCCTGATTTTTTTCCCCTTGTCTGTTCCTTAGTCTCCTTTGTATATTCCTTAATTATACTAACCATATAAAATGTTGGGAGTTCTTTGAGATTGTGTTCTATGCCTTTAAGTTACACATTCTCCCTGAACAATCTTAAGTACCTTATTATTTCTGTTGTCTTTACACTGACTGACTTCTCTATCTTTTCTTGTGCCTTGACATCTGTCTTGAGCTCTAGATTTTTCATTATTAATCACTGGAGACATGAAGGTTAATAATGAATTAACCTAAGTTAATAAGGCCCAAGCAGCAATCATTCCACACAAGCCTGGGTTTAATAAGGTCAAAACAGGAATGATCTCACACCAGAGATTTACATTCCTCGTTATTGTGAATGGTATAGCCAACCACCTTGAGGTAAGCCAGAAACCCTAGCTCTCTTCTCCAGCTGCCCAATCTAATAAATCACTGTATTGTGTTGAGTTTTGAATGTTCTTCCTTTTAGTTGGGTCTTTCATCCCTCCCCTTATCTACATCTCTCTTGATTATTTAGTTTAGGTTTTCCTTCCTCCTTGGATTACTATGAGAGCTTTCTGACAGACTCTCTGACCCTAATAACTCATGTCCAATCCAGCCTTTCATTACTAGAATGATCTTGAAATAGAGCTCTGATTTTAACAGTTTGCTATTTGAACCTGTAAGTAGCCCTTCAGGATGTTTAATTCATCCCTGAAATCAGCCTTCCACTATTACCTCAATTCTTCATTTGTTCTGCAAACCAAACCATTTGCAATTCCCCAAGACACCTGGCCACCCTGTCTTGGCCTTTGCAAATGTTACAGCTTTTGCCTAGATTTTTCTTCTTACCCAACCTTTCCTCCCATAATAGTTTTTGAGTTATTTTAACAGCCACCCAATGATGATGAATACTATTATCTCCATTTTAAAGATAAGAGAAACTGAGGTATAAATAGATTATGTATCTTGCCTTCAGTCATGTCATTACCACTAAATGGCAGATTCAGGATCTGTCTGACTTTCAAGTTCTTAACAACTATTTTTTTTTCTCTTTTCACTCCATCTAGGCCTCTGTTTTTACAGTTCCTGCAGCGCATCAACGCTTGATTCCAAATTCAGATTGTTAATCATGTTCTTGTCCTAAGTCTGGAATGACTTAATTTATGCTCCATTTATTCTACCAGACCTTGCCAAAATTGTCTTTTTTTTTTTTTTTGAGACAGAGTCTCACTGTGTCACTAGGCCAGAGTGCAGTGGCACGATCTCGGCTCACTGCAACCTCCACCTCCCGAGTTCAAGCGATTCTTCTGCCTCAGCCTCCCGAGTATCTGGGACTACAGGCTAATTTTTGTATTTTTAGTAGAGACGGGGTTTCACCATGTTGGCCAGGATGGTCTCGATCTCTTGACTTGTGATCCGCCCGCCTCGGCCTCCCAAAGTGCTGGGATTACGGGGGTGAGGCTGTAATCCGCGCCCGGCCCCAAATTCTGCCTTTTTACAACCTTAGCCCACTACTTTCTTTGAATTTCCCATACAGCTTTTGTTGTACCAGTTACTTGGAGAGTCATTTATGTCTGCATCAAATTTACTGTTATGTATGATATTCCTAATTAGATTATATTCTCCAGAAGGTCAGAGACTTTAAAACAATATTCCCTTGAGTGTATTACAAAGCGTTACATTCATAGTAGGTAGCTGGTAGATTATTGTTCAATGGAGAGTGACTCATGTTCTTGTTGATGAAAATAGTCAAACTCTATAAAATATTTTAAGAGATTTATTCTGAGCCAAATATGAGTGATCATGGCCTGTGACACAGCCCTCAGGAGATCCTGGGAACATGTGCCCAGGGTGGTTGAGATACAGCTTGGTTTTATATATTTTTGGGAGGCATGAGACATCAATCAAATACATTTAAGAAATACATTGGTTTGGTTCAGGAAGGCGGGGCAACTCAAAACGGTGGGGAGGGGGAACTTCCAGGCTATAGGTAGATTTAAACATTTTCTGGTTGGCAACTGGTTGAGTTTATCTGGAATCAATAGAAATGTTTAGGTTAAGATAAAGGATTAAGTTTTATTGTGCAGACGAAACTCTCAGATAGCAGACTGCAGAGAGAGCAGGTTATAAAATGTGTCTTACCAGACTTAAAAGAATGCCTGGCTCTTAGTTGATTATCTCCTGGATCTGGAAAGGCAGGAAAGAAAACAAAGGGGAAAGGGGATTCTCTATAGAATGTGGATTTTTTCCACAAGAAACTTTGCAGGGCAATTTCAAGATTTGGCAGAGAAACATGTTTTGGGGTAAAACATTTTGATTTTCTTCCTCGTTATGCCAGTCAGATGGTAAAGTAAGTCATAATATACAGGGTTAAATAAAACCCATCTGATAAGAATTTGTGGTTTGTAGGGTAGGACTCCCCAGAACCCTTAGATAGGAATTTGGGCAAGATAAAAAGAAAATTAGAGTTTAATCCTCATTTATGAAATTGTTTATCATAAGGACTTTAGAGTTAGAGAAAAAGATCATTAGAAGTTAGTCCAACTACTTAAGTTTAATGATGAAAAGACAGGCTTGCAATTAGATGAAGTATTTAATAATAAACTAAATACAGCAACCAAGACAGCAACTGTTTCCTGATTTCCAAAGGTGACTCAGAATGTGATAAAGTATGGAATTATATTGAAATTTATCTTTTACCTAACCAGTAGTTTGTAACATTAAAAGTTCACATGAAACTGTTCTATATTTTTATAAAATTGGAAGTGGATTAAGCATGGTTCTAGAATTAACAGATGTGTGTACGCACACACATCCAAATCACAGAAAACTATTCTGGCTTCCCTCTGTTTTTGTTATTTATAGATTCTATAGGCAGGATCATAGGGTTATCTTGTCTGCTTTTTAAAGGAAAAAAAAATGGGTAACTGTGCTTTGGTAACGGCATCAGTAATTATGAGATACTTTAACTTAGTACTTTTGCATCTGATGTCCATCTTACTGACAAGACTTAAATCATGACCTACCTCAGGTTTCCCACATATTCCCCCTGCCAATTCTGTCATACTGTTACAAAACCCTCTGGAGTAAGTATTTTCCAAAAGAACCATTTTCTAATTTTCTAACATTACAAAAGAGCAAGGATAAAAGAACCCCAAACTGATGTTTTGGAAGCAATCTATTTTGAAAGTAACTTCTGGTTCAGAGGATGAATTTCAAAAAGTGGTAATGTTTCTAGTGTGCCTGGGAAGATCCAGTAAAGTTTGTTAGGTACCCAGGCAAACTTCAGTCATTTGTATGTCAGGATAATCACAACTTACAGAAAAGGAGCAAGGCGATAATGAATGAGGAACCCTGGGACTGAAAACATTTGGAGGGAGTACAAGTACTAAGACATGTTTTGAATTTTTACACTCAATAATCCATTCTTTTGTGCAGGATACAGTTCATTCATTTAACCAATGTATATTGAGCATTTTCTGTGTGCCAATTACTATTCTAGATGCCAGGGATACATGAGTAAACACAACCGAGTTTAGAGCAGAGTCATATGATCCCACTTAAGTTCTTAAAAGAATCATTGCTGTGTGGAAGATAGTGGAAGAGTGGAAACAGGGAAACCCGTTAAAAAGGCTTTTGACATAATCTGAACAAGAGATGATGATGGCTTGGCCAGTAGTAGCAGTAGTGTTGGAGATAATGAGAAGTGGTTCAATTCAGATTATATTTTGAAGGTGCAGCCAATGGAAATTTTAAATAAATTGATTTATAGAGTATGACAGAAAACAAAGTTTAAGGCTTGAAGTAAGGAAAATTGCAGAGGACAAAGTTTGGGAATAAGGAGTGGAAAGTAGAATTCAGTTTTGTTTGTAAGTTTGAGATGCACGTTAGCCATCTAGGTGGAGATGTCTTAAGTTAATGGGAAAGGCCAAGCAGGAGATAGGTGAGTTGTCAGCACATGAATAGTTTTTCCTTCCTAAAAAAATTCTTTTTCTTCATACAATCTACAGGAAGTGGGAGTAGTAGTTCAATGTTAGATGAAATCACAAAAGGGATGAATGTAGAAAAAAGGTGAGAAACTGAAATTTTAGAGGTTAAGAGGACAAGGATCCAGGAAGAAACTAAAAGGAGTAGCCGCTAAAACAGGAGAACCGCTGAAGGAGTACTATGGAAGCCACTTTACGACCATGCTTCAAACTATCATATTCTTTCTTACATGTATGCTTTACCTCCAAATTAAAAAGTGAAAGTATATGGTGAGGGACGGATTAGCTATGTTAAATGCTGCTAATAGATGGAGAAGGTGAAAATTGAGTCTCACAATGTATTTAGCAACCTGGAAGCTATTGGTGATTCTAAACAAAAGCAGTAAAAGCCTGCCCAAAATGGGACCAAAAAAAGCTTAGGAGGAGGAGGAGAGACAAGTGTAAAGAAGTTTATAGGATGGTAATGGAAATCAAAGGAGTTTTTTTGTTTTTAATTTGGGAACGTGTTAATAGATGGAATGATCCAGTAAAGGGGGAAATTGTACTGAATAACATGAATATAAGAATCTGTGTCTAGCATCTATTTAATGTGAATTCATGGCTTTTTGGACAGAGTCATAAGCTTCTTAGATCTGTCACCCAATGTAATTAATTCATGTGTTGGTTAGTGAATACTCCCTTTAAGCAGTGCTTGCGGATTGGTAAGAAATCCACATAATCTCTGCGCTTGAGAAATTTACAATCTGGAGTTGGCTAACTGGAGAAAACATAAGAGAGTACATACAACTAACAAATTAAGGTTATGGACAATGTACTTAAACCCCCACGCCCTAGCTATTGGCATGTGGTAATTTTGTCCAGAGTTTTGGTTACATGCATAATCCAGAGGGTTGTAGAAAATCAGGTCCTTTCAGTCACCATCTAAGAAGACATGAATTGGGGTGTTTATAAGCCTTGGTGAGGAAGAGAATTTTAACTGGGACTGGTAACTTGGTGGGCCCATTGACATACAGTAGATTGTGAAGAAGAAAACCCCAAGGATTACAAGAAATAGTTTTAATATTACTAATTTTTATCATTTGCTGAGCCTATGGGTTTCTTATTTGAAATGGCAATCAAATAATTTGTAAGAGTTTGTAGAAAGGTGGAAAGATTATTGTAATACAGGGCAGATATTTGCGTTTGTACACACTTGAGGGTAAGCACAAGAAATAAACACAATGGGGATTACTTAAGCGAAATGGATGACACCGACAGCCTTTCTGTACAACAAATAATTGCTGTGCTTAACTCCAGCAATGAATGTAGTGCCCTGCTGGATCTGGGACAGCAAGACTTTTGAGTCCAGATGCGCCATCTCATTTCTTGTCCCCCAACGTTTCCTCAGAAGCAAGCGAGCGAGCCGCTTCCACAATATGGGGACACTGTGGAAGAGCTTCTTGCTTACGGAGTTCTGCAGCAGTCGAAGGTACAAGAAGATAAAAATTGTTACCTTGACATAGCTCTTACAGCATATTCTCAACACAAGGAACAGTAATGTCCCGCAGCAATTCCTTCGGTGGAAAAAACTAATCCCTGTTTTGTATTTTATGAGGCCTCACAGCTGTATTTCGGCCAACCCAGTCTTTGTTCACTTTCTAGCGGCTTAAAGGTTGCCCAGTTTTACGCCTTCTCGCTCAAAACAGACACTAGCTTTCTTTGATAGCCTGGTCCCACACTGACTTCATCTAAGCTTATTACATTCATCTCACAAATCGTTTGTCTTTTCCCCAGCCTTAGCTCCAGCGACCAGCCGAAAACGTCAGGAACGAGCTCACCAGACTGAGACGGCGAGCCGGCTAGAGCGGATAGGGCCGTACTGCCGCTCTAGTTTTTCTTTTGCTCTCTATGATTAGGAGCGCAGGCCTCTCTTCGGCCCCGCAAGGTTTTCGTTCCTGAATGCTTACGCAAGTCTCGGAGGTAGTTCCGGTTCCGGCGTGGCCATTTTCGTTGCTGGTGTTAAGTTGCGGCGGTTGCTGGTCAGTAACAGCCAAGATGCTGCGGAATCTGCTGGTGAGGAGCTTCTCGTCTTGCATTCATGATAGGGGCGAGGGAGTGGAGAGGAGGCTGAGGCACCATGACAGAAAACCCTCACCTGGGAGGGGTGCAGAAGGCGGCTAATGAAGTCACCTTGATTTATGTCCTTTTCCCCTGACCTTACTTTTCCTTCCGTCTATTCCTCTCGCCCCAGGCCGTTGCTGGGTAGATGTAAGGAGTGTAGAGGCTGGGGAAGTGACCAGAGACTTGTGGGTTAGACCCGTCTTGGGTTCTTAGGCACCACCCCTAACCCTGTCGGTCATTGATGAGGTTAGTAGCTCGGATCTGAGTAAAACCAAGGACCAGGTGGGGAATGTCTGACACCCGGAAGCATCAAGCAGAAAGGTGTTCTTCTGGTAATGAAAGGCTTTAAGTTTCAATGGTTTTGAGCTTTGCGAGCTTTCTGAGAAGGCAGTTTAAAAACCAAGCCATTCATTTTGGGTGGAACTTTAGGAATAGTCATGGCTGAAGTGCAGCGTTACTTCCGTCAGGCTATTGTGCATTGTCCTTCACCCCTCCACCGACTTTGAGCATATGAAATATTTCCCCAAATTTTGAAAAAGAAAAGAAAAAAATGCGACAATGATTATTTTATCTTTTAAATTATTTAATGAAGTTTTGCTTCATTAAAATCCTCAATGTAATTTATTTTAAAAAATCGAGAGCACATTTGTTTCATTATTTAATTCAACTGGATATTTAATGCAAGTCTCTTTAAAAGATGTATACCCTATTTAAAATTTTTTAGGAAAAATGTAATGGGAGAAGCATTTTAATTGAGAAGGAATCATGCCAGTCTATTTGCTGTCAAGTAATAGGTTTTTTTTTTTTGTTTTTTGTTTTTTTTGTTTTTTTTTTTTTGTTTTTGAGACATACTCTATTGCCCAGGCTGGAGTGCGGTGGCACGATCTCGGATCTCCCAGGTTCGAGCGATTCTCCTGCCTCAGCCTCCCAACTAGCTGGGATTACAGGCGCTCGCCACCAAGCCCGACTAATTTTTGTATTATTAATAGAGACGGGGTTTCACCATGTTGGCCAGGCTGGTCTCGAATCCTTGACCTCAAGTGATCCGCTCACCTCAGCCTCCCAAAGCGCTGGGATTACAGGCATGAGCCACCGCGCCCGGCCCTTTTTTTTTTTTTTTTTTTTTTTTTTGAGCGGAGTTCGTTCTTGTGGCCCAGGCTGGAGTGCAGTGGCGTAGTTTGGGCTCACTGCAACTTGCGCCTCCCGGGTTCAAGCCATTCTCCTGCCTCAGCCTCCTTAGTAGCTAGAATTACAGACGCACACCACCACGCCCAGCTCATTTTTGTATTTTTAGTAGAGATGAGGTTTCACCATGTTGGCCAGCCGAGTCTCAAACTCCTTACCTCAGGTGATCCACCCACCTCGGACTCCCAAAGTGCTGGGATTACAGGCGTGAGCCACCGCGCCTGGCCAAGTAACAGATTTTTTCTTTTCTTTTCTTTTCTTTTTTTTTTTTAAGATGGAGTTTCACCCCTTTTGCCCAGGCTATAGTGCAATGGGGCGATTTTGGCTCACCGCAACCTCTGCCTCCCGGGTTCAAGCGATTCTCCTGCCTCAGCCTCCCGAGTAGCTGGGATTACAGGCATTTGACACCGTGCCCGGCTAATTTTGTGTTTTTGGTAGAGACAGGGTTTTTCCATGTTGGTCAGGCTGCTCTTGGACTCTCAGGTGATCCGCCCGCCTAGTAATAGATTTTTTTTTGTTTTTTGAAACGGAGTTTCAGTCTTGTTGCCCAAGCTGGAGTGCAATGGCCTGATATCGGCTCACCGCAACCTCTGCCTCCCAGGTTCAAGCGAGTCTCCTGCCTCAGCCTCCCAAGTACCTGGCATTACAGGCATGTGCCACCACGCCCCACTAATTTTGTATTTTTAGTAGAGACAGGGTTTCTAATGTTGATCAGGCTGGTCTTGAACTCCTGATCTCAGGTGATCCGCCCGTCCCGGCCTCCCAAAGTGCTGAGATTACAGGCGTGAGTCACCACGCCCAGCAGATTTTTGATAATATGGTAGTATATTATGAAAATATTTGAGCTTAGTGTATTTTGGTTAAGCACTATTTTTGTAATATGTGTATGTCAATATGTTTGCATCAAGGATTATAAAATGTTACTGGTTCTGTTCAGGTAAAGATCATGATTTTATATTTTGGTTAGAATCTGTATGAATTGCTTCTTGAGTATGTTGTTTGGAGACTGCAGAATGTAATTCGAAGGCCAGAGGATGGATGACAAATTGAAAAGCCTGGATGCTCTTCCATGACTTTGCTACTGACAAATCAGATATGCTTCAAGTCTCAATTTACCTTTTTTATAATATGAAGGACTGAAAATGGTTTTGAAGGTTTCTTTAGGCTCTAAGTCTGTTTAATAATATTTTCATTTTAGGCTCTCCGTCAGATTGGACAGAGAACCATAAGCACTACTTCCCGCAGACATTTACAAAATAAAGTTCCAGAGAAACAAAAACTGTTCCAGGTACTGAAGTATTTTATAGGAGATTGTTACTTGTAATAATTAGATTACCAAAAGGTAGAGTTAGGATAAACAAGTATGTATATAAATTAGATCATATGACAATATAAACATTACAAAATAAGTCAAGAACATGTGTCATACTGCTAATAGTGGTTGTCTCTTGGGGAAAGACCTGGTGGAGCAGAGCAATTTACCTCTATAAGTAGTTTGATTATGAGTGATTTTTGTTTTATTATGGTTTCTAGCTTTTCCCAAATAAAACTTCAAGTGATTAAAAATAGTTGTATCATATATACATACAAATAAATACTTTACTGGACAGATGTACTAAATAGCTACTTTATGCTGGATTAGATGCTAGGGATATAATTTAGGGTTATAAACCAAAATCCCTTCCCCACTTTTTAGGGAAAAAAGTTTCCTATGACTAAATCTAATGTGTGGCAATTATTGATTCTTTTATATTTCAGTTATATTAAAGTTGTTGAGATCAGTGTGTATGTTTTATAGCTTTAATGTTTATGTATTCTTTGGAAAGACCATCATTAATGGATCTTAAATTAACAGTAAAAGAAAAATGCTGACTTTTAGGAGTTCTTATTTTAAAAGTAGTAGGAGTAGCGACAGAATAAAGAAAATTGTAGGTCTTTTAAATTTTAATACTTAAATACTTTAATTATAGGGATTTAAGGAGCTACATCATTTTATATGCCTGTTCTTTTGAAACTTAGTTGGAAATGAGTGAGGCATCTATTATTGTCTTTTTTTTTCTTTTTTTAATCTAGGAGGATGATGGAATTCCACTGTATCTAAAGGGTGGGATAGCTGATGTCCTCCTGTATAGAGCCACCATGGTTCTTGGAGTTGGTGGTAAGGCCTTTGGCATGTTTGAAGGTTTATAGAAAAGTAATAGTAATGATAACTGATAACTTTTGCTTTTGCTATGCCAGTATTTTAATGCAGGCAGTCTGTGTCCAGAATTTGATATCTTATTATGTCTCATAATGATTCAAGAGGATGACTGGTACATACTGTATAAGAGCATTTTCATGTTTTTTTTTTTGAAACGGAGTTTTGCTCTTGTTACCCAGGCTGGATTGCAATGGTGTGATCTCAGCTCATTGTGACCTCTGCTTCCCAGGTTCAAGCGATTCTCCTGCCTCAGCCTCCCGAGTAGCTGGGATTACAGGCATGTGCCACCCCGTCTGGCTAATTTTGTAGTTTTAGTAGAGATGAAGTTTTTCCATGTTGGTCAGGTTGGTCGGGAACTCCCGACCTCAGGTGATCTGCCCGCTATGGCCTCCCAAAGTGCTGGGATTACAGGCATGAGCCACTGTACCTGGCCTTAATAAAAAAATAACACCAATAAGATTTGATGATTATTTTGTGATAGAGTTGGCTTTCTGAGTACCATTGATGGTAGTGAAGGCTATAGTTCAGTCAAAAGCATCCATTATATCCCACCTCTTATAGCAAGGGCTTTAAAACATTTTGACTGTGATGCAAAATAAAAGCGCACTT
Source organism: Macaca thibetana thibetana (assembly GCF_024542745.1). Lineage (NCBI taxonomy): Eukaryota > Metazoa > Chordata > Mammalia > Primates > Cercopithecidae > Macaca > Macaca thibetana. The sequence continues at coordinate 72,492,968 of NC_065581.1, read as the reverse complement.
TACATCTAAACTCTGTACAGACATATTTATGACAAACAAAATTTGTATGGAACAATACTTTTACTGGAAGGTAAAGAGAAGGGAATCTATATTTGAGTGATTATTTTGTGCCCATCATATTCATAGGAATGCCACATACTTGGATTTCTGTAAATCTTGCATGAAGTCTATAATATGTCTTCATTTTAAAGATGAGTAAACTATGTTAATTACCTGTTTGGGAAACTCTGCTCTCACATCACAACAATCAACATGGAAGACCTCTGTTGCCAAATGTGTGGGGGTTTTTCCCTACACACCATGTAATGGACACCAGCTAGGTGTCCTCCAATTCAGTTTCCACACTCTCTACTGGGAGATAGCATCAGATTCCACAGGTTGATGGCAGAAGACTGTCTCCTCCTTCCCATCAGTTACAAGTTTGGGTCTCTGGAACTTCTGACTGACTGGCTTTAAGTTGGGGTTCCCACAATCTCCTCACTAGGGGAACACATTTACCAGTTTATTATAAAAGGTATTATAGGCCGGGTGTGGTGGCTCACGCCTGTAATCCCAGCACTTTGGGAGGCTGAGGCTGGCAGATCACGTGAGGTCAGGAGTTCAAGACTAGCCAGGCCCACATGGTGAAGCCCTGTCTCTACTAAAAACACAAAAATGAGCCGGGTGTGGTGGCACACACTTGTAATTCCAGCTACTCGTGAAGCTGAGGCAGGAAGATTGCTTTAACTGGTAGGCGGAGGTTGCAGTGAGCTGAGATTGTGCCACTGTACTCCAGCCTGGGCAACAGAGGGAGACTCTGTCTCAAAAAAAAAAAAAAAAAAAAAAAAAAGTCCTAAATTCCTTTTGGCCAATGTGACCATTTCTTAGACATTCTGGTAAATAGTTTTTAAAATGAAATTCCAGTTATCAGCTATTTTTTACATTACATTTGATTACTTTAAAATTATATCACTCTTCCTTTTTTACATTCACTTTCGGGAAGGCTTGCATATTTTGAAGTCATTTTTTTCTTTGGCATTTGAATCATCCTTAATCATCCTTAGCATTTCTCAGGCAATCTTGGGTTAATATGGAAATAACGTTTGTATATGTTCTTATTTTTAAAAATTTTTGTATTTTATGTTGACAAATATATTATTGTGCCATACTTTGTTAAAACTACATTAAATATATTTTACATATATTTATTTAAAATTTTGCCAACACCTATCAAAATACTTTTTTGTGTTCTAATTAAGGTAGTCTTAATGCAAACTTACAACTTTTAAACTGGAATATTAAATTTATACACTTAGATCTCAGAATTTCGGGTTAGGTTCTTTTTTTTTTATTTTTAGGAACAGCGTATGCCTTGTATCAGCTGGCTGTGGCTGCATTTCCCAAGAAGCAGGAGTGACTTCGATCATCCCAGCAATCACTTGGTTCAGTTTCATTCCGCTCTCTATGGACCAGTAATCTGATAACCGAGCTCTTCTCTGGGGATCAATATTTATTGACTTGTAGTAACTGCTGCCAATAAAGCAGTCTTTACCATGCTTTGTCTGATTTTATCACTTTTATGCCAATAATTTCAACTTTTGGTCAGCCTTGTAAATCTTAGGTAAGGATCAAAGAAATGATTCTTCTGCCACAAAACTTGTATAAAGCAACATTATTGTGATATTATTTTAGTGAAATTTTACTTTTAACAGCTCAAAATTAGAGTCTCAATTTCTGTCTCAACTTGACATTTGAATGCATATTGCTTTTTCCCCCTACCCACTCCAGTATATCTTGGAATATGCTAGAACCTGGGGGTAGTGGAAGCAGGTTATCTTTGGCTCCTGGGGTCTACATTTCTTTCTTTCTTTTTTTTTTTCTCTCAGCTATGTGAGAGTATGCTTAAATACTGGATATATCCCACAGCTTAGAATTAGGGTTTAGTAGAATGACTTTGTAAAATATTTCAGTATTTGTTTTCTTCTACACTCAGAGTGGGTTCAGGTAGGTTTCTGTCATCAGGAACCAACCAAAGCAGGATAGTTACTGGGCTCCCCAGCTATCATACCATCTAATGGACCCACAACTCTTATTTACCCTAAACAGTAGTTAGCTGCTTAATAAATGGTAGCCATTATTGGCTTCTCATAATAGGAATGGTTCAAAAAGGTCTACTTCGAGAACACAAAATGCAAATAGATACAGAGAGTGTAAGAATCATAAAAAGAATGACAATGCTGCTCTAGGCAGTTTGCTTCAGGGTTTGCAGAACCCTTCCTGCTTTGAGAGAAGTATGCATGAAGTTGGAAATTTCATAGACTTCAAGTTTGGGACTCCCCTTTCCTGGATTCTGGTGTGCATCCATGTGGAGAGTTGCATCTTGTGAACCACTTCAGGACTTTCCTTCTATATATATGGAGATTGGTGGCTCACGCCTGTAATCCCAGAACTTTGGGAGGCCGAGGCGGGTAGATCACGAGGTCAGGAGATCGAGACCATCCTGGCTAACACGGTGAAACCCCGTCTCTACTAAAAATTAGCCGGGCGCAGTGGCGGGCACCTGTAGTCCCAGCTACTTAGGAGGCTGAGGCAGGAGAATGGCGTGAACCAGGGAGGCGGAGCTTGCAGTGAGCCAGATTGCGCCCCTGCACTCCAACCTGGGTGATACACCGAGACCGCGTTTCAAAAAAAAAAAAAAAAAAGAAAGATACAGAGTGCCTACTGTGTACTACCGTTTACGGTTTTAGGTGCCTAGGAATCATTGGTGAACAAAGGCAGATTCCTCCTCTCATGGAGTCTATGTTGTAGAAAGGGGTGTTAGGAAAGACAGTTTAAAAATAAATTGCACTGTTGGTTAAAAGATAAGTTCTATGGAAAAAGACCAAAGGGGAGAACTGACATGGGTGTGGATGGTTGGTTACAGTATTAAAGTTAGGGTAGTCTTCAACAGGAAGGTCAGATTATTTTCAGACATCCGAAAGTGAACTGGTCAGAAACAGTCATCCTGCTGTGTTAGAAATTGGTTCTGGGACCTCCCACGGATATGAAAATTTGTGAATGCCCAAGCCTTTTATATAAAATGGTGTAGTGTTCACATATAACCTATGCACATCCTCCCGTATACTTTAAATATCCTAGGTTTGTTATAATACCTGATGCAGGATAAATGCTATGTAAATATACTGTATTGTTTTGGGGATAAGGACCAATAAGAAAGTCTGTATGTGTTCAATACAGATTCAGCCATTTATTTTTTGCCAAATATTTTCAAGCTGTTGGTTGAATCCACAGATGCGGAACCCATGGATATGGTGGGCCAACTGTATATGGGCAAAAGGCACTCTAGGAAAAGCAAACAGCTTAGAGCAAATGTCCTAAGGTGCCTGGCATGTTCAAAGAATAGAAAGGCAAGAGTAGATACCACTCGGTGGGTGAGGGAGAGGAAGTTAGTAGGGTGTGGGCCACATCAAGTAGGGTCTTGTAGGTTATTTTAAGGACTTTGGCTTTTGAGTGACATGGAGAGCCCTCATAGGATTTCTCAATGAAGAGTAGACTTACATGTTTTAAAGAGGACTAGCCTGGTTGTTGTGATAAAATAGACCATAGGGGGCAGTAGTAGAAACAGGCAGATCCTTTAAGATGCTTACTGCAGCAACTTAGATGAGAGGTGATGAAGGCTAAGAGCAGCTGTTGGCCATGAAAATGATGGAAAGTGTTCAAATTATGAGCAGAGGAGGATCTTTATCATCCACTTAAACCTTACCTTTCCTCATCCATCCATCTCACAATTTCTTATTGAGTATGAGAGTCTACTTTGTATAAAGCACTGTTGTAGGCTCAGAGAATACAGCTGTGAAATAGATGAGCAAGCTCCTTCATGGGGCTTACATTCTAGTCGCTGGAGATAGAAAACAAATAATTCATAAGCCTGATACTGTCCTATAGTGGGAACTGCAGATCAACAGGGTAGTCTATTGGGAGGAATAGTGCAGTGGAAGCTAGAAAAGGGCTGAGTAAAGTTACATTTGAACTGAGACCAGAAGAAAAGAAGGAGCCAGCTAACAGTGAGAAGAAAAGCATTCCAAGGAATGGGAAGAGGAAATTGCTTTGCAGGGACGAATTGCAGAAAGAGGACAAGTGTTGTGGAGCATAGGGAGCTGGAGAAAGCAGCAGTTGTTCTCTCTTCCACAGTGACTAACACAACAAATGGTCATGCCACTACGCACAGGGTCTAGATAGATTTGTTTTCTGGTTTCATAATATGCAACCCGATCTCATAACCATAATATTGATTTAGCAAGAATCCCAAATATAAATTAATGTAGACAATCTATCTCAGGCAGTTATCGTTACTATTATTAGTAAGAACTGGAAGCTGAGAACATACAGAGATCAAATACACAATTACATTTGAACTAGAACTCAAACCTAGATATGTCTTATTCTGAAGTCTGTTGTTTATCTGTTATGTACCATGTTACTTCCTAAATGCAGAAAAAAAGAAAAAAAAATACTTAGGATCATTTTACTTGTTGCTTTCCCCACAAACTTTATTCCTTTTGAATATTGTTGTATTCGTGGTTATGTTTGATGAATTAGCATCATAAGAATTGGCAATTTTTAAATTTTGCTCTTCTCTCAGACTCCTGTGAGTCTGGCTTTGTATCTACTCCAGTTGCCTATTTCTATTGAAATTATAGTTTTACAGCTGCTATTTACTATCTGAAAAAAAACAAAAAACAAACCCCACCAGCTTCTACAAGTCAAGGATATATTGAAAGACTCATCTTATTAATGAGGAAAACCAATAAAAACCCAAGACATTTTCTACATTTTTATCTCAGTATAATATACTGGAGGGAAAAAAGGATTAAATGTTCACAATTACATTGCTTGGAAACTAGAAAACTGCCTACTGAAATGGTAATTGTAAGCCAGGCACGGTGGCACGTGCCTGTAATCCCAGCTACTTGGCAGCTGAGAAGGGAGAATGGCTTGAGCCCAATAGTTGGAATCCAGCCTGGGCAACATAATGAGACTCTCTCTCTCAAAAAAAGAAAGAAACGGTAATTTTAAGGCATACCTGAAGTCAGTTAAAGGAAGGGAAATTCATAACATTAGATATTGCAGACTTAGTGCCAGAATATATGCATGTATGTATGTATGTAAATTTGGATTTGAGTGTTGATTTCTAATTATCAATCTTCCATTAGTATAATGTAAGATGGGCTATTTCTTGAATTCTGAAATTATGCCAGATCTTTATTGAGCTCTTGGAGGAGGCCATCATCTTCCCTCTGGGAGCTGCTAAAAATATTCTCTAGCATTATTCTGGTGGCTAAAAGCTGGTATCCTTGTTTGGCCTTGTTTTTTCTCTTTCTAGTCCATTTTACCCCAGTGAATGCACTTAACTAGAACAGCCTATGACCATTAACATTTGGATGCTCTCCCTACAGTGCTTTTTCCTAAAATAGTACCTGCTCTGGGAAATCAGTATGCAGTGAACCATCTTGACTGTTTTGGTCACAAAGACATATCTTTACAATTGATCATTTCCCCATCTTAATTCTATCCTAATGATCATTAAAATGATTTCAAAAAGTTTTCTTTCCACTTTAGTTGGACCGTACAACAAAGGAACTGACCAGGAAGTTCCAGTCAAGGATGTGGAGCCTGGAGTCTCTTTTTTGTTCACCTCTGTCCATATTTATCAAAAAAAGTCTGGACGAAAAGCAACAGACAGAATCCCTTTACAGAATTGAAAGACAAAAGCAAACAAAACAAAACAAAAAGATGCATTTCTCAAGAAGTAATTTCAAACATGAGTTTATTTCTCAAGACTTGAAAGGGTCCCTATGTTCATTATCCAAAGCTGTAGCAGCCTAACTTAAATCATAAAGTTTTGATAATTGGTTTCCAAACCAAGCCTTTTAGTTGGTAGAATTTTTTTTTTTAGATGATTATAAAGTAGGATGAGAAAAAGAAGTGGAGTTATATAGAACACTTAATAAAGAACACCATGCATATATTATTATTTAAAAAACTTTCTGCTTATAAAACTCATTCATACATATAGTAGATACAAAAGAAAGAAGAATACTTCTGATAGTGTTCAGCTCTTTGTCCTGTATATAAACAACTGGAGCACAGGAGTGTTTTTAGGACTCTCTCCATCTCTTGTCGTGGCTCATCCTTTGAAATTCCCTTGTTGAGAATAGCAGAAATGTATCCTCTGATGACATGCTTCCCTGCTTAACCACCTATATTAGATGGTTTGGGCTGCTATAACAGTATACCATAGACCAGATGGAGTCCCAGATCAAGGTGCTGGCTCATTTGGTTCCTAGTGAGGGTTCTTTTTCTGGCTTGCAGACAGGGCAACCTTCTCACATGGCCTTTCCTTGTGACGTGTGGAGAGTGAACAAGCTGTGGGGTATCTTCCTCTCTTTGTAAGGACACCAATACTATCATGCTTATGACCTCATTTAACATTTATTACCTCCCTATACGTGCTATCTCCAAATATGGTCGCATTGGGAGTTAGGGATTCAACATGTGAATTTTAGCGGGACACACCTGACAGAAAATAAGGGCTGTTTTTTATTCCAAGTTCAAAAATTTCAAGGAAGGGCTCTGACTGTCTGGGATCTACCAAATGAAGGGTAACATTGTTGGTGGTTTGTTTAGGGCTCACTTCTTGCCAATTGGTGGCTTTTATTTAAGGAGCTAATGCTCTGAAGATTTTCTTACAGATTAAACCTCTTTTTATTTTTATTTATTTTTAATTTTCTTGAGACAGAGTCTTGTTCTGTCTCAAGAACAAGAGCCTCCCAAGTAGCTGAGATAACAGGCACATGCCACCACACCTGGCTAATTTTTGTATTTTTAGTAGAGATGGGGGTTTCACCATGTTGGCCAGGCTGGTCTCGAACTCCTGACCTCAGGCAATCCACCCTCCTCGGCCTCCCAAAGTGCTGAAATTATAGGCATGAGCCATCGTGCCCAGCCCATTTCTTGATTTTTTTCTGGGGCACTATTGGGGGTAGGAGAAAATATGATTATAGAAATTCAGAAGATTTAGGCAGTAATATATAAGATGGACCAGAGTGGAGATAAAATGGATAATGAGGAGGCTATTACAATAAACGAAGCAAGATTTCAGACTATTGAGCAAAGTGAGTTGTCAGCTTGGATGAAAGTAAGGGTGGCAGGATGTGCTAGTAAGGATGTTAAAGGTAACCTAATGTCTTATAAGTTATGTTTTGTGTGAGACACAGAATAACTGCCACAAAGAAAGCAAAATGAATAGAAAGTTAATAGGAAAATGGGTTAATTTGTAAAGAGGATAGGCTACATTATTCTTAGATTTCTGCCTTCTATAACCAGAGAAAAACAGGAAAGAAGATAGTGGAGATGATCTAGGGATTGCAGTTATAATTTACAGTTGCAGCATTTTCCTTACAAAGGAACACAACCTCCAAGACACTTGAAGGTAAGAACATGGGAATGGTAGAACTGAAAAGGCACTGTTCAGGAGACACGAGGCAGTTAATTCTGTGTGATGCTGAAGCCACCGGGCTTGGGAGTCAGCCGAGGTTACATCTACACTAGTTCCCAAATAACCATTATTCTGAGCCTCCACCTGTCCATTCAGGAACATTGCTACTCTTTAAAGTTAATTTTTTTTTGAGTCATTGACACATCACATGCCCAGGAACATGATTTTCCATATCCCTGCCCACCTCTTCTTGTCCACTCCAGGAGAAAAAGTCAACCCATCCAGGTGCTCCTCTGCCCAAAGCTCTGTCTTCACATGCTTCCAAAGCTACCCATCCTTGGGTCCTGGGCCAGAGCTGGTTTGTATGGAGAAATGTGTAGTTTTCCTTCATGTATTCAGTCAACAAATATTGAAAAGTCTACTCTGAACCTGGCAAGGTTCTAGGCCCTGGAATATACACCCATGAACTAGACAGAAAATGTCCCTGCTCTTCGGGAGTTACATACTGAGCCATGCTTCCTCAGCGAGGCCCTGAAGCAGCAATTCTGGAGGCCACAGTACAGCCAGTTCTCCCTGTCTGCAGGTTCAGCATCCACGGATTCAAACAATCCCTGTTTTAAAATGCAGTATTTGAGGAATGAAGAACCCGAGGATATGACGCCTGCTTTTCGTAGCCGTGGGTTCCACAGGGCCAACTACAGGACTTGAGCATCTGCAGATTTTGGTATCCCTGAGGGTCCTGGAACCAGTCCTCTGCAGATACTGAAAGACAGCTGTATTGCAAAGTTTCCGGTAAAGATGACTGTTTCAGCTTTGGGCTTTTATTAGCACCTCTCTAATAAAACTCGCATGTGCCACAGAAAGAAGAAGGCATTTTTAGGCACATAATGCCTCAACACATACTTAGAGAACAATCCACATTTTTCTTTGGTTAGTGGAACAAAAGTATTCAAAGATATGCCTGTCGCATTGACAAACTTTCACGGGATTCTAGAGCCTCAGCTTTTGCCTGGGAACAGGGAAACTGGCTTTTTCATGAAAGTAACGGAAGGTCTATTTTTTCTTTTGATATCTTGTTTTTCAGGGATTACTGCTTTTTTTCCAGTGCATCTTATGATAAAGGCTGGGCCCTGTAACATGATACTTTTATGGTAGGACAATTTTCTGACTGAGGACAAGAGTTCTCTCTAAGAGAAACAAGGGTTCCATTTGAAATGGCTCAACTCAAAACTAATGTTCACAAATCAGTTCAGATTTGATAGTGCTTTGTTGATGGAGTCAAATTTCCCGCTCCACTTTCTCTTACCGGCTGAGGAGTTGGGCTGTATTGTAAAGGAGCCATGGCGCCACTAGGGGGAAGTATTGGATAGGGAGGAAAAGAAAACTTAACATTCCTTCTGTTACCGTGGAATTACAGAGTATTTCAGTAAATCTAAATTTAAAATATCAAGATCTTGCCAGTCAGAAGTCATTTGCTTCTCTGAACTCCGATAACACTGCTTACACATACAAGTAATAGTAAGCATGCTTTGCGTTCATTATTTCTCCCATTCAATTTTAAGTTCCTTGAAGTATAAGGGCTGTCTTATAATTCCTTAGTCTGCTACATAATATCTGTTGAAGACATGAATATTTGATGAGAATCCTCTGAATACATACTGAGTTCTTAATGTTTGGAAATACTTTTATAATAATGCAATATTTGAATATTTTTAAATTGACAAGTAAACACTGCGTCTATTTATGGTGTACAACATGATGTTTTATTATGTAACTCCCACAAGGTGTATATATATAAATAAAAATAAATATAAATAAATATGTCTATTTATATTTATCTATACCTTGTGGTGTATAAATATAAATAAATATATATTTTATTTATATATAAATAAATATATAAATATATTTATATAGAAATTTAAATTCATATATAATATAAATATATATAAATTTAAATTTAAGTATTATATATAAATATTTATATTATATATAAATATGTATAAACTTATCTATAAATAAAATATATATTTTTATTATAAATATAAAATATAGATATAAAATTTATATATAAATAAAATATATATAAATAAATACACATATTTATTTATATATAAATAAATACATATTTATATATTTTTATATAAAATAATATATATAAATACACATTTATATACCACAAGGTATATATAAATATAAATATATTTATTTATTTGTATTTGTATACCACAAGGTATATATAAATATAAATATATAAATTTATTTATTTATATATATTTATATACCACAAGGTATATATAAATATGTATTATATATCTATACACACACACACACACACACACACACACCCCTTGTGGAAGGGCTAAATAAAACTACGTAACATGTGTTGCCTCATATACTTATTTTTCAACTAGTCCTAAGTGAGAACACTTAAAATCTGCTCTCTTAGTAGTTTTCAAGTATACAATATATTATTATTAACTATAGTTACTATGATGTACAATAGATATCTTGAACTTATTGCTGTCTAATTGAAATTTTGTGTCCTTTGACCAACATTGACCTGCTCTCCTAAACCCTAGCTTTTGTTAACCACCATTTTACTCTTTGCTCCTATGAGTTTGACTTTTTAACACTCCACATAAAAGTGAGATCAAGTGGTATTTTTCTTTCTGTGCCTGTCTTATTTCACTTAATATAATGTCCTCCAGGTTCACCCATGTTGTCGCAAATGACAGAATTTCCTTCTTTTTCCTTCTTTTCAAAGGCTGATTAGTATTCCATTACATGTACATGCCACATTTTCTTTGTCCATTCATCTGTTGATGGACACTTAGGTTGATTCCATATCTTGGCAATTGTGAATAATGCTACAATGCACATGTAGATATCTCTTTGGCTGATTGACTTTGTTTCCTCTGGATATATACCTAATAGTGGGATTGCTGGATCCTACAGTAGTTCTATTTTTAATTTTTTGAGGAAGCTTCCTGTTGATTTCCATAATGGCTGTACTAATTTACATTCCCATCAATAACATGTAGGCGTTTTCTTTTTCTCCATATTCTCATCTACAGTAGTTATTTTTCATCTTTTTTGTAATAGTCTCTCTAGCAGGTATGAGATGATATCTCACTGTGGTCTTAATTTGCATTTCCCTAATGATTAGTGATTTGAACTTTTTGTTTTTGTTTTTGAGACAGGCTCTCACTCTGTTGCCAAGGCTGAAGTGCAATGGCATGATCTTGGTTCACTGCAACTTCTGCCTCCTGGACTCAAGCCATCCTCCCATCTTGGCCTCCCTAGTAACTGGGAATATAGGCACATGCCACCATGTCTGGCTAATTTTTGTATGTTTTGTAGAGATGGGATTTCACCATGTTGTCCAGGCTGGTCTTGTACTCTTGGGCTCAAGTGATCCATCTGCTTCGGCCTCTCAAAATGCTGGGATTATAGGTGTGAGCCACTGCGCCCAGCCAAGTCTTCTTTTGAGAAATGTTTATTCAGGTCCTTTGCCCATTTTATTTTTTGAGTGTTACATAACTATTAGAAAGTTTGACAAGTTAATCAGATAAACAAATTGATAGCATTCATGGCACGTAAACAAAACATACACATTATTTTCAAATACCAGAGAAAAGTATTTAGAAGGACAACTTTTAGGCTGAAAATGACATTAACTTCGTGAAAGTAGAAATCCAACAGGTCACGTTTTAAAAACACTGTGAAATGATCATAGAAATATCAATAAAAGTGAAATCAACAAGTAATATTTTGCCACATATAAATTTTATTTAATATCAATATAAATATTGGATGAATTAACAAGTTCAAACTAAGAATATTGTACAAAATCAAGGAAGTATTTAAGGAGAATTCTTGTGACTGGAATCAAAGGACTTGAATTCATCTAACTACTTCTACCAATGCTAGTAAGTTTAAGATGTTACAGAAAAACATAAATTATGGCCTTTTCCACTGCTATTCACCAAAGTGGAAGTTAATATTTCAGAGATGTGTTCAAAATGTAAAAATGCTTTCCCTTATTAATAGAATGATTACATTCTGAAAACAATTGTACCATATATTATATTGGAGGAGGTGGTGGTGTCTGAAATTAAGAAAAAATTCTGGGATTTGCTGTTGTAGGATAGAAATTATCTAAGTGAAATATTTCACTAATGTGTCATTGGCCCATTTTAAAATTGTGTTATTTTTCTTTAATTGAGTTGTTTGAATTCCTTATTATATTTTGGATATTAACTTGTCAGATGTATGGCTTGCAAATATATTCTCCCATAACATGGGTTGTCTCTTCACTCTATTGATTGTTTCCCTTTCTGGGCAGATGCTTCTTAGTTTGATGTAATCCCATTTGTCTAGTTTTGTTTTTATTGCCTGTGCTTTTGGGGTCATATTCAAAAAATCTTTACCCAGACCAATTATCATGGGACCCCTTATGCTTTCTTCTAGTAGTTACATAGTTTCAGGTCTTAATGTGTAAGTTTTTGATACATTTTGAGTTGATTTTCGTATGTGGTATGAGATGAAGGTTTAATTTTATTCTTGTGCAGATGGATAAACAGTTGTCCTTTCCACAGTATGTGTTTGTGGCATCTTTGTTGAAGATCAACTGATTGTAAATGCATGGATTTATGTCTGGGCTCTCTCTTCTGTTCTGTTGATCTATGTGACTGTTTCTATGCTAGCACCATGCTGTTTTGATTACATTAGCTTTGTAGTAGATTTTAAAATCAGGTAGTGTTGATGCCTCCAGCTTGGTTCTTTTTGCTCAAGATTGCTTTGGCTGTTGGCGATCTTTTGTGGTTCTATATGAATTTTAGGATTATTTTTTCTATCTCTGCGGAAAATGTCATTGGAATTCTGATAGGGATTACATTGAATGTATAGATTGCTTTAGTTAGTATAAACATGTTTACAATACTAATTCTTCTAATCCATGAGCATGAGCTGTCTTTCCCATTTCTTTGTGTCTTCTTTAATTTCTTTCATCAATGTTTTATAGTCTTCAGTGTACAGATCTTTCACCTCCTTGGTTTAATTTATTCTGAATTATTTTATTACTATTATTTTTAGCTATTCTAACTGGGTTTGTTTTACTGATTTCTTTTTTGCACAGTTCATTGTGAGTGTACAGAAATGCGATTCATTTTTGTATATTGATTTAGTTGCCTGCAACTTTCCTGAATTAGTTTATTAGTTCTAATAGTCTTTTTTCATGAAATCTTTAGGGTTTTCTAAGTATAAGATCATGTATGGCTGGGCATGGTGGCTCACGCCTGTAATCCCAGTACTTTGGGAAGCTGAGGTGGGTGAATTACCTGAGGTCAGGAGTTCCAGACCAGCCTGGCCAACATGGTGAAACCCCTTCTCTACTAAAAATACAAAAGTTAGCCAGGCGTGGTGGCAGGTGCCTATAATCCCAGCTGCTGAGTCATGAGAATCGCTTGAACCCAGGGGGTGCAGGTTGCAGTGAGCCAAGATCGTGCCAATTTAGCCTAGGCGAAAGAGTGAAACTCCATCTCAAAAAAAAGAAAAAAAAGATCATGTAACCAGTACTATGTTGAATAAAAGTGGTGAGAGTTGGTATCCTTGTCTTGTTCCTGATCTTTTAAAAAACGATTTCAACTTTTCACCATTAAGTATGTTAGCTATGCGGTTTCCAAAACAAATATTTGTAACATCAAGATTAAAAATAGAAATCCTAAAGCTAGTAAGACAGACTTACAAAGTTTAGAGGAAAAAATCTAAACTTAGTCGCAGAATTAGACAGAAACTCAATGTTGTGATGACAAAATGCAGAATAAGTATAGATTTTACTTATATTTTGTAGCTAGTAAGTATAACTTCTCAGGTCTATTGTATTGAAACAAGGTAGCTGTAAATTTTATGCTTTGCATTCTCAAAAGTACAACTTCCTGTTTCTCTCAACATTCCTGCTTAAAACAAAACAAACCAAATGAACAAACAAAATAATGTTAACAGAACTTAAGGCTGAATCAAAGATACTCAGGATTTGAATGATTTGTTTACACATAGTGTATTATATGTCTTTGATTAAACTACATTGAAGTCCTTTTCTTTCTTTCTTCTGATATGTGTACAATATGTTTCCTTTTCTTTCTAAATGGTTAAGCCATCCCTACAAATTTTTCTTTAATTTTTCTCTGTGAAATTGTCTTGAGGAATACTCATATCTCCGGGCTCTCAGTCCAATCTTTCATTCAAGAAAAAAATCAGTGTGCTTAACTGATACTAAGCAGAGAAATATTCAAGAATAAATGAGATAAGATTGCAGATGCTCACTGTGTTTTGTTTGCTGTTTTTTGTCTTTTGTTTTGTTTTGAGATAGGTTCTCGCTCTGTTACTCACGTTGGAGTGTAGTGGTGCAATCACGGCTCACGGTAGCCCCGACCTCCCAGGCTCAAGCATTCCTCCCACTTCAGCCTCCTAAGTAGCTGGAACTACTGTTTATATTTAATTAGTATTTATATTTAAGTAATTTTTAAATTTATTTTATGTAGAGATGAGGTGTTTCTTTTTTTTTCTTTTTTCTTTTTTTTTTGAGATAGAGTCTCACACTGTCGCCTGCTGCAACCTCTGCCTCCTGGTTCAAGCGATTCTCCTTGCCTCAATCTCCCAAGTAGCTAGGGTTACAGGCACCTGCCACGACGCCCAGCTAATTTTTTTTTTTTTTTGTATTTTTAGTAGAGACGGGACTTCACTATGTTGGCCAGGCTGGGCTCAAACTCTTGACCTCGTGATCTGCCTGCCTCGGCCTCCCAAAGTGCTGGGATTATAGGTGTGAGCCACTGTGCCCAGCTGAGATGAGGTCTTTCTATGTTGCCCAAGCTGGTCATTGTTTTTACTAGGTAGACAAAGCAGTATAAAACCAGTCCTTCACCTTCAGAGGGGCAGGAGCATAGGTGGGCTCAGAATGGCCTGCCAAGGAAAAAAATTCCTCCTGCACTGGCCCTCCTGCTTTTTGCTTTTCTTCTCATGTCCTTTCAAGGGATGGACAAACCTATAGCCAGATAGTCTTGGGCCTTATTGGTGTAGGACAACCTTCCACATTGCTATTTGGATATTTTTGTGCTTTACTTCTCCTTTGGAGACCAAAAAGTATGAGAAAATAAGGCCTATAACTTTACTAGTTGGAAACACTGGTTTTGAAAGTCTTTGTCTTAGTAGCATTGATTTTGGCTTTATTGAAATAACTAAGGATGAACTAGACGTTCTGGTCTGTTTTCACAAAGACCATGATCTCTGCCTGCAAAACAGTCCATCGCTGGAGATCTGTGAAGTGAATGTGAAAATAATCCACAGGGGGAATGCTGAGAGATGAGGGACTGGAAGTCCAGGTGGCCATAGAAAGTAGGTTCAGTGGAGTCACAGGTGCATTAAGAGGTGGTTCAGCTAAATAGTTAACAGTGGGGGCAATCTCTAAGGAGTATGTGGTGGTATTAAAATGTCAACTAATTCTTTGAAACTTATCTTATCAAGAGGTGGAGTTGATGTTCCCTTCTCTTGAACCTGGGTGGTTTTGTAGCTGTCATGATGAATAAATGTAGCAAAAGTGATGCTGTGTGACTTCCACGGCTAGGTTAGAGAAGGGGAGGCAGCTTCTGACAGTTTTTCATGGGACACCTGTTAAGGGAGCTTCAGTCAACATGTGAAAAGTCCACCTGCCCTGAAGTCAGCATGTGGAAAGGCCTCCCAGACAGAAAGAGACAAGTTCAAGGAGCCCTAGCTGTTCTAGCCTGCAGCTATTGGGCTCTTTCCAGCCTGGGTGAGGTGCCAGGCATGTGAGTGAAGAAGCCTTCAAGATGATCCCAGCCCCAGCCACTGCCTGACTGCAACTGCGTAGAGACCCCATGTGAGAACTGCCTAGCAGAGTCCATTCAGCCAAGATCAATGAGAGAGAGAAATGATTAACTGCTTTAAGCTATGTTTGGGACTGACTTTTTATGGAGCAACAGATTACTGGAACAAGGCATGAAAACACTGCATAATACACCGGAAGCATGATGCTGATAATCTGAGGTTCTCTCATGAAAGTTCTGGTGAAATGTAAATTGAGTGCATTCCAGCGGAAGTGGATGGTGCCCTTGTGAGGAAATTAGTTAAAAAGCACTTCTCTACAGCATGTGTTGATCTTGTCTATGTGCGTGAAAAGCAACGGAATAAATTTCATTTCTCTTGACCAGAAGTGGCCTAGGAGAGAACCGGGCCATGAAATGTAAGGGGCGGTCTTTGGGAAGTTTTCCTCCTTGATATTAAAAACAAAACAAAACAAAAGATTTGAGAGGATAAAGGCTTCCTTTCCAGTCTCTGGGTGCACTTGTGTGAGAAGGGGACGCCTGACATCCACCTTTTAACCAGAAGGTGACAGAAACCAATGCCCGACATGACAGAGGGGAGAAATGAGAAACCACTGGATCCATCTTCATTGTCCTTCAGAATTAACCAGTTTGGATCTGCTGCCACTGGGCTTGTTGTTATCTAATAAACGTCCTTATTGTTTAAAACCCTGTTAGGAAAATCTCCTATTATTTGTAGTCCAAAATGCAGCGGATACACTCGATATAATGCTGTTTCTACGGAACGAGTGATTTTTAAAATTTAATTTTCTTAATTTTAAATCTGTCAGTGCATTTTCCATGAATTTATCTGGTTCACAAAAAACAGCTTAAGAGAGAAGTAGTCCTTAATTCAAAGCAGGGACTAATTTGCTGGGTTTTTTGTTTGTTTTGGCCTCTCAGGACACTGCCTCTACTTTAGCAAGGAGATGTTAATTAGTAAATGAATTGGCTTTTGTTTCTTCTGTTGTTGCAAATTTTCTTGTGCAGAAAATGATTCAGAGTCCAAAAACGAAGTATGAAACGCCATGGTGGACAGTTATGTTTTGATTAGAAAAGCTATCAGAGGTTGAAACAAGGTCTTCCCTTGTCTAAGTTTAATATTCTGTGGTGGCCAGCCGTTAGGGGCTGAACTGTATCCCTCCAAGATTCATATGTGGAAAATCCTAACTCCCAGTACCTCAGAATGTGACTATTTTGAGATAGGACCTTAAAGAAGTAATTATGTTAAATGTAATCATTAGGTCATTAGGCCCTACTCCAATATGACTGGTGTTTTATTAACAAGAGGAAATTAGGACACAGAGAGAGACAGCAAACATGTGCACTTGCAGAGGGATGGCCAGATGAGGGCGAGTGAGAAAGGAGCCATCTGCAAGCCAGGGAGAGAGGCACCAGAAGAAACCAAACCTGCTGACACCTCGCCGTTGGGCTTCGAGTCTCCAGAATTATGAGAAAGTAAATTTCTGTTGTTTCTGGCAGTTTTGTTATGGCAGCCCTTGAAAACTAACACATGAGGTATATGACATTTTAAGCTACATCCCATGAGGGGGTGAGAAAACTGTAACTTGAGACATTTCCAGATAAGTTAAAATGCTATGTTATATCCAGTGCCATTTTTTTTTTTTGAAAGAGTATACCGTTTTAAAACATTTATTCAGCATACAATGCTGGTGGATAATTAATTGCACTCCATCAGTGTTATGTGCTGGATAAATGTTTGAAGATTATAGTGGCATTACATTATTGTGCTGCCAAACTTGCCCACAGTTCTCAATGTAATCTTGGAAAAAATAAGGGTTTTGGAAAAGTGGAGATTGTGGCGAGAGAAGGATTTTTCACGGAAGGAGATCTTCGGGCCCTTCTTGTGTGATAATGGGATCCACATGAAGGAGATAGAATACAATTTGAGAGTCATTGCTTTTTGAATGTTCGTAACTGTGAGACAAAGACATTGGAAACACTGTTAACACTTGAACCTTATTAGTGGATAAGGGAACACCTGAAAGATTTTAGTTTTGCCCAGAGTTCCCTAAACAGTAACTAGTTTCCTAAACAGTATTATTCACAATCTGTCGGATCAACTATTTTTAAGGTTGTTTGGAGGCAAATTTGTTCCCTTTGTGTAATAATTCATGACTTGATAAGCCTTTTGGCCTAATTCTAAATTCAGTTCTCAAAACAGTTTGTCCCTAAGTAAACTGCAATGCTGTTTTCTATTTAATTTCCTAAAAAAAGAAAACCTACTGGAAATATCCTTGTTAGTGTTTATTTATTATTACATTTCAGTTAATGGAAATATGTAGTTATTCATCTTTTACTGGGAATCATTTTGATACTACGGAAATTACCCAGAATACTTTCTAATAAAATAAAAGGAATAGATCAACAATCTTATCTAGGTTTTCTCAGGTCTGCCTTACAATACTAGCCATCAGGAAATATCTACCAAAATAGAACACTAGTATCTACAACACGATGGTATTTCTTAAACTGTATTTCACATTAAAAGCTATACAGAAAGCAGATTATTTTTAGTGTTTTCTTGCCCAGTTTTCAGTGACATTCTTGGAAATAAGATTGGTTTTATAAAAGAAAGCCAGTTGCCTTTGACGTACTGATGTGTGAATTTGAAATGGCCGCCGTTGAAAACTGGAAAAGGCACGTGTAATTTTGTTTTGTTACCAAGAATGCAGGCAATTTGTTAGAAAACTTGCCTGATTAAAATAAATTGATTAAAGATTACACAAATAAGCATATAAAATAGAACTTCCTCTTTGGAAAGCTTGGGAACGATCATTTATATGAACACCAATTTTTATCTCTTTTTGGCAAATGAGAAAAAAATGTACATAAAATGTTGCAGTATTTAGAGGCAGAACTAACTAAGCATATTGACAAGCTATTTGCCACAGAAACTTTAAGGCCTAAAAAAATAGAATTTAGTGGAATAAATACTATTTTTAAAAGAAAACACACACCCACAAAAATATTTTCTTATTTTGTAAGCATTTTATTAAATGCTATTTGCTTTTGTATAGAACTGTTCTATAAAATTCACCTTTTTTCCCCACTACGTTACCAGTACTATAAATGATTATCTGTGTGGGGGAGGTGGAGGATGGGGGAGAAGATTAGATTAAATTATATCCTTTGCAGATATAAGATTCTATACGTTCATTACAAACAGATCCTGACATTTACAGCTAATTTTTATCTAACACTTACTCAGTGTCAGGTGCTGTCCTTAGTGCTTTGTAATTTTTGTGGCTCCAGAGTTGTACTGAGTAAAAAATAGTCAGTGGCAGGGGCACATACTTGTAATCCCAGCAATTTGGGAGGCCGAGCTGGGAGGATTGCTTGAGGCCAGAAGTTCAAGACCAGCCTGGGTGACATAGCAAGACCTTGTTTTAAAAAAGTAAAAAAAAAAAAAAAAAAAGAACTAGCTATGGTGCTTATGTCTGTAGCCTCAGCTACTCTTCAGGCTGAGGTGGGAAGATCCTTTGAGCTGAAGAGTTTGAGGCTGCAGTGAGCTATGAGCCTGCCACTGCACTCCAGTCTGGGCAACAGAGTGAGATCCTGTCTTTAAATAAACAAAAGTTAATATATATATATATATTTTTGTTAAAAAGAATCAGCTTCAAATCAGGGAGAAATTTTGACAATTAAATTCTAAGTTCATGTTTTACTAGAAAATGCATTATCTCCATTACCCCAGTATTCTGAGCAATAAGAGACCTCCTGCTTTTGTTGTCTCTTTGGGAATGGACTTTTGTACCAGGAAGTAACATATCCTGCTCAATGATGTCTGTATGTGCCAGGATGATACATACAACATGGCAGACAACCAAATTTTTAGGTTTTTGTGTGCTTTTTTTTTTTTTAAACATGGAAAACAATAGAGAGAAGAAAGTTTGAGTTAAACCATGTAATCAACAAATTGAAGTAAACAGGACATGAAGTAGCAAAGTAGTAGATATTAGAAATGGAACAGATCAGTGAAGTCTGCGTTCATCCTTGAGTCGTTGAAGAGTAGGTCATCATGCTAAAGCAAGAAATGCTTATTCTTAGTATGTAATAGTCCTGTTCATTTATAAACTTGGTTTTCAGGATTCTCAAGGTCATCAGTCACTTCTGTGGAAAGAAGAACTCACATTTTAATATGTCTCACTGCCATAGAATGTAATTTCTGTCATGTTGTGTATATTTTCTCATTTAAATTCATTACATTATTCATTTTGGCAATTTTCAAAACTAGAGCTGATCCATGAATTCTATCTTTATCTCTGTTGTAATTTTTACTTCCTTAGCTAAGGATGTCCTTCTCTTATCTGGCTGACTGACTCCTATGGAAGCATGGCTCAGCTGAAGCACCTTCATTTCGGGAGTCTGTCAGTTTCAGAAATCTGACTTAGATATCCTACTGTGTGCCCACAGCCTGCTGGGTATACCTCTACATGCACTTATTACTCAAGATTGTGGCTTTGTTTGCTCCGCTGTCTTCTCCCCTGGATTATAAACTCCTTGAAGTCATGAATTATGTCCCTCATTTTTATATTCCTGGAGTGTCTGTTTTACAGCAAATATGCAATAAATTCCTCTTTTTCTTTTTAAACATTTTTTTCTCAGAACTGAGATTCAAAAAATCTCAAACATTTTTTCCTTAATACACTTTTAAAGTTACATTTTTGAGGGACAATTCATATACAATAAAACTAGCCCTTTTAAATTGTACAACTTAATGACTTGACAAATGTATATAGTCCTGTAACTATGCCACGTTTATCATATGGAACATTTTCATCAGTGCCAACAGTTGCATTTGCTACTTTGCAGTCAATCTCCTACCCCATCTCCAGCCCCTAAAAATCGCTGCTCTGATTTCTTTCTTTATAGTTTTGCCAGTACTATGCTGTCGTAAATGAAATCATCTGTAGCATGCATTCCTTTGTGTCTGACTTTTTCACATGGCATAATGTGTTTGAAACCCATCCATGTTGCACATATCAGTAGCTTATTCCTTTTCATATTCCTGTTCATGTCTAGGTAGTACCCAGCGTTTGCATGGTCTTAATGTGTTCATCCATTTGGTGGACATTAGAGTTGTTTTTAGTTTGTGACTGTTATGGATAATGCTGCTATAAACATTCACATACAGGTCTTTATTATTTATTTATGTTTTTAGAGACAGGATCTTGTTCTGTCCCCCAGGCTGGAGTGCAGTGGCATGATCATAGCTCACTGCAGCCTCTAACTCCTGGACCCAAGTGATCCTTCCACCTCAGCCTCCTGAAGAGCTTGGATTACAGGCTTATACCACCATGCCCATCTACTCTTTTTTGTTTGTTTGTTTGTTTTTCTTTTTTTAAGACAGGGTTTTGCTACATTGCCCAGGAGTCTCTGATTCCTGGCCTCAAGCGATCTTCATGCCTTGGCCTCCCAAAGTTCTGGGATTATAGGCGTGAGCCAACACACCTGACTCCACATATAGGTCTTTATATATGCATACATTTTCATTTATCTTGGGTAAATATATAAGGTTGGAATTTCTGGGTTCAGTAGCATGTGTTTAACTTGATAGTAAGATGCTAAACTTTTCCAAAGTGATTGTAATTTACAGATCTGTACACAGTATCTGTAGTTTCCAGTTCATAAGTATTTTTAAAATGAATATAAATATAATCATACTTGATTTTTGGTTTTATATTTGTCAGCTATAATTATTTTTTAAATATGTAAAAATAAATGGATAGATGTGCTAAGGCCTAGCTTTTTCTGGTTGCCAGAGTAGAAAGATGTTGAATAGGATTTATTCTTTTTCAAGCAACTCCTCTGCTTTTTAGTTAGTGATACTTTGAATTCCTTCATTACAGTGTCTTTCTTTTTTCAGGTAACGTTTTCTCAAGATGCTTGTTAGAATTCAAAGTCCCTACCAAGATGCTCTGGTAGGATTACTTCATCAGAGTTTATCAGGATGATTTTTCAATGGCCTTGCTAAGAGTCGTGTGAAAACAGCCATTCAGAGTATGGGGAGTCTGAGTTCAGGGGCAGCAGGCTGGAGGGGTTCCTGAGTGGGAGCCAAAGATGGGAAGAGCAGAGTGACATGGTGAGGGAGGGATACAGCAAATGACGAACAACCAATCTGGGAGGACACCAGAACCAGAAGCCTGCTTTGGTCTTCTGCCAGCTGTGGCAGTAGATTTGGGTTTGAGAGCTAGCTGTGCCACTTTCTAGTTATGTGGCTTTAAGAAAATCATGTAACCAGGCCGGGCGCGGTGGCTCACGCCTGTAATCCCAGCACTTTGGGAGGCCGAGACGGGCGGATCACGAGGTCAGGAGATCGAGACCATCCTGGCTAACACGGTGAAACCCCGTCTCTACTAAAAAATACAAAAAACTAGCCGGGCGAGGTGGCGGGCGCCTATAGTCCCAGCTACTCGGGAGGCTGAGGCAGGAGAATGGCGTGAACCCGGGAGGCGGAGCTTGCAGTGAGCTGAAATCCGGCCACCGCACTCCAGCCTGGGTGACAGAGCGAGACTCCGTCTCAAAAAAAAAAAGAAAATCATGTAACCTCCACTTGAAACATCAGATTAAAAAAATCTGGAATGCTTAGGAAATAACATTAGTTCCATCTGCATTAAAGGACTATTGTGGGCATTGCCTCGAGAAGTACTCAAGTGCAATATATGTATTTCACGAGTGTCTTCTTTTATTTGGTCAATTAAAAAACTGCTTTCCCTCCCTTTAATTCTCTTCTGTTTAACCCTCTTCTGACTGTTACTCTGTATATAACACATCAATGGCATGCTTCTCTCAGATTCTAATCTCCTTTTCTGCCCCCTTAAACCATCCTACACACTTTGGAGTAGATCATCTGTGGCACCTTCATAAATTCCTTTCTATGGCCATCCGTCTCAGACCCAGAGGACAAAACTGTGAAGCCTGAGATGTGAGTAGGATGTGTCCTTCAGTTTCAGATTCTGGGATATGTCAAAGAATTCTTACAATACATTTCAATGAACTTGAAGTTCTAGAAGGAGGCTTCTTAATTTTTGAGATGATATGGGAGTCCTTCTGTGGTTTTTTTGTTGTCTACAAGATAAGCACAAGCATGTTTTCATGAGAGCATTTCAGTCAGTCATTTATAAGACGCCTACATTTTCCTGGAAGCCTATATTCCCTTTCTATTTATTGCTGTATTTGTTTTGCCTTCTTTGCTTTCCAGCATAGTACTTGTTTATAAAAAAGATACCATGTAATCCTTTCAACGCCCTGTATGATAGGAAAGAGGAAATGAGGTTTGTTATGAATTTTTTAATGGAGTAAATGATTCGCTAGGGAAAACACACGTCCATGCAGTGATGTCATCAATGATGATTCCATGGCCCCATTGTCCTCTGGGGACCTTCTCTTTTCATAGGCCACCCAGCTCACAGGATGGTTTTTCTTTTAAGTAAAGGCTATCCCCAAATTATGCTAAGCATGAGGACCAGGAGTTAACGAATTTCTGAAGACCATAGTGCAAAGGAGATTGCCTTGTGCTTGGCAGCTTGTTTTTCAGACTAAGTGGAATGAGTCCAAATTCCAATTAAAATCTTGTTAAAACTGATGTCAGAGAGCAGGAGTATTCAACACCTTGAATAGGACATGGCTTAGCTTGCTTTTTAGCTGCCAAGTGCCCAGTACAGCAGTCCACAAAAGGTGACCAATCACTATCTGCTGAAGAAAGGGATCCATGAAAAAAGTCCCAATCAATCAAACTGGTAGTATAAACATAAAAGATTTACTTTCTTAAAGGAAACATGTTTCTGCAATGTGTTGAATGTTTGTGTCCTTCATCTTCCAAATTCATATGTTGAAATCCCCAATGTGATGGTATTTGGAGATGGGTCTTTAGGAGATAATTAGGTTATGAGGGCAGAGCCCTCATGAATGGGATTAGTGCATTTGAGAGACAAGATGGCTGTTGTGCACTATGATCGTGACTCTGAACAGCCACTGCACTTCAGCCTGGGCAACATAGCAAGATCCTATATCTAAAAAATAAAAAGATGAAAAAATAAAAGTA
Source organism: Macaca thibetana thibetana (assembly GCF_024542745.1). Lineage (NCBI taxonomy): Eukaryota > Metazoa > Chordata > Mammalia > Primates > Cercopithecidae > Macaca > Macaca thibetana. Next base: position 72,469,543 of record NC_065581.1, on the reverse strand, counting down.
AAAGATATGGGAGAGCTTGCTTCCTTTTTCTCTCTCTGTCTCTGCCATGTGAGGATATAAGAAGATGGCCATTTGCATCCCCTCACCTGAACCTGCCAGCACCATGATCTTGGGTGCCACCAGTCTGTGGTACTTTTGTTATAGAAGCCTGAACTGACTAGACAGTGTCTAAGTGCTTTATAGGGATTTATTGAGGTATCAGCAATGTAAGCTGAGCTTGTATTCTATATACATATCAGGAGCAATTCTTTACATTGGTGCCTCTACTACACAATGTTTGTTAGCATCATTTTGAATTCTGGTATGCATTTAAAATAAATAAAGTGGCATTCCTCTCATTATATTGTATAATTTACATTTAATCTGTCAGAATATCATTTCGTCGATCACTATGAATTAGTATCATTTTATCTGTCCCCTGCCCCAGCACTTTGAACGTTTCGCTTTGTGTAGGAGAATACAGATGTTTACCATTGGATTTCTATCTATTAGTAGTAGAGTCATTTTTCTTTTCTCCTTATTCCGCAGTAACAGAACCTCAGATTTTTAGATGGACACATGGGTGGCCAGAAATTTCCACACTTCTCCCTAGCAGTTAGATGTGTCCGTGTGACTCAGTTCTGGTCAAAGAGATACAATTGCAATTGTCAAAGAGCAGCTTGTGAGAACCTTCCTCAAAAGACAGCAAAGACCACCATTTGAAACTCTCCCCCTGTCTTTTTTTGTCCTTTGCTTCTTCTGGCTGAAATTCATACATCATCTCTGAAGTGGGTACAGCCATTTTGGACCATGCGGTACCCTGAAATGAGGCTTCATGTGTGGAATAATAGGATAGAAGGAACCTGGGTGTCTGAGGACTTCAGAAAACTGGATCAGCTTTGGACGACCTACCTCTTGATTCTCATGAGAATTTTAGTCCCTGTTATTTCTGTTTTCCATTACTAGTAGAAGAAACCTCTGATGAAGAAGAGTGCCAGTTGTGGACACTCTTAGGAGAGGGGCAATTAAAAATGAGTGAGGGAATGTTCTCTTAGATGCAAAGGTGGGCTTGGGAAGTAAGCAGACGTTGCCTGTCACACGACACAAATCCACTGTACTGGGTCTGCCCTTTCACCTGCACTCACTGTCCTGTGGACACAGGTCTGATGCTCCTAAGTACTAGGCATGGTTGCAACCTTCCCCTCTTCCTCCCTCTGAAGCAGGAACTAATGATGTTGAGGCATCTGGTCTTAGCAGCTCTGTCAGTTGTACTGGGAGTGCTGGGTGGGCCAGGCACATGTAGTGGCATATGTCCTCATGTATTGTGGCAAGTTTTGTTTTGCTTTGACTTTGAAAGACTGCAGATGCAGATATGTTGTGATAGGCGGCAGCCTTCCATGGCTGTATTCTAACCTCAGTCTTGAGACAGGGAGGCAGTGAGTTCTAACATGTTTTACAAAATTCATGACATGCCCAGGAATAGAGTGTCTGGAATAGTGGAAGGAAGATGAGCCAGGCAGCTGGCATCTAGATTGTACTCCTGTCACTATTCAGGTTTTGCAAATGTGAAACAAGGGAGTGGGTTGCAGGAAGTCTAAGGTCCTTTTAAGTTCTGTCACTGTGATAATTTCTATAATCATTAGATCATTAGATAATTTCTATAATCATTGTATCACAATTTCATTGCTTTCTTTATAAGTATGCAACTAATCTGTTGAGTATAAATACAGTAAGAAAATATTACCTGTATTTCCTGAGAAGAAATAAAGCAAAACGTTCTCATATTTGGATATATATTTTAGCATCAATGTTAATAAGAGCAAGAAATAAATAGCATATTGAGTGTCCTTTGGGAAATGAAACTGTACCATGTTTCTGTCTGATTTAAACTTTAAAGTCAGGTCAGGTGTGGTGCCTCACGCCTGTCATCCCAGCACTTTGGGAGGCTGAGGCGGGAGGATCACTTGAGGTCAGGTGTTCGAGACCAGTCTGGTCAACTTGGTGAAAGCCCGTCTCTACTAAAAATACAAAAATTAGCCAGGCATGGTAGTGCACACCTGTAGTCCCAGCTACTTGGGAGGCTGAGGCAGGAGAATCGCTTGAACCCGGGAGGCAGAGGTTGCAGTGAGCCAAGATCGTACTACTGTACTCCAGCTTGGGCGACAGAGCCAGACTCCATCTCAAATAAATAAATAAACAAACCTTAAAGTCAATGACAATAATGAACTAGATTCCTCCCAGGTGTAACATGGAAGTGGGGAGGGTAGAGGTTTGGGAAGCAGACAGGCCTGAGTTTCACACTGGCTCTATTACCCGGCCCATCAACTTTTCCTCTCAGTTTGCAAGTTTCCTCAAAATAATTTTCCTAACTACTATTGGCTAGTAGTTAGGCTGAACCAATAAACACCCACTTGAATCACTGATTTGGGGACCTGTGTGTCCTACAGGTGATTGATTAGTCCTTCTTATCTGCCAGTTCTATTAATAGATGACTCCTCTGGCTCTTCTGGGTGACAAGGCTTAGACTAATGTTTGTCAACCCTCACTGAGCATCAGAATTACCCAGCCAGCTTAAAAAATATACAGATGCCCAGGCCCCATCCTGAGAGTTAGATTTAATTGTCTGAGGCTGGCCCTCAGATATTATTAGTTCAGATGTTCTCAGTCTCCCCTAGTGATTTTTGTTTGTGCAGTCTGGCTTGAGACCTGTCAGCACCACCCCAAGCCACATGGTGGCCTCACAGTGGGTGTGGCAGAGGTGGAAGGAGTATTACTGAGGCATCGCAAGGCCCACACAACAGCCATATGGGGAAAAATCCATTATTTGTCTGTCAAGACCCTCACTTTAGTTCCAGAGTAAAAATCTGAATGAGTATTCGCCACTGCTAGAAAGTACAAGATGAGTCATTTCAACTTCATTTTCATCAATAGTGATAAAAATCACAAAGGCACAAGACTTCATTTCAAAAAAGTGTTAATTAAAACAAACTCAATCCTCAATACTTGGTTTTCTAACTCTACTTCCCTGATGTGAACATGGCCTTATATGTTCCTAACATCAGAGATCAGGAACTTGTATTTTGAGGGCAATTAGTGGTTTTGTTTTAAAGCCATTGCTACCAAGAAAGAAACAAAAATACAAGAAAATAAGCTTCAATAAGTAAAACTACAAACTACCTTTTTTTTTTAAAAGTAGACCTTGTGTGAGAGTTTGAAATAATTTTCTCAGTTTAAACAATGAGTGAGGACTTTATGTCCCAGAGTCTTGATGAGTCTAATGCTTGAGCAGCAGATAGACGGAGGTTGGAGAAAATTTTTTAAGCATTTCCCAGCTGCTTTTTGCATCACATGCAGTGTTATGCATTCAGCCACCCAAGAACAAGCTTGCTGGAGAGCCAAGAAATAACAATGCCATTGTTTTCCCTTTGAATAACTCTGCCTGTTGCCCAGAGTGCAAATATGTCTTTTTAGTAGTTTTCTGTGGTTTGCAATTTCTGGAAAAAAAGAGTATATCACTCTAAAAAAATCCATTTTTGAACCTGAGACACTATTCATATTGTATTAATATAACAGAGAGTGTCCAATAAACTTTACTAGGAAAAATATCCAAGGATTTTGATCACATATAAGACACGTCTAAAGCCATTTTTCATGTTCCCCTACAACTGACTCACCTGCCTCACTTCTCTAATGTTTTTGGCGCCGTCATCATTCTTTCAGTCACTCGGCTTTGCTCCATCATCTTTAGATACTGTCTCGTCTTTACTTCCTAAAGCCAGCCATTTTTCTCTTTGCATGCTGCTGCTGTGAGCATCATACAGAGACTCTTAGTGTCTCTTTCTTGGATTCTGGTACCCCCTGCCCCAGTCTCCTTGCTTGCAGGTTGTCTTCCTAGCAAGTTACCCTGAGCCCTGTTGCCAGATTGGACTTGCCTCATGAGATTCTTTATCTATAGTATAGAGATAAAAAATAAATTTCATGGACTGGCATATATACAATGCTTTGTGTAGTATCTGAAATACAGTGGGTACTCTGTAAATTATAGTTATTTCTATATTCAGAGGAATAAAGTCCAGGCTCTCAGCCACTTTTAAGCCCCATTACTATTCCAGTTTTATTGAAAAACAGTCTGCTAAAACCACTGTACTTTATTTATTGCCCAACACATTTCGTGCTTTTTGCTATGTTTTCAAGTTCTCATTTTGAATTTTGTGCTTAGAATGCTCACTCCTAGTCCTTTGAAGTCTTCCTTCCCTAGAAATTCTTCAGGGACCACTTCAACATATAATGCTTTCTCCTGCCCATGAACTTTTAACAATTCTTATTGTTGGGAGATATTTCTCCACAAGTCTCTCATGTTTCTGCATGTCTGTTGGCAGAGGCTCTGACTGCCAGCACTTTAGATGATCTCTTCAAGGGTGTTTGCATACTAACGGCTTTGGAAGACAGTGATCATTTCTGTCTCCAGAGCGAAGGGCAAGTTTGTTTACTGTCCAGTGTAACAAAAATAATGCGTCTCTCCGGGGCAAAAGCCAGGGAGCCTTTTTGCCCTCATAAAAGATCTCAAGCTCAGATTCCATTCCTATAATGCAACCCACTGCATTTGCAAGGGTCACCTAGCTCTTCTTGTATCGCCCTGTTGGAACTGGGGCTTGAGAAACTGGTGTGAATTACTGTGAGCCATACAGTCCTTTGTTTTTGATTCCTTGTGTGTTCTGTCAGTACCCATGAAACTACAACAGGTTAACTTGTTAGCTTTCACGTAGGATAAAATCTCAGATCCTTCATATTTATTGATAACTATTATTATTATTTGGTTGTTATAGCTCCTATTTTTTTCATAGCAATCTATTTTTTTCTCCTTTTTCTTGTCATTGATTTGTGGAGGAACTGGTTCAGGATAAATCTTGTAGATTATCCCTCGGAAGTTTGCACGTCCTGCGTTGAACTGATTGCTTCCTGTGATGTCATTTATCTTGTTCCTATAACCATCTATTTTTCCCCAAATCATTTTTCACATTGATCTTTCAGCTTTCAATTATCCTCTGTCTCCAAACTTCTCTTGAGTCATATTTGGCTTTCACGTATGTTTATTTCTGGTCTTCATTACTATAAGTTTCTTATGGGCAGGACTTCTTTTGGTTTGCCTTTACAAAAAAAATCTCCCGCTATTCCTAGTGAATATTATGACTAGAGTAACAGCATTTGCAGAATGAGTGTTTAGAATAAAAATGATTCAACCAGTCTGATCAGATAACATCCTTTTGCTCTTCTCCACCAGAGGACGCAACCACATTAGATTTAGGAGCATTTCAAAATCTGGGTTCTTGTCTGCTTTAAATATATCGATGTCAGTATTGTATACATGTAGCTGAATGAATTAGTAAATATATATAAATGAGTTATCAGGCCGGGTACGGTGGCTCACGCTTTTAATCCCAGCACTTTGGGAGGCCGAGGCAGGCGGATCACTGGGGGTCAGGAGTTCCAGACCAAATATGGTGGCAAACATGGTGAAACTCCCTCTCTATTAAAAATACAAAAATTAGCCAGGCATGATGGCACGCACCTGTAATCCCAGATACTCAGGAGGATGAGGCATGAGCATTGCTTGAACCTGGGAGGCAGAGGTTGCAGTGCGCTGAAATCACGACACTGCATTCCAGTCTGAGAAACAGAGCCAGACTCCGTCTCAGAAAAACAAAACAAAACAAAACAAAACAAAACAAAACAAAAACGAGTTATCACATGGAGACCTGGTCAGGTTACATGTCACCCTACACAGGGGCTCCTACTGAGAGTAAATAAACATCTTCTGACTATGATTTCATTATTACCGCATTTCAATCGACTAGGTAATTAGTTTAAAAGCCAAGACCAAATCTTGAAAAATGGATTCCTGTGATTCTTCATATTTTCCATCAGTCTGAAAGTGTATTTAAGTATACACATACTGACTGCTGACACACAGAACAGTGGCCTGACTAGAAATTCTCCACCTTATGCTACTTTGATAGTTCCAAAGCAAATAGATTGCAAGATGCCTGTAGTGGTGTGATTTAAACAGTACTGAATTTTACGGAAACAAAGGAAGAAGTGGCAGTGGTTTGTTTTCTTAGCTCTTAAATTAATTAATTTCCTTTTATCTTCTACTTTTTGCTCAAGGAGGTCAGAGCTAACTGGAAAATCAACTCCCAGTGGCACTTGACTCTTGTTAAATCTAAATGATTTATGCTGAGATGTTATTTTATGTGGCTACAGTGTTTTTTGAAATGTCATAGTTTCCTGTGCAATCACAGCTTTATTTTTTGTTTACAATCAGCTTTTTTAGGTTGAAGCAATTATACTTTTTTGAGGTCATATGAGGTTTGAGCTACCACTTTCCATAGTAAGCGAAATATGATGCAGTTTCTGCTTTCTGCTCCAAAGTCGCTCATTCGCTAGTAGGGGAGGTTATTTCAGTACAGGTGAGATGGTCTGGGTGAAGTACTTGCAAAGTCCTTTGTAAAGAAGCAGAACTTGTCAAAGAGGCAAGAATGCAGCACGTCCCCTTCCTTCCTTCCTTTCAGGATGGTTTGGTCTCAGGATTCCTAAGCTTTGCTAGTGCAGAGAGAGTGGTTGTCTATGGCTTCTCATTTTTAATGTTACAACATTCTGAGCCCACGATCTTGGGAGATTTAAATAGGCCACATACATGAAGTTGCTTCAGGTGTCCCAGCTGTTACTTGACAGAGTTTTGATGGCAAGGCCTTGTCTTACTTGTCTTTGCGTCAGCTGCTCTGAGCTTGGCACTGTAAATAGACGGTGCTCATTAAATGTATGTTGATCTGACTTGCACACAGGGATGGAAAGAAGAGGATTCATACACACAGTTTTTGACTCTTGCTGGTCAGGCTGTCTCTCTGCTTCTGAGAATCAGAGCAGGTGGTGTACTACCTCCTTTCTCACCCTTTTATTCCAAGGGGCTTGTGAGAGCTTTCTTCACTCAAGACCCTCACAACTCACGCTGGGGCCAGCCTTAAGAGATAGGCAAATAGTTCACGTTCCGACGAGGTTTCCCCTTCCTTCTGCACAAATCAGCCAGAACCTGCAACGGAAGTGTTCCAGAAACTGTCTCACCTGTTGCCAGGAATGCCGGCTAGGTTGACCTCAAACAAATCAGTGAAGAGGCCCCCAATGCCTCTGAAGAAGTTAAGATTACAGAAGTTAAGGGCGCTCTGTAATATTAACTTCTTCCTGAAATCAGTATCTCTTCCCTTGTAAACTCACCCTTTCTTTGAAGAAACTTGAGCTGAGCTTAGAAGCCTTGGGGCAAGAATTTCTGTAGGCAGTTAATTAAACAGCATGAAGAAAGTTGATGCCCCTCTCCCCACTCGTTCTCCCAACCTGCCGCCTCTCAGTCCTGAGAATCAAATACATGAATGAGACTTTTTATAAAAACTCACCCCAAGACTTGTAAGCCTGTCAACAACTTCCCAGCTCCACGCTCTCTGTAACTTTAACCTCCCACGCCAGGGTTAGCGCTGACCACTAGATCGCGCTGTCGGACAAGAAATCTGAGTGTCGGAACCGCCGGGAGCCCAGGACTCAGAGGGTGAAGAGGTGGGAGCTGAACAGAGGAAGCGCGAAGGAGGCAGATCCCGTGATATCGCCAGAGGAATAAAAGCCACAGAGAGCAACCAAACGGAATAAATCCAACCGGCTATTCCCCAGTCAATAAATATCACCAACGGATTCCAAAGGGTATTAGGATCTGGATGCACCATTGAAAGGGGAAGGATGGAAGAGGGTTACCCGTTCTTTACCGTTTATCATACTGGGAGTCTAGCGTAAAGGCCCCAGGGAACCAACACGCCAACGTCACGCGGGGAGGACCCCGGAGTGCCTCTTTGTACATATTTGAATTGCACTCGTGTCCCTGGGGAATGAGTGTATTTGAATTAGTTTCTGGAGGAATCTGTGTGGTCCCCAACCCGGGAGTCCTCTCCTTCCTGTTCCTCTCATCCTACTCTGGAAGTTTTGCGTAAGAATCCTTTTTGTTGAGCTAGAGAGGGACGTTTGCAGGTGGTGGTTTGTGTTACCTACACTCCTTTGCAGCAACTATTTTCAGATACGTTAAATCCAAGTATGTGAACAAGAATGCCTCGAGTAAGAGAAGATGCCCACGCAGGTCCCCAGTAAGCTGCTCTTGGCTGGAGAGGGCAATGTGCGCGCCCTCGGGGACAGATGCCTTTTCCACCCAGTCTGCGGCCTCCAGCTGCAGGAAAGGGAAGCCCGTGACTGTATTTGGATCCCCGGAGGGTGACTGCGCAACTCCGGGGTTGAGAGATGCATTAGCAGCTGGGAGCCAAATCAACAAAAGTTCCCTTTTAAACAACAAAAAATCAACATTCAGAGTTACATGTTCCTCAGTCAACAACACCGCCATCTCTCTCTCTCTCTCTCTCTCTCTCTCTCTCTCTCTCTCACACACACACACACACACACACACACACACACACACACACACACAGAGAGAGAGAGAGAGAGAGAGAGAGAGAGAGAGAGAGAGAGAGAAAGAGAACAAACATCTGGACCAAAATGCAAACACCAGCCAGCTTGGGCTGACGTGCAAAGTAGCAGTTTTCCTTTTTCCTTTCTGGACGGGGTGTCGTTGTCTGGGGGGCTTCCCTGGCGGTTTTAGGCCGCGGAGCAGGCCAAGGGCGCAGTCCTACTGGGTGCCCGCTTGGCGGCCTGAGGGACTTCTCTGCTCCCGGGCTCCGTCTTTGCGGCTGCCACTAGTCCACGCGCAGTCTGTAAGCCTGGTTGGACTGGGGTCCCTGCTCTTTGCGTGTTGGGTGGGGAGGCAAGTGAAGGGCTAGCTTGGGCGCAGACGCCGGCTGTCGACAAATTCGGGGCTCAGTGATACCAGGGCAATGTGGCTGCAAGCCTGACTGGGCGCAGCGTTGAGAAAGTCGGGTGTTCCCTCCCTGGGACGCGCTCACGCACTAGGGGTTTGTCAGACATCCTGGTTGTGAGGCTTTGAAGGGGGAAAAGCTTGTGCACTGTGTAGGCTCTTTGTGCGAGCTGCCCAGCTGGACTTCGAGTGGGCTGTGTGCTTGGGGAATGTGCAGAGGCGGCGATTCCTATTTGTCTTCATTGTGTCCCTCTTGTCTTCTCTGTTGCTTTCGCCGGCTCCTGCGGAGGGCAGCCTGTGTGTGGGGAGATGTGCAGAAAGGGGAGCTCCCTACAAGTTCTTATCATTCGAAAGGCAAGTTTGGAGGCTATTGCACCCAGTGGAGTGGGAAGGCCAAATTTGCAGACGTCAGAGCCAAAAGGGAAGAGAGGTTTACATTGGGGCCATGCCCTCGGATTCTACTATGGCGGGCGGTCAGTTGCAGAGAAGCAGCTGCTCTGTTCCCTTGCGCCCCACCCCGTTCCTTTGTTGTTCAAAGCTCCCCCAGCCCCCTCTCCCCACCAGCCACGGGAGTAACCCTTGGGCTTCAAGAGGCCAAAACGGTGCAGGGCCTGTACTGAGGTCAGACGTTATAATCGGAATCTCTCCAGTAGCATTTTTCTGATTTCTTGGTGTGAGTGCTTGAAGCTTCCTCCCGTGCGCCTTGTATAAACCGGCAACCCTAGTACCAGACTCCTGCCCAGGAACAAGGGGTAGGATGCCAGGATGGAGGAGGCTGTTAAGAAGAGGCGACGGTGTTGGCAGAATATCAGCCGCCTATTTGGCTTCTCCAGTATTGTGTGTGGAGGGGTGCTTTGGGGTTTCAAACTTACTCCTCTTCGCCCCTTTGACCCCGCGAGGTTTTAAGGGCAGAGCTTTCAGTCCGAAGCCTCCGCTCGGGGCCAGGTTTCGCTCTGGTCCGGGTGAGAAGTTTCTGCAGTGGATGGAACTTGTTACTGAGCGGCTTCCTATTCTGAGGACCCCTGGGTTTCATAGCTTTCCTCTCCCTCTCTTTTGGCTCAACGTAAGCCTCCCAGTTCCGTCCTGAAGCACCAGGCGAGTCAAAGAGGACTGGGAAAGCCATCCCATCACTGAGCCCCGCGCGGGCGGCTGTCCGGGTTTCCAATCGCGCTCGGAGATTGCAAAAGACAGAAGGCGCGCCGCGTGTACAGACAGTTAGTTAATGGAAATCCTGTAAATCGGTTTTAAGTGCACCCAGGACAGAGGGGGAGGAAGGTGGAGGTGGTGATGATGAAGGATGGAGATCGGCAGGAGCGGGGGTGAATGGGTTACGCATCCTTGCATTTCTGAAAATGGGAGTCGCTCCCCTTCCCATTGTTCTTAATTTAGAAAAATTCATTAAAGAAATCGTAGGGATAGGGAAACCCGAGCTTCCCAGTCCGCCCCAAGTGGCAGAGTACGCGGCTTCCCTTGGCAGGGAACCCGGTTGCGGCTGTCCCCCTCTCTGCTCCCTCCCTTCTCCCCGCCCCCCGGCGGGGTACTGCTACTACGGCGATCGCCACCTCACGCCGAAGGAATGCTCAAAGTATGCACACGTTCCCAAAAGTAGACCTCCTTCACCGCCGGAGGAGCATACATCACCCCGTGGCAGCCGTCCACCTTCTCAGGCGTTTCGTAACCGAGTAAACTGAGAGCTGGGAACAGCCCTCTATTAAGTAGCCCGCGGCGCAGAGTCTCTTCCCACTTGGCGAAGGCGAACCGCCCCAGACGCGTCCGCGCGCCGGCAGCTGCAGGCTCAGGCGGTCTCCACTCGTCCTGCAGCGCCCGCCTCTCCTCCTGGGATTCTCCTCCTCCTACTGGACTTCCCCGCCGCTGCCCACGCCTCGGCGGCCGCTAGGTGCTCCTGGAGCGCAGCGCCTATCGCCGGGGCGTGTGGGGGCCACACCGAGCACCAGCTTCTCCGACGCCAGGAAGCCGCCGTCGCCGCCTCTACCTCACCCTGTCGCCGCCGTCTCAGGTCAGCCTGGTTTCTGTCCCCTTTCCCCTACCCCATCATTCCTACAGACAACTCGGAAAACGGCGTCTAGCTTGCACCTTGCCTGGAGCGGTGAAGAATCCTGGGCGAGGACAGTTTGGACCTGTAATAGTGTACATGGGCTTGAGCTTTACCTTGTATACTGGGATTTTGTGATTTTTGGGGGGTTTTTGAGGGAGAGGGGAATGTTGCTTTTCTTAAGAGCTGAGCACGGTTTTGTGCGCTCAAAGCATCCCGTTCAGTGTTTCCGTTTCTAGAGGAGTTTCATCTGTGGATGCTGTTGATTTCAATGGAGGGCGCACCGGGTTCTGGGGCTGCAGGGCCCTGGTTATCTCGCGGCTGTGGCTTTGTCGGGGAGGGCAGGCTTGCGGCGGGGGCGCTGGGAAGGTATTTTGATGACGCACGGTGCGAAATTCTTTGGAGGGCCAGCTGAGTGCTCTGCAGCTCGTCCAGGCTGCATGGGTGTGTGTGGCATCTCGAGACAGATTCCAAGTGGAGTGTTCTGGCTCCTTTCCTCCCCTACCTTTCAGCGCATCCGAGATGGAGGGTTAGGCCCGCACTAGGGTACTCATTCTTGGAGGACTTTCCCCAGCTCCAGGAGAAAGCCCCTCTCCGACTCCCTCCCGGTGCATTGGTGGAGGCCCTATTCCGGGTCTGTGAGATCTCTGCTGCGTTTTCCCACTCAAATATTAAACTTGTGGGGATCAGAGAGCGTGGGGCGCCCGACTGGTTCACCGAGCGGAACAGGTACCTCCAAGAGGGCGTCCTCGGGAGCCCTCCAGTGACCAGTTCAGGGTTCCCTGGGATTCTGAGCCAGGGAGACTCTCGACCCGGACTCGGTAGTCTTCTAATGAATGCTGGGGAAGGATGGGACAGGAAAGGAAATAAATGCTAAGCTCCACTTTGGCTAATGCCAAGGTGGTGGTGGGTGGGAGAGGAGGTAGGCGACGCGCAGCGGTGTGTGTGTGTGTGTGAGAGAGATTTTCTTTTTAACTTGACGCGGGAGTTAAGGAATTGGGTTCTTCCAGCGGGGAATTGGGAGGGGACGAGTTGGCAGAAGGGGCGAGTCCACTTAGCCCCAACTCCCACCCCAATGGACTCATTTTTATTCATGACGGTGAAGTGAGGGAATCCTCGCTGCCACGGAGGGGCGGCCGCTTTCAGATATTTATGTCTGAGAATGCTCAATGAATTGTTGCTAAGCATTGAAATGAATGTTTTGGCTAAAAAGGAGAGAAAGCATTTTCTTTTTTAAAACATACGGACGAGATGCTTGGCTGGCTGGTTGAGCTCTAACTGCGTTTCGGTATCCCGGCGCGAGATGATTCATTCTTGCCGCTAAGTCGGGAAACCGATAGGAGGCGATCGAGACCCAGCAAAAGTGTTTCTACTCAGATTTTTGTCGAGTTCAGCTGTTAAAAAAAAAATCTGCTCACAGCTTTTCGGTGGGTCGATTGTTCGCCTTTAACTTTTCGCAATCACGACTGCCAACTGAGTTGGAAATTATTATACCAAAGTTAAGGCCAGAAGATTGGAACAATGGCCCAGTCTCACCTCTTGCTTTTCACTGATGTCGAAGAGGGTTAGAAATGTCAAACAGTTGTTAATTAGGAAGAAAGAAATTGCTAGACCCCTTAGATACCTAGGGCAGTGCCAAAATTTTAATCTTGGCTTCATAAAAAGGAGCTCTAGGCAATTTGGCACGCCTGCTCATCAGACATTTAAAATGCAATTTACACACAGGCTGAGGAAAGCTGCCCTCGTGCTTTGTGCCAATAATTTGGAAAGTCATCGTTGGAGATTGTCAGTTTCTTTTCTCAAAGAGGCCTCGACCTTTGGCTCATTTTTGTATTCCCACTGCAGGACAGTCTCCTATCCCCCTCCATTTTTCCTGAGGCCTAGGCTGTTGGTTTACAATAATTTATGTACCTCAGCCTCAACTCTTTTTATGTTTTGCCACTGGCAGCTTCCCAGTTCAGTTCCTTGCTAGTAGCTTTTGTCTTTGGGTTGAACCTTAGACTATTTTAGGAGATTCCATTCTGTAGACATGGGTTAAGTACCTACTGTGTCCTGGGGAACCACAAAGATGAATAAGATTCTTTGTCTTTAAGGAATTAATAATGTAATTACAAAATTAGAAAAAATCAGAACAGAACATATTCTCCTCTGGGGCATATATACTTATAATCTTCCAGCTTAAACAAACAGTTAAATACAAAGATTATTATTGATAATTTTTATTTAAAAACACCTTGGAAAAACAGACAAAAGTGTCTTGCTTCTTCCATTTTGCTGCCTTTTTTGTTATTATGTATTTTGGAGTTGTTTTTCCCTCATCTCAGGTAAAGGATTTATCAGATGTGAAAACAACACAGTTAGCAGGAGGGTCAGGTTTCAGCTGGGCCTTACATTTTTCTGTATAATCCATTTCAGATCTTAAAGAGCTGCATATTTGAAAGCAGAACAACATGAAGAAAAAAGAGAATTAAAAAGGTTTATTATACTTTTCCAAATTACCCTGAGACCACTAAAATACAGTTACCTAAAAAGTTCAGCAGCTAGGAAAAAGCAGCCAAATAAAATCCCCAGCTGGAAGAGATATTTAGTTGAGTGAAGGATAAAATGACCTCTGAATTAGCCATTACCCAGGCAGGATGAAATCATGTGGGGGCTGGTAAGGCCTTCACCCGGGATGCTAAGCAGGACCAGTCTCCAGGAGAACAGGACCCTTTTTAAACTTGAACTTCCTCCTAGGGCCATGATTAAACTTCTGTAGACGAACTTGACTTCCACTGCTTCACAATAGGCCCATTATGTGCTGGAGTAGGCCCTGTGGTTATTAAGGCAGATCTGGTCGGGTTCTGGACTAGGTCCAGGCTCCAGTTCTAACCTGGTTCAAGGCCTGCCCAGACCCAGTTCTGATGCGGTTACTGCTTCCTCCCGCAGAGCTCTTCATGCCGCTGTAAGCTCGGAGGCCGAGGATGCGGACCAGGCTTCCCCCAGTGCTTGCCGCCCTGGGCGCGGCCCTGCTCCTGTCTTCCATTGAGGCAGAAGGTAAAAGGCTCCCTTCCCCTTCTCCGAGTGACAATGCAAAATTCGAGAAAGGAAAAAACACATCTTTCTTGCTTCTATTGCTTGCTCTGTTTTCCCTGCGCTTCGTGCTCTCTCTGGTGGTTTCTCTCCTCCAGAGAAACGCCCCTTTCTCCTGAGGTTTGTCCATTTCCCAGCTCTCAGGTCCAGCTCTTTTGTATTCTGCTTAATGCATTCCATACAGTGCTGTGTGGTCTTCTTGAGCTTGTCTCTGCGGTGTGCTGTCCACACTGCCACCTGCATTGCTGCCTAATGAGAGGACCAGCCACCCGAGAGGGGGCGATGGCTCTAATCATCTCAACCAACAGGACACCTCCGGGTGGCACCCAGGAGCCCCGAAGAGCGGGCGCACTCGCTCGCTTGGCTAGTAACGAACCACCTGGCTCGGGGCTGCGACCTCGGTGACAGAACACAATAAAAGACTCCAACAGCGCTGGCTCTGCGCCTCTGTGTGCTTTGTGGGGAGCTCAGTCGGCGGGGCGGATGGTGCGGGCAGATGAGCCAGCAGCCAAGCACCCTAGGGGATGATGGCTGGCAAGCGGAGATCCGGCACTCGGGGTGTTCGCCTGACCTAGGGTCGCGGCTGTCCCTGTTTGGTTCGCAGGGCTCCAAGGCGCGTGGCCTGGACTGGCCCAGCTCAGACACGTTGAGCCTGGGCCAAGGTTTCCAGCCTGGGAAGCGAGCGCGCACCGGAGTTGCTGGGCACCACCTCCAGTGTCCTGCCCTTGCTCCCTTCTGCCTCCCTCTGGGAAAGCCCGGTGCGTCTGACCTCCCCGCGGAGGCGGTGGGGCTCTCTGAGATGGGTTTCCAAAACGGCGCCCTGTGGTTCCTCCTCTAGGAAGTGGAGGGCTTTTGTTAGATGTCCCACCCAATTATGTTGGTTGTATGCGCTTGATGTCTTAATTTCTCAGTGTTCATTAAACAAGCCAGGTCTATATGTCAACCCCATGGCGACTTCTGTGGTCCCTCAGTTGTCATTGGAGACCTGAAAAATTAGTTTTCTTATTCTGCAAGGTAAATGGGGTAATGTCATGAAAGATATCTTTTTTTTTTTTCAATAAAGAAATACCCTTGATGAAGTTAAGGGAGGAAAAAAAAAAACACTTCTGCAAGTGACAGCTGTGGAAGTTCTGGGTTGAGTTGTGCTTTTTTAGAGGCTGTGAGAAAGTAAAGTTGTTTGCATGATTATGCCGAGGTTTTCAAGGTTTCTATAGTGTTTGATTTTCTACTTCGAGACTACAGGTTAAAAAAAATAGATTAGGGGAAGCAGAGTATTTCCAAAATGTATGGCATGTTTAGTAAAGTGACAGAAAGGTGCTGACTTTTCTTAGCTGATAAATATTTTATGAATGTAGAGTCTTTTCAGAGTGACCTCTGTGAAGTAATATTAAGATGAGGTTGCTTTTAATGTTCCTTTCTATGTCGTTGTTAGGAAGGAATTTTATTTGAGGAACTTCTGGAGGCCCTACTACAGATATTTTTAGATAATTCACTGAAGTGGCCCATTTATTGCTCATTAAGAAAATAGTTATTTGAAAATCAGAAAGAGTTGAGAATTCTTAGAAAAAGAATTAGGCTGGAAATGATGTAAGTGGAAAAAATTGATTCGGAATTAGATATTGGCTGGTTAGCAAAGTGCAGTTAAAAAGAACAGCTTACTATCTACATTTCTGATTATTCCCATATTATATTTTATCTTTTAAATTTGTATTTATTTCCATATGGTACAGCTCTTTTTTTGCTTTCTTAAATTGTGTCTTTTCTTGTATCCCATCTCCTTAAGTTAGTATTTAATAATTATATTTTAATAGGATTCATTTTTTGACCTTATTCTCTAGTTTGGCATGGTCAAATAGAAATATGGTATGAGCCACAAATATAAGCCACATATGTAACCTACATTTTTTTTTTCTGGTAGCCACATTCAAAATGGAAAAAGAAACAGGATAAATTAAGTTTTATAATGTATTTTATTTAACCTAAATTATTTCATCATGGAGCCCATATGAAAATTATTAGTGAGATATTTGACTTTTTTTGTACTATGTCTTTGACAATTGGGTGTGTATTTTATACTTGCAGTGCAGTTTATTCTTTAAATTATTTTTATTTTTCCTGAAACAGAGTCTCGCTCTGTTGCCCAGGCTGGAGTGTAGTGGCTTGATCTCGGCTCACTGCAGACTTTGCCTCCTGGGTTCAAGTGATTCCCACGCCTTAACCGCCTGAGTAGCTGGTACTACAGGGGTTTGCCACCATGCTTGACTAATTTTTGTATTTTTAGTAGAGATGGGGTTTCACCATGTTGGCCAGGCTGGTCTTGAACCTCTGGCCTCAATCGATCCACCTGCCTCAGCCTCCCAAAGTCTGGGATTACAGGCAGCACTGTTTATTTTGTACTGGCCACATTTCAAGAGCTTGATAGCCACACATGTCTGGTTGCTCCCGTGTTGGACAGCACAGCTCTAGTGTTGACTCCTAAGTGGTGCTAGGAGCCTTTGAAGGGCTAACAAAATTTGTGGCCAAAGCCTTTCTGGGGACACTGGGTTGGGACCAGAATTTCTTTGAAATATTTCTGTTGGGGGCATTTCAAAATTTCAACTTGGGACTCTGTTTGGTACCATGCCATTTCAATCTGAATCCTAAAGTAGCCACAGTTACGTTTCTTTTCCTTTCATGACTCACACTTGCACTCTTATATTCATACTATTTTATCACCATTTTCTATGACCTTAATGTTTTGTATATTAAAAACCCAATACCTTTTTGAAAACATTAATTAAAATGTTTTGGCATTCACTTTTTGCATTTCTTCCTTTTTATAGTGGTAATATTTTTGTTTTGTTTTTCTTCTGCTTATTTGTATTAGGAGCTATATTTTTCATACTATGTTATCTTGTCCAGAAATAAGAGTGGAAATGATTTTTTTCACTTCAGTATTTATAATTTTTAGCCACTGTATAGACTTTATCAACTGTATCACTGCATAGACTTTATCAGCCATATCTGAGTGGCCTAGAATGTATGAATTATTTTTGGTTCATGTATCATACAGTGTGTTAATTATCCTGTAGAAAATTTAACACTTTGCATTTAAAGGTTAATGGCCAGTATTCCCTGAGAGTTGGACACTTTTCTAATTAATCTAGGATTAGAGATGAACACAGGTTTTGTGAAAAACAGAGTGTTAATTTTGGTTAGTCTGATTTATAGTTTATAATATATAATAAACAATTGAATATTATCAATTCATCTGTGAGTTGTGGCTATAGCTTTGTCTTGTGTCTAGGTTAAGAGACTACTTTGTATATATTTCTATAATCCTATGTCTAATTTGTGTTATAACAGAAATTTCAAACTAGAGGCTAACATAGAGATCATCTATTCTACTCTCATTTTCCAAATGAGAAAATGAGGCCCAGAGAGGCTGAATCACTTGGTCAACTAATGCACCTACTTAGATATGAAAAACAGACAAGACCCCAGTCTTCTAGTCCTAGGTTAGTGCTGGTTTGGTCACACTGTGCTTTCTTTGTGCTTAACAACTGGTTGTTCCAGAAAGTTTAATGAGAGGACACATTTTATAATGTGTATAAAATAATCTGTAGCTTATTCTAAAACATTATCTTTTCAACTGATTATTTATGGTACCTTGAAAACTCAAATGAAATGAATTTCTATATCATGGCAAAGATCATTAAATTTATACTGACTTTGCTTGGCAAACATAAATTAATGCCTATAGAATATGGTTAACTCATCACATATTGCACACTTGTCAAGGTTTCTACTATTAAGGTAGTATCCTTTGCAGTATTGTTATCACAGATATCAAACTAAAGATCTTACTAGTTCATCAAGATATTTTAGTAGTGTATTATTAGCTTTGATTTATCTATAGCACATTGTATATACTTACCAATACTTATTAGACTCCTCTACTCCCGCTCATCCATTTTCCCACCTGTCTATCCATCCTTCTCTTCATTCATCTCTGCAGTGGCTGGTAATTTCTTAGACATAGCCCCTTTTTGGGTGCCCTATTAAAAATGTTTCAAAAAGTTATATATCAAGATGGACACTTTAGTTTTAAATGCTTGAACAAGTGTATAAAGTTAATATACCAAATTCCATCTATATCTGAATTGGAGATAACTGAATACCACATATTTATGTATATATGTCTAATAATACATAATATGTATAATATATACACATATAATTATTCATGTATATATATAAATCAGCTCCATATAAATATGTTTATATTTACAAATATATGTATATATTAAAAATATGTATATATTAAACCCATTTATGTCTAGTGTTCCATTATTGGAATGCTAAGCATGTGGGAGTTATTTATATCCTACTGCTCAAGGTCATTGCCAAGGTCTGATTACAAAAATTCAAAAAATTGCAACCTCAGGCATAAATGGTTTAAAAGCAACTACTTATAAATATTGTTTTCTAAAGTTAATTTTTGATGGAAATATTTCTTCTACTTTGCATCTAATCTAGTACAGTAGAAAACTGTATGTTTTTGTAGTCAGACCATGGAATCCAAGTGTTGTTGCCTATTGGCTGTGTTATCTCTCTGAATTTCACTGATTTATCTGTAAAGCAGGGATAATAAGGCCCATCACTGGGTTCTTACAAGGAAAAAAGCGGCAACACAGTAACCAGCTCTCTGCCTGTTATAGAGGACAGTCAGTGTCAGCTATTATTATCATTCCCAAAGTGTCCTAAATCCTGTTTATGTAACAGGATTTATGTAGCAAAAGTTTATGTAACAAGAATCTCATCAGAATGAGCCTTTTGTAGCATAGTATTTTGATAACAAAAAACATTATTTTGTAAATATGAAATTAAACTATGAGAGTAAAAATACTTAAAATTTTAGTCTCTTCACTATCAGTATTCAGGTTTTATGAATATATGTAAGATTGTTATTTATTTATAATTTTCATTCTGTTTCTCTTGGTTCGGATTCTCATCCTATGCATCTATGGCTCTTTGTAATTATAATCCATATGCAGCTAGTACATAATTGAAAATTTCTGGGCTGGGAATGGTGGCTCATGCCTATAATCCCAGCACTGTGGGAGGCTAAGGCGGGCGGATTACCTGAGGTCGAGACTTCAAGAGCAGCCTGACCAACATGGAGAAACCCCATCTCTAGTAAAAATACAAAATTAGCCAGACATGGTAGAGCTCGCCTGTAATCCCAGCTACTCAGGAGGCTGAGGCAGGAGAATCGCTTGAACCCGGGAGGCTGAGGGTGTGGTGAGCCAAGGTTGTACCACTGCACTCCTCCAGTCTGGGCAACAAGAGCAAAACCCCGTCTCAAAACAAACAAACAAACAAACAAAAACAAACAAACAAAAAAACCCAGAAAATTTCCAGCATCAGCATTATCAGCATTGTCTTAGGGAACACTTAGATTCTGTGATATGTGATGGTGTTTATGAATTATTTTTATGTAAAAGAAGATATTTCAAAATTAATAACGTACATTTTTTAGCATTGATTTATGTTAACATGGGTCATACACTCACATCTGCTTTATTATTATTTTTTCATGAAACAAAACAAACAAATGTACAAATAGAATGGCAAGCCTGAAAAGCTGTATATGCAATAAAATTGGCCAGAAGAAAAGTGAAGCAGGCTCTCTGTTGTACCCATGCGGGTTGGCCATTCTTTCCTACTTTGATTCCCACATACCGCAGTTTCTATGAACACCTCAAGATCCTCTGAAATGTTAAAGACTTTTCCCCACAGTCAATTTTTCAGTTTATCTGGAATCCTGGTCATTTGGATATCAACAAGGGGGGCCGCTGCTGCCCTTCAGCAGTTTTAACCTAGTGTCCGCTGCTTCAGGTCATTTTCCTTCCAAGGTTGGTGGTACTGTTTTTCCATGTACTGATTTTTTTTAAAAGCATGCTCAGGCCAGTTGTGTCTGCCTTTGCATTAAATTTGTCCTGAGCCATTGCTATTGGAACAATATTTTATAATGATATTCTTAATGTCCGTTGTCCTATTAACATCTGTTGCATGCATGCTATACTAAGTGATGAGTACAGCTAAACCTCAAAATATGATTAAAGACCGAAGAATGTTGAGTAATTAAACTATGCATGTAGATTAATAGTCTAATCTCACTGCCTGTGTATGGATAGTAAGAATATAACATTCATTCCAATACTAGTGTATCCAATAAAAATAAAAAGCCATTTCCTATAGTTGGGAGGCAGCAGTCCACTAAAGCAAATGTTTGCTTAATTATTTCCATTAAAACATGTTATTAATATTACATAAATCTTTAACCCCAGTTAAATTCTGTGACTCATGTCTCAAGGCTACTAGTGTATTTTAATTGACCTTTGGAAAAACCTAAAAGGAAATTGTAATCTCTCAAAACAGATGCAAAAATTCTGACTCACAAGGAATACTTTCAGACTAAAACATTTTAAGAAGAGTGTGGCTGAAAGTCATCTTAATTCGTTGACCTGTTTCAAGAGTAATACTTTTTAATTCATCAACCATGCACTGACAGTGAGTCAGTACAATGCTGCATGATGAGGCATGAACATTGTAGAGAGAATATCATTATAAAATATTTAGGAAACGTCTTTGTGTAATGACTACTGTACATGGAGGCTTTTGTTCATTGTGGGAAACTAAAAACAAGTCAACATTTCATTGACACATGCATGATACTGTACAGTTTTGTATGTAAACTATTTCTTTCTGTACTTTTCAGTTATTCCTGTCATTGACTTTTCCAAGTTTTTATGCGCAGTCATGTCTTCAGATCACTGATCCTTCTTCACTGTTTTCTTTAAGTTCTGTAAATAAATGTCCATAAATATACATTGATGTTGTCTTTTCATAATTAACCATTGTTTTGTAAAGGACCATACTGGCATTTTAATCTAAAATGCCCTTTCTAGTATGGAGTATACCTGCTGCAAAGGAAATAATAGTGTTGGTTTACACCCTGGAACATTCAGCAAGCTGGTGTAAACAGGCAGAATATTAGTTTTATAAACTTTTGAATATCACTATTTATATACCTACAAATTATTAACATCACTTATTTTTGAATACTTGCCTATGAATATGAATATACATTTAAATGTATATTTCCTTGTCAGATATAACTGTTTCCCATGATTCCTCATTTTCATTAAAATACATTTTTCATCTCTGCTACATATTGAGATTTATCAAATAACAATGAATAATTACAAGGCAAATAATGCAGAGAATGAACCAAAATCATCATTGATTCTTGTCCATATTATGGGAAAAAACGTATTATGTCAATGTTTTGAATTAACTTCTCTGGTTGTAAGCAGGTTGTGATTTAGCATGCTTGTTCAAAATGCACTCAGCATGTATCGAAATTCCTTTAATTGTTATGTGAATTGTTTGCATATGTGGTTATTATATGTGATTTCATTGTACTTGTATGTACTTGTATCCAAATATGTTTCTATTATGCTTGATTTTGCTGGCCATTCTTGAATGACCTAGCAACTCAAGAATCAAAAGTGTTTTGTGCTGTCTTCTGTAATATGTATACTCTCTGATGTTTTGTCAGCTTTTAGTTTTATTCTTATCCAACAACATATCTTTTATATTTGTTGGAAACAAATTTATGCAAAGACAATTTTAGAAAGCTTTGCTTAACACAATTCTTTGTTAATTAAATTGACCATTTTGTGACATTGAAAACCTTAATAATATAAACTCTCTCTTTTGCAGTTGACCCACCTTCAGACTTGAATTTTAAAATTATAGATGAAAATACTGTTCATATGTCATGGGCAAAACCAGTTGATCCAATTGTGGGTTACAGAATAACGGTGGACCCTACAACAGGTAAGTTTTGAGACTGGAGTTTTAGGACAGAAGCATCAAGATGATATAATTCAATCTCCACCTCTTCTCCCATTTCATCATGAAGAAGCTGAGCTTTAGGAAGCCTGAGGGATTTGATCCATGTCACCAGACATTTGCTGAACTCAGGTTTCAGATTTCCAGCCTAGTATCCACTATTATATTTTAATGTTATTGAGTATAACATGCTTTGCTGTGGTAGGCTGTTCTTATTAAAATGTTACTCTATTTTTACCTGATCAAAATATTGTTAGTAATCTTTGATCTTATAAAATCAAATCCTTGTTCCTTGGCATTCTTCTTGAATTACTTAATCTTTTCAGCATTTAAAGTATCAGCTGATGAAGTAAGTTGTTACATCTTACCCAGTGTCCTACACATTTCAGTATCCAGGAAACATCATTCTGTGATAATGGTAAACAACCATGATGACAGATAAAAATTTACTTTGGCTAGGTGGATTCTGTAGACACTAGGCTGAATCCTTGGAAAACAAAACTTGTTTTGCTTGTTCTCAAGCATTGTCTTTAGTGTTAATAATGTTGCCAAAATGTGGAGAACCAAACTCTATTGATTAATTTTTAGTTCTAAAATGGAATGAGAAAATGACCATTTCTACTAACATTGGCTAAATGGTAAGAAGAAGTCTTGACTGGCTGACAGTAGAGATGGAAGATGTCAATACAGATTATTACTAGAACTGTGTTTATTTATCTTTTAGCCTTTAAAAATATTAATGATTTTACATGTCGATTTACCAGGAAATATAGCTTTTTTAAAAAAGATGATTTAAAAACTTAAAAAGGAGTCAAAAATTTACTTTTTTCTCTTTGAATCTTTCTCCCCAAATATATTTGCAGTTACCTTGTTCATTCCAAAGCAGAAAATCAGTTCTAACAGGGTCCATCCAGTTTCCAGGTGTTGGGAATAACTGACACCCAGTAATTCCAAAACTGGCACTGGGACTACCCAACCTGGCAGAGTCTGAGTGTCTTGATGTCCTCTGGGGATCTTGGTTGGTTTTGCATACTCCACCTGCAAACCAAGAGCATTTTTCAGTGGTCTATTGCACCTGTTATCTTTTCTAATTATTTATATTTTGACGAAAACAATATAATTAAAAATATCTTCAGGCACGTCATTCCCAGGAACCACCATGTTTCCTAATTGAATTGAGAATTAACAGAATCTAGAAGGGAGTACATAATTGCCAAAATATAAGTAAACACCTAGTATACTGGATCTTGAAATATTTGATACCTGCTTAAGTCAATGCAGAGGTCAATGTTACCCATTAAGGCATGTGGCCATTTGAGAATGGAATATGCACTGCTTCTACACAGATTTCCTGCTAGAGATTGGTCTTAACCTCTGGGGTTTGTTTTCCTTGAGTTTATTTTCATTTCTTATTTCTCTCTCTCTGCTGTCTTCCAATGCATAATTTAAAATTAAATTCTTTTTCTTTGCATTTATAAAACTGTTATCTCCCATTAGTCTCCAAAACCAATGATAGATTTTTAGTTTGATATTCTGGTATACCTTTAAACTAGAAAAGTCTTGAATTCTCAAACAAGTATTAAATATGATTGTAACAAAAGAAATACCAGTCCATTTATTAAATTTCTAAAATTCAAAATTTTAGTTTTGGAAGGCAGTAAAAAAATAATGTTTGAGTGTCCTGAAAAAAATGTATATATTGAATTTTTCAGATTTTGAGTACTTCTGGGAATTACAGTATATTGTGTTGTGTTATATGTGAAAAATGTTTTCTTGCATTCATATTTTTCCTTTTTATATTTCCAGATGGGCCTACTAAAGAATTTACCCTTGCAGCTAGCACCACTGAAACTTTATTGTCAGAACTTGTACCTGAAACAGAGTATGTGGTGACAATAACTTCATATGATGAAGTAGAAGAAAGTGTACCAGTTATAGGACAACTAACAAGTAAGCATACATATAAATTAAAATACTTGTGTCCTTTTTATTTTGCAGAAAGGTTTTCCTACTTCAGATTTAATCTCTTGTGATACAGAGTTAATTTATACCAGTACTAACTATTTTTTCTGTTATCCTAGTTATTAGTGGACATGAATAATTCATTCCTGATTTATAACTCTGGTCTCTGGAAACAGCAGGAATGTTATAAATGAAGACCATTAAAAATGTTAAACTTTGCTGGACAACAATGTGAATATCTTTTTGAAATATCTCAAAGATATCACTAAAATAACTTACTTGCAAGGGAATGATTATCTGGCAGTATTCTCTGACCAGCTGGGCAGGGCCATACTTTTAAGAGACAATAGCAAAAACTAACATAATATATTTATTCTATTTTAACGAGAATGTCTGCTTGGGTTCATTTCCTTTTGTAATAATAAAGTTTTAACTTAGTTCAAACAGGTAGTTCGACAAAGCCAGTGGAGAAGAAACCTGGAAAAACCGAGATACAAAGTGAGTGTTTCTCGTACTATTTTTGCTTAGATTCATGGAAGTAATAAATGTAGGATAGAACAAATGTTCCAGTTATATACATAGATTGATCTTATTCCTGTATTAATTTCTATAAGCTTTATCTAGAAGGAGCACAGACAATATAAGAATAATGTATAACTAAGCCATTATAACCTAAGTTCTGACATTCTAGCCAATTTTTCATTCTATTTACTAGATATTCTTTTCAGTGGGAGAGTTTGAAATTGTGTGTGTTCAACCTTTCCTGCAGGATTTTGGCAATAGGTGAAAACAAAGCATATTTCAGGACTCAGCTCGTTTCTCAAAGACAAACTGATAGCAGTAGGTGGTACTTAGGAATATATGAGAAATACAAGGCTGGAACATGAGAGAGATGCCCTCAGCTAGTGTTCAAAGCAATACAATTGTCATGAAAATACTTTTCTAAGTCTATGTGTATGTTATGCTCCTCTCTAGGTTATTTACATGGCCTTAGTTGAAAAAGTTGTAACCTTTTTCAGAGTCTCTATAACACACCTCTTATAAATTGGTGCATTTGTAATCAGATGAAAGCAATTTTATTTAGTCTAGATCTTGCAGTTATTAGCCTCCTTTTGTCTTATATTGCTTTGTCTGACTTATGGGGATAGATCCTTAAGGGGTTTCTTGGGCTTCTAATTTTGTCACCTTCTAAAACTTGGATTTATGACCTAGAATGGCAATAAAAAGATTATAAACATAAAGGTCTCTTTATCTGGAAATATTCCCTCCAGACCACTGTTTATCATTATTTCAGATGCTAATATTTTTAACAATTAGTACTGATTTTAAATTGAAGTATTATGCCAAGTATTGACTTTTTAATAGGCTTGAACTGACCTATTAAATAGTGTGCAAAACTTATTTAAGAATACAACTTGTATTTGGCTTGCAAAATTTTCCAGCACCCTCTCCTTCTCTTCCTAGCCAAATACTTCTTTTATTACCTACCAACTGACTGCAAGGACAAAGTCATCTTCAGAAAATTCACTTGGTATTGCATTACAAATACAGATTTTCATAAAACCAACTTGACCTCTACCATAGAAAGAAGGAAAGATAACATATTCAGTTATAAAAGCTGATCATTGTATTCTGATAATTTCAGAATACCACATGGATTTTTAACTTTTGAATAAAAATAATTGTTTACCCTCTTTGTTCACTAAAAGTAGGTTTTAATTGTCGAATTTAAATATATTGATAATTAGGACTAGATATTTTGGCTATTTTGCATAATTTTATGCTTGTTTTTACTTCTGTTAGGCTCCCTTAGCCCTCTAGACTAACCCTAATACAAACTTTAGATAATTATATTGAAAAGTGCAATAGAATATTAACAAATTAGGTCTTCAACTCAACTGCACTTCCTTGAATGGTGCAGCAATTATTTTGTATTTATTTGTTGATAAATACCAAGGAATAAAAACCCTTTGCTTGTATTTCTTTTGTGTGACTCCTAAATGTTTTATAAAATTTGGACTTGTAAAGAAGAGTGAGGGTATAGTTTATAAAAATGGATAGGTTGATAGCACGAATACTTGGACTTTATGCCCCTGGAGAGCAGGTTATAGATCTGTTTGTCTCTTTTTGTATAATGTCTTATATAGCAATTTAAAGACATCTAGTTCCATGAATTCATCTTGATAAAGGCATTGAAAATGCTTCTATGTGTTGTTAGTAAAACTGTATATTCGTTTGTGCATGTGGGTGAAGAACAATCGGTGAATATGTTCTAATGAACAGAATGATTTAAGGAGCTGACATTCTTGCAATGTTAGCGTGTATTGATGAGCTGATTTAATAAAGCATCATTTAAAAAGATATCAAATGTATTACAGAATGCTCTGTCAGTGCCTGGACTGATCTGGTTTTCCTTGTGGATGGCTCTTGGAGTGTGGGAAGAAATAATTTCAAGTACATTTTAGACTTTATTGCTGCTCTTGTGTCTGCTTTTGATATTGGGGAAGAGAAGACAAGAGTTGGAGTTGTTCAGTACAGCTCTGATACCAGGACTGAATTTAACTTAAATCAGTACTACCAAAGGGATGAGCTTCTTGCTGCAATAAAAAAAATTCCATATAAAGGTGGCAACACAATGACAGGTATGTTCTACAGATTTCTTTAAAGTTAAAAATAAATGAAATGTCTGTTTCAGAAAGAAATGACGCATTGCCTATTACATATTAAATATTTTTGACATTATTCGCATAGTTTTTGACTTTGGAAAAATTGTGTAGTACAGAGTAAATGAACATGTTTCTTTTCCCTTTAGGGGATGCCATTGATTATTTAGTTAAAAATACTTTCACGGAATCTGCTGGGGCAAGAGTTGGCTTTCCTAAAGTGGCAATTATCATTACGGATGGAAAATCCCAGGATGAAGTGGAAATTCCAGCAAGAGAGCTTCGTAATGTTGGAGTTGAAGTTTTCTCCTTGGGTAGGTTAAGTTCAGTTAATTATTCCCATTTTACAACTCCTGCAGTATGCTTAATGTTTAGGGAGATGAAATATTGTTTCCTTAAGGAAGGATGCTATTAGAAGTGTTTACTGCATTTTTATAGTGTAATATTAAAGACTTAAATTGTCTTTAAGTAAAAATTCTGCTTATCTATTTCCCTTATATAACTCCCTTAGCATATGTATTTAGGAAGGTGGTATTCACATTCTTTGCCAGCTCTCTACTTTTCAAAGAATGCTGGACCAATGATTCTAATAAAGATCCTCCTTGTATTATCATTAAGTGTTTTTTATGTGTTTCCTATATTATGTAATACTTGAAGAATTCAGAGGGCTCCAGCTTATTCAGGACTCTGGAAGAAAAAAGTATTATCTTTACAGATGGCAAAGATATATGATGGTATGGTTGGGATGAAAGCCCACTCTGTTTAACTAACCATTTGTTTTCCTCTTTGGCTGGCCACTCTATGTCAAATTACAAAATGTTTTTGTCATCTGCGCAGTTGCACATTCGTTATGAAGCAAAGCAATCTGGCTTATGACTTAATAATGATTTGAATATGTCTTCAGTTATGAAAGACAGAGAAAACGAAGAACTCCTCCAAGTCAATTGGCACATTTCCCATTTCAATATGTCCTTATCCTTTTGTTTCAAAGGCATTAAAGCTGCAGATGCAAAAGAACTCAAACAAATTGCCTCCACACCTTCACTGAACCATGTTTTCAATGTGGCCAACTTTGATGCAATCGTGGATATTCAGAATGAGATCATCTCCCAGGTGTGCTCAGGTGTTGATGAACAACTTGGCGAATTGGTTAGTGGAGAAGAAGGTGAGTAGACTGTGTAGTATTCCCCATGTGTTAGTCTTTTCCATTGTTTGAATATTTATAGTTTTATAGTTATCTTAGAAGTAGACATACTTAAATATTTCTTCCAGTGATTCTCCAATTGTATACTCCATTTGCATTGTTTTTTAGCAACTCAACTTGTTGATACCATTTGCATTGTTTTTCCTTCCAGTGGAACATTCAATAAAATGTATCATTGCAAAGTTCTTAAAATTTTTTTTTGGGAGTGACAAGTTATGATTTACTCTTTTGTTTAAGACTCTTTTGTGTACGTTGAATGTCTGTCTGATGATGCTATTATGGTACTTGCTTTAATTATCTTGCACTCTGATTTAAACGTTGATGGGCTGGAAAGACATTTGCAACTTAAAATAATAAAAATGTTTCTGTTAACTGGCTAATGATAGACAAGGGTTTTCTATCATTATACTCTGTGTAATGTTTTGAAAGCTTTTAAGAATATTTCAAAGGTCAGTCAATGTGATCATTCCATTAGAAAATTCTCTCATTTCTATTAGTTATTACTTCTAAATACATGGGAGAAAGAAGAGACATTTCA
This sequence comes from Macaca thibetana thibetana, assembly GCF_024542745.1. Lineage (NCBI taxonomy): Eukaryota > Metazoa > Chordata > Mammalia > Primates > Cercopithecidae > Macaca > Macaca thibetana. Next base: position 72,441,274 of record NC_065581.1, on the reverse strand, counting down.
AAAGCATCCTTTTGAACATTAAAAATAACAACCTTAAGCCTTTATATTTTTCCATCATTGTTCTCCTCTCAGCCTGAGAATCATTAAGTGATTAAACATAAAGTCTAAATAGCGACATCTTTAATCATACAAACTCTTTAATCTTCAATCTCAACATTTTGTCAAAATGTTCATTGGTCTTAATTCTGTCTCAGAACCTCTCATTACTTCATGGGCTCTCAATCTGTTCCTTTGTTTTACTGTCTAATGTCCATCCTTTTTGCTTTGTATTATTATAAAATCCATCTCATTCACCTCTACTTTTCTCTGATTATTTCTCTCTACTCAATCTTTTAAACAGTTTAATTCTTCCTGGGGTGCAGTTGCATGTATGCAAGGGTAGGCCAAACTTTTTTGCTGCCACTGTTGGAACTTTCCCTGTGTAGGAGGGGGCTGGGGCTGCATCACAGGTGTTCACATTTCTCTTTAGTGTCTTTTCTCTTCTGCTGGACTAGCCTGTACTGCCTCTGTATCCCTCAGGTTTGGCCAAATTTCCATGTGGCATCTCTGTGGCTTCCCTCCTACTACTTTTTACAGAAACATAATTTTTAAATATATATATATTTTTAAAATTATTTTTATTTTTTAAACTTTTAAGTTCAGGGGTACATGTACAGGTTTGTTACATAGATAAACTTGTTTCAGGGGGGTTTGTTGTACAGATCATTTCGTTACCCAGGTATTAAGCCTAGTACCTATTAGTTATTTTTCCTGATACTTTCCCTCCTTCTACCTTCAACCCTCCAATAGGCCCCAATGTGTGTGTTGTTTCTCTCTATGTATCCACGTGTTCTCATCATTTAGCCCCCAGTTATAAGCAAGAACATGTGGTATTTGGTTTTCTGTTCCTGTGTTAGTTTGCTAAGGACAATGGCCTCTAGTTCTATCCATGTCCCTGCAAAGGACATGGTCTTATTATTTTTCATGGCTGTATAGTATTCCATGGTATACATGTCCCACATTTTCCTTATCCAGTCTATCATTGATGGGGTTTTTTGTTAATTCCAAGTCTTTGATATTGTGAATAGTGCTGCAGTGGATATACGTGTGCATGTATCTTTATAATAGGATGATTTATATTCCTTGGGTATATACCCAGTAATGGGATTGCTGGGTCAAATGGTGTTTCTATTCTTAGTTCTTTGAGGAATTGTTGCACTGTCTTCCACAATGGTTGAACTAATTTACACTCCTACCAACAGTATATAGGCATTCCTTTTTCTCCAGTACCTCACCAGCATTTGTTATTTTTTGACTTTTTAATAGTAGCCATTCTGACTGGTGTGAGATGGTGTCTCATTGTGGTTTTGATTTGCGTTTCTCTAATAATCAGGGATGTTGAACTTTTTTTTGTATTATTGTTGACCACATGGATGTCTTCTTTTGAAAAGTGTCTGTTTATGTCCTTTGCCCACTTTTTAATGGGGCTGTGTGTTGTTTTCTTGTAAATTTGTTTATGTTCCTTATAGATGCTGGATATTAGACCTTTGTTGGATGCATAGTTTGCAAAAATTTTCTCCCATTTTGTATGTTGTCTGTTTACTCTGTTGGTAGTTTCTTTTGAGTTTCTTTTGCTGTGTAGAAACTCTTTAGTTTAATTAGATCCCATTTGTCAATTTTTGTTTTCATTGCAATTGCTTTTGGCATCTTTGTCATGAAATCTATGTCCTGAATGGTATTGCCTAGTTGTTTTCCAGGATTTTGACAGTTTTGGGTCTTACATTTAAGTCTTTAGTCCATCTTGAGTTAATTTTTTTAATATGGTGTAAGGAAGGGGTCCAGATTCAATCTTCTGCATATGGCTAGCCAGTTATCTGGGCACAATTTATTGAATAGGGAGTCCTTTCCCCATTGCTTGTTTTTGTCAGGGTTGTTGAAGATCAGATGGTTGTAGGTGTTCAGTCTTACTTCTGGATTCTCTATTCTGTACCATTGGTCTAGATGTCTGTTTTTGTACCAGTACTATGCTGTTTTGGTTACCACAGCCCTGTAATATAGTTTGAAGTCAGATAGCGTGACACCTCCAGCTTTGTTCTTTCTGCTTAGGATTGCCTCAGATATTCGGATTCTTTTTTGTTCCATATGAAATTTAAAATACTTGTTTCTAGTTCTGTGAAGAATCTCAATGGTAGTTTATTAGGAATAGCGGTCAATCTATAGATTGCTTTTGGCAGTATGGCCATTTTAATGATATTGATTCTTTCTATTTATGAGCATGGAATGTTTTCCATTGTCATCTCTGATTTCTTTGAGCAGTGGTTTGTAGTTCCTCTTGTAGAGATCTTTCACCTAACTAGATGGCTGTATTCCTAGGTATTTTATTCTATTATTCACAACTCCCATTGTGAATGGGAGTTCGTTCCTGATTTGGCTCTCAAATTGACTGTTGTTGTGTATAGGAATGCTAGCAATTTTTGCACATTGATTTTATATCCTGAGACTTTGCTAAAGTTGTTTATCAACTTAATAAACTTTTTGGCTGAGACTATGCAGTTTTCTAGAGGGATTATGTCATCTGCAAACAGGGGTAGTTTGACTTCCTTTCTTTATATTCGGATGCTTTTTATTTCCTTTTCTTGCTTGATTGCTCTGGCCAGAACTTCCAATCCTATGTTGAACAGGAGTGTTGAGAGAGGGCAACCTCATCTTGTGCTAGTTTTCAAGAGAAGTACTTCCAGCTTTTGCCTATTCAGTATAAACATCATTTTTGTGTGCTACATCTGATGTTTTTTTTTGAGGAGGTGATGTGTAAATTTGGGCCTTTTTACACACACTTTTTGCAGGTTGATTTGTAAAAACTTAGAACTATATCTTCTGGGAAGTTGATTCCATTGACAAATCCAGAAGTTTGATATCATCTGAAATATCTTAAAATACTTTATATTAACAGTCAAATGCATGACTATGTTCTATGTTGAGTAAGGATCACCATTTTTTAGAGGATTGATATGTGTGTGTCAATATGCATGTTATAAGTCATTGTTTCCCCTCTGTTTGGTGGCACTGTGAACATAGTTGAACTTTTTTTCTTACCCTGAAACTAGTGAAAATAAAATTGTTTAAAATTATAAGAACTTGTCATTTAAGAACTACTAAATGCTTTATCTTTCTTGGCATATTATAAAGTATCTTTTAAAGATTCCACTTTTATGATGTCATTAAGAGAGAAAAATTCCATAAAGAATTGAATGAAGCATTGATTTAACAAATATTTATCAAGTGCCTACTTTGGTACTTGAGAATGAAGACAATGAGTGAATACTAAAACCAGAATGGAAATCTTGGTTTCAGAGAAGAATTAGGCCTGAGGTGTCCCAACATTAATTTCTTCCAAATACTTTCTTATTCCATTAACTTCTCAGCAATTTGACTAAAAGCCAAGTGTCGAGCCACTTTTGGTTTGATAGGGACATGTGAAATTGGAGACTGAGGAGGGTATTGGGCAACTCTTTTCAATGTATTCAGGATTAATTTGAAGAAGGAGATTTGAAGGTCCAAACTTAAAGACTAAATTAATAAGGTTACATTTCACTGTTATTAATCACTGTCTGCTTGTAACTTTTTAGTTGTTGAGCCTCCTTCAAATTTGATTGCCGTGGAAGTCTCTTCAAAATACGTTAAGCTAAGTTGGAATCCATCTGCTAGTCCAGTGACTGGCTACAAAGTCATCCTCACACCAATGACAGCAGGAAGCCGACAGCACGCTCTGAGTGTGGGGCCTCAGACAACCACGCTCAGTGTTCGTGACCTCTCAGCAGACACAGAATACCAGATCAGTGTTTCTGCCATGAAGGGAATGACATCCAGTGAACCCATCTCAATAATGGAGAAGACTCAGCCAATGAAAGTACAAGTGGGTGAGTTAATGTGTGCATCATGTGTTTGGAATATGTGGAGGTCTGTTTGACAGAATGCCTTACTTGTTAGGACTTAGTTTTGAATGAAATATTTGCAGTAGTTTTTTTTTTTTTTTTTTTTTTTAAAGAAGCACGCTTACTAAGCAAGCTAGATATGTATATTTTAATTATGAATATGTATTGAAGTTTAATGTACATTTTTTCTCTTTACAGAATGCTCACGTGGTGTGGATATAAAAGCCGATATTGTGTTTTTGGTTGATGGCTCCTATAGCATTGGGATTGCAAACTTTGTTAAAGTTAGAGCCTTTTTGGAAGTTCTTGTAAAAAGTTTTGAAATTTCACCAAATAGGGTCCAGATTAGTCTTGTCCAGTACAGCCGGGATCCTCATACTGAGTTCACTTTGAAAAAATTCACCAAAGTGGAAGATATAATTGAAGCAATAAACACCTTCCCTTACAGAGGAGGATCTACAAATACTGGCAAAGCAATGACTTATGTCAGAGAGAAAATATTTGTGCCTAGCAAGGGATCAAGAAGCAATGTGCCAAAGGTCATGATTCTTATCACGGATGGGAAATCATCAGATGCTTTCAGAGATCCTGCGATAAAACTAAGGAATTCAGATGTTGAAATCTTCGCAGTTGGTGTGAAAGATGCTGTTCGCTCAGAATTAGAAGCTATTGCCTCTCCTCCCGCAGAGACCCATGTGTTCACAGTGGAAGATTTTGATGCTTTTCAGAGGATATCTTTTGAACTCACACAGTCTATCTGCCTTAGAATTGAGCAAGAATTGGCAGCTATAAAGAAGAAAGGTTAGTAGACTTTGAGAGTAAAAGTTATTTCTTCATGAACAAAGCATTTTGGTTTCTAAAATTGTGGATTATGTGCTTCTTCAATTCTTTTTATAGACAAGAAAAAGTAACTTTTCTACGTTATTGAAAACTATTGAACTTAGTTTACTTAGCTCTGAGATATGACTTTCTCCTGGGTATGGTTCATATTTTGGTTGGTGAAAAAGCTGTTTACTCATAAGAGTCATGAGATGTTTCTGTTCCTAGATCCTCAAACAGGTTTAGGAACAAGTTTTATCATATGTATGTGTCATTTAGAATCCAAGTCCCAAGTATGGGGTGTTCACTATGTGTTGGATACTGAGCTGGGTCCTTCAACTCAAAGGTGATGAGAATATAGTCCTGCACCTTTGGATTCTTTTTATGCATTTCCTGGATCATTTTGGGCATCGTTTGTCACATCTGGAATTTTCTTCATTTGCCTGATCTACTTTTCGATGTTTAATTAAAAGTCCCATCCCTTGAGTTTAATGTCCTTTTCAGGGATGTGGATGAAGCTGGAAACCATCATTCTCAGCAAACTAACACAAGAACAGAAAACCGAACACTGCATGTTCTCACTTATATGTGGGAGTTGAACAATGAGAACACATGGACACGGGGGTAGGGGCATCACACACCGGGACCTGTTGGGAGGGCTGGGGGAGGGATGGCATTAGAAGAAATACCTAATGTAGATGACCAGTTGATGGGTGCAGCAAACCACCATGGCACGTTTATACCTATGTAACAAACCTGCATGTTCTGCACATGTACCCCAGAACTCAAAGTATAATAATAATAAAAAAATCCCATCCTTTTCATGAAGCCTTCCTCAACTGTAACTGTCTTAGCACTATCATGCTATCACTTTCATCAGTTGGCTTTCCTATGTACTGCTTTTTTTTTTTTTTTTTGAGACAGGGTCTCACTCTGTCATCCAGGCTGGAGTGCAGTGGTGCAACCTATGCTCGTTGCAATATCTGCCTCCCCAGTTCAAGCAATTCTTGCACCTCAGCCTCCCCAGTAGCTGGAACTACAGGAGTATGCCACCATGCCTAGCTAATTTTTCTATTTTTTTTTTTTTTTTTTTTTTTGGTAAAGACGGGGTTTCATCATGTTGGCCAATCTGGTCTTGAACTCCTGACCTCAGGTGATCCACCCACCTCATTCTCCCAAAGTGCTGAGATTATAGGCATTAGCCCCCACGACCTTCCTGCTTTTTTTTTTTTTTATGGTTGTTAATAATGTTGCATTGTCTCGTTTCTCCATTTTGATTGTGTGCCCCCTAAGGATATACTGTATGTGTTAAATATTGTCTCTTTCTATGATTTGGTTTAATAACTGCTTAATTTAATAAACATTTTGTTGTTGGGAAAAATTCCTTAATTTTTACTTTGAAATATTTGAAAACCACCAAAGGTTAATATCCAAGTACCAGGGATGAATGGGAAAATGTGGATGGTTCATTTTTGGGCTGCTATGGTTTAAATATTCCAGTTGTGGGCAAGGCCATTCTATTGCTACTGCTTTAAGAATCTCAAAATTCACATTCAAATTTCATCACTCATTTAAATAGCAGAAGTTAGTATTATGGATAGTCAAGGTGAATAATCAAGATCTCTTGTTGGGTTGTAAGTTGGGGGGTGGGCTTTCTCCCAATGGTCAAATGTAGATGAGGTACTCAGTACAGTGGTCTCAATGAGCACCATTCTCCCAAATTAATATAACCCATTTTATAAACATTTAAATATTGGTTACGGTTTTGTTTTATAGATTCAAACATTTTTAACTTTTTTTTTTTTTTTTTAAATAGCTTACATCCCTCCAAAGGATCTTAGTTTTTCAGAAGTGACTTCTTATGGTTTCAAAACCAACTGGTCTCCAGCTGGAGAAAATGTTTTTTCATATCACATCACCTACAAGGAAGCGACTGGGGATGACGAGGTCACTGTGGTGGAGCCAGCATCGAGCACCAGTGTTGTTCTCAGCAACCTGAAGCCAGAGACCCTGTATTTGGTCAATGTGACTGCGGAGTATGAGGATGGCTTCAGCATTCCCCTAGCTGGAGAGGAGACCACCGAAGAAGGTGTGATGGGGGTTTCTGCCACTGTTTTTCAAAAATGAATAATTTATTGCAGTACAAAGTTAATAACCATCTGCTTTATAGTTCAGAATTGCCAATGCCTTTTTAAGGCTTGGCATCTTTTAAAGACAGCTTTTCATAAATCTTTTTAGAAAGAGAAAAATAACTTTTAAGTAAAAAACCTTAGAATTCTTTTGATGAATTTGAAGTTAAGAGACCTAGAGAACTATTGATAATTATGGAATTAACTTTTGAAATACTGCTTATCCATCATTTTTGGTCCCACATTTCAGGAATGTCATGTCTTAAATCTTTCTGAAATTGTTTACTGTACTTACGGAGTTATGGCAAATATATATATACACACGCACGTATATATGTTGGTAATAAGTATATTATCAATTAATTATATTCTTTTAAAAAGTTGTACTAAAGTATACATAACGTATTTACCATTTTAACCATTTTTTGAGTGCACATTTTAGTGGCATTAAGTACATTCACCTTGTTGTGCTACCATCGCCACCATCCATCTTTAGAACTTGTGAAACTGAAATTCTATACTCATTAAGGAATAACTCCCCATTCCCTCCTTCCCTCTACTCCTGGAAACCACCATTCTATTTTCTGTCTCTAGGAATTAGAGACAGAATTCCTTCTGATTAACTACCTTACTTGAGAGGACTCTTTCAGTACTTGTCTTGTGCCTGGATTATTTCACATCGTAAATGTCCTCAAGGTTGATCCATGTTGTAGCGTGTGTCAGAATGCCCTCTCTACTTATGATTGAATAATATTCCACTGTATGTATGCACCACATATCTTTTAAGATGGGGTTCTTACTATGTTACCCAGGTTGGCCTCATAATCCTAGGCTCAAATGATCCTCTTGCCTCAGCCTCCTGAGTAGCTGGGACTACGGGCATATGCCATGGCGCCCTGCTTCACATTTTGTTTATCTCCCTTCATCAGTGGACATTTGGGCTGCATCTACTTTTTGTGAATATTGCTGCTATGAACATGGTGTGCAAATTTTGCCAAATGTTTTAAGCAGTATTTGTTTACATATGTACTCCTTACTGGATAGAGTTGAATATATTTGGACACACTTTGTTACGTTTGACATTTAAGGGCACCAATTTAAGTTGGTTAGTGGCAGACTAAGGCAAGGCAATTATTCTTTAACATTAGCATAGCAAAGTATCACAATAGATGTCAATTGTTGTTTCCTCTTTTGACTGGGAATAGGAGGTAAAGACCCTGGGAGAATAGTGTGAGGAATTTAAGATAGTTATAAAGAAGTATTTGCTGACAGGGATGGTACATATTGGCATACTATACTGATAAAAGCTAGAGAATCTTTTTTCTCTGAAACATTTTTTCAGATAAGATTGCTATTTTTCTTTTTTTTTTCATGGTTTATGTATATTTCTTCCTGAAGGCCACCACATAAACTAAATGGCCTAAGAAGTCCTTTCATCTTATGACTTTTGTGGTCATATAAGCGAGAAGGCCATACTCAGATACTTCTGACTTTCTGATGCTTTTCCTGTAATGCCCACACTGCTACTCAATGACCCTGACCCTTTCTCTTCAGCATTTTGGGAGGGGAATGGGAAATCTGTCTCAAGAGAGGACTTGTCTCAGGGTTTTTGAGTAGAAGTCACTCCATTCATACACACTCTAGTTTTTGGTCATTGGGCTACTACAATGGAGTTGGGTAATGTCTTTTCAGTTATATTGTCTGTAATGGAATCTGGGATTTAAATTTTTTTTAGTTGATAAGAAAGTTTCCAATGTAATACTTTCATTAAGCTAACAATTATAGAGCTTCTGCTTGTGTCAGATGCTCTGCTAAATGTTTTCCATAGATTATCTCATTTAACCACTTAAATAATCCTATAAATAGTCATGTTTTGCTGCTAGGATAATCTACGGCTCAGAATTACACATCTATTAAGCTTCAGAGCTAGGATTCCAACCCATCAGTCTATCTGCTGATTTGTTCTGACTTGTTTAATCTTTTTCCTTCCAATACAAAATGAATCATGGGTGTAAGTTGGCCAAGTACCATTTCTTTCCTTCCTGGAGAGATATACTTCCTTCCTTTCTCTTCTAGAGAGATATACTTCCTTCCTTTCTTTCTCCCTGGAGTGATCTATTGATGTGTTGAATATTTAAGTAAACTTCTAAATGTCTGTGTGATACATGCCAGGCATGTTGTACGAGGCTTTCACCCCAGTGGACTGAGAAGACAAAGACCTTTAGTTCATCTTTCCTGAATATATTGTCTATAGAGACAGTTGGCCCCACTGAGCAAGAGGGTCATTTAAACATGTTTACTGAACACAAAACCAAATGATGTTCTCATTTGGGCTTAATGAAAAATGCATTTAAAATTATGAGTCTGTGGGTGTTACCCATAGTGCACCTTAGCTTCAAGATGTAGATCTAATGAGCATTCATTAGGTACCAATTCTCTGCTTGTTCCATCCTGCGTATGGTCCAATTATTCTCCAAGTCAAGTGACTATACAGATAAAAAGTTAGTGTGGGACTGACTGGATAAGACAATTTGGTTGGGTGGGTAGACATGGTAGAGCCAGGTGTTAGGTGTTATTTTCCTAGTTTCGTGAGAAAATGTAGTAAGAGTGAAAGTCTTGGCTGCTTATATTCAAAGAAATGAATTGTTTTTATTCTTGAAGTTTATAGCAGTATAAATTTAGCATTTGATAGAATATTTATTATTTTAAAAGTTTAATATTATATACATCTTTATGTAATTAAAAAATTAACAGTACTTAGTTTCTTTCTGGATATTGTAGAATTCATATTTGCTATTTTAGAGTTTAGTTAATCTCTGGCTAAATGAATGCAGAAACCGGGATGTTTGCAAATAAATTGCTCATGGATTTCTTTAGAGAAATGGTATAATTTAGTAATAAAAAAGTAATTTTTGTATTTTTCATATAAAGTCAATTTATGTTTTAACATCTGTTTTTCTTTTTTTATTTCAGTAAAAGGAGCACCTCGAAACCTAAAGGTGACAGATGAGACTACAGATAGTTTTAAAATTACTTGGACTCAAGCTCCAGGGAGAGTTTTAAGATATCGAATTATATATAGACCAGTTGCTGGTGGAGAAAGCAGAGAAGTTACCACCCCACCCAATCAGAGGAGGAGAACGCTGGAGAACTTGATTCCAGACACAAAATATGAAGTAACTGTAATTCCTGAATATTTCTCCGGACCTGGTTCTCCATTAACTGGAAACGCAGCCACTGAAGAAGGTAGAGGAAATATGCTTATCATATGGTGACAACCAAACTCTTAGACTAGAGGGGAAAATTGAGACAACTATCCAGATAAAAAACTCATGAGACACTTTGTTTCAATTATTTGAGTATGTTAGACCATAGTCCTTTTAGACTTAAGTTTAATTTTATTTTTTTTACTTAATCATGACATTATTTACTTGTGTTGATAAATTTAATTAATTAATTAATTAATTTTTTGGAGACAGAGTCTCCCTCTGTCATCCAAGCTGGAGTGCAGTGGCTCGGCTCACTGCAACCTCCGCCTCCCGGGTTCAAGCGATTCTCCTGACTCAGCCTCCCAAGTAGCTGGGATTACAGGCGCGTGCAACTACACGCAGCTAATTTTTGTATTTTTAGTAGAAACAGGGTTTCACCATGTTGGCCAGGCTGGTCTGAGACTCCTGACCTCAGGGGATCTGCCTGCCTTGGCCTCCCGGTGTGTTGGGATTACAGGCACGAGCCACCATGCACGTCAATAGAATTTAAATGCTAGGATATAGTCTCAATATTCTTTTAAAAATAATATTATTAAATGTTTCAATGTGAATTGAAGGATGGCTAAGAATTAAAAATCAAACTTCTATGCACCATTGAAATAGATTGTATTTTACTTCTTAAGAAAGATTTTTAAACATTAACTTGTTTTTCTTTAGATGGGATGATTAGGATCCCAGGATATATTCTGATGTTTGTTTGTTGAAATTATTAATGTTTAATATGTTATTTCATTGGGGGCAAAATGAGACATTCATAATTTTTTATTTTATTTCCTAGCTCTAATGTTTTTAAAATAGCAATAATAATGCTAAGAACACATTAGCAATAATGAAAAGTTACTGAGTACCTGTCTGGTGTCAGGTTCTGTACAAAGGGCTTTTCATATATTTTGTTTAATCCCTGCATAGTGTTTATGTTATTATTATCATCTCAGCTTTATAAGAGAATTAAGGCTGAGGAAATTAAATAATAAATCAAGACCACACAGCTAATAAATGGTGAATCTGAGTTTATGGATTTTACTGCCCTACTGCAGACATTTACAAGGAGTATCCATTATAGCTTGGTCTGCATCACCCTTCTCTGTCTCACTGCCTTCCCTCCCACTGCATCACTCTACCCACTCCTACTGCATTCCTCTCCCTCCTCCCCCACTGCATCACGCTCCCACCGCCCACTGCACTCCCTCCCACTGCATCACTCTCCCTCCATCCCACTGCATCTCTTTCCCTCCTCCCACTGCATCTCTCTCCTTCCTCCCACTGCATCCCTCTTACTCCCTCTCACTGCATCTCTCTCCCTCCATCCCACTGCATCTCTTCTCCTCCTACTGCATCCCTCTCCCTCCTCCCACTGCATCTCTTCCCCTCCTCCCACTGCATCTCTCTCCCTCCTCCCACTGAATCCCTCTCCCTCCTCCCACTGCATCCCTCTCCCTCCTCCCACTGCATCCCTCTCCCTCCTCCCACTGCATCCCTCTCCCTCCTCCCACTGCATCTCTCTCCCCCCCCACTGAATCTCTCTCCCTCCTCCCACTGCATCCCTCTCCCTCCTCCCACTGCATCCCTCTCCCTCCTCCCACTGCATCCCTCTCCCTCCTCCCACTGCATCCCTCTCCCTCCTCCCACTGCATCCCTCTCCCTCCTCCCACTGCATCTCTCTCCCACCCCACTGAATCTCTCTCCCTCCCTCCCACTTCATCACTCTCCCTCCTCCCACAGCATCCCTCTCCCTCCTCCCTTTGCATCTCTCTCCCTCCGTCCCACTGCATCTCTCTCCCTCCTCCCACTGCATCTCTTTCCCTCCTTTCACTGCTTCACTCTCCTCTCTTCCCCCTGCAACCTAGCTCAATAGTCTGTTCTGCTACAGAGGCTTTCTCTTTTACCTGCTTTCTTCCTCCTGTCTTCCATTGGTGAAGTGTGACTACTTCATTGTTTTTCTCTCTTGCTGAGAGTCTAGGGCTCTTTGTGCTGGGCACCATAATGTGACCCAATACCTCTTCATCTTTCTATTTTCTGGAGTAAAACTGGCTGGCTTTTATATGCTCAGTGGAGAGTGACATAGGACTCGGTTCCTTAGGAACCTTCAAAGAGGACATGACCAATCTACAAGGAAAGTCATGAAATAGCAAACATCACAGCTACAAAAAGATGGGGTGGTCCCTGGGGATTTATACCCAAGGCTGGGTCTCACTGAGCTGTTTTTTTCCTCTTACTTTTTTTCCCTCTAGGGACAGCATTATGTTTATAATTTATCATTTTTATTATATCAGAATTAGTTCCTGGGTGTTACCTTTAGATGTTCATAGCATTACACTGATTAACTGTTTTTACTGAAGATTTCTTAAAGGAATTAAAGTCTGCATTGTAATACTAATCAACATGTATACATTTTATAATGCTTTCTTCCACTTTTAAGGAAATACAGGGAAACTATCTTATAGGAAATATTCTAACATGAAATATTTTACTTGGAAGATTTTAACCTTTGTAAAAACAGAAAAGGGACTGGATATCTTTCCCCTTGTTTCTACTAACATATAGGGTCTGATTTAGCTTTGTTGGCTAGTAAACAGTAAAAATTGTCATAGTCTCACCCAGGGTATAAATTTGTTGTAGTGCACATGCATATGTAAAGTAACGAAATGTTTTTCAAGTCATTTTATTAAATAATGGGTTTTGATGATGTTGTCATTTTTTAATGAAGTTAGAGGGAATCCAAGAGACTTAAGAGTTTCTGACCCTACGACGTCTACTATGAAATTATCTTGGAGTGGGGCACCAGGAAAAGTGAAACAGTATCTCGTCACATATACCCCAGTGGCAGGGGGTGAAACTCAAGAGGTCACTGTGAGGGGAGATACAACCAATACGGTGCTGCGGGGATTGAAGGAAGGGACACAATACGCCTTATCTGTGACAGCCTTGTATGCGTCTGGGGCTGGAGATGCCCTCTTTGGTGAAGGAACAACACTTGAAGGTAATTACCATCATATTTTCTGAAAATCTAGGAACTTGTTTGCGGTGCTGCCTCTAGGAAGCTTAAAATGTTTTCAGAGAATGAATCTAGAAGTGTGCAATCCTTTCTCTTAAAAAGAATATATATTGAAAAATAAATAACCATAAAGCTATCTGTTATTCAGAGATGTAGAATGTAAGCAGCTGAAAAAATTAAACTTGATTAAGAAGTGCCTTGGGGAGCTGGATGCATAATAAGGCCAAAGAAATGTGTTTATAATTCCATGGGTTGGTTGAAAGGAGAATAGGTGTATGACATTCAGAGGGGGAAGGGACCTTGGGAAACATCTATGTAAAAAGGTTTGGATTGCCCAAGTTTATGCAGCTAGTTCTATCTTTCTGGTCCAGATAGGAACCATTTTCTGACTTCCATTCAAGTGCTCTTTTCATTCACCATGCATAAAAGCTCAAGAAATATAAGAACCCAAGTTTCTATTTGTTTTCTACATAATTTCTGAAATTCCATTCTGTATTAAATGTTCAAAGTGATTGTGATAAAGTGCTTAGTAAGAAACATCAGCAATACTGGAGCGGTTTCCTTGGCTCTTTAGAGTTAATTGTCAGAGACCTTTACATTTTTTAGGATCTTTTGAGATATAATCACAGCTCAGGTTTAACTTAACACAGCTACTACATGAATACTGTAAGGGAGAGAAAATACACATCTAATTAAACCGCAATGAGAATGGATTGTAATGCTAAAAATCTCATGAGGTTGACTCAGTCCTATAGTTGGGGGCCTACATGGACTATCAGCAATAGCTTTCCTTCTCTTTATCATTATATTTTATATGGCTTATTTTAAATGATTATAGGAAGAAAAGGAATCTGAAGTATCTTCTAATATGAAATCACAGTGACTAAGCAAAATATCCATCAAAGCTGTTGGATCCAGGAGCTTGGAAGGTTGTAGATATTGTAATTAATGAGACAGGACATACAATAGGCAGTTCTTAGAAACTTCAAGACTTAAGAATGAAAAACAAATAATTTAAAAATACTAATCAAAATAGTAGTGATTGGCCAGGCATGGTGACTCACGCCTGTAATCCCAGGACTTTGGGAGACTGAGGCGGGTGGATCACCTGAGGTCAGGAGTTTGAGACCAGCCTGGCCAACATGGTAAAACCCTGTCTCTACTAAATACAAAAATCAGCTGTGCATGGTGGCGCATGCCTGTAATCCTAGCCACTTGGGAAGCTGAGGCAGGAGAATGTCTTGAACTCGAGAGGAGGAGGTGGCAGTGAGCTGAGATTGTACCATTGCACTCCAGGCTGGGCAACAAGAATGAAACTCCATCTCAAAAAAAAAAAAAAAAAAAAAAATAATAATAATGATAGTGATCAAGAGTTAAATTTCCATAGTCCATGAAATCTGTTTCTAGAAAAAGATTTAAATGAAAGATTAGGTACCAGTGTGTAAATTACTTACAACTAGAAGAGACCTGGTTGTACTACTTAGCTGTGTGACCTGGAGTAAACCTTTAACCCCTCTGGGCCTTAGTTTATTCATCTATAAAGAAGGGATGATTATCCTCCCTCTTTCCTCCCAGAGTTATTGTTGAGATCAAACGGGAGAATGTAAGTGAAACTCATTGGAAACTGTGAAATACTATATGTCTACAAAATTCATCAAGAGGACATAGCTTATTAACTTTAGATCTGATATCTAAAAGCCTCTTGGTATACTGAGGGTTGGGGGGGTTGGATTGGTTCCAAGACCCCTGCATATACCAATATCCGCTGCATATACCAAAGTCCTCTCATACTCAAGTCCTGCAGTCGGGCCTATGGAACCTGTATATATGAAAAGTCGGCCTCTGCATATAGATGGGTTTTGCATCCTGTGAATACTGTATTTTTTGTCTGCATTTGCTTGAAATAAATCTGCATGTAAGTGGACCCTCACAGTGCAAACCCATGTTGTCAACTGTATAGCTTTAGTATTTCAAATATAATCGGTGACACAAAAGTTTTGGAAAAAATAGTAGAAACAGAAATTGCCTTAAATACACAGACATAATCCAAACAACAAAAGCATGTGATCTTTACAATCTGGGGCAACATCCAGAATTTTGGAGAAATTTGTCCTTTTCTTTGGACCTTTTGAAGTTCTGTTTCTCCATATGCTTTCCACGAGCTTTTAGCATAGGTTGCTCATAAGATATTTTTGGAGGACAAACTTTCACTCTTTATTTTTTACAGGATAGATATAGATTGTATTTGTGAACATTTCTTCTTTATAAGGAGTATCTTGGAAATAATTTAATAGTTTTTCTTCTGGTTGTGCCTTTTAACCTTCTCGTATTCATTTGTGCTTCCTTGCTTAAAAAAATATGTATGTATATTTATGCTCAGGAAAAATTTCCCAATTTTAAAAATTAAGGCATTTTTTGCCAAGAATAATATATTAAAAATTGCATTTAACAAAATGTACTTTTTAATTTTACAGGAAGCACATTCTACTAGGCTGTGATTTTTGTAAGCCAGATGTATAATTTGTTTATAATATTATATCTCTTCACAAGTGGTATCGAAAATCTATCAACTTGTATGCATGTGCGAGTGTACACACACACGCGTGTCTTTGATCAGAAACAATCTCTAAGGGAAATACATAGATAGTAAAATAAATTTTAAAAGCTATTGTTTTCTATTTCCTGAGAAGAAGGAAAGCTAGATAATTTGTCAGCTTGCTTAAAAAATACAGTTAATTCCTAACTAAATTGTAATAATTTACAACGGACATTTTGTTCATTTATGCTAAAGCGCTTTACTGCAGTGAAGGATTAACAAAAGGGCCTCCAGCCTGATTTTGTTAACATATTTATCCCATTGCATTATGTGTGGTAAACTTGACAAATATGTGAAAGCATAGTTGTGACTAAATGAAAATAGTAGAAGATTTTTGCCCCTGGTTATTCCATTTCATTTTATTGTATTAACTCAGCCAAATCCACATACCATATACAGGAATAGGATATGATGGTAAATGCAGGGAGTGGAAAGCCCAGAAACAGAGCCAGGCAACTGCTTTTGAGGGCTGCTGTTTTTCTAATCTGTTTTTCTCTTGGGAGAGGAGGTGGTAAGAGCAGAACTTGAAGGAATGTTTCCTTTATCCAGAGGCATGGTGTCAGCCGGCAAGAGCATTCTGTAGGTTGGGCATCTTATAGATTACTTCAAATGCGTTATGACTCTCAATTCAAAAGGAAAGAAAGTTGTTGTTATTTTGTATTTAAAAAAATATGTAGTGTGGTCTACAACCATCCCTAACTTGAATCTGTTTCCTACTACTTTTTTTGAAACGCAGCCAATGATCAGAAAATTCCCCTGTTGCTGGAAGAGAGATTTATTAGCATTGGCGTTGGGGAAGTTCATGGTTGGCTGTAGTACTGTAGGCAATAGAGTCACAAAGGCAGAGTTTATTACTATTTCAGATCCAAACTTCAGAGGAATGTGAGCACACGTCATTAAGTTTGATTTACATGGTTTTTCCCCCCCATTGTTGTTGTTGTTAGAGCAGTTAGACAATATAATTACGAAAACACTACTGTATATGTAATCGCACTTCAAGTCTTGAAAGAACCTTTAATTGCCGCTGTTAGTGCTTGGAGGAAAATCTGTTTTTATAAATCTCTCAATAAATAATGCCCATTTTAATTCAGAGATTTACCACAAATGAATGAGAATTTCAGTTTGATAATAATATGTTTTCTTGTTAAATTTTTGAGTGTTTTTTTTTGGCTACGGAAAATATGACTTTTTAGAATTTCCTTTGTTTCAGTTGCTGTAGCAACCTGCCAACGTCCTAGATATGAATGGCTTCCTACAGATCAAACCAAGTGTATTCAGTTGACATTTTGTTACAATGAGGTTTTTAGCACATCTCAGGAATTCTGCATGATGTTGAGTAACATGAGGCCCTTAAAGATGGACTAAACAAGGCCTCTGTGTTTTCACTGATTTACTGCTGTCTCATAATTTGAAAAATCATACATTCTGGGTAAAATAACGCTGACGTTGCCAGGGAACTTTAGCACAGTCACCAAACAGTAATTTCTATTTCCTTTTCCTGTGAATTAATTGCTTGTCAGATAAAAATTGAAATCAATGTGGAGAGGTAATAATTATGGAAGAAACACTTTTTTGCTCAAGCCAACTTTGAAGTTGAATGGTGATTTAATTGCTAAGATGTTTTTAAGAACTGTGTATAGCTTAAAGTAGCGGAGTTAACTTATCAATAGTGAACTTTGTCCTTTGGAATGGTGGCTCTGATTCATTGGTTGTAAATCAAATGTATTTCCACATGAACAATATCCAGAAGCAGATCTTCTGTATTGCTGTGGAAAGTTGGATGACTTTTGAGCTGAGCTCTAACGGAAAAGACAAATTGATTTAGAAGAGAGTTTACATTACATTTTCAATTTAACTTCTATTTTTGAAAGTGGTATATGAAACTCAATGAAAGCTGGCTGGAACAATCTATAAGATGAAATACAGTTTTATTTCATGATGATTAATTTTTCATGTATCATTGGCTAATTTGTGTTATAATTATATTTGAATTGGATGATAATTTGCTTTTCAGAAAGAAAATGGAAAAGGGGTAAGGAAACATAGGAAAGTTACTTAAATGAGGCATTATTTCTTTGGCTTGGTATGTGGAAAAAAGCAGTGTAGGAATCAACTCCTTCAGGATGTTCAGATCATAAGAAGTAGACCTGTCTGAATGACTTACCACAGCAGCAGCACGGAGACACATGCAAGCACACACTAGAAAAATGACTTTTGAATAGATGTAACTAAGCTTTATAATAAGGACAGAAATGCTGAGTAGCCAAATTTCAAAACCTGATAGAGTTTTATACCTTTAAACTTATGACATTTATACCTATACTGGTACTATGCTAGGAAGAATAAAGTGTAAGGGAAACTGTCAAGATAGAATCAAAGGAATGGGAATAAAGGAATATCATCATTGTAGATGATGACTTGCTTGAAATGATTGCCAGAATTTCTATTACCAGAGATAAAATTAATAGAGAGAACACAGACATATATCCAGAACAGAAGAGAGCAAGTAGTATGAGACTAAATATTATTCAAAAAAACCCTAAACAAATCCCAGCACCATAACACACATATTTGTAAACCCTGGGGCACAGAAGAAAGAGGAGGACCTCAGAAGGGAGGGAGCCTCTGCTAGAGCAAAAGTAGATCTAGGTTCAGGGAAAGGTAGTGACTACATGGCAAAACGTCTACTAGGGTTGCTTTCTGTTCACTGCCACTGTTTCTATGCTTTCTCCTTTTGAGGAGCAGTAACCTCTCCCGGAGATGGCCTACAGACTAGTCTTCTCACATCTTTACTTCTCACTCTCTCTTTCCTATTCCCTCTTAGGGACTCTAAAAAGGGACTCTTGCCTAAACCCAATATAACCAAACTAAACCAAAACAAGTCAGATAATTTCTTCCTGTAGTTACTGATGTCTGGAGCTCCTTAGATTCAGGACAAAAATGACAATGTATTGAACCAAGTAAATGCCTTGCTAGGTAACACTTAGAACTTCATTCATTTGAAAATGTGCTCAGCTCTTCAACAAGAGGCCATTTCCTGTTTCAGAGCCATTTCCTGTGTGTTCAGAGCCATTTCCTTTTGAGACAAGGTGGAGGGGAGAAGAGAGCAGTGAATATCCCACATGTGTCCATGGAGATGTGATAAAAAGCTTAAATCATCTCCTCTGTTCTCTGAGGGTCAGCCTTGAGATTATTTTTCCACCTAAAGCAGTGATTTTCTGTACATGGCAATATAACCACACAAAATACAAACCATCCAGCAGTCCTATAGAGCATCATGTGTGTAATGATTTTGACCAGTTTACTTTCACCATACCTGTCTTTATTTTGAAGGAGCACTGCTTCTATGTGAAAGCAGATTTGAGGTTCCTTCCCACACTGACCCAGCATACCTCCCTAATAAATGCTTCTCTAGACCTCAGAGAGGAGAAGTAGAAAGAAGAGCAAAAAGGGGGAAAGAATAAAGAATTGTAGAGGTTTTGGAATCACAGGGCAGATTTAAAAGATGTTTAGAAAGCACCAGTACTTAGGTGCATCCCCAAGTATTCCAATCTAATTGATTTGGGTAGGGTCCAGCCTTTGGTTTTTCAGGCAATTCTGTTTATCGATTCAAGTCCAGTCCAATTATTTTGCTGCTGTGGGCCCCAAGGCCCCAGGAGGTGACATAGGCTGTTGATGACCTGCTCAGATGGTTGCACACCTGGCCCCAAGACAAGTTCGGCCACTTGCCAGTTTCCATCCTGCCAACTGTACCACAGGGCGCAATCCACTTGCTTCATTTTTTGGTAATATAATGTTTGGCCAAACCAAGATCTCATGTTTTAAAAATTCAAGGGCTATACATTTACTTGTCATGAGTACAACTTATTCTCAAAATTCCTGGTTGTAACATAACAGATAGAATAGTCAGCCCTCCTCCCTAAAAAAAATTATCAATGTGTTTGGGGAGCAGTATAGATTTAATATTTAGGAATATTCCTATCAAACTGACTGATTGACATGTAAGAAACCCATATGAAGCAGCTTATCTTCTCAATTGTGGTGTCTGATTGAACTATCTTTCTCCTTTCTTTGGAGTCTATGTTGCTGTGTCACTAACATGGAATGTTGTAGTGACAGTGCCTGCCTTTATATACCACAGAGAGAAACTACAATTTTTAGTGAGTTTTTTCTGAGACTGAGAACTTACTCAGTGTTCACTCAAAATAGTGTTGTCATGCCATTAATTAGAGCTTATAAATATTCTTTAGTTGATTTTTAATTTGCATCTTAAAAATTGCTGTTGTAGATTATTTTTAGAATATTGATAAACCTTGGGAAAGGTCTTCATTGCATTTTACTAATATTTTGTTCTAGTTTTATAGTCTTGAGACTGTTAAAATAGTTCATTAAAATCCACAGGGAGACAAGTCTTGTGATCTTAGATCCTTTTGTTTTAAGCCCAGAAATATCTTTGTGAATGTATTTTTGCTTCAACCACAATTCTCTTCCTATTATTTTTCTCACAGTGAAATCATTAGCCTGTGTTTATGAGATTGATGTCTGTTGTCATGGAAATAAACAATGTCACAAATTTAGCGCTGTAGAAAGAAAAATAGGTTGAGAAGCAAAACCTTTGGGAAAAATAAAAGTTGAAATTGTTTTAAAACCACCCCAGTGTTAATTGGAAAGATAATTCCCACATTCTAGTTAACCTTATTTGTCTGATACTTTTTTGAAACGTCATTAATGCAGCTCATTTAAATGCAAAATTGCTTTCAAACAAGGTCATTTCACAATAGCTGTTCCTGACTACAATTGAGGAAATTTAGAAGAAAAGGCACATATTGAAAATGGTGTATATCAAGCAAACAAAAAACGTGCTGTACATTTAAAACTTACAGACTAGTTGTTGGGATATCGATTATCAAAACAGATAAAAAACAAAACAAAGAAACCCACAACCAAACCAAATAAAACAAACAGTTTAAAATAGTACTTTTATATTCCAAGTAGAGAAAAAATAAAGGTGTATGACCATTTACATAGTAAAGACACCTAAAGAAGACTTTCAAATGGGAATTAGCCTCAAGAGCTGAGGGAAAAAATTCAATGTGCTCTTAAAAATAAGTATTCTTTGTTGCAGTGAAATATGTAACTAATTTCCTTCCAGGGATGAAATGTGCTGTCAGCAGTTAAAGTTATTTTTAATGGAGTTAGAATTTTCCATTTGGGCTTGGGGTCTGGTAGGCTGCCCAGCTTCTGTTTCATTTATTTTTTCCCCTCTAAATCCAAGCATATATGATATGTTTTTGTCCACCTAGATTTCTTTTTCATTCATTGTTACCTTTACGTTTTGTGTTGAAATTTAATTGTTAAATTATGACTACTTTTAAGATATTCATTTTTACTCTTTGAGTTAAGTAAAATAATAGTTTTTAAAATTCTTTTAAGAGCAATATATATCATTTGCATGAACATACAACAATTACTGGTAAGACGTATGCTGGGAAGCAGAGAGTTTTGTATTTATGTCATACTGTGGCATAAAGCCTAGTAAAGGTAGCCAATATAAAGCGACCTGTATATTTATCTTACATCTAAAATGTGGAGAGTGAGGGTTTTACTGAAAGATATCTGTGCCTCCTATTAAGTTGAGGTTTCCATATTTTTCCACTTGGGTTGTATGTTTTTTGAATGAAAGAACCAAAATTTAGTAGCAGACATTTTTGATCAGCTAGAACAAGTGGTATGTTTTATTTTGGTGACTAATCACTTTTAAGTTTTCCAGAAGAATTGGTTGTTTTAGTTTTGTTAGGGTTAAGCTATATTGAAAGTTTGCACTGCTACTTTTTAAACTTCATGAGCAAATACAAGTTTCACCAAGAAACAGTTGTTGGAATTAAGTTTTGTAAGTGATATGAGATTGTTGCAGTTGTTGTAAATCATGCATTGAAAATGAGTTTATTTAAATTAGATCAGAGAGGAAAAGATCATGGTAACAAAATAAAGATCTTTGTGAACAATGGGCCATGCCACAAGGCCAACTAAAATGTGATAAAATTCTGGGACTTAGATACAGTTTTTTTCCCTTGGAATTTTTTTTTTTAAAGACAAATACTTCCTCAAATTTGGATGTCAAACTTGTCCTGAAGGATAAGATTATCTAAGTAGGCATATGGGGGCAAGGCTAAGAGGTAGAAATCAAATATAATTCTAAAGTTTTATTGCATCAATCTATTCCACTGACAGAATAGGATGGACAACTCAGAAAGAAGAAATGGGCAATTTTAGACAAACTGAGTTTGAGTCCAGCAAGTCAGAATCTCTACCAGGATCAATGAATATTAATACGTAAATAACTACTAGATATTTTTAAAAAAGATTCCCTTTTAATTTCTGTTCTAGAACGTGGTTCTCCTCGAGATTTAGTTACTAAAGACATCACTGACACATCAATTGGGGCTTATTGGACATCTGCTCCAGGAATGGTTCGCGGTTACAGGGTCTCATGGAAATCACTTTATGATGATGTTGACACTGGAGAGAAAAATCTTCCTGAAGATGCAATCCATACTATGATAGAAAATCTGCAGCCAGAGACCAAATACAGAATTTCAATATTTGCCACTTACAGCAGTGGAGAAGGAGAACCTTTGACTGGAGATGCCACAACTGAATGTAGGTAACATTATGGGTGTGTTTGGGTGTGTGTTGGTGCTACCCAATAGTTATCAGCTCAAGTGACAATGCAGTTTAATCACTTGAATTTTTTTTCTTTACATGATAAATGAAGTCTGAGGAATTAGGATCTTTAAAGAATTTGGCTTTAATTCCGAGTAGGTATCTAAAAATATATCAAATTTGGAAATATCAAATCTCTTTCCACTACCTATATTTGTCTTTTTTCCTGGTGCAATGATTGACTAAGTAGAATACCCAACTACTAAAAAGACCAGAAGCTATGAAGTGAAGAGAATTCAGCCACATTTGTAAAGCTGCATGATCTTTGTCAAGAACTTAACCTTCTTTGTGCCTCAGTTTCCTAATCTGTAGAATGCAGATAATAAATCTTGTCTCTTAGAGTTGTGAGGATTATATAAAATAACAGTATACAAAGCAGTCAGCATGGTACCTAGCCACTTAGAGATGATTGATAAATGATGGGTGGCTATTGAAACTATGATTATCATACAACCAAGACTTAACTTAGTTCTCTTTCTTTTCTTTCTTTTCTTTCTTTCTTTCTTTCTTTCCTCCCTCCCTCCCTCCCTCCCTCCCTTCTTTCTTTCTTTCTTTCTTTCTTTCTTTCTTTCTTTCTTTCTTTCTTTCTTTCTTTCTTTCTTTCTTTCTTTCTTTCTTTCTTTTTCTTTCTTTCTCTCTCTCTCTCTTTTCTTTCTTTCTTTCTTTCTTTCTTTCTTTCTTTCTTTTCTTTCTTTCTTTCTTTTTCTTTCTTTCTTTCTTCCTTCCTTTCTTCCTTTCTTCCTTCCTTCCTTCCTTCCTTCCTTCCTTCCTTCCTTCATTCCTTCATTCCTCTCTCTCCCTCCCTCCCTCCCTCCCTCCCTCCCTCCCTTCTTTCCCTTCCTTCCTTCCTTCCTTCCTTCCTTCCTTCCTTCCTTCCTTCCTTCCTTCCTTCCTTCCTTCCTTTCTTTCTTTCTTTCTTTCTTTCTTTCTTTCTTTCTTTCTTTCTTTCTTTCT
This sequence comes from Macaca thibetana thibetana, assembly GCF_024542745.1. Lineage (NCBI taxonomy): Eukaryota > Metazoa > Chordata > Mammalia > Primates > Cercopithecidae > Macaca > Macaca thibetana. The sequence continues at coordinate 72,417,878 of NC_065581.1, read as the reverse complement.
TTCTTTCTTTTTTTTCTTTCTTTCTTTTCTTTCTTTCTTCTTTATTCCTATTATATTTGGTAAGGTCAAATCAAAAGTCCATTCAATTTTCTGGTGGCTCAGATTTACCTCAATCTCACTAATATTCTTTTTTTTTTTTTTTTTTTTTTTTTTTGGTAAATAATTATGAATGACCTATCATAATCACCTGGCTGGTGAAGGATGTGTCAGGATATCTTTTTTTTTTTTTTTTTTTTTGAGATGGAGTCTGGCTCTGTTGCCCAGGCTGGAGTGCAGTGGCGAGATCTCGGCTGACTGCAAGCTCCGCCTCCTGGGTTCACGCCATTCTCCTGCATCAGCCTCCGGAGTAGCTGGGATTACAGGCGCCTGCCACCGCGCCCGGCTAATTTTTTGTATTTTTAGTAGAGACGGGGTTTCACCGTGGTCTCACCGTGGTCTCCATCTCCTGACCTTGTGATCCACCCGCCTCAGCCTCCCAAAGTGCTGGGATTACAGGCGTGAGCCACCGCGCCCAGCTTGTGTCAGGATATCTTAATTCACTTTCCTGAAAGCTTATTTGTTTGAGTGATAATGATGTGTTAGTGTAGGTTCAACAGTTGTAACAAATGTACCACTTTGGTGAAGGATGTTGATAATGGGGGAGGCTGTGCATGTGTGGAGGTGGGAAAGGGGACATGGGAAATCTCTGTACCTTCTGCTCAATCTCTGTACCAAAACTGCTCTAAAACAATATAAAATCTATTAAAAACAAACAATTGAAACCAAACCAAACCAAACCAAACCAAATGTCATTTGTTAAGCATGGGCATTTCTAAGCATTTGTAGGAGAAAACTTTAATCCTTTTGTTTTGGGAAGGTTTTAGGAAAAGGAGAAAGAATGGGCATTCATGCATTTCCTTCTATAAAAAAGAAGTAGAGGAATTTGGTGATTTTTCTGGCAAAGGAAGAGAGAGGGAGAAGTGCCATGAGCAATTTCAGTTAAGTCCTATATCCTGATTTTAAGTTGTCCTTAAACTAAAATCTTTGTGTCTAAGTTCATTTTCTTTTTATCATTTGCAAGCTCAGTTGGATGTTCAAGTTTAAATTTGTATCTTAATTCACCAGAGTTTAAAAAATCAACTTCTTTACAGGAAATTTAAATATGTGAGAAGACATAGTTCTCAGATATTCACATGATTGGTAGTAAATTAAATCTTGTGTCTGGAATATATTGGCTGATGTAGTTTAAGAACGTGGTAGAAATTCATTCTCTATTTTTGAGGAAATTCACTTGTAAAGAGAAGCTGTATTGTAAACTTAGGTCACATATGACACATAGAGCTGAATTTATTTGTAGGAGTAAAGATACAGTTCATGTGGCTGAGAAATTATAAAAGTATATGTATTTAGAGGGATTTTTTTTCTCCAAAAATTATCCTCCATTTTGTCTTTTTCCAAAAAGTTGGAGGCTTCAAATAATTGTTTGGAATTTAAAATATCTACAAGAGATGTGTTGTCGCTGAAAGCAAATATGGTGGCAGAAACTAAATAAACCTCTGTATCTCAGAAGATGAGCATCTAAGAAATTTTCAATATTTCTTGGCTAATTGGTTGATTTAAACATTGATGAACAGAAAGGCCTATTTTTTTCCCAAGTTAACTTTTTTTAAATTATACTTTAAGTTCTGGGGTACACGCGCAGATCGTGCAGGTTTGTTACATAGGTATACATGTGCCATGGTGGTTTGTTGCACCCATCAACCCATCACCTACATTAGATATTTCTCCTAATGCTATCCCTCCCCTAACTCCCTACCCTACTACAGGCCCTGGTGTGTAATGTTCCCTTCCCTGTGTCCGTGTGTTCTCATTGTTTAAGTCCCACTTATGAGTGAGAACATGCGGTGTTTGGTTTTCTGTTCTTGCGTTAGTTTGCTGAGAATGATGGTTTTCAGCATGATCCGTGTCCTTGCAAAGGACATCCTTTTTTATGGCTATGTAGTATTCCATGATGTATATGTGCCACATTTTCTTTATCCAGTCTATCATTGATGGGCATTTGGGTTGGTTCCAAGTCTTTGCTATTGTGAACAGTGCCACAATAAACATACGTGTGCATGTGGATTTATAGTAGAATGATTTATAATCCTTTGGGTATATATCCAGTAATGGAATTGCTGGGTCAAATGGTATTTCTAGTTCTAGATCCTTGAGGAATTACCACACTGTCTTCCACATTGGTAGAACTAATTTACACTCCTACCAACAGTGTAAAAGCATTCCTACTTCTTCACATCCTCTCCAGCATCTGTTGTTTCCTGGCTTTATAATGATTGCCATTCTAACTGGTGTGACCTAGTATCTCATTGTGATTTTGATTTGTATTTCTCTAATGACCAGTGATGAAGAGCTTTTTTTCATATGTTTGTCGGTTGCATAAATGTCTTCTTTTAAGAAGTGTCCATTCATATCCTTCGCCAAATTTTTGATGGGGTTGTTGGTTTTTTCTTGTAAATCTGTTTAAGTTCTTTGTAGATTCTGGATATTAGCCCTTTGTCAGATGGATAGATTGCAAAAATTTTTTCCCATTCTGTAGGTTGCCTGTTCACTCTGATGATAGTTTCTTTTGCTGTGCAGAAGCTCTTTAATTAGATCCCATTTGTCAATTTTGGCTTTTGTTGCCATTGCTTTTGGTGTTTTAGTCATGAAGCCTTTGCCCATTCCTATGTCCTAAATGATATTGCATAGGTTTTCTTCTAGGGTTTTTATGGTTTTAGGTCTTACATTTAAGTGTTTAATCTATCTTGAGTTAATTTTTGTATAAGGTGTAAGGAAGGGATCCAGTCTCAGCTTTCTGCATATGGGTAGCCAGTTTTCCCAACACCATTTATTAAATAGGGAATCCTTTCCCCATTTCTTGTTTTTGTCAATTTTGTCAAAGATCAGATGGTTATAGATGTGTGGTGTTATTTCTGAGGCCTCTGTTCTGTTCCATTGGTCTATTTATTATACTTTAAGTTTGTGGTACCAGTACTTTGCTGGTTTTGTTACTGTAGCCTTGTAGTATAGTTTGAATTCAGGTAGTGTGATGCCTCCAGCTTTGTTCTTTGTGAGTAGGATTGTCTTGGCTATACGGGCTCTTTTTTGGTTCCATATGAAATCTAAAGTTTTTTTCTAATTTTGTGAAGAAAGTCAATGATAACTTGATCAGGATAGAATTAAATCTATAAATTACTTTGGGCAGTATGGCCATTTTGACAATATTTATTCTTCCTATCTACAAGCATGTAATGTTTTTCCATTTGTTTGTGTTCTCTCTTATTTCCTTGAGCAGTGGTTTGTAGTTCTCCTTGAAGAGGTCCTTCACATCCCTTGTAAGTTGTATTCCTAGGTATTTTATTCTCTTTGTAGCAATTATGAATGGGAGTTCACTCATGATTTGGCTGTTTGTCTGTTATTGGTATAGAGGAATGCTTGTGATTTTTGCATATTGATTTTGTATCCTGAGACTGAAGAAGTTGCTTATCAGCTTAAGGAGATTTTGGGCTGAGACGATGGGTTTTTCTAAATATATAATCTTGTCATCTGCAAACAGAGACAATTTGACTTCCTCTTTTCCTAATTGAATACCCTTTATTTCTTTCTCTTGCCTTATTACCCTGGCCAAAACTTCCAATACTATGTTGAATAGGAGTGGTGAGAGAGGACATCCTTGCCGTGTGCCGGTTTTCAAAGGGAATGCTTCCAGTTTTTGCCCATTCAGTATGATACTGGCTGTGGGAAGCCTCTTTTGAAGAAGGAGCAGGCTTGGCAGGAATGAAGTGTTCATTTTTAGGTCGCGGTTGCCCTTCCATATTCTCAGGTTCCACATGTGCAAAAGTAACCAACTGCTGATAGACAGTATTTTTTAAAAAGCATTAAGAAATAACAATACAACAATAAATAATAATGCTAATAAATATATAGTATAATCATTATATGACATTTACATTGTATTATAAGTAATCTAGAGATGATTTGAAGTTCAGCAGGGTCTTGAATAATATCATAACATTGATGAGAAAAAAGAATTGATTCCTGGTGTGGGTCACTATCTGTGTGGAGTTTGCACATCTTCTCCATGTTTATGTGGGTTTCCTCCAGGTACTCTAGTTACCTCCCACATCACGTTAGGTGAACTGGCACGTCCACATGGTCCCAGTCTGAGTGAGTGTGGGGGTGTGTGTGTGTGGGTGCCTAGGATGGGGTTCTCCCTTTTGCCCTGAGCTACTTGGACAGGCTGTGTCCACTGTGATCCTTAACTGGAATAAATGGGTGAATAATTATGTTACTGGTTTTCATTTGTCTTTCTGAAATGTATATAGAGCTCACACATACGTCAGTGTTTTTTATTGAGAAGTTTGGTGATGTTTTTGTGATCAGAAATATGATGTAGGAACTTAACTCTTGTTTATATCAATTAACCTCTGGAAAATTGGTTTCCTTATGTCAGTTGTACAAAGTTGCAGTTTCCAAGAAATTATTTAACAACATTAGGTGAGGACTTACTGTATTAGGGAGGATGTGCATAGGTTTGTGTGAATACTACACCATTTTACATCAGGAACTTGAGCATGTGAGGATTTTAGTTTCTATGGGAGATCCTGAAACCAATCTCCCATGGATACCAAAGGGCAACTGTATGTGAAAACTGCTGAAATGTCTAAGTAAATAAGAAAGAAGTCATGGATTTTTCTTTGTTCTACCATCATTTTGTTGTTGTTAGAAAGTATTTTCAGAAATCTGAGTGAGATCTGCTGTTTAGGTGGTAGAGGAATCCTAAGGTGTGGATAACTCAGCAGAACTCCTAGCCTACGCTCCTAGAGTTTCGCATATGCTTCCAAGAGGGCATTCTGGGAACGTCTTTAAGATTGCTTTCACCTGAAACTCAGGGACATGGTATGCAGACTGTTGATACAATGAAATGAATACATTGATAAATGAAAATCATGAATTGGGGTTAGAAAGCCAGCAGAAGGGACACTTTCTAGTGCCCTTCTAATTTATGGCAGCTGGCTTAGCAGTGGTACAGTGGGTGTTTGAAAGTTTCTCATGATAGTTACTAACACATGAAAAGAACTTACAATGTGAGAGGGTGTAACAGCATTTAATGGCGTGTGGTATCCAATCAATGATGTAAAAATTCTTACTCTTTGGTTATGGGAAACCAACAAGGGTTTGTTTTTTTTTCTCCCTAAAATCCAGTTTACTATTAAAACTAGGATGAGATATGCTGTACTGTATTTCATTTCCGTTTCTTCATTTTAAAGAGTTAATTAAAAGGCAGGAATGTAAGTGAGGTCATTAAGGCATATCAAGGTATGACATATCACTTTTGGCTGTTATTAATATGTTTAAATTTTGAAACATGTTAAAGCTTGGTATCCCATTTTTTTGAAACTTAAGTTTCTTTTTAAATCAATATTCATAAAATTTAACTTTTTATTTTTCTAAATTCTGAGTTGTGTGAAATTGGTTTAAAAATTTTGTAAGAGAGACAATGTCTTGTTCCACTGAGTAAAAATGTAAGAGATGAAACAAAAGATGAGAAAACGTACTGTAGGGGGGCGGAGCAAGATGGCCGAATAGGAACAGCTCCAGTCTCCAACTCCCAGCGCGAGCGACACAGAGAAAACGTACTGTAGCACAACCACTTCTAGAAAACTGTTAGACACCCATCAACTTATTTGATATTTGTGACAACTGGTAATGATAATAATCCAAATAGATTATTTTTCTATATACTATTCTTTCTTGTACTATTTTCAGACCTCCAGGTAAAGTCTTTAGATTTTTTTGTTTGGAAATACATATATATATGTTTATATCATATATATTTTTATATAATAATATATATTTTATATATATGTAAACTTTTTTCCTTTTAATAGTTCACTTACCTGGAGAATAATAACAGCGAATTGATGATTAATCTAAATAAATTTTAGTATTTCCAGAAAATAATGGACTTTGCTGAGAGTTCTCTTAGTTTCTTTAAATCTAAAAATAAAAATTGCAGCCAATATAATTTTGATTGAAATTATATTTTTTCATCTCTCAGAAGCATAATTCATAAGCATCATAACCATATATTGAATTTACCTACTTTATCATTTTTATATTTGTCCTCTATACATATTATGTGTTTTAAAAAAAATATGGCTTCTTTAAAGATTTTATTTTTATTACTGATTTTAAGCAATTTAATTATGATGTGTCTTGGTATAGTTTCTTTATGTTTCTTGTGTTTGGGGTTCACTAAACTTCTAGAATGTGTGAGTTTATGGTTTTTATAAAATTTGAACAAGTCCATCCCATTAGTTTTTCAAATATTTTATTTATTACACCCCCACTTTATTCAGGAACTCCAATTAACTACACATATATTAGTCTGCTTGAAGTTATCACACAGCTCACTGATGCTCTGTTCATTAAAAAATTGTTTTTCTTTCCTTGTGTTTCATGTTCTATTATCATGCCATCAAGTTCACTAATCATTTTTTATATTTTCTAATCTGCTGTAAATATTATCTTGTGTGTTTTTCATTTTAGATATTATTTTTATCTCTAGAAATGTTTGAGTCTTTTTTATATGTTCTATATCTCTAGTTAAAATGCTTAATCTTTCTTCTACCATTATTACATATGAAATATAGTTATAATAACTGTTTTAACGTCCTTTTAAATTCTGTAATATATGTCGTTTCTAGTTCTGTTTCTATTGATTGATTTTTCTTCTTATTATGTGTTGTCTTAGTTTGGACTGCAATAACAAAAGGTATTACTATTGACTGAGTGACTTTAACAACAGAAAGTTATTTTCTCACAGTTTTGGAGGCTGGAAAGTTCAAGATTAAGGTCTGGCAGGGTTTGATTTCTGGTGAGGGCTCTCTTCCTGGTGGGTGGTTACCTTTCTTTATGTCCTCATATGGCCTTTTCTCAGGCTGTGAATGTGGAAAGAGAGAGACAGAACTCTGGTGTCTCGTTTTTTTCTTATAAAGTCACCAAGCCGATCAGATTAAGGCCTCACTCTGATGGCCTTATTGAACCCAAATTGCCTCTACAAAGGCCTCATGTTTAAATGTCATCACATTGAAGGTTAAGACTTCAACATGTGAATTTAGTGGTGGGAGACCTTCAATCCATGATACAGGTCATAAGTTTTTCCTTTTTGACGTGCTTTGTAACTTTTATTAGATGTCAGATTTTGTGAATTTTATTTGCTTGGGTGCTAGATGTTTTTATGTTCATATAAATATTCTTAAGTTTTATTCTGGAATACAGTTAAGTTACTTGGAAATAGTTTGATCTGACACTCGCTTTTAAACTGTTTCAGTTTAGGACTAATTTTGCCCCATTATTGAGACAATCACCTACTAAATACCCTACATGATGTCCCTAGAGTTGTGAGGTTTTCTCTTCTGGGTAGGGGGAACATTCTAACCCTGTGTGAGCTCAAGCAATTGTTCCCTGGGCTCCTTTGGGGTGGTTTTTTCCCTAGTTGTGGGTGGTTTTCTCACGCATACGCACTGATTATCCTAGGTTGAAGACTCAAGTATTTTCTCTGTGGCACTCTCTCATTCACAGTACTCTATTCTTCAAGTTCTGGTTGCTTTGGGCTCTCCAGACTTGCAACAACATCTTGACAATTAAGGGAGGCCACCAGGCTCCATCTGGATTCCCCTTTCTTTTACTGGGGACTGGAAATTCCAGGCAATAGCTGGGCAATCACAGAACCTATTCCCCTTTGTTCCTTATCTCTCTTAGGGATGAGTGTCCTGTGCCAACTGATATCGTGTCTGAAAATTATTGTGTTTTATTTTTCTTAGTTTTTTTTTTTTTTCAGGCTTCTTAGTTGTTTCAAATGGCTCTTGACCACTTGAACATGAAATTTTCTCTTACAATCAGGAAGATTCTTTGCTGATTTTGAATTTTGTTTAGCTTAATCTTTTACTGTAGAACATGTTTATGTTCTTTTGAACATTGATTATTGAACTGAATAAAATGGTCCTGCTTATGAACTCTAATTATGTATAAAAATAGGATGTTGTAGGTTATTTGTGGATGCTGGTTACTTATTTCATATAGAGTTATTAATAATTGTGAAATATTAGCAAAAGAGAATTTAATAAATAATTACATATTATTGATTACATATTAAGCAAACACTATTTACAGATAGTGCTTTCTGAAATACTCAGCACATACCAGTTTATCTTTAGAGCCCCTGAGATATTTTGAAGTGTTAGTTTCCTATTCTTTTGTGCTCATAGTCTGAGATGTGCATGGCAATCATAAGAATGGTGTTAACTACAGTCACTCTGGCTAGTCATTTACGGATTGCAACTTTTTCTGAAAAAGTCCAAGTAAAATGTTCAACTCTGAATTCATAATTTTTAGTATTCTCCACAGCATTATTACTGGATAAATTCTTTACAGATGGAAATATAATAAAAATTCTAAAACCTTATCTCCGGAAACGGATGTTTTCTTTACTAAAGTCTCTAGAAGGCAAATAGGAAATCTCTGCAATATGAACTTCCATTTTTTAGTATTAGCTAGATAAAACGAAAACATCTTGCTGAGCTCTCAATGAGATTAGGCTCACACGCCATCATGAATTTATGAGAGGTTACAGTGCTAAGCAATGGAACAGTGTACATATTTAAGAAGCCACAGAGAGTTTCTTTTCACATAAATGAAGAGGTGAACATACATTTTTTTTCAACATGGTATACAGTTGAATCTTCCTTTTATCTCACAGTATCTCAAGATTCCAAAACTCTGAAAGTAGATGAAGAAACAGAAAGCACAATGAGAGTTACGTGGAAACCAGCTCCAGGGAAAGTCGTCAACTACCGTGTTGTCTATCGCCCCCATGGGGGAGGGAGGCAAATGGTTGCTAAGGTGCCCCCCACAGTCACTTCAACAGTGTTAAAGCGACTTCAGCCACAGACCACATATGACATCACAGTTCTTCCGATTTACAAGACAGGAGAAGGAAAGCTTAGGCAAGGATCAGGAACAACAGGTACGAAATAACAGTTACGTTTTGAGGGGGAGAGAAGGTAATGTTTTAAAAGATGACTTTGTGTGTCCACTTCATTTGTAAATGTTTAAAACTGATTCTGTAATAAGTTAAATTATAATGATTAGACAATGTCTAATTAACATGTTATTTTTACCAATCTAGTTCCTGGTTAATTGATTCTACATGTTAATGTTCTCATGCAAATCTAATCTGAATTATGAGAATTATTTACACTTCTACTTAGCTAGCATTCTGTTATCAGGACTTCTATGGAACATGCTCTTTTGTGGTACCAGACTTAAACCCTTTTTATGGATATGCATTTTTGTGGGGCTAATAAAAAAGAAACCCCAAAGCCTAGTCTTATAGATAATATTTTAAAAATATTTTTGTCTTTACAGCTTCTCGATTTAAGTCTCCCAGAAACCTCAAAACATCTGACCCAACCATGTCAAGCTTCCGAGTGACTTGGGAGCCTGCCCCTGGAGAAGTGAAGGGTTATAAAGTCACATTCCACCCTACGGGGGATGACAGAAGACTGGGGGAGTTAGTGGTTGGACCCTATGACAACACGGTTGTTTTGGAGGAACTTAGGTAGGAATTAACTAGGTTTGTCTCAAAGGATGAAATTAATTTGTTTAAAAGGTTGAATAGCTTATGTAAATTAGTAGGCTTTACACAAATATCACTTATATGTCTGTTTGCCAGCAAAGTATTTAAAATCAGCTAAAGCTGTTTTCTTATGCTTGGTGCTGTTGGAGTTGAAGTTAGGATTCAGGGGTCAGCAACAGAATTTAGACCTGAGCAGGATTTTTTGTAATGTTTAATAATTTTTGTTTGTTATTAAGTGACCAGAATTGGGGTTTTCAATAACACCCTGCTTTTAAAAAATTAACATTCTTATTACACAATGTCACCGAAATTGTAGCCATGTGGAAGTGTGGGGGTTGCTGTACCTTTTGGCAAGGTTTGAGGGACTCATGCTGAAATTTTGAGTGTGAATCCCCCTCCAGTATGCCATACAGGAGAAAGAAGGCAGGACCTCGTGGGTGCCAGCTGGCAGGAGAGGGCAAGGCTGGGCTCGTGAAAGGTCCAGCTCCAGGCTGTGCAGTGAGAAACAAGGAAGTTTCAGTTTGAACAGCACCCTACATTCATTACAGTAAAAAGGATGAACTACTGTGTGTAGTCTTTTGGAAAGTTTGTTTTTCAATCATTCATTCAAGACTATAGAAATCTATATAAAATGCTCGTGATTTACTTTTACCGGAGTAGGGAGGATAAAATTTATTGAGCTTCCTATGTGTCAGGCATTGTGTGAGGCATTGTCTTATGTTACCTTGCAAGGTACAGCACTTCAATTATTTTCTTAAAGCCCATTGCTTAGAAACAGTAAGAATGAAGAGTCTGACCCTTCCCTGACATGCTGAAAGGCAGGGTAGAGACTCTGCATCTGCTAGAAAGGCAAGACAGAAACCAGTGCTGTGAATTCCTAGTGTTCTCTGGAACGCTTGCTGTCTAGTTTCTCTTGACACCTCCCTCACAGGGTAAGCTAAGTGAGAAAGTGGTGGAAATTATTTTTCTTCTTTTATAATGTTGTACCCTATAAACTCTTCATAGTGAAAGCTTAGAAATCAAGATCAATGTCTTTAACAAAGCAAAACAAAAGTGCTACCACTTGAGCCTATGGTTCTCACAGGCTGTATACTTTAACGTTTTAGGGCTGGTACCACCTATAAAGTAAATGTTTTTGGAATGTTTGATGGAGGAGAAAGCTCACCACTTGTTGGACAAGAAATGACAACCCTTTCCGACACAACTGTAATGCCAATTTTATCTTCTGGTAAGAAATTGAGTTACATTCCTCCAGGAAAACAACATTAGGAAACTATTTCAAATGTGAACTGTTAGGGTATCATACAATGGAAAACAGTGATTTTACACTAAAATTTATTTCAATAATTTACATACTATGTAATTATACTTACATAGAAGTAATAAAACTTCTTCAAACATCCAGTCAAGCATGCTTTTTGACAGTATTTTTTTATACTTCTTTTATCAGCATTGCATTATTTCATACTTAAATTATTACATAAATTTTTAAAAGAGTACTATGTGTAATATTAATGTATTATGTGAGTAATATAATTATTAATGTAGTAATTTAAAATTATGTAATAATGCATAAGTTAAAATTATACATTAAATTTATTAATGCATTTAAATATCAATTTTAAAATTATGCATTATTACATAATTCAGCTCTATTATTTAAAGATGAGTTTTTACTAAATGTAGATATTGTACCTTTTTCTATTTTTAGTGACTAAGATGCAGTTTTCTTTTGTAAAAGTCATTGCAGAAATGATTTATTTGGGCTGGGTAAGCAGTGTTAGGTTACATAAATAGGTGGGCAACTATGACTTGGGAAACAAAGTGGTAACATAAGCCCCTTAGATTTTCTGTCCCTGCCGCAATTACAGCCTTTATGAACATAAAGCTAGTTTTTAACATTCTTAGAGAGGGAGGTGGTGGACAGAGTTTACTTCTGATATTTTTCACTATTGCTAAAAAAGAGTAGATCTGGGTAGAGCAGGAGCAGGCTTGTAAGGGCCTATTTCCTTGGGATAGTATTTGGGAATCCTTAATCCTGATACAGTATATAATATGTGAGTGACACATTTGTATTTTATAGTGTGATGAGCATTATTTAATTTTTTTCCAATGATTTCTTTTGTAATATAAAGACCAAATGCTACCCTTGTAATAAAGTGGAAAATTTATAGTGGTAATACAAGCTTTTGGAAAGGAGAACAGTAAAAAAATGGATGTGGACAAAATCAAGTGTCAATTCTTGCTGTTTTGCATTAATGTTCTATTGTTTCTCTTATGATGATATTAACTGACTTATATTTTTATTTTGTAGCTTGTACACTGAGGATGTTGGGATTATTTTCTCTTTCCAAAGCTTTTCCTTTGTATCAATGTTTGTGCTTGTCTCTATAGCTCTCAATTTGTATATTTGTTTGCATACTTTTCTAAATTATCTTCCTTCTTCCTTGATTCTTTAAATGTGCAAACTTCACCTTCTATATTTACCTGATTTTTATTCATAGTAGACCATAAACTCAAATGATTAATAGCTAAATAATAATATATCAGGGTTTAAAAAATATATCTTTACTTCAAAAAGGTATAATTTTAAAAGTTATGTGTCTAACCCTTCATATACATGAGGTAGTTACCTAACAGCTTAGCTATTTGAAAAGCTAATTTTTGGCTCACAAAAACCTTTTTTTAGTTTACATGTTTTATAAGTCCATCTCATTCTTGTCTGCTATGACCATTAAATATTGCAGAAGAATGCAACATCTAATGGTTTGACCACATTACCATTTTACTAAAGTTATTAGTACTTCATAGTTAGACAGCTATACATTCCCATTTATTTATTTCAGCCTTTGAGTTTGTGAGCCCATCAAATTTTCAACAATGGCTTAATTCAAGTCTCCAGGTTCTATGAAAGAGGGCAGGAAATCAAGTCAAAGATAAAGGAAAGATTGGCCATTGAAATAATCTTTGGAGGAACTGCTGATTCTTAAGACTGTTAATTGAGGTTAATAAATCAGATGGACGTATTTTCAGAGTCTCGTACTCCACATCACTGAGCTAGACTATAGTACTGAGACAGGCAACACTGAGGATCCAGGGAGTGGCAGAGGTGTGACAAGGAAGTACCCTTGCCAACAATTTGCTTCTTACTGTCTTGTCTCATGATTGCCATGTCAGGGATGGAGTGTCTCACCAGAGCTGAGGCAGACATTGTGTTGCTGGTGGATGGATCATGGAGCATCGGCCGGGCAAATTTTAGAACCGTGAGGAGCTTTATTTCTCGTATTGTGGAAGTCTTTGACATTGGCCCCAAAAGAGTACAAATTGGTAGGTTCTGACAACATTGGAGCCATTTAGACATTTTTATCTTGCTCTTTCACATGCACTAATGCCAGTGGTGTCATTTTAGCTCTTGCTCAGTATAGTGGGGATCCCAGAACAGAGTGGCAGTTAAATGCTCACCGAGACAAGAAGAGCTTGTTGCAAGCTGTGGCAAACTTACCATACAAAGGAGGCAATACTCTCACAGGTGAGTCTCTTTCAGCTTATGCTTCTGGTCAAGGTTTGTGGCTGAATGGTGATGTGACTGATTCTCTTTTAAAAATCCCACTAGGCATGGCTTTGAATTTCATTCGCCAACAGAGCTTCAGGACCCAAGCTGGCATGAGACCTCGAGCTCGAAAAATTGGTGTGCTCATTACTGATGGAAAATCACAAGATGATGTTGAGGCACCGTCAAAGAAACTCAAGGATGAGGGAGTGGAGCTGTTTGCTATTGGTATGCACTAAAAAGGACAGTGATGCCCCTGGGGTTACAAACGTGCTGAGGGTATTTTTCATAGTTAAAAGTTGTATCTGAAGCATGAAAAGAAAAACATTTTTTTCTATCACATAATTTATCAAAATAATGTTCCAGGAAGTTAATTCATTTTTTTTCTCCTTATATTGGGCCAAAACTACATGGTTTCTTAAAAGAAAATTAATAGATCAGGAAGAAAAATGTGCTATTAATAGGATTCAGAAAAACTCCTACTTGGTTTTCCACAGAACCATGTTTATTTTTGATATCCATTATTTTACATTCCAGAAAAGACACTGAAGAGACACTTTTTGGTGGGAAATTGGTGCTACATGCATCTGGAAGAAGCCAATTTAAAAGAGCTTTCAGTTTGTATTATCCTTTGTTTCTGTTTTATTACTGAGAAAAATAATATGTATATTTTAGTTAGCTAATTATTAAACCTTCATAGTTGACCGAAAGAAGCCATGAATGAAGAAAGCCGTAAATCATTTGCTTTGTTCCATTAATTTTTTTCTGAGAAGTGCTTTTAATTTGTATATATCCGTTTTTGAAGGTATTAAAAATGCTGATGAAGTCGAATTAAAGATGATTGCAACTGATCCTGATGATACCCATGCATACAATGTGGCAGATTTTGAGTCACTCTCCAGGATAGTGGATGATCTCACCATTAATTTGTGTAACAGTGTCAAAGGTCCAGGTAAGTTTAGCCCAGAGTTTCTTGCCCTCAGCACTGCTGATATTTTGGGCCAAATAATTATTCTTTTGGGTGAAGGGGAGGGAACTATTTTGTGCGTTATAAAATGTTTAGCAGTGTGAAGGGCCTCTGCAGGTTGGATGTCAGTAGCATCCCCTAAATTGTGGCAACTATAAAGATCTTCAGTTGTTGCCAAATGTCTGCTGCAGAAAAAAAACTGTTCCCAGTTGAGAATCACTGCTTTAGTCCCAGATTTTTTTTCCTGATTTGTTTCTCGTGATGGCACCTCAATGACTTCTAGTTTATTTGAGGATACATTTAGTTTATATCCCGCATACTTGCACCCTCCCCCACACAACATATATATAAATTGGAAGGGGGTAGGAAGACACGGAAAGAGAGATGCTTTCTTTTCTGGGATATACCTGTTGTCTTGTAAAGCATCTTCACTCCATTTAGTTGCTACATTGCTATTGGATGGTTGTTCCCAGACTCTTGGTTTCCTCAGTTTTGGTACCTTTTTTTGATTTCCTAATGTGAGCAGGAATAAAAGAGCAGTCTTTATATCTGATTTGCTTTGCCTCAATTATAGATGATCAGATTTGAAACTTTACACTTATAATCCCTAAATATAAAGAGAAGCTACAATTTTACAGTTTAGACATTTAGAAATTATATAACTTCTTTTTACCAGTGAAGAAACTGAGATCTGGAGAAAAATTACTTAGTCTTGGTCAAATGTTTAAAGACGTTTTTAGGGGTATTTAAAAAAAGTAGATATAGCTAAGGAATTAGGATATTGAGATAAAATTATAGAGCTGGATTTATACTAACAAAGGATGATGCATAATGATTACTCTCTGTGTAAATCATGGGACAAAACATGGTAATCACCAAATTTAAAGGTTTTTTTTAAAAATTACTGATAAAAATTATGGCTCTTATTATGTAAGAAAAATTTTATTTAAGTACATGTAGATTATGGTAAAATTGTCCTTCATTAATTTAATTTGGTTTTGGAAAAGTTGGAATAAGTTTAAGAAATAAAGTGATAGAAATGGTTCACTTGCTCTGGATGCTAGGGGTATGTTTATTTGAATGTTCCCTCTTGGGTTTCTTTCTCCTAACTTTTGCAGATTTTCTTTTTTGAATTTTGAACAACAGATTGACCTTTTCCCTGGAGAAATAGACCAGCCTGGCAGCCAGAATTTGTAGGCTTCTGGCTCTTGATTAGCTGAGAGAGTTGTAGTTTTATTCCATTGGACAGAACTTTGAGTGGGGATGAAAACATCCTTTATCTGTTTTGCTTTTTTTTTTTTTTTTTTTTTTTTAAATGAACTATGTAATAGTTGCATTCATTCTAGTTTTCCAGACAGTAAAATTGCTTGATAATTTTGTAGGTTTGACTCTTACCCAAGTACAATAAAAGTGAAGATACTAAGAATGGAAAGGCTTTCCCCAGTTTTGGCTTGCACAAAAAGTAGAAAGAGTTTATATGAGAATGATTTGCTATGCTTATGGAGTTATTGAATTAATCCTTTTCTCTTTTAATTTTTATTTGGGCTGTTTTCCTGTTAGACATACTGAGCTTAATATTTCTATTTTCATCAGCATTTATTCAAGATACTGTTATGTATTAGTCATTTCACCTATGTCCACCCACAGGGAGTACAATCACAGGCGGTAGGATATTCCCAGATTGAAAAACACGTGTTTGTTTGCATTCTCTCCAGTGATACAGTTGTCAGTTTCCTTTATTATACAACTAGATCCTGTTAGAGAATAGAATGAATGTAAAATCAATTCTGTCCTCACAGAGCATAACCTTTAGTTAAGGAGAGAAGACATGAGTATATAGAAACAAAATGATAATGAGGGTAGGGAAGTTGTGTGGTGCCAATAGTGATAGGGACAATGGAGAAGCTAAATTGTCAGGACCTAAATTCTTATTTACTGATTATATGTACAAGGGTAGAGAGAGGGGGAACTATCAAAAGGTGATTCAGAGATCTCGTATTAGTCTGTTCTCATGCTGCTAATAAAGACGTACCCAAGACTGGGTAATTTATAAAGGAAAGAGGTTTGATTGACTCCCAATTCCATGTGGCCGGGGAGGCCTCACAATCATGGAAGAAGAACATGGGAGGTCTTACATGGTGGCAAGCAAGAGAGAGAATGAGAGCCAAGGGGAAGAGGAAACCCCTTATAAAAGCATTAGATCTCGTGGGACATTCACTACCACTAGAGCAGTATGGGGGAAACCACCCCCATGATCCAATTATCTCCGTCTGGGTCCCTCCCACAGCACTTGGGACTTATGGGAGCTACAATTCAAGATGAGATTCAAGTGGGGACACAGCCAGACCATATCGGGTCTTCAGTCTCAGTGACCTGTAAATTGGTAAAGTTTGTAAGAAACAGGAGGATCAGTTTTAAGGAAAGACAACGAGCTCATGTTTTAATCTTCTAAGGATAAAAAACCTTTTAGTTACCTATGCATAGAGGTCTTACAGGTGATTTATTGTAGCTACTTAGTATGTGAAAAGAAGTATGTGAAAGCTTAGAATATGGAGCGTAATATTGTTTCAATGTAATTTCAAATATTGTCACCTTTCTACAATAATGAGAAAAGTGTATACCCTTTATTTCCATGTGTAGGTGATTTGGAAGCACCTTCTAACTTAGTTATTTCTGAGCGAACCCATCGTTCTTTTAGAGTGAGCTGGACACCACCTTCTGACAGTGTGGATCGATACAAGGTGGAATACTATCCAGTTTCTGGAGGGAAACGTCAAGAAGTGAGTAGGAACACCTACAGCTTCTTCCTTATGTTGAGATTGGGTCCTCCTCATTAGGGCTCTGAGAATAATGTTAGGTGAGGGGCAAGAGGGATGAAGAGGGGCCAGAAATGAGTCAAGAATAGTGCTTTCTATTCTTGACTTTGCTAGACAGGCACTTCCATCTGGCTTTAATTAAAGGGAAAGAGCTTTGCTTAAATTCTTACGGTTTTTAAGAACTGTAGAATATCACTATGTTTTTTTCATTAAAATTTAATTAGAAGATGCTTGATTTATTTATGAATTTGTAGTAGAATCAGAGAGTTGGCAAGGAACATTAAAGATGATCTATTTTTACCCATTAATTTTACAAATAAAGAACAGCTGGGAGAAAAATTATATGAATTGTCCAAGATCTCATTGTAATCTGATAGCTTCCAAATACAAAAGACAATGGCCTAATTAAAATATAGTTTCTAAGCTCACTGAAGTTAACTACTTTGTAAGTATTGTAGGAAAAAGGGAACTGATTATACATACGTTGTTGATCTGTTTAATTTTTCCCCCTAGTTTTATGTGAGTCGAATGGAAACCAGCACAGTGCTGAAAGATCTGAAGCCTGAAACTGAGTATGTTGTCAATGTGTATTCTGTGGTAGAAGATGAATATAGTGAGCCTCTGAAGGGCACAGAAAAAACCTGTAAGTCAGATTAGAAAATTGTTTCTCATTGCTTTCTTTCCCAACATAAAGCATGATGGCCCATTTTTGCCTACCTTCCAAATAATTTCTTTATTCAGCATTCATTCTATAAATATTTACTGAGTGCCATCTTTGTGCAGGTGCCCAGAAAATGCTCAGTGGTTTTCTACTCCTACTGGCTGCTCCTGCCATTGTGGAGCCCCACTGTGGAATAAATATTCTTTCCTTCTTCTTGCTTCTTGGTTGGGCTCTAGGGGGAAGAAGGAAAGCCATTTTTAAGAAGAAGGAGTAAGCATCACTCTCTAGAGCAAGAAATGACTTTATGTACTGCTCAAGTTTTCGATCCTTGTCTCTTCTCTTATATCCCTTTATATTAGACTATAGGAAGTGAGAAATAATGGATTTTATAACTGGCAGGATTAATATAATAATTTCTTAAAACTTTGAACTCAATCTTTGAATAAAAAATAATTGGAAGCAATATGGGTGTTATAGGGAGACTGTAAACTTTTTTCTCTGCTTCATGGGTATATCTTCAAGAAGCCTATAAATCTCTGGTGTTCCAGTTATTAATGTATAATGTTCTTATTTTAAACTTATTTTTTGAAGAAATATAAAAAATAGTGTTGATTACATATATATAAAGTTCTGTGATTGAAGAATAGAAATAGTCAACTTAGTGATGTTCCAGAAAAAGAGTAATGTATCAGGAAGTTGGTATCTATTGTATAGACTCACTGGAATGTTATTTGAAGCCTGAACTTTAACATTTTTCCTCTATAAAATAGTGGTAACATGTAGTCTTGAATATGAAGTGCAATGAGCAATGCAAGTTGGATTTTTTTGGGGCAATGGGAAGGATTATATTAACTCTTGTTGATTTCTCACAGTAACCCACTGTCTAGTATATACAAATATCAATAATTGAGTAGGAAACAATGGTTAAAAATGAAAGTGGAATGAAAGGAACTAGACTGATGGTCTGCTTTTCTGTTTTGGAAGTGCCAGTGCCTGTAGTCAGCCTGAATATTTATGATGTTGGCCCTACCACCATGCATGTGCAGTGGCAGCCTGTGGGAGGAGCTACTGGCTACATCTTGTCATACAAACCTGTTAAGGACACAGAGCCAACAACACCCAAAGAGGTAAAAGATGTTTGTTTCTTTAACATTGGGTCTTCCCAAGACTTTATAGCTTTATAGTGCCTATTATACTGCAGTTACTTATGAACTCATTTATAACTTTACATACACAATGGAAAAATAGAAAAGTAGGTTTGTGGTCTGCAACACATTTTAGAAAACATTGGCGTGGACTGACCACAGTGACTGATGCCTATAATCTCAGCACTTTGGGAGGCTGAGGTGGGCGGATCACCTGAGGTCAGGAATTCAAGACTAGCCTGACTAATATGGTGAAACACCATCTCTACTAAAAATACAAAAATTAGTTGGGTGTGGTGGCATGTACCTGTAGTCCCAGCTACTCAGGAGGCTGAGACAGGAGAATTGCTTGAACCTGGGAGGTGGAGGTTGCAGTGAGCTGAGAGTGAGCCATTGCACTCCAGCCTGGGTGACAGAGCGAGACTTTGTCTCAAAAAAAAAAAAAAAAAAAAAAAAAAAAAAAAAAAAAAAAAAAAAAAAGAAAGAAAAGAAAAAAAAAGAAAAAATCATCATGGAAAAGGAAATGTAATCTTATAAATGAAAAATACAAACTGTATTATAATCTAGTACAAATAGACTTCAATTGACTATCCCAAAGATAAATGGAAAAGTTTGATTTGAACATCTTATTTCTGCTGTGCATATCCATGTGCAGATGCGTTTGGGGCCAACAGTGAACGACATGCAGCTGACTGACCTTGTTCCCAACACGGAGTATGCAGTCACAGTCCAGGCTGTCCTGCACGACCTCACTAGTGAACCCGTCACTGTTCGGGAAGTCACCTGTAAGCTATTGCTAGTTTTATTTCCCTTCTTATTGCTGTGAACCTAATGTTCATTAGAATTTATTTCATGTGATGCTAACAATAATTTGATACTTTATATATAAAGTTACAGAGTTATTACTTTTGGCAATCAAATTTGAGAATAAATATCTCAATTCTAGATTTATGGAGGCATCTCAAATTGACTCTAGGATGTGTATTTTTTTCACATTTAACATGCCTGAAATTAAGGTGTTTTACAATCAATGGTATCTTACTATTATTGCTCTTGGCTAGGTGCCAGTTAGGATGTACAATGTAAGACAATGGTGTATCTTATGAATGATGTTGTCCTAGATCCATGAAATATGACATATAGCATTGATGAGAATGGGAATGTTGAGTGAGTGTTATTTTGGAGGAAGACATCGGGTTTAATATCAAGGTGCTCCAAGTTCTTGTTGATGTAGAAACTCTATGGCACATATGAATAAGTCTGTTTCCGTTAAGTGAATTAATCTATTTACCCAATGCAAAGACATATTGATCCCCTATTATATGCCAGTCACTGGGCTGGATGTTGGGAATGCCATTATGAAATAATACAATGCAGCATAGACCATATGGACTCCTTCCTGGTTTGCATTTCTCTTGTGTGTGTTGGTCAGCCTTTTGTGTACTTCTGTCTTGTTTCACTAAGCATTTAGGTGCTTTTTTCTTGAAGAGTGATAATGATTACACTTAGGCTTCTTGCCTTACCCAGCTGGTATTTTGCTTCATGCCTGGGGAGATTGACATGCTGGGATAGATAAGTTGGCTTAAATTTAATGAGTCTTGGCCCACACTTCTGAGAAAATGAAGAGTTTTGAAGGAACTTCAAGGAGGAAAAAGGGACTAAGGAAACAGAGCATGATGGGGCAGAGAAGAGAAAGATCCTCTACAGGATGGGTCATTGTAAATTAATTGACAACAAACAAATACTTATTAATCCTCCTTTATATGTTAGATCCTGTCTGGGGCTGGTGGTTTTGTGAAAATGGGATAGTGGCAGACGGAAGGAATGGGGAGTCAGCCAGGGATAGATGCATGTTCTGAAAGTGCTGAGAGAGGAGACCCAAAGTCACAGTGAGATTAAAAACAAATATGGTCACAAACTTGGGTGTGGTGCTGGATTGGAACAGTAGTGGAAGGGAGGGCAGAGAGAGATGCACAAGACAAAAACGTTGAAGAGATGGAGGCGCAGAAATGTGGAAGTGGAGCTAGAGAGTTAGGAAGACAGACGTAGAGTCAGAGTGAGAGCCAGAAAGAGTCTCTACAAGTTAAACTAGTCAAATGGGCAGCTGGAAAGAGCAAAATACATCTCATATTACCGGAGAAAATCTCCTCATTCCTTATTCTCCTTCCCCCTTTTTAAATGGAAAGTTATGTTAGATTTGGTAAGCATTTATCATTTGGATTTTCTTCTAACAATTTAGGTGTCTGGGTTTTCATATAAGCCTATTGGATGCTTAATGTTGGCTCATCTTCATTCTTCACTCTGTAACTTTTTTTTCTGTCACATTCTTAAGGGTGCATAACTCTATTGATTTAGTTTTCTGTCTTAATTGAGTTAAATATCTGAAAAAGAAACATGAGCTGTATATTTATGATGAATTATGATTTATTATGGGATTGAGCAGCAAGAGATTGTTTAAATAGTGTGGAAGAAGAGTAACATATAATTACTCTTAAATAACCTTGTGATAACAGAAAATTAAATATATTCTATTTTTGGAAAACCTTCTTAAGAAGAATTCAGTCTATCTGATAGAATCATGGTACTTTTATCATCATAGCTATTTGTTTCAGTTATTTTGCCAAACACCTTTAAATTTTCCCAAACAACTTCTTGAAAGCTTATGTGGATGCTTTAGAGCTTTGTGGTTGAGAAGCACATCTGGATTTAATATCTCGTGCCTCTCTAGTGCCTTTACCCAGACCTCAGGATCTGAAACTCAGAGATGTGACTCACAGCACTATGAATGTCTTTTGGGAACCTGTGCCTGGAAAAGTGCGTAAATATATTGTTCGATACAAAACACCGGAAGAGGATGTCAAAGAGGTAGGTTGAAGATGATAGTAGATATGACAATATTTGTTTTCCTAGTAGGTTTTAAAAAAGAGCTTTATCAAGTATGGATGATAGCATGTTTTGAATACTTGTCACTTTGTTAGCACAGTGTTGAAAACTTGTGATATTAATAAAGCAGTTTTTGAAAATCAATAATATATTGGACTGTCTTGTCAAAACAGAAATGTTTTGCTGTGTGATATTAATCTCAAAAACATCATCCCTTGGTAGATACAAAGTTATCAAATCTAAATGGTATTTCCTCCTCATCCAGATTCCTTATATGGCTCCCTATTCTAAGAATTACTAGAAAATGTCACAATGTTTCTAAAAATAAGAGGTAGCAAGAGGATGCAGCAATGAAGAGGAGGAATTTGTCAGATAACAGGAAGATAGGACACTAGAGAAAGGAGGAGTATACAGAGAGACACGGAGAAAGGAGGAGTATATTGTTAGAGGGGTGTCCTTTTGGGAGTATTCTTTTGGGAGTTCCATGATGACTGGATTCAAAGTTACGCAAATTAGAAGGGCTTCACGAACCAGCAAAACTTGTGTGTGCTTGAGGGAGTGTTAATGTCAGAATCTCAGAGGCATTTTTGGAACATAGGAGTCATTTCTCTAAGCACTCAGTTACTGGTTCTGCTGGTCATATGTGGATTATCCAAAAGCTACTTTATACAGGTGCACACATTTATTTCATTCTGCATTTTCATTTAAAAGGGGTACAATGGCAAGTGGCTCTCACAAGGTTCTGTACATAGCAAATGAAATAATGCAGTGCATAAGAGACCACTGCTGAAACAAATAATGCAGTGATATAAAGGGAAACAGGTGGAAAAATGGTTAGGTTGTTTGAATACATAGGCAGTCATTATTTTCTAGACAATCATGTGCAGTATGGTCTAGTACATACATTTTTTTTTCCAGTTTGGAAATACTTAAACTGTGTCCAGTTTCTGGATTCTCATGTAAATTGGAAAACACTACTCTTTTCTGATCACAGATTTTATATTCTTATGCTGACAGGTAAATAAACAACAGAGAGATATCAAAAGTAAACCCTTTGTAAAAGTAGTTCCACTGCTCTGTTACTGTTATAGGTAGAGGTGGACAGATCAGAGACCAGCACTTCCCTCAAAGACCTCTTCTCACAGACCCTGTACACAGTCAGCGTTTCTGCAGTACATGATGAGGGGGAGTCTCCTCCAGTGACTGCTCAAGAAACTACCCGTGAGTTGTGCTCCTGCTCCATTGATAATGGGAAATAACACTTTACATGCATGTGTAACTCAATTTACTGGGTCATTTTGTTTCTTAATGCTACTACCTTTGCTGACATTGAATAATACTTGGATTCATAGATTGTTTTTCACTTATTTTCTTTGGAACAAGGTGTCCCATCTTCTATCTTTGCATCCATTCCTTTTATGATACTTTCCATCAGCCCCTGGCATTAATTTATCTTCGAACTACAACTACTTGATGTGCACCTGTGTATGTGTGTGCATGTATGTGTAGTGGGGTGGGCAAGTTTTCTTGACATATGTTGCACATTTGCTTTGGAAAAGATGCTTTATTTATAAATTTTTTTGGAGTATCTTACTATACGTGAAGTGTTATCAAGGGTAACAAAATATAAGCGTCTTTGCCCTCACTGGTTCATGATTTAGTTGTGGAGATAAGAAAAAAAATAATCGAGAATACGTAAGATCATGTAAAGAAGATCAGGTGGCACTGAGATTGTGTGCTGTCAGATTTCAGAGGAAGGGGTGACTGCACTGTGAGTGGAGTGCGGGGGGAGACAGGCAGCCTGCCCAGACCCTGCTTCCGGCAGCTCCTGGAGATGTCCGTTCCTCTCCCTCTTGTGGTGTCTCCATAGTATTTAATGCAATCATTATTGCCTGTTGGTCTTTTGCTATGGATTCTACTTCCCCCTTGCTCTCTCCTAATGAAGGAAGAGACGTTTTGCTCAACTTTGTATCTCCAGTGCCTGGCACATAATAACTTAATCCAGTGCTCAGCCCATTACATAATGCAAATAGCAGTAAAGAAACATTAAGGCCTAGAGCCAGCAGTGTTCCAAACAAAAATAATGGGAGCTGTATATGTAGTTTTAAATTTTCTGGTGTCCACATTAAATAAGGCAAAAATAGATGGATGAAATTAATTTTGATAATGTTTTATTTAACCCAGTAGATCCAAATATATCCATTATAATTTCATTAGCTATAATTATATGGTACAATAATTATTAACGAGGCATTTTACCTTTTTTCTGTAACAGGTCTTCAAAATCCAGTGTGTATTTTACACTTAGAGCACATCTCAATTCAGACTAGCCACATTTTAAGTGCTCAATAGCCAACTACATGTGGCTAGTGGTTTCCATAGTGGACAGCACAGGTCTAGAGAATTTAAGCAACTTGCCCAGCCACATCCTGTAATCTATTGATGGGACTCATACTATAGTCTGGAACCTTTTCCTCCTTTCCAGAAAATTCCTCACTAAAGGCTCAATAGCATGTTTTTTAGTGCCTAGCTGCCTATACCTAATTAGGGCATCTTGTCAAATGTTATAACCTGCTTTTTTTTTTTTTTTTTTTTTTTTTTTTTTTTTTTTGAGACAGAGTCTCACTCTGTTGCCCAGGCTGAAGTGCAGTGGCCTGATTTAGGCTCACTGCGAGCTCCACCTCCCAGGTTCACGACATTCTCCTGCCTCAGCCTCCCGAGTAGCTGGGACTACAGGCACCCGCCACCGCACCTGCCCGGCTAATTTTTTGTATTTTTAGTAGAGATGGGGTTTCACCATGTTAGCCAGGATGGTCTCGATCTCCTGACCTTGTGATCTGCCTGCCTCAGCCTCCCAAAGTGCTGGGATTACAGGCTTGAGCCACTGCGCCCGACCATAACCTGCTTCTTAACTTCAGACATATCTACTTCTCCCTTTTTGACTCTGCTATTTTCTTACCATTTTAGATCTCTTAGCAATTTCATTTGTTTTCTTGGCTTAAGTTCTTACCTGGTAAGGGTCATAGCTGGAGCTGAGAATTGATGCATATGCATCAGTAGACTGACAGCTTTGCATAAAAATAACATAACAGGTGTAGTGAACAGAAAAGGAAGTCAGGAAGAAAGGCTAGTGAGACAGGTAATTTAGTATAGTAGATTAATATTTTTAATATATATTTTCAAACCTTAAGATTTCCAAATAATTTTCAGATACGTTTAAAGTACATTCTTAATAGCTGCTTTGTTTTGCAGTTGTGCTGGTGGAAATAGTACCACTCTCTTTATCTCAGTGGGCCTTTTCATTGTAATTATTAAAACAAATTTTTAATGGCTCTGGGTTTTGTGTAATTAGCTTTGATTACCAAATAAAGAGAGAAATAAGTGACAATGAAAGCTCAGGAATGGTGGCAGACATAAAAAATGCTTGTGCTGCAAAACAGCCAGAGGACCTGGTCAATGGAGGGGCTGTGAAAGGGGATTTCAGCAGTCATTTGGGTCTCCAGGTGTTCAGTTGTCTGAACAGGGTCAGCATGTTCTGTTTCATATCATGTTTAAGGTTGGTGATCTATAGGAAGAAGCTACGTGTGTGTGTTACCTGGATCGTAACATGCTCAGAGTTCCTTTCCTGTGACAATACTCCTAGATTGGAATTCACTGTATGTGTAGCAGTATGTATGTATGTTCTAATCAATTGTCAGAGTGCAATACTTTAGTGTTGTTTACAGCTAGACAGACATTCTCATTTTTACACTGCGGTGGTATGTGTGGTTTTTAAAAATAAAAATGAAACTATTTCCTTTGGGTATCAGAACAACAAATTATGAACAATAAATGAATAACTATTTCCTTGAGAATCATCTTTAATGTATAATATGTTAGCATACCTAGTTTATGACATTCTTAGTTAAGAAGGACTTCTTAACCTGGAGTCTATGTATGTCTCTGGGCTTATTGATAGACTGGAGAAGGTCCATTAACTCTGATATGTAGTCCGAGTTTGTGCTTTGTGTATTGTGTATTGCTGTGTAAAAGAGTCCATGGTGTTGATTTGATTCTTAAAAAGTTGGAGAAAGGTACTAAATGGTATCTTAAAAAAATCATCATTTAAATAGAATATCCTTAATAACGTATTATATCCACAGAATGCTTGCAGTTTTCAGAGCTCTAGGAATTGGTAAAATATTTGGTTCTAAGCAATATATTCAATCAGTTTTCAGATGTCCATTAATATAAAACAAGGAAGTTTTATTATATTAAATTGCATTTGTAGCTCACATTCAAAAACTTAGTCTGCTTGCCTTTTCTCATGATAGGACCCGTGCCAGCCCCAACAAACCTAAGGATTACTGAAGTAACATCCGAGGGTTTCAGAGGGACCTGGGATCATGGAGCTTCAGATGTGTCTCTCTACAGAATAACTTGGGCACCTTTTGGAAGCTCAGATAAGATGGAGGTAGTTAACTCTCTTTATCTTTCTCTTTGGTTTTCATGTCCCATTTAATTTGTAAGGAAGCTTACTTTAAAGAAGTATTACTTTTGTTGTCAATAAGCATTTATTGACATTTGAGCTCATGACACGCATCAGAGCAGGAGGAACATCTGGCTAAATAATGTAAACAAACTGACATTGAGTGTGTATGATGTAAGTGGAGACTTATTTTTGCGTGGATATGTTTTTGTCCTCTTTCTCCAAGACCATCTTAAATGGAGATGAAAATACTTTGATGTTCGAAAACCTGAATCCCAACACCGTCTATGAAGTTTCCATTACTGCCATCTATCCTGATGAGTCAGAAAGTGATGACCTGATTGGCAGTGAGAGCACATGTAGGTGTTTAGCTTTCAAATAGGACACTGATATTTTAAAGTTAATTTTTAAAAAATAGGGCTACAGCTATATTAGTAATGTGTCCCCAAATTCTGTTTTCTTTTAGTGCCTATCTTAACAACACAAGGTAAGAATTTAATTTGCTGAATTGTTTGAATGAACAAATAATGAATGAATGTATGAATGAAAAGTACCATAAAATACATTATAAATAGGTTATCTGCTTTTAAATCCTAAGATGTTCATTGAGAACTCTTTCAAGTAGGCTTTTCTTGAAAAACTTTGCTTTGCTACTACTTGTTTTGGAGTGTATTGATCAGCTTGGGGTGCCATCACAAAAGATTAGACTGGATGGCATAAATAACAGAAATTTATATTCTCACAATTCTGGAGGCTGAGAAGTCCAAGACCAAGGTGCTATTCAATTCGTTTCTGGATGATGGCTTTCCTCCCGGCTTATAGCTAGCCAGCCCTTTCTCAGTCTCTCTCACTTTCTCACTCTCTCACATGGTGGAGAGAGAGAGAATAAGCTCTCTCATGTCTCTTCTTACACAGACTAATCCCATTATGGCAGCCCCACCCTCATGACCTAATCTAACCCTAATTATCACCCAAGGGCCCCATCTTTAAATACCATCATATTGGAAGTTGGAACTTCTACATGTCATGTTTGTGGGGACAGAAACAAAATGAAAGTCCATACTAAGGAGTCATTTAAGAATCAATAACCGTTTTTATTAGGGGGTCAAATTTAATTATAAACCCAGAGGCATAGAATTCTCTGGTTGCCTTGGGAGCTGTATATATTTTAGGGGGAGGCATTGTTCTGTCTGCTTACTTTGTTTTTCAACAACCTTCTTTCAGCTCCCAAAAGTGGCCCACGAAACCTTCAAGTGTACAATGCAACATCTAACAGTTTGACTGTTAAGTGGGATCCTGCTAGTGGTCGTGTGCAGAAATATAGGATCACTTATCAGCCTTCCACAGGGGAAGGCAATGAGCAAACGGTAATTTTTAAATAAAAATTATAACTTGGATAAATTCTACCCATTTCTTTTCAAACTCTTTTTCCCCCTCAGTGTTTAGTTAGTCATACTTACTTTTTAAGGGATATTAAGATTTATTGCATTGGATGGATCATCTGACTCTTTAGCTGGCACTCCACGTGGAGTGCCATCATGGAGACTCAATGGATGTTCTCATGAGAGATGATAGTTGCTCTTCCTCATAGCCCCAAAGCATGAGGCATGTGCCTCAATGCATCCATAGTTCCTTTAAAAACTATTAGTGCTAGATTATCCACGAAGATATCCAGATAGTTTTTGTATCTGTGTCGACCTTCCATTCCTCTCTCTAACTTAATCAAGTGCTGAAAGTTTGCTAAACTTACCTATAATGTTTATTTTCTATTTATCTGATTTTTTCCCTGTTTTTTTTTGCATGTCATAGGCTATCTTCTAGATCTGGTGTTTCTAGGTATGGAAGCCTGTTAACCTAATTTACACTGTTTTTCATTTTTCTGTTATCCAAATGGAAGTCCCCAAGAAAGATGATAGGACTGTAAACTCAGTCTTCATCCTCTTTCTCTTCCTAGTCTTTCATTATTTAAGAGAACCTTTTTCCATTTTACCTCCCTTACTTTAGTTCTGTGGTTTGGGGCTTTCTACAACTTTGCCTTTTGTAAACTATATAATTAGAACTGCATGTATTATCCTAGGTCAGGAAGCCCCATGATTTTTACATAGGTATGATTATGTTTTCTGATTTATTTCAAAATAAATCTCCAGTTTTGATGAGGTACAGAGTTTTATTGACTTTTTTGGCTATAATATTTTTATATATAGCCTTAGAGACACATGTGTTATTAACCTTTAATCATCTGACTTGCCAAGCTCAAGCAAATGGGTCATATCTCTTATCAGTTTAGAGGTATTAGCCAAGGTAGAGGTTGGCATTAATCTAAGGTTTGTGGTTAAAGATCTCTGATAGTACCCAGTTAGTAAGCTTAGCCGAATCAGAAACCTTCCCATCTCTACTGTGACTTTGAGTTGGTCTTTTGAGGCTTTTATAGCTCCAGTCTTAGGTAGTATGATGCATTTGGACTGAGTATTTGTTTGTTTTAGGTAAATAGATTATCATTAATAAACTTAATATCAACTGTAATCAATAGACTTTTATATGAAAATAAGATAAGACAAATTAGATGGACTGATATATTAATTTCAGAAACGGAACTTCTTTTTTTTCTATGGCATGCCAGATTTTGGTAAAACTACAAGTCAGGAGAAGTTTGTTCTTAGCATTTCCTATCTTGGGAACATTGATGTTCCAGCTGCTTCTCCTGAGTCTCTTTTACTGTCTTCCAGCTGTTTGTTATTATAAAGAATCTCATAAACTTATCCTCTGGAAAGTATGAAGCCCTTAAGCTTTGTTAGTCTTTGGGGTACTTGGATTTTAATGCTAGTCCATGAAATCATGACAATGATGAATAACTGATGCTAGAATTATTTTGGGGAGCTGGATGGGAGAGGTAGGTAGATGCCCCTCTGCTTACTCATAAGGGCAGTTCTCCTAAGTAGGCTTTCAGATTTGTTATGCATCAGGTTTTTATCAAAATGGCTTATACTGTTATTGATACTTTTCTCTCATAACCTCAAATATGAAATTTGTTAAAATTAGCCATGGTAGTTCAGTTTGTCCATATTGAGGATGACGACCATGATTCACTGGGTTTTTCTCTGGAATTCAGACTACTTGAGTGGATGGGTGCTAAGTTGGAAACATCTGGTTTCTTCTAGCACATCCAGCCATCTACATGTGCACTCATTTTGGGCAGTGTGCCATTTTCATGCGATTTTAATTAGTATGACATAAACATCTGAATTCGGTAGACTGTTAATAAATTGTACAAATTTTCTTTCAACAAGATAGCTAGATGGCCTTAAGTAACGAATAAAAACTTTAAGCTTCATAATTAGAGTAAATTGAAAAGCTTCATACCACTGGGCTGGTATGATGGAGACAACTGGAAACCCCTGATCGAGTGTGGCCTGGCAAAAGTCTGGTCATGTTGTTAACACAACTAAGGCTGTTAGAGTGACAGTGTTCTTGGGGGAAACACCAAGAGCTTTATACTGTATGCTGAATCATTTTAATGTGTTTGTAAAGCAAATAAAAACATCTGTTAAAAAAGTAAGAATAATATTAAGTGGTGTGGAGCCTCTAAAATTATGCAATTCTTTGGTATCTTAAAGTCTCTTTGTAGCTCACTTATGATTAATGCCTTTTTTTTTTTTTTTTTTGAAGTTCTGTGAAATGTGTTTTGGATGAAATTTTACAGTGCTGGTGGCTAGCAAGTTGAAATATCTTTTTGGGGTCACCAGTTTAAAGCTTGGAATTCTTTTTATGATTTGAGGTGCATATTTTACATTTAAAATTATACCATAAGATGTATTTTAAACCTTTGCTGTGGTTCGTAATTCTAGAACTGGACAAGGGTCTCAAACAGCTTCCCTGTAGAAAGAGCTTTTTCTAACAGATTAGTGAGATGGAGAGAGCAAGGCTAACACTTACCAAGACCCTTTTTACTCAAGACCACAATAGGAGGACGGCAGAACAGTGTGGTCCTGCAGAAACTGAAGCCAGACACTCCTTACACTATCACCGTATCCTCTTTGTATCCTGATGGTGAAGGAGGTCGGATGACGGGAAGAGGCAAGACCAGTAAGTGAAACCTGAGTTCCTATAGCTTCTTTAATAGCTACTATTAGAATGGAATAATCTCTTTATCTGGAAACACTGGGGTGACACAAAGTTTTACTAATATTTAAAAATTCATTTACAAAGAATATTAATAGTTTATTTATTTATTTATTTTTTGAGACGGAGTCTTGCTGTGTTGCCCAGGCTGGAGTGCAGTGGCATGATCTTGGCTCACTGCAACCTCCGCCTCCCGGGTTCAAGCGATTCTCCTGTCTCAGGCTCCCGAATAGCTGGGATTACAGGTGCCCACCACCACACCTGGCTAATTTTTTATATTTTTCATAGAGATGGAGTTTCACCACGTCGGTCAAGCTGGTCTCGAACTCCTGACCTCAAGTGATCTGCCTGCCTCGGCCTCCCAAAGTGCTGGGATTACAGGCATGAGCCACTGTGCCTGGCCATATTAATAGTTTTTAACATCCTTGCTTGGAATTATTTGTCTCTATTTGTGGAGAAAGATGTTACTTTCTAGGATAGAAAGATGCTCTAAGACAAAAATGTCATGTGGATAGATGAGACATATGCATCAGACTGACACAGACACTGTATGTGTCATTTATTCACTACTTCAACAAATGTTTGTGCGGTACCTGCTATGTTCTAGGGTGCCTGGGAGATATCAGTGAATCTGTGTTTCATGTGTGCTTGATTGTTAGCACTATACTGTGATGGGATTTCTGTGCATTTCAGAACCTCTAAACACTGTAAGGAACCTAAGAGTGTATGACCCTTCTACCAGCACCTTGAATGTCCGCTGGGACCATGCAGAGGGAAATCCTCGTCAGTACAAGCTCTTCTATGCACCAGCAGCAGATGGTCCAGAGGAACTGGTAATTATTTCTTGTAGTAAAAAATGCTAATATGTTTAAATGGTAGCTGAGTGATTTAAAAGTGAAACTGAAGGAGTTAACCAGTTTACTTTAGAGTGAAGAATTTCATATTCATTTAATAAGACTTGATAGAGGGTAAATAGTTGATGCCTCAGAGCCTGGGTAACAGGGATTGGGACCAGGATTCTTCCCCCTGGTCAGGGGAAGAAGTAGCCATTCTGGGAAGTTCTAAATGGGGAGTATTGGGTGGTTGGAGGGGTATAGGGAAATATGTAACCTCTTGTAACAGGTCACGTGGGGGCACATTATTACATCCTAATATTACAGAACCTGCTTCTTGACTTGGTCTTGAGTTGGTATTGTATTATTTGAATTATTATTTCTTTCACAGATTTTTCAAGTCAGTGCTTTATGTTTTATTAAAATATTTAGGTTCCAATCCCCGGGAATACCAATTATGCCATTCTTAGGAATCTCCAGCCAGATACTTCGTACACTGTGACGGTAGTTCCCGTTTATACTGAAGGTGATGGGGGACGCACATCAGATACTGGAAGGACATGTAAGTAATAAGGCCAAAAAATTAATTTTTCATCATAAATGTTGCTTTTCATTATAAAGGCCATAAAGGCCCATTAAAGAGGATTGGGAAAATTTGGTGTGATAGAATTAAAAACATAAAAATTAGCCATAGTTTACCTTCCTAACACCAAATGTTAACATTTTGTGAAATAACAAATCTATAATAGCATCTTCTTTTGAAATGATAATTTTAGGATTTGTAAAAGTGCATATAATCATCAGTATGCTACTTTGCTTAATCTCTTTCATTGACAAAAATTCATTGAGCTTTGCTTTATGCTTTATAAATTGTTGTGAAGGACTGTTTATAATTGGCTTTCATAGTGCAAATTGTTGAAATCTGTTCGGCACATTACTTAATTTCATATGTCTTTGGTTTGTTTGTTGAAGTGCTTTTTTGATCTTAAAATCTGTATGCTTTCATTTAGAAAGCCGTTTATAGTGGTTTTACTGTTTTTTTTTTTTTTTAAGTATTGCTTAAAGGCTTTTGTGCAAATTTAGAAATACTTCTTTGGCTTTAAAAATATACTTGCTGATGGTTAAAAGGAACCAAGCATGGATGTCTTCTTTTGGTAAAAGATTAGTGGTCTAGGAAGATGATGTTATTGGTTAAATTAGAGTTTGGAATTAGTACATCAATTTAATTGGTAGGTTTTTCTAAGTTCCTATTGGGGCACTTAATTGAGAACTGGGTATATCTTATTTTTCTCTCCTTTTGCCTTTTCTGTTAATCACAAAGATATTGAGTAGCAATTGTTAAATGAAGAAGTAATGAATGGTTGTAACTAGCTGACCGAATCAGATGAGCTTAATGGCTGTTGTCAGATTTTACTTAGAAGGCAGACTCTTAAAAAATGTCTCTTCTTCCTCTCTCCATTACCTATATTGGAAAACTGAAACTACTTTTCCTATTTCTTTTCTCTATCCCATGACCCTTTATGGCCAATCCAGTTCCACCACTTTTATTAACTTGTTTTTAATTGAATACAATGTTGCTTCCTTATAGACAAAGGCCATGCTTGCTAACTTTAACTAAATTTGGATTTGGAGAGTTTTAATCTGCCTTTGCGTGTAGGTAATTAGAAATATAAAGAAGATAGCATTTTGTCCTGTTACAGAATGTAGGTTCTGGAAAAGTGATACAAAAGCTTGAGATATATAAACAGACTTAAGAAATAGATGTTGGCCTTCATTTCCTCAGTGATGAGAGGACTGGCAAGAAATGTCCAAGTATACAATCCTACACCTAACAGCCTCGATGTTCGCTGGGACCCTGCACCAGGACCTGTGCTGCAGTATCGCGTTGTGTATTCCCCTGTGGATGGCACAAGACCCTCAGAATCTGTAAGTAATTTTGTCATGGAAACTGCATTTCCTGATGAATGTAGTCACATGTTTGTGTCATGTTTGATAACCTGGGAGAACACAAACCACAAACATGCCGGTGTATAATACTTAAATTATTGTTTTTGATGACTTGAGGTAGGTGTATTAATTATAGGATTAGTAAGAATAAAAAGAATTTTGGGAAAATGTGAATTAGTTGGATGGGTTAAAAACCCAGTAATAAATGTAAATAATTGCTAGACCTTGTCAATATGTCTTTGTTATGAAAATATTTTAAAATTTACCTTCACTAGTTCTTACAAATTGCCCAATCTATCTTTAATTCATAACATTATTCAGTTTTGTAAGTAGGCTAACAATTTAGAAATCAGAAATTGCTAATTTCAATAAGCATAGTATCAGAATACCTATGGGAAAGTAAATGTATAAACTAATTTAACTTATAAGTCTTTGCAAAAATAAACAATGTTGATGAAGATAAACAAATTATAAATAATATATGCATTTGATAAGA
This sequence comes from Macaca thibetana thibetana, assembly GCF_024542745.1. Taxonomy (NCBI): domain Eukaryota; kingdom Metazoa; phylum Chordata; class Mammalia; order Primates; family Cercopithecidae; genus Macaca; species Macaca thibetana. The sequence goes on along the minus strand of NC_065581.1, from coordinate 72,384,332 downwards.
ACATTGATTTTCATGTCCCTGTATGGTAGAACATATTAAGACAACTTTACCTGTATGCATTGCATGGAGTCTCTATTTCAACACAAAATCTCCCCCACCACAAGTAAGAGTCCCCATTCTTGTGTGTATTTAACATGCAGGATGTTTTTTGAGGAAATATCATGAGCCTTGCATGTTATATTTGAGAATCTTTATAATAAATATAAATGGAGATAACTGAAGCTACTAAGGGTCAAGGATGAGGTCACTTTTTTTGGAAAGGGAATTTCTGAGGACAAATTTTGTTTAGTGATATGGTCTGGGTGGATCTCATGGAGAAGCACAGTTGGCTTCTGATGTGGCTGGGCTCAACATTTTATTATAAATACTATTGTGATGACTAACTGAAGACTTGGTAAGCATTTGAGTTGTCAGGCAGAATTTGGCATTTCCTCCCCTGCAGATAGTGGTGCCAGGAAACACACGCATGGTGCATCTGGAGCGGCTGATTCCGGACACACTCTATTCCGTGAACCTTGTGGCTCTATACTCAGATGGAGAGGGAAATCCCAGCCCTGCCCAGGGCCGAACGCGTGAGGCAGAAATCCTTTCTCCATTCCATTCCCTTGTAGCTAGATAGGCAGGGCTTCTCTGATTGAGTGACGGGTGGGAGCGGGGTGGTGAGAGATGGGTGCTTTCTGCCTGGGATCCCCTACCTTCACATTCCAGGCGAAAACACTGGGTCTGTGACTGTTGTTTGTGTGACGTGAACTTCATCTGTTCGTGTTCTCATTTGGGACATGAGTTAAGGAGGGGTTTTTCCCCTTTTTCTCCTCTTCTACCCTGCATCTTCCTTTTTTCCCTCTTTCTAGTCTGCAGTGAGTCTTCTTACCAAATGGGGACTTTGGAAATGTGAGGGTTTAGTCGTTATGTTTTATCGAATAGATATGGTTATAGTGGTTAAAATAATTCTCCTTTTTCCTAGTCTACCTTTTTTTTTTTTTTTTTTTTTTTTTGAGACGGAGCCTGTATCTGTCGCCCAGGCTGGAGTGCAGTGGTGCGATCTCGACTCACTGCAACCTCCGCCTTCCGGGTTCACTCCATTCTCCTGCCAAGTAGCTGGGACTACAGGCGCCTGCCACAACTCCCGGCTGATTTTTTGTGTTTTTGGTAGAGACGGGGTTTCACCGGGTTAGCCAGGTTGGTCTTGATCTCCTGATCTCGTGATCCACCCGCCTCGTCCTCCAAAAGTGCTGGGATTACAGGCGTGAGCCACTGCGCCTGGCCTAGTCTACCTTTCAAAGCTAGCTCTAGGTCACTGAAAGTTCAGCATGTAACCATAGCTCTGAAATACACTGTTTATGATTTCACGTTAAAACCATAAATGTGTATTTTATTATATGGGAGGAAACATCCGAGTGAATGGTGAGTGAAACACATGCAAGAAACCTCCTTAATCTGGCCTAGGTAATGCTCACAGGCAGACAACAAACTCTATTGTATTTTATTTATTTAGTACCACGGAGTGGACCAAGGAACCTGAGAGTGTTTGGTGAAACAACCAATAGCCTTTCGGTAGCCTGGGATCATGCTGACGGGCCAGTTCAGCAGTACAGGATCATCTATTCTCCCACTGTTGGTGATCCAATTGATGAATATGTAAGTCTAATACTCATTTATTGGCACATTTTATCATCTTAGCTGAATGGACGGTGAAGTTAAAGTTCTTTAGACGTATGCTGTGAGTATAGTTGAGTCCTTGATAGTCACACTTTATGATTTTTCTCTGACATGACTTTGGGATCACTCAAGGGTGCTTAGTCTTTCTGGCCTCCCATACCACAGAGAAGCACTGTCTTTGGGTTCATTTTTATTCTAAAGACAGATAGGAAAACTATCTTATCGCATGATTAACTGAACATTTCTAACCACCTAATGACACCACAGGAACCAAGTTTAGTGAAATATGATACCTATCATTCTGGAATGTCTAAGTTAATATTCAAATAGTATATTTATCCAAATCTTACCCTTTTCTCAAATCTAATTCCTCTACAAGGTCTCCCTTAAATATTCCAGTGTTAATTGATCTCTCTTTTCTTTAAGCTTAACATTTTGTGGTACACATTAGTTTTGTAATATACATACTCTCCTATTAGCTTCAAACTTTTTGAGTGTCATAGTTTGTCTTTCCAGAACCAGATTCAAGTTTCTGACAGCTTCCTCATAGCCCTCACTATGCACATCTATTTGTTATGAGTGGAAAAATGGAAAAACTACTTTATTTGAAATTTAGTGATTAATTGCTGCGATATGCTTGCAGAATATTGCACAAGATGTTGATTGTAAATTAGGTCTGTGGTTTGCCATCTTTTTACCACATAGATTGTCTTAGATAATTTTCCTTCCCAGAGCCCCATGTGATGAAATATTTCATCTACTGGAACTTGATATAGTAACCTTTAATTCAAGTCCCTACTTTTATTAATAAGAAACACATGTAACTACCATTTATAGTTTCTGATCAAAATGTGATAAACAGTACTACTATAGTTAGTTTGCCAAAGCAGAGAAACTCATGGTTAGTGTTTGTGCAACCTTGCCATGGGCAAATAAGTAATTTCCCTTTACTTTCTGAAAACATTAAGAATACAATTTATCATTTGTAGTTATAGGACTCCAGGCCAGGATTCACTGGCATACCTTATCCATGTTGTTTGTAGAAACAAAACATAGGCTTAGAAAGATTGAGATGTCTGGTTCATTTCTTCTTTGAAGAGGTAGTTGAATGTATTCCCATCTTTTTCAGCTAACTAGTATCAGCCAAACTGATATTTTTGAGGCCAGAAACTTCGTCAATTTTTGCTCAGCAGTGGATTCTCAGTAGCTAATACCTGTCCCACTGTGCCTGGCCCGCAGTGGGTACTGGGTACATATTTGTACATGAAAGCAGAACATGTGATGATGAGATCTGAAGGAAACAAACTTATTACTGAGTGCTGGAGTACTCAGTAAGGTGTTCTGAAGTGCTGTACATGGCATTGCTTTTAATACAGTTTTCTTCAGAGATGTTAAGTCACATGGCTGTTAAGTGGCTGATCTGGGGTTTGAACCCAGATCTGTCTGACTCTAAAACCACTCTCCTATGCTGCAGAGAAGAAGTGAAGATAGTTTTTCTTGTCATGAGCATTGTGCAGCAAAAATAAAATGTGAAAAAAACTACTATTACTGTTTATGGGAATACATAAAACAATATTGTCTTTTGATCTGGAAGTCTTCTAGATGGTAGTACATTTATAATTTAACTTCCTTTATAGACCACAGTCCCAGGCAGAAGAAATAATGTAATACTGCAGCCCCTGCAACCTGACACTCCCTATAAAATTACTGTTATTGCTGTTTATGAAGATGGAGATGGTGGCCATCTAACAGGAAATGGAAGAACTGGTAAGTGTTTTGTACTCCCCCTTTTTGTTTCTGCTTTGAAATTGTTAAGATCTTAATGTTGCTTTTTTACCTTTTAAAACCTCAAAATTTTATCTTTACCAGTATATCTCAAATACCACACTAATATGGTATTATTTGTATTAGACATTAAATTTTGTCAAAATGATGACATGTGAAAGGAATTTGTTTTTAACTTTTTAATGGTTCACTAAGTGAAGAAAAAGAAGACCATCTGCATATTTTTATTTGCTTAAGATAGTTCTAGTTCTTCTTTGGAAAACCACTGCATATTCTCTGAATAATGTTTCAATTGGTATGGTGTCAGTTAAGGTTATAATTGTTAAGTCAATATAGTATCAGTAAGAAATATTCCATTGTGATTGAATCTTAAGTCATAAATACAGAAGTGAGATGATCAGCAATCATTTTCTATGTACAAATTTAGCTTTTTCTAAAAAGAAAAATGTATTTTTTATTGTACTAAGGAATTTACATAGAATTATCAACATTCAGACCCATTTTTACACTATACTGGTGGTAATTTCTTAGGGTTTAAAAATTTTCTAAGGTGGTTGCTTGCTACAGTCACCTGAGGAGCTTTAAAAATACTTATGCCTGGGTTCCACTCCCAGAGATACTGATGTAACTGTGTGAGGTGTGAGCTGGACCTGCTGGTGTTCTCATTAATGTGCAGCAATGGCTGAGAGTCACTAGTTAAGCACAAAAGTAGGATGAACTCTAGATCTGAGTTTTGTTACTGGTAGATACTGGCATTGCTCTTTTATACTTCATTCACCAAAAATCTACTTAAGTAACATGACTTCAGGTTTCTTTCTGCAGTCACTTGCCAAAAGTCTTTTTGAGCTTAAATGATCTTGACAATATTACAGAATTTAAAGAGGTGACATTTGAAAGCTCCTAAGGGAAAAGCAGGACTAGAGTTGACTCAGCTCAGTCTCTCAAGGTCAAGAATCTCTATTTATTGATATTGTTGTCTACAGGACTGAGTCAGTGGAGACTCACATGACTCAAGATAATTTTAACAACCTCACTTTTTAAATTTTTTTCAGATTTTAGACTGTATTTTGGGACTTTCCTGGGGAAAATGGCATATTTCAGAATTTCATGCTTATCAAAATGGATTTTTAAAAACTAGATCTTATATTTTCCAGGAAGGGCCAAAGTCATGTTTTGTTTCTCTTATGAAAAAAATGTTTTTCAAGTTAGATTCATTATTTGCGTAATGCTGTGAATAGTAAACTCAGCAACTACTTAACATGTTACCTAAACAGTATTGATTTTATAAGTTGTGGGCTTGGAGGCAGTATCTCTGGAAGCATTCTAGGTAATGCTGGTGGAGGATAGAGAGGTATAGGGAAAAAGCATTATTAGGTAGCTGTGTGGTTTTGGGCAAATAATATCTTATGTATTTGATGAAGTGGTTGGATTAGATAGTCTCTAAATTGCTTTCTGTTTCTAACAATCTGTAATCTATGACATTCTAAAAATGGTTTGAGATCTCTTTTATTTTCTATAATCCTGAGTCATAGAACGTTTCAGCTCTGGATACTGCTTCCTTCTGAGAAGGCTGTTCTGGAAATCACTAGTTCTTGAGTCTATTTCAGTTGCTGTTTAAATTTGGAAAACTATTCAGCAGTTTTTGAATACTTCAATGCCTTTTATTTGTTTTCTGGATAAAGACATTATGGAATATTATGAAATTGCTCCCACTGGGCTTTCCTACCAATACTTTTAAAGTTCTGTGCTCTCCCTGTGTGCCAATGAAAGGTCAGTAATGTGTGCCAATGTTTGTTTTCAGTGGGACTCCTTCCTCCTCAGAACATACACATCTCTGATGAATGGTATACAAGATTCAGGGTGTCCTGGGACCCTTCACCCTCTCCAGTTCTTGGATATAAAATTGTATATAAGCCAGTGGGTAAGGAAGTGCCTTTGTCATCATAGAAATGCTTTGGAGGGTTATTTGCATATCAGGGTATTTTCTCTTTCATCCCCCACTATTAGGTTCTCCTGAGAGTTCAGGTATCACACCAAGTTTCCTGTCACCAAAGGCAATGTTTTTGGCAATAACATTTTAAGCCAATTATCTTAAATACCATTGTTATTATAGGTATAGATGAGATTCTAATTAAATGTCATGATTAAAATGTTTGACTTGGTTCATAAAGTTGCACAAATCAAAGATGCCTGTCTTCAGACATCCTGTATGATCATGAAATAATGAATATTCCATCATTATACCTCTGTATTTTCCCCACTATACCCAGGTATTATTTTATTTTGGACATAGATTCCATGCAGTTTATTCATGACAGTCTTGCTTTCAAATCCCCTCTGAAATTTTGACCTAAATTAATATCACCTTGATTAAACTATTTGTTATTTTTGTTTTAATATTCTGTCTATATGCTTAGCGAAACTGGAAGAAAAATGCTCTTCGTACCAAATTTGTTAGGGCATCTTCTATATATCTAGGAAGAGTATGAACTAGAAAAAACATGAAGGAGAGAAGGCGAGAGAAAGGAAATAAAATTTGAACCTATGTAAGAAATAGAAAAAGAACTTCAAAAAGAAAGTGGGGTTGGTAACTAAGGACTTTAGCAGCCAAAGTATGTGGAATGAGGTCCAAGAAAGAAGTTCTTAGATCGTCTCTACAATAAATGAAAAAGTGTCAATTGAACACCTACTATATGCAAAACACTATGTTGGCAAAATAGGGCTTGAGAAAGAAGCTTGAGAATTCATTCACTAAAGAAACATTGATTATATACCTACTATATTCCAAATGCTGTGCTGTGCTTTGAAAATAGGAGGGTGAAGAAATCAGTGTCTGCTTATAGTTTCATATTTGCCATATAATGTAGCTTGTGCTCCAGTGAGTAAGTGCATGAGGACTATGGAATTAATGGTGTTCATGATTCCCTTTGACTGTAGGATCTTTAATTTTATGCAGAATTTCATGCTAGTGATGGCATGTTTCTGTGTATTTTTGTGGTTGTTAATAAAGGTTCCAATGAGCCCATGGAAGCCTTTGTTGGAGAGATGACATCATATACCTTACACAATCTCAATCCCAGCACCACCTACGATGTGAATGTTTATGCTCAATATGATTCTGGACTCAGTGTCCCCTTGACAGATCAAGGCACTACATGTGAGTCATGGATATTTTCATGGTTGTAAGAAAAAGTGTAGTAGAAATTACCAGGTCAGCCTATTCTAATTTTACTGTAATTATACATGTATAATGTAATTATACATGTATAATGTAATTATACATGTTTCCTCAGCATTATGTAGGCAGGCTATTTTGTGTCTGGGTAGACAAAATACCTATCCAAATACATAAATATTATAATTGAGTATATAAAAATGTATACGATGAGAAATTTGTGTATTTCACATAAAATACTATATTTTGAATTTTAAAAGATAAAAATTATAGAAATTATCATTTTATCCATGAATGACCTGTAAAATTAGATCTGTGATGCTACTTAGTTCTTCTTTACATTTGATATTAAGATATATATTACCTAAATCCATTGATTTAATTTGACTTAATTATTGAATCATGATTAGTGATTCAGTCCACAGATATATTTTAATGACAGCATTGCTTTGATAACTATTTAATGACTTAGCAGATAGCCTTTTAGAAACTGTTTTCATTATTTTCCATGAGAAGTTTTTTAAATTCTTAGTTGTGAGAGGGACTATACGGAATTTCCTTTCCTTGAAAATCAGTGATAGAAAGGGGGGTCTATTTTGGCAGTACCACATTTTGAAATACGATTCATGTGTGTTTCTTCTAAGGAAACATATTATGATTTTGAACTTTATTTCAGCCACAGTGAAAGTTTGAAAATTGCGTTATGATTAAAAGTATATTTTTTTGCTTTAATTTACAAAGTGAATCTCTTTCTTTCTTTCTTTATTTTATAGTATATTTAAATGTAACAGATCTGAAAACTCACCAGATTGGGTGGGATACATTCTGTGTCAAATGGTCAGCTCACCGGGCAGCCACCTCCTACAGGCTGAAACTAAGCCCTGCAGATGGTATGTGTGTAAAAAAGAAAAAAATGATCTGTAGCATGTAGTGGAAACATTTTAAATTTCAGTAAAGAAGATACCATTTTGTTTATAACAATGATATATAAAATTGTCTTGAAATATAATTGATGATGACACTGGCATTTTCCTTTGTTGTCATAATCAGGAACCAGGGGACAAGAAATTACAGTGCGTGGATCAGAAACCAGTCACTGCTTCACTGGCCTTTCACCAGACACTGATTATGGTGTCACTGTTTTTGTGCAGACACCAAATCTCGAGGGACCAGGAGTCTCTGTTAAAGAACATACCAGTAAGTTTTTGAGAAATCTGGAAAGCCTTCATAAGGCTTTAGAATAGAATGCTCTAGGTAAGGAAGACTTAAGTGAATCCTGTGCAGGTACCTCTCCCCAAGGGTAGCAATAATGATAGGATGATGGTGAGTTCCTGAATGTGGAGTCTAAAGCTGGTTCAGGACCTTTTTCTGTAGCAATTGCAAGTTGTCCCTGTTATCGAGTTGGGGCTACTTTGAGGAAGGGCTAAAGGAGGGAGAGATGGCTCTCGCTGACAGTGAGAAGGTGAATTCATATTAGTGACTTTTGCTCATTTGACCCTATCTGAAGGCCTTACATTTTCCCTTTAGATCTTTTTTTTTTCTGTAGCTGTAGTGGATGTTGAATGACTACCAGTGACACCAAATTTGGATGGAATAAAATCCCTAGTATGTTAGTACTGATGACGGTGGTGTCTCATTTTGTATGACTTGATTTGGTATCCAGGATTTAAATCGCTCTTAAAATTTACTTTCTGGGATATAAAATGTGCACATGGTGTGTTTTTATAATTATTATTTTTAAATTCTAGCTGTGAAACCAACAGAAGCCCCTACAGAGCCACCCACCCCTCCTCCCCCTCCCACCATTCCACCAGCCCGGGATGGTAAGTACAGCTAAATAGGCAATACATTCAGCTGATAGGGAGCTACAGACTTCTTATTTATGCTGCATGTACATCATTTACAATTAATATAGAACATTTCTGATTTATTATTGCTGCTGAAGAGTTTTTAGACTGAAAGAGAAGATTACCAGTAATTTGTTTCTCTCCATCTCTGGGCACATTTTGATGTAAATAAAATCAGTCATAAATTATTCCAGCTCTTCAGTTAGAAGTCTGTTTCCTCAGTTTTACAGATTTAGGTCTTCCATGATCCATGGTTACATGGTGGACATTTCTTTCTGCTAACTGCTGGCATTAGTAAGCACTGTGAACCCTTTTGGCTATATTTACAACCTAAGCCTTGAGGCTGTTGGCTTTAAAATTCCTGGTGTCCAACCTGAGAAGTTCCCTGGATTACACAAAGCTAAAAAATTTTCCATTCACCAAAATGTGAAAGATAATTGTAACTTGCAGTGAACTGGTAAAACGACATACTGATTTATTAAGGTTGGTCTCTCAGCATTTGAGGGCAATTCTTTAGCACTTTATCAAGCTAAATTTTAGTTAAATAACTACTGGATTATTCTTTTCTCATATGCTGTTTGCAGCATTTAATAGAAAATATTTCAGATTTTAAATATATTTTTATTTTATCTTAGAAGGATGTAGAATGTTACAACTTTATTAAACCTATTATATAAGTAAAATTAAAAATTAAAAGTGTAATATTGTAGGGTAAAATAATAATGGGTTCCTTTAAATTAGATATAGAAAGAAATTCAGTAAATAATCTTGGTTTAAAAATAAGTTTTTTCTTTTTAAATAGACTTTATTTTCTAGAGTAGTTTTAGGTTCACAGCAACATTGCAGGCACGATGCAGAGATTTTTCATCTCCGAGACAGACTGCCCTTCCCCACCACATGCCCAGCCTCCTCGACTATTAACATCCCGCGTCTGAGTGGTACATTTGTTACAACCGATGAACCTACATTGACACATCATCACCACCCAAAGTCCATAGTTTACATTAGGGTTCACTCTCAGTGTTAAACTTCTCTATGTTAAGTTTTTATAAATTAAAATTTTGTTAATTGTTTTTAGATTTTTTTCTTAACCTCCAAGTCTAGATATTCAAATAAAAATCTTCTTTCCTACATATGATTCTAGTGGCTTAATTTAAATTTTACAAAGGACTTGGCCAGGTGCGATGGCTCACTCCTGTAATCCCAGCACTTTGGGAGGCCGAGACAGGTGGATCAAGACCATCCTGGCCAATACGGTGAAACCCCATCTCTACTAAAAATACAAAAATTAGCTGGGTGTGGTGGCACGTGCCTGTTGTCCCAGCAACTCAGGAGGCTCAGGCAGGAGAATCGCTTGAACCTGGTAGGCGGAGGTTACAGTGAGCTGAGACTGCCAATGCACTCCAGCCTGAAGGCAGAGTGAGACCCTGTCTCAAAAAAGAAAAAAAAAAAAAAAAAAAAAAGGACCTATTTGCATAAAGTCAATCTTTAATAATTATATTCCAAATCTCCAAACTTTTTATTTGATTTCTCCTCTCCTCTCATTTATTGTTCAAAACTACTTGAAGAGTTCCGTGAGATAAGATTGTATCTTTGCATAATGGATCTAAACAAATGGAGTAATTCCAGAGCAGGTATTGTGGATCTGTTAGTCCAATGCTTCTTAAATTTATTGTGCATATGAGTCATCTTATTACTGCTGGTACTGATTCAAGAAGTCTGGGGTAGGACCCAACATTCTGCATTTCTAACAAGCTCCCAGGCAGTGCTGTTGCTGCAGAACCACACTTTGCGTAGCAAGGTGTTTTACTATATTTTCAATTATGTGATTTCATTTAAATGAAAGAATTTATGAGATTTGGGGCTTCTTATGCTTTCCTTTTTTTGTAGTATGCAAAGGGGCCAAGGCAGATATTGTGTTCTTGACTGATGCCTCTTGGAGCATCGGGGATGATAATTTTAACAAAGTTGTAAAATTCATCTTCAATACTGTGGGAGGCTTTGATGAAATCAGTCCTGCTGGGATTCAGGTGAGTGTCATTCCACCGGTGGCCACTCATTTGTGATGTCTTGCCTTTCCTTTGAACTTCTCTTTTTAAGTAAAAAGTCTTTTTAATACAAACTCAATTTTGACTTTCTCTTATTCACTATTTCCTTTATTCATGTATTTTTGGGAGGGAATTGGGTGTAAATGATAAATAAATAGAAAAATAAATGTTTTTTCTATTAGTTTATTAGTTTTTATCTTTGATTAGATGATATTCCTGTTGGAGAACTTAGGGGATTCTGACTCTTAACTTCCTGCTTCCAACCATGACACATTTCTATAGAAGTTCATCCAAAGTTCTGGATATTAAATTCTTTGTGATTTTCATGCTCTGTGAAGTTAGAAGAATCAGTGATAAACAGTGACTGGAGTGAGTGTGCGGAACTTGCTGCCTCTATCATTACTTTGCAGATAATTACCTTGACCAGAAGAATGTCCGTTGTTGAGCTAAAGCATATTTCATTTGCTTTTTTAAAATGATAACTACCAATTATCTTGCTCTGAAATCACTCCAAATATATTTGTTATACTGAAGTACTTAGAGAAGTTTGTATTTCCAAGAGAGGCCTCAAAGAATAAATCATCATGTAACCCTAACCCAATTAAAAGACCCAATTAAAATTCCACCCCCTCTGGTAAGGCGCCATGATGGCTTTACCCATTCCATGCTTTTGAAGTATTTTGTCTATATTGCTGCATTACAACAAATATCACTTCATATTGTCATTAATTGTGTGCTGTCTTCTGTCTACTCTTCTATCTAAATCATTGACTCCTTAAAGCAAGAGACTATCTTTTTAAAAAACAATTCTCTCCTCCTTTTCTTTCCCATTTCTTTGCTGAATTTTCTTTATTTTGGCAGTTTGATCATCACTGTGGCATCATGAAAATAAGATATTTTGAAATAAACCACAAACAATTTCATCAGCAAAACATGTCGTCTTTTATGGAATAGTAGTATACTAAATTTCAAATCCTCAAGTAATCCTCTGGACCTTAATCCAACCCAAGAAGAGTAAAAATTCAGCCTAGTTATATTCTAAATTTAATGTGGTTATATTCTTAATTTAACCACATTAATTCAACAAGCAAGCTTTTTTTCATCCTTTTAGGAATTTGTATTTCTAACAAAAAATAGCTACCATATTTTATTAACTCCTATGTACCAGTTACTTTGTATACAGGATTATTAGTCTTTAAAACAATCCTAGAAGGTAAGTATAGTTATCCTCATTTTACTGATAAAAAAATCCATTGTCACATAGCTATTATATGCCAGAGCTAGAATTTGAACCCAGTGAATCCTGAGTACAAAGCCTGTACTTTTTCCACTAAATCCCATTTTCGATGAGTTTGTGATGAGGGATGATTACAATCACACACGTGACATTTTTATATTGCCATAAAGAACCGATATAGTCAGTGAGAAGCAGCAGTGGGCTGAGTCAACTGTTTAACCAACATTTGGATTCAAGATGGTATGTTCTCATGTCTAATCCTGGGACCTCACCACTCCCCAGCTTTATTCCTCCCTGTCTATGTCCTAGAGAAAGGCACAACATGAATATAGTATATTTTCATTATTAACATCAGTTATGACAATTTCATTGAAGATTGAAAAATAAAGAATTTAATGAGACAAGTGCAGTAGGTGTTATAATATTAGCTATAAAGAGCTTACAATATTCTATCAGATCTGAGATACTTTTTACAACCCCCCGCCCCCCGCTTTATTCTGCAGCTAGAGAATCATTTGAAGATTGAAATATAAAATGAGATGACTTATGCTTACTGCTAAACCACATTTTCCTTCAGGTTTCATTTGTGCAATACAGCGATGAGGTCAAGTCTGAGTTCAAGCTGAACACATACAATGACAAGGCCCTAGCCCTTGGGGCCCTCCAGAATATTAGGTACAGAGGAGGAAACACAAGAACAGGTACATGTATATGTAGACCTTTACTCTCCAAGCATTTGTAGTGGCAGAACTGAGTGTATTATCTCACGCTAATGTCTAGATTCTTATCATTTGGATGTGACTAATGGCATTGGGGTAGTTTTCACTGAGTTGACACTAAAATGTTCCACGCCTCATTCTATAGGCAAGGCCCTCACATTTATCAAGGAGAAAATCTTGACTTGGGAGAGTGGCATGAGGAAGAATGTCCCTAAGGTGTTGGTTGTGGTCACAGATGGTCGGTCCCAGGATGAGGTCAAGAAGGTGGCTTTGGTCATCCAGCAGTCAGGCAAGCACATACATAAATTTGATTGCACTTGCAATTTTACCATTTTTAAATTTCCACAAATGATTGCAAAAGACTAAATTTGCTGATGTTACTTTATTGTTTCTGTTTCACTCTGCACTGTATACCTTTGTAATGCTGATTTACATTTAATTATGGAATGGTTTGCAACTGCTCAAAATGATATGGTGTATTCTTTGTATAAGATGTGGTTCAGGATCGACAAGGGGCAAACCACATTTTCCCATAGTGGCTGGAAGGCTACAGAAAGCAGTGATAATGAGATGATGATGCTAGAGCAGGCTTCCTGCCATAGCAGAAATGAATCTTGATACTGCTTCCTGTGCAAGGAGAGAAAAAAGGAAGCCTTTAGCTTTAGCATATCTTTGCAGATGTAGACTTAATGATTGCTAAAAGATATGTTGCAAGGAATAGAGGTCTTAGGGAGTCATCTCTGGGATAGATCTTGGCAGTCAAATATACTGAGAGCCTCCTGGTAACACTGTCCTTTGGATTAGTTATTTAAGATCATTAGAGGTGAAAGCAGGTATTTCCAGTACTTGCATTAACAGCCCCCCTACGCACTGCTGTCCCAAGCAAGGTCTGAGGTGGATATATTTTTAGAGAGAATCTTATGCATAATTTGTTGTAGTAAATTATAAAGTATTTAATTACATGGAACTTGTCATCTGTACATGCAAGATTCTTTGGCTAAAATTATGAGTTGTGATTAGTGCTAAGTCATATTGTCTTTTTTTAATAGAGGTTGTTCCTGCTGATCTTTTATAAAATGTATTGCCATTGTGTTATACACTTTACACAGATTTCTGCATGTTTATGACTCCTGGTAGATTTAATTTTGGGCTTATAAATATTTGCTTCTTATGTTACCTTATTTATATCTAAATATATTTCTAATTCCTTATATAGCTTTTTTTCCCCCGATGTCAAATTTAGCTTTCGGAGTGAAAAATGTGCTTATTTGTCACAGCCTAAATTTGCTTATTTGTCATAGCCTGTCTGTTGCCAGTGAGAGTTGTAGATGCCATTTTCAAAATGGCCAAAGTTCTGCCTTTGAGCCTGAGTTTCCTGAGAAAATCAGTTTCAGGAACCCAGATTTTAAAATGAGCCCATTCTTAACTTCTGAGTCACATAAGCTTAAAATATTAATGGCTGCAGAACTCATGTGTGTATCAGGACTGTGGATCTGTGGAAGGCAGTGTGCACTACATGAAGTCTTTCTGCTATTAAAATCTTCATATTTAAATTGTTGGGATTTTATCTTAGGAAATCAAATTAAATGAATTATTTAAGCCAGAAAATAGAAAGACCTGGAAAAAGTACGTATTTATTAAAGAGAGTTCATGTCAAATAAAAGGACTTGCGTACAGTAGGAAAATACAGCATCATTTCTGATAAGAATTTTTTTGCATTGTTCTAACAACAAGGACAGAAAAAGAGATATGTGATTCATTCTATAAATTCTACTTTGCAGGGTTCAGTGTCTTTGTAGTTGGTGTGGCTGATGTCGACTACAACGAGCTTGCCAACATTGCCAGCAAACCAAGTGAACGGCACGTGTTCATTGTGGACGACTTTGAATCTTTTGAGAAGATCGAAGACAATCTTATTACATTTGTTTGTGAAACTGCCACTTCAAGTAAGTCACAGTCAACATGGATCTATAACCTCACTTATTCTGAAAAATAATTACTTAGTAGACAATTCTATATCATTTGTAGGATCAAGTCTGTGCATAAATAGATCCTGGGAAATCACTTGAGAACCTGATGAATCACTGTTCCTATTGCGATCATGCTAAATGTGTGCTTGTCAGAAGTTCATTTTTAGCCTTGAATATGTAATTTCCTTGTATGGAATATGTAATTTCCTTGTATGGAAAAGTGTTTTACTATATCCTTTTCCCACCACCCTAATGCCTATGACATTTGGTTAAATTAATCTCAGCCTCAAATTGCATACATAGGGCATTTCTGTGAGATGAAGGTTTTCCCCATTAGTAATCAATTGGTATTTGTTTTGTCAACATCCATGCTTCAAGAGAGCAATGAAAAAAAAATGGTTCCTCAGAAATTTAGTGGATTCCCATTTGTTTGTTTGGGTTTGTATTTTCAAGTTCAGCTTTTGAACTATAGTGAAGAACCAAAGATTGATTATTTAAGTCAATTTATTATCATCATCCATTAACACCAATTCTTGGTGTATAGGTTATGGAGGCAATTAATCTTTCATAATACCAGGAGGCAATTTATCCTACATAATTGATCAGGGGTCTGTGGCTAGTTCAGACCCCTGATCCTAGACAGGGCTATGCTTTACAAATATAATAATCCTCTCCATTAAACATTCTATTAAAAACAACTGGTTAAACAAACTTTCTTGGTTTACTATGAAAATTTATGCTGAAGTTCGGAGCGCAGCTGCACTGGTGAAAGTGAGTAGGGGGCTTGAGTGGTTTCTCTTCTGTTCCAAGTGGTCCTGGATGCAGCCATCTGGTACCATCAGCTCTGAGGGGTCCAGAGCAAAAACTACTGCACAATTGTTACTGTTACATGGTGTTTGGTAGCCAGGGTGAGGCTTGGAGACTTGGCAGAGAAGAGGGTTGGGGATGGACAAGCTCCTCCTACCTTTGCAGAAATCTAAAATTCCCTGGGAGGGAAGTTCTTTAAATCTATTGAAAAATGTGAAAAATTCCTCCTTTAATTCTATTTTATTATTTTTAAGAGTACTATAAAATTCCAATTGGATTAGAGAATGTTAGGGAAATATGTGTTACACTGGTTAATAGTATAATTTCTCCTACACATAGGAAGTGTACAAGAAATAATGTATAAAGGATTAAATAGAGAAGTTATTTTAGTAAATGAACAATGTCATTTATTACTTGAAATATGTTCATTGCTACTTTCTGTGCATATATAATTTGTACATCGTGTTGGTGAATCATACTTAAAGAACACTGTACATTGCAGGTTGTCCTCTCATTTATTTGGATGGCTACACCTCACCAGGTAAGCATTTATACTTTTGGGCTAATTAATTTCCAGATTTAAGCAATAAAATAATTAAAATGTACTTCATTTAATATTTTCTTTTTTGATGTAAAGGTTTTAAGATGCTTGAAGCGTACAACCTGACAGAAAAGAATTTTGCTTCTGTACAAGGAGTATCTTTGGAGTCAGGGTCTTTCCCCAGCTACTCAGCTTACAGGATTCAGAAGAATGCATTTGTGAATCAGCCTACAGCGTAAGTGTGACAACAGGAGGTTCTCCTTTTCTTTTCTTTTTTTTTTTTTTTTTGAGACGAAGTCTTGCTCTGTCGCCCAGGCTGGAGTGCAGTGGCCGGATCTCAGCTCTGGAGTGCAGTGGCCGGATCTCAGCTCACTGCAAGCTCCGCCTCCCGGGTTTACGCCATTCTCCTGCCTCAGCCTCCCGAGTAGCTGGGACTACAGGCGCCCGCCACCTCGCCCGGCTATTTTTTTTTTGTATTTTTTAGTAGAGACGGGGTTTCACCGTGTTAGCCGGGATCGTCTCTCGATCTCCTGACCTCGTGATCCGCCCATCTCGGCCTCCCAAAGTGCTGGGATTACAGGCTTGAGCCACCGCGCCTGGCCGAGGTTCTCCTTTTCTTAAGACCTGCAGAAAGTTCTAGCAATATTTGCTGACTTCCCAGAATCCTGGAACTTTAGAATTGTTGGAAGACTGCTTATGGATGACCCTGATTGGTTTTCTTAAATACAGTTGGGTTAATTGTTTCCAGGTTACATAGTTGTTTGCACACAGGAGACTAAGACTCAGGCCTCGTTATTCCCAGATCCAAGAAGCTCATGCTGGTAACATATTACTGACCCTTTTGAATTTAAGGCTAGAAAAGCTGTTAAAACAGGAAGGCAACTTAATATTTTGAACATCTCTCCCTGTGGTGCAGAGGACTGGATGGAATAAGTGCAGAATGAGAGCAAACATTGTTTTTAGTGTTTCAGACCTCTAGAAAATGAAAGGTAGTTTTTCTCGTCCATGATCAGACAGTTGGCATTTAGTTTTTATTGGCTGATGCTCTAGCAATCTGTTGTGTAGCTGTAGGTGTTATTTTACTTCATGAATGTTTGCACCTGAGTTTGATAACTGAAATCTGTATTTCTTATTCATTAAAATGAAAACTTTTTATGTTGAAAAATGTGTTTGCCAATTTATGGAGAGAAAAGAACAATGAGAAATAAAGGTATTGTAAGCTCAGGACAGGGTCAGAAATGATGTCTGAAATATGAAATGCTCTGAGAAAGCTGATGGAAAATTCAGACTAAAACCAAAGCTAATTTACTTTAAGAGGCACAGATCGTATTGTTGTAGTTTGACCACATTGTAAATCTCTAACTCCTTAATGGTTAACCATGTTGGCTCGGAGTTCTAGGTTTTTCAGTGAACCATAATACCCGGTGTTTAACTCTTCCAGTCAGCTCAACATATGAGTTCTACATTTTAACTTATGACAGCCTATTGTTTTCTCAAGCATCAGAACTTTTGACTGAAAGGAAAGAAACATAAATGCAATTACATAATTTTTTCACAAGCACTAATTAACTAAGGAAGGAGAAAAATGGGCTAGGTGAGAGATGAGTTGATGTGGAGAAAATATTATTTGTAACATAGAATATTATAAAGATAGTTCTTGAACATATAAAAGACATCATGTCAGCTTACCCAGAGCATATGTTTTAAAAGCAAGATGGCATTAGTGGTGTGGTATTAGGACATGAAAGCTCTATGTCCTCTATCAAAATTCATGGAAGAATAGCTTCTTTTCTATGAGTTTATTATCTGGTTCTTTTTCTTACCTTCAGGGAGAAAGTGTTATTAAATGGTCTCAGATAGAAAACCATTAATTCTGCTTCAAAGATTCCCCCAGAACAATGATTGACTAAAGTCTGGAGGGACACATGGGACCAATTTTTTGTTTTTTGTTTTGCCTTACAGCTTAGAGCCAAGAAACATTTCCTTTCAATTAATTCACATCCTTTTATCATCACTAAATGTTTGCACATGTATATGGCCTTCACATTTAAAATGGATTTTGTTTTTGGGAACATATGAGCTCTGGGGGTGATTTATTTGATTTCAGGGGAGAAATTTGGAAGTGTAAAAACTATTACTGACAGGGAGGGAGAGAGAAATTAAAACCTTAAGCCATTTTTATGATCTCATACAGCTGACATTTGAAATTAAGTATATAGGAAGATTCATTCTCTTTAAATGATATCCGTAGTCATAATGTTTATCATTCTAAAATTATCATATAATTTTATAATACTCTGTGTCTCAAAAAATTAGTTATTACTAGTAGGATAAAAGACTATTTTGTAATTTCCCAGACTTTTGTGACTTTATCAATTTAGAAATAATCGATTACAATTTACATAATGGATCTTTAGTGCTTGTTCTTTTGATGTGCTTCCTAAATTTTTCTCCTTCTAAGGAGAAGTCAGAAGGAGCCAGATTGTTATAAATAGCCTCTAATACTACCCATATGAGATTCTGGTGCAGAGATTTAAAAGAGTATCTGTTCTTGATGTTAAAGCAATCAATCTTTCTTCCTTTCATTTTTTTCTTTCCTCTCCTTTTTCTTTCATTTTATCCAACAGAGACCTACACCCAAATGGACTCCCTCCTTCATACACGATTATATTATTATTCAGACTTCTCCCGGAAACTCCCAGTGACCCTTTTGCAATTTGGCAAATCACAGACAGAGACTACAAACCACAAGTTGGAGTGATTGCAGACCGTAAGAATTTTTATCTTAAGGCGCATGCATACTTAGTTTTGATTATGTTTTTCTTTTCTCTTTTAAAAAACTTTCTGAATTTACATTATATATATATTTATTTGATATATACTTTTATGTTTGAACTTTTCCAAGTATAACACATCAGTAAACATCCTAATTACATTTTATCACAACTGAAATTATATTATTTTTAAAGAAATCTCTCGAAGAATCATTTGCTAATACTTTAAATAAAAAGTATACAATGCATGTGATTTAATAACACTATGTTGATTACAGCTTCTAGCAAGACGTTATCATTCTTTAACAAGGATATAAGAGGCGAGGTACAAACTGTTACATTTGACACAGATGAAGTAAAGACATTATTTTATGGAAGTTTTCATAAGGTAAAAACAGATTATTTGAGTCTTATTTCTAGAAAAAATATAAAACAAATTTATTATTTATTAAAATGTCATGTTAAATTGGTAGAATTATAACTATGTCTTTTAAAAATAAAATCTTAAAAAAAACGTATTTTAGAGAATTTGGTTAATTCAAATAATATTTAAAATAAAACAATATACTAATCAAGAGATAACTACTAACATTTTGATATATTTTTAATGCTTATTTCTTTTTAAAATTTGAATCATATAGTATATATAATATTATTCACCTACTTTTCTGGTTACCATTTTGTTATGAATCTTTGTGTCATTTAGTCTGCAAAGCTTAATTTTAGTGGATCTTTTAATTGATAATATTTCTTCTGCTTACTTTTCATTGAAAAGTACAAACATGCCAGTGAAATGCAAAAGTTGATAATATATCTTCTGCTTGTATTTTATTGAAAAGTACAAACATGCCAGTGAAATGCATAATAATTATTTTTATCAATCCAAAAACTATCAGTATCTACCAAAATAAGATAAATGTTTATGATATTAATTTTTATGTGAACACACATTCTTTAAAAACATAATTCTCTAGAAAATCTTATTAAAAGTTCTAAGATGCATTCTAGGGATTGTCTGTTCTTGATTATCTTAATCAATTTTCTGTATGTCAACATCCAGCAGATAGTAGAAACTTTTTTTTCAGGTTTCTGAAGGACAATTCATTGACAAATAAGCACTTCTTACTTAGAAAATACTGAAGTTGGAAGCGTTAGAAATAAAAAGAATGATCTAGGTTAGGAATGGAGGTTAGGAATGGACTTTTTAAAAAAACTTCTGTTTTAAGTTCAGGGATATGTGTGCAAGATGTGCAGGTTTGTTACATGAGTAAACATGAGTCATGGGGGTTTATCATACAGATTATTTTGTACCCAGGTATTAAGCATAGTACCCATTAGTTATTTTTTCTGATCCTCTCCTTCCTTTCACCTGACACCCTCTGATAGGCCACAGTATGTGTTTTTCCCCTTTATGTGTAGGAATTCACTTTTTAATGATATTTTTTCATCCATTGGATTATGTTAGCAGGAATACCAGTTGTTGCACAAATGCTTTAAAATTTCTTCAGTGTGGCGTGTAGAAAGATTAGCCTTTATACATAAAAGACAGATGTTTCCAGTTCAAGCTGATTCTCAAGTGAAAATTGAAGAAATTTCTTCTACTTGAGTAGATTTAGCAGTATTTCTTACTGTTTCTACTCCTGAGGAATCTTGCTTTCTTTCCAGATTGTTGTTCTTATTCATTAATCAGATTTTTGATAAGGATGCTAAAGGACTGTCTTCATCAAGCTCAAGGAAGCTTCAATGTACATATTAGTGATACCAAAAAAAAAAAAAAAAAAAAAAAAAAAAAAAAAGGAAAAACAAAAATCTCTGAGTACAATGGTATATCTGCTTAAAGGTTTACAGACCTCCATAGTGAAGTGAAGTAAAATAAATGCCTCATCGGAAAAGCGAATTCTAGTTTGGCAAGTGTTACTGGCTTCAACTGATCCTTATCTGATCTTAGATGTTGAATCTGGCAAAGTTCTTATGAACTTTTTTGGCTCAGTGAAACTTATATTTGAGTAACTTGCTAAAAAGGACTATTTTTATTTTTCCTTTCATAACCACTGAAGATATTGAGAATCTGATCATCTGCTAAACCACTGATAACCATTTGGTAACTATTATTTTAAAATTTCCAACTGTCATGGAATGCTTCATTTTATTTGAATTTTTTGAAAGGCAATATTTTTTAGAGGTCTGTAGTGATAGTCATTAATGATTACAAATCAAGACAATTTTTTTTGACATTCTCTTCTTTATACCATTTGCTTCCCCAAGAAAGATATTTGCATTCTTGGGTTTTATATAATGCCTATTTTTTTCTCCTCAAAAGCTCTGCCTTTTCTTTCCAAACTGTCTACCTTCTTCTTTGTTTTTTATTTTAATAATCTCTCTTTTAGTTTCTCCTTTTTTCCCACTGTGCTCTCTTTTGTCCTCCATTCCTTAAACCCATTCTTTCTTTTTTTTTAAAAATTTATTTATTATTATTATACTTTAAGTTGTAGGGTACATGTGCATAACGTGCAGGTTTGTTACATATGTATACTTGTGCCATGTTGGTGTGCTGCACCCATCAACTCGTCATTTACATCAGGTATAACTCCCAATGCAATCCGTCCCCCCTCCCCCCTCAACATGATAGGCCCCGGTGTGTGATGTTCCCCTTCCTGAGTCCAAGTGATCTCATTGTTCAGTTCCCACCTATGAGTGAGAACATGCGGTGTTTGGTTTTCTGTTCTTGTGATAGTTTGCTAAGAATGATGGTTTCCAGCTGCATCCATGTCCCTACAAAGGACACAAACTCATCCTTTTTGATGGCTGCATAGTATTCCATGGTGTATATGTGCCACATTTTCTTAATCCAATCTGTCACTGATGGACATTTGGGTTGATTCCAAGTCTTTGCTATTGTGAATAGTGCTGCAATAAACATACGTGTGCATGTGTCTTTATAGCAGATAATTTATAATCCTTTGGGTATATACCCAGTAATGGGATGGCTGGGTCATATGGTACATCTAGTTCTAGATCCTTGAGGAATCGCCATACTGTTTTCCATAATGGTTGAACTAGTTTACAATCCCACCAACAGTGTAAAAGTGTTCCTATTTCTCCACATCCTCTCCAGCACCTGTTGTTTCCTGACTTTTGAATGATCGCCATTCTAACTGGTGTGAGATGGTATCTCATTGTGGTTTTGATTTGCATTTCTCTGATGGCCAGTGATGATGAGCATTTTTTCATGTGTCTGTTGGCTGTATGAATGTCTTCTTTTGAGAAATGTCTGTTCATATCCTTTGCCCACTTTTTGATGGGGTTGTTTGTTTTTTTCTTGTAAATTTGTTTGAGTTCTTTGTAGGTTCTGGATATTAGCCCTTTGTCAGATGAGTAGATTGCAAAAATTTTCTCCCATTCTGTAGGTTGCCTGTTCACTCTGATGGTAGTTTCTTTTGCTGTGCAGAAGCTCTTTAGTTTAATGAGATCCCATTTGTCAATTTTGGCTTTTGCTGCCGTTGCTTTTGGTGTTTTAGACATGAAGTCTTTGCCCATGCCTATGTCCTGAATGGTACTACCTAGGTTTTCCTCTAGGATTTTTATGGTATTAGGTCTAACATTTAAGTCTCTAATCCATCTTGAATTAATTTTCGTATAAGGAGTAAGGAAAGGATCCAGTTTCAGCTTTCTACTGATGGCTAGCCAATTTTCCCAGCACCATTTATTAAATAGGGAATCCTTTCCCCATTTCTTGTTTCTCTCAGGTTTTTCAAAGATCAGATGGCTGTATATTAGTGGAATTATTTCTGAGGACTCGGTTCTGTTCCATTGGTCTATATCTCTGTTTTGGTACCAGTACCATGCTGTTTTGGTTACTGTAGCCTTGTAGTATAGTTTGAAGTCAGGTAGCGTGATGCCTCCAGCTTTGTTCTTTTGACTTAGGATTGTCTTGGAGATGCGGGCTCTTTTTTGGTTCCATATGAACTTTAAAGCAGTTTTTTCCAATTCTGTGAAGAAAGTCATTCGTAGCTTGATGGGGATGGCATTGAATCTATAAATTACCTTGGGCAGTATGGCCATTTTCACGATATTGATTCTTCCTATCCATGGGCATGGTATGTTCTTCCATTTGTTTGTGTCCTCTTTTATTTCACTGAGCAGTGGTTTGTAGTTCTCCTTGAAGAGGTCCTTTACATCCCTTGTCAGTTGGATTCCTAGGTATTTTATTCTCTTTGAAGCAATTGTGAATGGAAGTTCATTCCTGATTTGGCTCTCTGTTTGTCTGTTACTGGTGTATAAGAATGCTTGTGATTTTTGCACATTAATTTTGTATCCTGAGACTGCTGAAGTTGCTTACCAGCTTAAGGAGATTTTGGGCTGAGACAATGGGGTTTTCTAAATATACAATCATGTCATCTGCAAACAGGGACAATTTGACTTCTTCTTTTCCTAACTGAATACCCTTGATTTCTTTCTCTTGCCTGATTGCCCTAGCCAGAACTTCCAACACTATGTTGAATAGGAGTGGTGAGAGAGGGCATCCCTGTCTTGTGCCAGTTTTCAAAGGGAATTTTTCCAGTTTTTGCCCATTCAGTATGATATTGGCTATGGGTTTGTCATAAATAGCTCTTATTATTTTGAGGTACGTTCCATCGATACCAAATTTATTGAGCGTTTTTAGCATGAAGGGCTGTTGAATTTTGTCAAAAGCCTTTTCTGCATCTATTGAGATAATCATGTGGTTCTTGTCTTTGGTTCTGTTTATATGCTGGATTATGTTTATTGATTTGCGAATGTTGAACCAGCGTTGCATCCCAGGGATGAAGCCCACTTGATCATGGTGGATAAGCTTTTTGATGTGTTGCTGAATCCGGTTTGCCAGTATTTTATTGAGGATTTTTGCATCGATGTTCATCAGGGATATTGGTCTAAAATTCTCTTTTTTTGTTTGTGTCTCTGCCAGGCTTTGGTATCAGGATGATGTTGGCCTCATAAAATGAGTTAGGGAGGATTCCCTCTTTTTCTATTGATTGGAATAGTTTCAGAAGGAATGGTACCAACTCTTCCTTGTACCTCTGGTAGAATTCAGCTGTGAATCCATCTGGTCCTGGACTTTTTTTGGTTGGTAGGCTATTAATTATTCCCTCAATTTCAGAGCCTGCTATTGGTCTATTCAGGGATTCAACTTCTTCCTGGTTTAGTCTTGGAAGGGTGTAAGTGTCCAGGAAATTATCCATTTCTTCTAGATTTTCCAGTTTATTTGCGTAGAGGTGTTTATAGTATTCTCTGATGGTAGTTTGTATTTCTATGGGGTCGGTGGTGATATCCCCTTTATCATTTTTAATTGCGTCAATTTGATTCCTCTCTCTTTTCTTCTTTATTAGTCTTGCTAGCGGTCTGTCAATTTTGTTTTCAAAAAACCAACTCCTGGATTCATTGATTTTTTGGAGAGTTTTTTGTGTCTCTATCTCCTTCAGTTCTGCTCTGATCTTAGTTACTTCTTGCCTTCTGCTAGCTTTCGAATGTGTTTGCTCTTGCTTCTCTAGTTCTTTTAATTGCGATGTTAGAGTGTCAATTTTAGATCTTTCCTGCTTTCTCTTGTGGGCATTTAGTGCTATAAATTTCCCCTCAACACACTGCTTTAAATGTGTCCCAGAGATTCTGGTATGTTATATCTTTGTTCTCACTGGTTTCAAAGAACATCTTTATTTCTGCCTTCATTTCGTTATGTACCCAGTAGTCATTCAGGAGCAGGTTGTTCAGTTTCCATGTAGTTGAGCGGTTTTGATTGAGTTTCTTAGTCCTGAGTTCTAGTTTGATTGCACTGTGGTCTGAGAGACAGTTTGTTATAATTTCTGTTCTTGTACATTTGCTGAGGAGTGCTTTACTTCCAATTACGTGGTCGATTTTGGAGTAAGTACGATGTGGTGCTGAGAAGAATGTATATTCTGTTGATTTGGGGTGGAGAGTTCTATAGATGTCTATTAGGTCTGCTTGCTGCAGAGATGAGTTCAAATCCTGGATATCCTTGTTAACTTTCTGTCTCGTTGATCTGTCTAATGTTGACAGTAGAGTGTTGAAGTCTCCCATTATTATTGTATGGGAGTCTAAGTCTCTTTGTAAGTCTCTAAGGACTTGCTTTATGAATCTGGGTGCTCCTGTATTGGGTGCATATATATTTAGGATAGTTAGCTCTTCCTTTTGAATTGATCCCTTTACCATTATGTAATGGCCTTCTTTGTCTCTTTTGATCTTTGATGGTTTAAAGTCTGTTTTATCAGAGACTAGTATTGCAACCCCTGCTTTTTTTTGTTCTCCATTTGCTTGGTAAATCTTCCTCCATCCCTTTATTTTGAGCCTATGTATGTCTCTGCGTGTGAGATGGGTCTCCTGAATACAGCAGACTGATGGGTCTTGACTCTTTATCCAGTTTGCCAGTCTGTGTCTTTTAATTGGAGCATTTAGTCCATTTACATTTAAGGTTAAGATTGTTATGTGTGAACTTGATCCTGCCATTATGATATTAACTGGTTATTTTGCTCGTTAGTTGATGCAGTTTCTTCCTAGCCTCGATGGTCTTTACATTTTGGCATGTTTTTGCAATGGCTGGTACCGGTTGTTCCTTTCCATGTTTAGTGCTTCCTTCAGGGTCTCTTGTAAGGCAGGCCTAGTGGTGACAAAATCTCTAAGCATTTGCTTATCTGTAAAGGATTTTATTTCTCCTTCACTTATGAAACTTAGTTTGGCTGGATATGAAATTCTGGGTTGAAAATTCTTTTCTTTAAGAATGTTGAATATTGGCCCCCACTCTCTTCTGGCTTGGAGAGTTTCTGCCGAGAGATCTGCTGTTAGTCTGATGGGCTTCCCTTTGTGGGTAACCCGACCTTTCTCTCTGGCTGCCCTTAAGATTTTTTCCTTCATTTCAACTTTGGTGAATCTGGCAATTATGTGTCTTGGAGTTGCTCTTCTCGAGGAGTATCTTTGTGGCGTTGTCTGTATTTCCTGGATTTGAATGTTGGCCTGCCCTACTAGGTTGGGGAAGTTCTCCTGGATGATATCCTGAAGAGTGTTTTCCAACTTGGTTCCATTTTCCCCCTCACTTTCAGGCACCCCAATCAGACGTAGATTTGGTCTTTTTACATAATCCCATACTTCTTGCAGGCTTTGTTCATTTCTTTTTCTTCTTTTTTCTTTTGGTTTCTCTTCTCGCTTCATTTCATTCATTTGATCCTCTATCGCTGATACTCTTTCTTCCAGTTGATCGAGTCGGTTACTGAAGCTTGTGCATTTGTCACGTATTTCTCGTGTCATGGTTTTCATCTCTTTCATTTCGTTTATGACCTTCTCTGCATTAATTACTCTAGCCATCAATTCTTCCACATTTTTTTCAAGATTTTTAGTTTCTTTGCGCTGGGTACGTAATTCCTCCTTTAGCTCTGAGAAATTTGATGGACTGAAGCCTTCTTCTCTCATCTCGTCAAAGTCATTCTCCGTCCAGCTTTGATCCGTTGCTGGTGATGAGCTGCGCTCCTTTGCTGGGGGAGATGCGCTCTTATTTTTTGAATTTCCAGCTTTTCTGCCCTGCTTTTTCCCCATCTTTGTGGTTTTATCTGCCTCTGGTCTTTGATGATGGTGATGTACTGATGGGGTTTTGGTGTAGGTGTCCTTCCTGTTTGATAGTTTTCCTTCTAACAGTCAGGACCCTCAGCTGTAGGTCTGTTGGAGATTGCTTGAGGTCCACTCCAGACCCTGTTTGCCTGGGTATCAGCAGCAGAGGCTGCAGAAGATAGAATATTTCTGAACAGCGAGTGTACCTGTCTGATTCTTGCTTTGGAAGCTTCCTCTCAGGGGTGTACTCCACCCTGTGAGGTGTGGGGTGTCAGACTGCCCCTAGTGGGGGATGTCTCCCAGTTAGGCTACTCAGGGGTCAGGGACCCACTTGAGCAGGGAGTCTGTCCCTTCTCAGATCTCAACCTCCGTGTTGGGAGATCCACTGCTCTCTTCAAAGCTGTCAGACAGAGTCGTTTGCGTCTGCAGAGGTTTGGGCTGCGTTTGTTATTGCCTTGTCCCCAGAGGTGGAGTCTACAGAGCCAGGCAGGTTTCCTTGAGCTGCTGTGAGCTCCACCCAGTTCGAGCTTCCCAGCAGCTTTGTTTACCTACTTAAGCCTCAGCAATGGCGGGCGCCCCTCCCCCAGCCTCACTGCTGCCTTGCCGGTAGATCACAGACTGCTGTGCTAGCAATGAGGGAGGCTCCGTGGGTGTGGGACCCTCCCGGCCAGGTGTGGGATATGATCTCCTGGTGTGCCTGTTTGCTTAAAGCGCAGTATTGGGGTGGGAGTTACCCGATTTTCCAGGTGTTGTGTGTCTCAGTTCCCCTGGCTAGGAAAAGGGATTCCCTTCCCCCTTGCGCTTCCCAGGTGAGGCAATGCCTCGCCCTGCTTCAGCTCTCGCTGGTCGGGCTGCAGCAGCTGACCAGCACCGATCCTCCGGCACTCCCCAGTGAGATGAACCCAGTACCTCAGTTGAAAATGCAGAAATCACCGGTCTTCTGTGTCGCTCGCGCTGGGAGTTGGAGACTGGAGCTGTTCCTATTCGGCCATCTTGCTCCGCCGCCCCCCCCCAATTCTTACTTTTTAAACAGCTTTATTGAGATGTCATATAGAAAAATTGCATATACTTAAGGTGTACAATGAGGTGTTCTGATATACACACACATTGTGAAATAATCTCCACAATCAAGCTAATTAACATATCTATTACCTCTACAGTTACCATTGTGTGTGTGTGTATGTGCCGAACCAATTTAATCTAAGATCTAGCATCTTGCAAATTGCCAAGTATAAAATACCCCCACCCCATTGGCCCACTCTCATTTATCCCATCAATTCAAGTACCACCTTCAGTCACTCTCAGCTGTTCACATTTTTTTACCGAGCCAAGGATTCAAGCACTCTTCTTTCACTTTCCATCTAATTCCTGAATTGAAGTTTTTCAAACCTGGGATGAGAATGAGCAATATTTCAAGAACAGGAAATCAGTGACAGTGACGGGGAGAGGGACCTTTGAGGAGAGGGATCAACTAAAATAGTTTAAGGAAAGACGGACAGTTATCCCTTCTTGGGGATTCTCTTGAAAAGCTTTTGTTGTGTCTCCCTTCTATGGTTAAAAGATGACATGGATTCACTTGAGACATTTATAATAAGAAAGAAAGCTAGAATGGCAGAGTCTGGGAAGGGAGACGAGTGACAAGAGGCTCCCTATTTTTTTCTACTGGTCTAGGATCAACAACACATCATTTAGGAAATAGGTTGGTTACTCTACATACTTGGCACAATGATCTACAGGTAAAGGGCCAAATCTGAAATGCATTTAAACTGCAGTAAAACACACTGAATAAATTATAGCAAAATGTACTTCTAGAATGTGTTTCTCTATGGCTAGCATTCAATGAGTGTTACTGAAATAATTTTGTCATGAATTAAAAATGTTGAAATAATTTTTCTGGATATTGCGGTTTTTCACATGCCTTTTCAATGTTTGCATCTGTGGTTGTTCATATATGAGCCAAAAAGTTTTAGTTCTTATTAGATAAAAAAATATCCTAGTATAGTTTTCTTCTTGAGTTCAGTATTAGTTGATTGTCCTGGGGGCATTTAAACTTTATTTTTAGTAACCTATGTATTACTTTTATATAAAAGCAATATGTAATTTATATTTATCACAGATGCAGTAAACTTATGTTTTGGTGCTGATTCCATGTGGGAAAAATATTTAGTTTAAAAAATACTTTAGAAATTATTCTTATGCTTATCGACTGAGAACATTTAAGGGAATTTCTGTTCCTTTTAATTTGCTGCCAAACTTTTCAAAGTCATCATCAAGGGCTTACTTGAGTATTTGTGCTGTGATAAGTAGAAACTCTGAGCATAACTATACAGACAGGGATTACCCAGGACCATTCTTTACATTGTTGAAATACAAACATTTTGTTAATTATACTAATAGAGTTTTTAACATTCTGTGTGTCTTCAGTAGCAAACGAAAAATAAATCAATATAAACTTCTTTCCTTAAAAGGAAATTGAATCCTTAATTCTGTTGATGTCCAGAGTTGAATCCCTATAGAAGACATGTGCTACTTCTTTACTGTATGAGATATCTGTATGGTATGCAGATTATTTCTGCCTGAGATTGGGGAACAACAAACTGAAAGATGAATTTAGCAAAATTAGTGGAAGACATCTGAAATTTCCTTGTAGTGAATATAATAATATATACATGATTTATTAACCTCTATTTGAATAGCTCTTTATAGCTTACAAAGTCATTTCATCTACTACATCCTCTCTGGTCATCTCAGTAAGAGTAGATAATGAGAAAACAAGAAATTATGCATGTATATGTGCATGTAGGAAACTGAGACCAGAGGTTAAGTGGCTTGTCTAGTTTCATATTATCAGTGAATTATTTCATTGACATTGCCAACTGTTCTTGGATTTTTAGAGTAAGACTTTTGAATTAGGATGAAAATAGCTTAAAAAACTTAAAAAAAAATCTGATCTGAACTATGCAGAGTCAGCTAATTTTTTAGTGTAGAAATTTTATAATGGAAACAAATTATCTTTTTAGGTTCATATTGTGGTGACCCCAAAAAGTGTTAAGACTTACATTGACTGCTATGAAATTATAGAAAAAGACATCAAGGAAGCTGGAAATATAACAACTGATGGTTATGAAATTCTTGGAAAACTCCTTAAAGGGGAAAGGAAATCAGCCGCAGTGAGTAACACATTTTTACTTTTCTTGGTACCTTGTGTTGA
This sequence comes from Macaca thibetana thibetana, assembly GCF_024542745.1. Lineage (NCBI taxonomy): Eukaryota > Metazoa > Chordata > Mammalia > Primates > Cercopithecidae > Macaca > Macaca thibetana. The sequence goes on along the minus strand of NC_065581.1, from coordinate 72,354,969 downwards.
GATTGAAATGGCATTTTCTAAACAACTCCATGAGTTTTATTTTATTCTGTTTTTCTCAGTGAGTTTTAAGTTGTCAAATTTCTTGGTCAGATCAAAACATTGGAAGAAGTACATTGAGGAAATATGTCCACAGAACATAATAATGTGCTTTAACTACTTACTAGAAACAAAATAAGATGTCAAGGCACCAGGAAACACCATGCAGTCATCTCGAAACAGGATCAAATTGGAGAATACCACACAAAGAGTTGCCAGCATACCCAGTGAAATAGAAAATCATTCCTGTTTTGTTCTTCAGCAATAATTGTTAATATAGATTTGTGCAGTCAGGATATTAAGCATTTGGGGACACTAGTTGCAACTTTCACCAGAGCCCGCATTTGCTCACAGAGGAGCCATTCGGCTGTCTGTCTCAAAAGGATCAGTGGAGTAGGGCAGCCAGCTGACCCCATTACTCACAACTTTCACCATCTCAGGTTTGAGGCAGAGCGTGACAACCCCATTTACAATGCTATCTAGTAGGGAAAATTTAAATCTAAAGTTGTCATCATACCAAGCTAATTAAATTCATATTAAATGTCATTCAAAGCCAGGCACCATTGCTCATGCCTATAATCCCAGCATTTTCAGAGGCCAAGGAAGGAGAATCACTTAAGGCCAGGAGTTCAAGATTAGCCTAGGCAACATAGTGAGACCCTGTCTCTATAAAAAGGAAAAAAAAATCAGCTGAATGTGGTGGCATGTGCCTGTATTCCTAGCAACTTGGGAGGCTGAGGTGGGAAGATTGCTAGAGCCCAGGAATTTGCAACTGCAGAGAACTATGATGGCATCACTACACTCCAGCCTGGGTGACAGACCGAGACCCTGTCTCAATCAATCAATCAATCAATCAATCAATCAAAGTCAATAGACCTATTGTCCTAAAAGCAAAGCTAACCTGTTTGGCTTCTATAATTATTATTTTTAAAATGGCTTTATTTATTTAATTTAGCTTTCTTTCATGGACAGGATTTTCTTCTAGATTCAAAAGGAAAATTTTTATTCCACAATATAGAAACAATTAGTTCAAATGTAATATAATTTTGATTAAAATCCAAACCTTCTGTTGAATATTGAATCTGACATTTAAGTATAACAATTACATCACGTTTTTAAAAGAATAACATTGTCTAAACAACTTTTTACTTTTTATCAAAAGTAGTTTATTTTTCAACTATAGAAAGATATAAGATATATGCTATCTTGAAATAGTTGAGGATATCAAAAAAGTTATTGGTCAACCCCTTGGTAATAATTTCTAAAAAGAAGAGCATCAATTGTAGAATAAGTGAAGAATTGTTTCTTTAATTTACTTTAATGTTACTTTTCTATAAGGGTGGGCTCTTAAAGCTTGATTTAGGCTGGGTGTGGTGGCTCATGCCTGTAGTCCCAGCACTTTGGGAGGCCGAGGCGGGTGGATCATTTGAGGTCAGGAGTTTGAGACTAGCTTGGCCAACATGGTAAGACCCCATCTCTACTAAATAAACAAAAATTAGCCAGGCGTGGTGGTGGGAGCTATATGTAATGCCAGCTAATTGGGAGGCTGAGGCAGGAGAATCTCTTGAACCCAGGAGGCAGAGGTTGCAGTGAGCCAAGATCACACCACTGTACTCCAACCTGGGCAACAGTGAGACTCCACCTCAAAACAAAACAAAACAAAAAACAAAAAACAAATTTGATTTAAATGTGTGTAGGCTTGAAATTCATTTAATTATAGAAATTAATATTCCCTTAAAAAGTAACACAAGACTGGGCACCGTGGCTCACGCCTGTAGTCCTAGCACTTCGGGGGGATCACTTGAGTCTGGCAATTCAAGACAAGCCTGGCCAACATGGTAAAACCCCGCCTCTATTAAAAAATACAAAAAAATTAGCTGGGCATGGTGGTGCACACCTGTAATCCCAGCTACTCAGGAGGCTGAGGTGCGAAAAGCATTTGAGCCTGGGAGGCAGATGTTGCAGTGAGCCAGGATCCCACCACTGTACTCCAGCCTGGGTAATAGAGTGGGACTCTGTCTCAAAAAAAAAAAAAAAAAAAAAAGAAAGCACACAACAAACAAATGACACAAAACTCAAACACTGCATTTCAGCCAAAGAAATGAATCAAGAGTGGGAATCTCACATACACATTTCACTTTTCTATCTCTTTCTCATAGGCATATGTTCAAACATTGCATTTTGGCTAAAGTAGTGAATCAGGAGTGGGAATCTACATACATGTTTCACTTTTCTATCTCTTTCTCATAGGCATATGTTTTTATGTTCTTTCCTCATGATGTAAGGATCACATTGCTCTCAATGGCTCACACCCTTGACAGAGTCTGTGTGAGAAGTTGGCAATGGTTACAATGTGGAAATGCCAATATAAAATGTTTTTCATGCATCTTTAGCTGATGTTGCTGTTGGTTGTTTGCAGTTCCAAATCCAGAGTTTTGACATTGTCTGCAGCCCAGTGTGGACCAGTAGAGACAGATGCTGTGATATTCCCTCTAGGGTAAGTAAAACAGAATTGAATTCTGTCATGGCTTTAACAGTTTCCCAGGAATGAACCCTTGTGCCTGGGAGAGGAAGTAGCACTCCACAGTTGCATCTTCAGGATGGAGCTAAAAGACACGCAACGTGTGGGTGCTCACCAGCTACTACAGAAAAGCCAGTGCCTGTGTGAACCCTCCCTCACAAGCTGGGAATGCACAGACTGTATCTGGAAATTCTCCCTAACAGAAAAGTCCTGCTGAGTTAATGTGTTTGATAAGCCCACTTACTGTAAAGCCCTCTTATTGCTTGTAAATTATCAGCATTTTACAGAACAAGCCAGCACCTTTCTGGATAACTAAGGTTTTTTAGATGGTAGAAATAACCATAGTATTTCTTTTCGAGATGATGGCCTTTCTTTAATAGTATCTATGTAGGTGGTAATGGTTACAATGTTGAATGTTGGTGATGGATTTGAAACTTTTGACCAGCAAAGACCCACATACATCCACAGGAAGGGTGTGCATTGTTTATTCAGCAAATAGTGATTGAGCACCTATTATAAGCTGGGCACCAATCTGTGTGCTTGTTTTAAGCCAGTAAAAAGTGAGTATTCCAGTGAAAGGCACTGGAAGAGAACGAATTAACAATGACATATATACTATATTATTGAGTGAAAGTCCTAGGATGCATAACAAATCAGGGCAAAGGGATAGACAGTGATGGTAGCCCTCAGTGATAAGGGGAGATTTAAGCAGAGACCTGAATGAAGTGAGGGACAAAACAATGTGGCTAATGGAGAAAGAGGACAGAATTCTGGATTTTTTTTTTTCCCAAATGGGAATTGATATTTGAGATACACAACAAGTCTCTAACACCGGATTAGAGGAAATTGGATTAAATTACCAGAGGTCTCAGTGGTCACGTAAACATTTCTTTGTCAGTGAGGTTTCCTAATGTAATGCCTAAAATAAAGACATAAAGGAGCACAGCAAGTTTCAGCATAAGACTATTCATAATGATAAGTAAAATTATTTCTTTAAGTTGGGAAACAGACTTCCTTGTGCATGTAAGTGGGGGTGGGGATGGGAAGGCATTTTTTTCCTCTAAATTTAAAGGCAAATATTTTTTTCAAAATTGCAGAGAGATGAGGCAAAATGCCCTGCTTTTCCAAATTCTTGCACATGTACACAGGACAGCGTTGGACCTCCAGGACCTCCAGGCCCTGCAGTAAGGAAATTGAAATAGTTCCTCTGGTTTTTCCTTTGAAATCTTTAGAGTGATTATCTATTTGCTGGTATAGAGTCAATAAAATGCTTCAGTTCATCCAGGTTTTCTAGGATAGAGCAAGCTAAATTGCAGACCATCTTTTTAGTATATTTAGACATCTGAAATGGAGTAAATCAGGAAGAATATTTGATTCTGGCATTTGACATATTTCTTCAGCCATGCAAGAATGATAATATTGGCTAGTCTTCAGGAGCTTTTTTCTTAAAGATGTGAAGCTGGATTTCCATCTGTAATTACATGACTGAAAATTCCTTACATCTCCTGAAAGCTTCTTAAGTGTTCGGTACAAAGCCATAGTTGAGAGGCTGACTCAAGAACAACTTGTTGAGAACCTAGAACATGTGCACCTTATGTAGCAGATGTATCATGAGAATTACATAGAGAGAGGGTAATTAACACATGTGATATCATAAACTCTGGGTTTGGAATAACTTGAGTGAGAAGACTGTGACCAGATTTATTCATTGGTTGGGAGGGAAGGCCAAGAAAGTGCAAGGCAAAACATTGAAGACTGCAGTGATAGAGTTCATTGATCAATGTGAAACCCCTTGATTTAGTCAATCCAGTATCTGATCTGGGCCAATTTTGAGGATAGCTCTAATCTCCATTGGCTTCTTTTAAGAAAATATGTAATTAACATAGGAAGAGCTCAGGGATTCACAGAACACCAAAACTTACTATCCCTGGGTCCTAGCAAATAATGTAGACTGATTTTAGGTTAATTACAAAGCAGCTCCTCATATATAGAATCAAAATGTCACTGGAATTACCATTCTTTTTTCTAGTAACAGTGATTTATATTTATAATCATGAAATTATATCCTGGATGTGACTTAGATGTTTTTGAGATGTTGGGATTTTTCCCCCTGTCATTGTGAGGTAACATGCTTGGATGTCACTATGATATTTATTTCCTCTTTGTTCAGTTGTTTCTGAATTCCTGTTAAGTACATGTTCTAATATTCTGAGAGAGTGAAGATATTCTTCTTTTTGCCCATCATTTTCTCTGAGGAATGTAATTCATATAAATCCAAAGCTCATTTTTCTCTTTATTATATACAAGTAGTATGTTTGCTTTTCCCAGCAAACCTCAGATTTTGAAATGAAAACTTGAAATATGAAATATAATTTAAAAAATAAGATGCTCAGAATGTACAAAGTTTTGAAATTCTCTTGCCTTGCATATTTGTATGACATGAAATATTTGCTTCAATATTTTGAAAGCAACTGTAGAATATTGTCTGGAGATTGCACTTTTTCTTGAAGCACTTTTTATGTATCAACTTCTTCCTGCTTTCCTATGTTCACACTAATATGTGCTCTATGTATTTTAGGGAGGGCCTGGTGCTAAAGGTCCCAGAGGTGAAAGAGGTATCAGTGGGGCAGTTGTAAGTATATTTTAGAGTGCATTTAAATTTTCATCTATATGCTGAAATCTGATTGTTCAAATTTTCACAAAGCGGGGATGTGATCTTGAGCAAGTCAGCTCAGGTTTAGTGTGCCTCAGGTAATGTAATTACCTCTGTCTTATCTCTGGATATCATAATGATGGATTAGACAAGCCAGAGAAAGAAATGCATAGGATGCATGTCATAGGTGTAACAATTACACATGGGGAAGCTGCAGAAGATCTTTAAGGGCTTGGCCAGAACATGGGGAAGCAGATGGGGTAACCACACCCCACAGGGAGCAGAGACCCTCTAGAGAGCTGGAGCCTGCTGGGAGTAGTTCTGCTGCTTCTTTTTTCACCAGTCTCAGAAAAGAAAATGCTGAGTGCTCACAAGGGGTCACTTGCCCCTTCTGCCAGCTCCACACTGGTTTTCTGTAAGACAACTCAAGCTTCTCAGGGGAATATTTTATGAAGACAATATGTAGTTTTTGGTCATAATATAATTAATGATAAAATAACCCCATTAGGAAAGGGCAAGATTAGAATGCTAACCCAGGCCTGACGCCAAGGTTGTGCCTTTTCCACCTAGACAGATCGCAAAAGAGCTCCAGCACAGGGCACCTCATCCATGGGCATCTTTTCTTTCCTTGCTTGATTTATATATCCTTTAGTCCCAGAAATAAGCTGAAGTCTAAGAGAAATGAGGACTAGCTTAAAATAAATCAAATCCAGTGAGACTTGAGCTTTTAATCTCATATAAGTCTATGAAAATTAATATATGAATGTTTTATATGCAATGTGTTTTATTTAAAAAATCTGTTTCTAATAGGACTTTTATGGAAAGGAAGTGCTTTTGTGAATTTATTGCACTTTTCAATAGTAAAGGGAAGAAGGAAATTACATTAATAAATACATTCATAGATGTAGATTTCTGAAATGTTTACAAAGATTATATGATTGATGTCTTAGAGCTATGATGACAAGTGTCTGACTAAATGTCAGCACTGAAAAAGTATTACATTATTTGTGGTTGTCTCTCTCTTGTGTATTTTAGGGGCCCCCTGGTCCTCGTGGAGACATAGGTCCTCCAGGCCCCCAGGGTCCTCCAGGCCCTCAGGGACCCAATGGACTCTCTATTCCGGGAGAGCAAGTAAGCATAAAGCCTTTCTGCATTAAATAAGAATGGTGGATAAACATTTAGTTAAATGAATCTTTTCTACATTTTGCCAAATCAAATGTTTTCTCAGATAGTTCAACAAGGTTAGTCACCAAGATAGTAGTCACTATGATGACTGTTATTTTAGATATGTAAATAGACTATGTAATAATATAAAACTGTGTAGAAAAAATTACTGCTACTTATTTGACTTCATTAAACATTTTCTTATAAGTAATGTAGATATCGCCTATGTTAAACTGTATTCTTTTATGGCAAGTATAATATCCCATAATTATATAAAATTATCCCATAACATTGTAAGTAGAAATTATAACACAGCACTTGTAGTTTAAAAAATGAGCACTAATTCAAAAAAGGTTTATTCATCTCCTTTCAAAAATACCCTTCTGTGCTCATTCTGGATTTATGAAGTGATGAAGATTTTGTAAGTGACTCATGTCTTCCTTTTTAACTTAATCTCTGTGAAATGCCTGAGAACTGTTTTCCCATTGCTCACTCTAGGGTCGCCAAGGGATGAAAGGTGATGCTGGAGAGCCAGGACTTCCAGGCCGAACAGTGAGTTGGTCTCTAAGTTGCCTTTTCTTCCCCCTGTCATGCGTTATTTGAAAATTTCCCTTTGTAGTGCCTCAAAAGGTGAACCCAGGTTAAGTAGCAAAGCGGAAGCCTGGATATGTGTTTCACCTCATTTCCATTTCATATCCTGGTCTTAGCCTTCAAGTTGGTGCTGTTCAATTCAGGTATCTGCTCGTTGACTGAGCATCTCCTGTATGCTTGGCAATGTGCTTGACTCTGTTCTCCAGTTTCTTTTCAGAGTCTCTGGAATTAAAAAAACATTTTGGAAAAGAGCAAGGATTCTCTCCCACACAGGAAGTATATTATAATGTTTCACTTGTTTGTTTCCTTCTGTGCAGGGAACTCCAGGGTTACCTGGCCCACCAGGACCAATGGGACCTCCAGGAGATAGAGTAAGTTTTCTTGGGCAGGCTATAATGATGTTGGAAATGATGTCACATGGTTGCCTATTAATTAAGAACCCTTCAAAATCCAGTTTGCAAGGCTGGTAATGAATCATGTATCTTGTGGAAAGCTGCAAAGCTAATGTCAGTGGACCACCCAACATCAGATCAATCTCAAGGTCTTTGAAATAAAATGGTGGGACTCTAGGGGAGTCTTTGAAATTTTAATTTTCAGAAAATTTCTTACTGTATCATATTCATAAAAAGAAGTCCAGAAAAGGAGTTTTAACTGATTAAAAAGAGATTTAAGAATCTCAGCAAATTGTTTTAAATCTTAAAATTAAAATCTTAGTTATGAGGCAGCTTTTCTGTAACCATGAGGGTAGCCTTGACTCCCGTAGCACTTTCTACAAACTCAAGACATCTAAAGGTGTCTACACCTTTAGAACTCAGATACCACTTCTAGGCCTTGATGGTGGGGTAGACAGCTGGTATTTAGTAGGAACTTTTCCTATTGGTAGCAGCTTTCAGGTTTGGTTTTGACTTAGCACGAAAGCAGTACAGGAAGCCCAGTCTTCTCTAGGATAAGTTAATGAGAAGCATGATGAACATGACCTCTATGCTCTATTCATCAATGATGTGAAACATTTGGTTCCACAGGAGACCACAAATGCTTTAATAAAAAGAACCCAGAAATTTTAAGAGTTTCGCAAAACAAAGGAACTAATGACTTTTCAGCATCTTATGGTTCCAAAAATAGTCTGAGAGTAGTTTGTATTTTGATTAATCAATCTAGTTAAAATATATGACTAGCAGCAGGATCTGAGGAAGCCAGTACTGTAACAGCTGTCACTAAACATAGATCTATTAGCCTTAACACCTCCAAGACACCGCTGGGCAGAGGCAGGCCATTCAGAGGGAGCAAAGATTTGCCCTAAGATAATACAAAATGGTAGATGATATGCCAGTGAACTTTATTTGTTCCCATGCCTCCTTTTGAGTTTGGGGGAGAGATATGACAGAGGTCAAAGAGAAAACTATTTTCTGGGATATGGGATGTGGAGGTAGTTCTGATATATACATCTTCTGACTCTTTTGAGACTAGCACGTTAGGTTTTTTTTTTTAATTCTTATTTTACAATAAAGGACAACAGTGAGAGTACAAGAGTGACAAGTCAGTCTTCTTTATTAGAAAGTAAACCCCAGAATATTGCGGTTGAGAAGTGGCGATGGGCTGACTTGCTTGCTGCTGCTATGACTGAAACTTTGTGCCCATCACATCCACCCCAATGTGGGCTTCATGCAGATACATGGCGGGGTCCCTAGCATACTTCCCAGCAGCACTGCCTTTCTGGACTGGCGCTCAGACAGACATCACCATCAGGCAGCGTCACTGCATCCTTGAAAAGTAAGGGACTGGAAGGGACTGTGCTCTTCCGTTCTCAAATTCTAGTCTGTGTCCAGCTTTGTGGTGAGGCCACCCTGGGATGAGGGCAAGAGAACTTTTCAGGATACTGTTCTCCCTTTTCCTTCACAGCCTGTGTACCTCCCTACTGCTTAGTAAACGACCACTAATGCAAAAAGGAGGGTGCATAGCTGGTGGGGCATCAACAATTTTAGAAAGTTAGAGAGATGGGAATCTCAGCTGAAACAAAACAAAACTTGAACTCAGTAGCGGAAGTGAAGAGAAGGAAGCACAAGAGATCAAGGTCAAGAGTTGTGGTGAGGAATGAAGAATTTGTTAGCAGGATCAAGTAGGGAGAAACAAGATACAGAGATCGTCTTCCGCACAGACGATTTTTGAAATGAGGCACAGTATTGGGGGCTATTAGAAAGTAACCAAAGAACCACATATACAGGTATCTGTACATGTGTATCTATGAAAATGGTCATCGGTCTTCTCAGCCACCCTCACATGGGTAGAAGTGGAAATAACTGCTGCGGCTTGCACCAAAATTGAAGAATAAAATGAAATTGTGGTACAAAGTTCTGCAGATGGCATAATGGGTAGCCTTTTTGAGTACTTCACAATAAATCTTCTTCAGTCCAATTTAGGAATATGTTTCCTCTAAAAGGAAATGGTTGATCAGAAAGTTCTTAGACTGACTAAAGGGGGATTAATTATTTAGAAATATGATACTTACCATAAAAAATGAAAAAGAGCATCCTATATAGTTGGAGAAACTTGGGTAGAAGAAATTTTATTCAAATTGTCCAAGTAATATTATAGGGAATTTTTTTCTTAAGTGGCCGTTAGAAGTGATACGGATGTTACATCAGATAGGGTTAGGATCTGTTTTTTGTTAGTCAGGCCTAGATCTTCCAGCAAACAGCTGAAATCTTATCTCTAAAAGTTTCTGAAAAAAGTCTTTTTTTGGGGGGGAAGTGGAATATTTCCAACAAAGTAAAAAGAATAATTTAAACTTCTATTGTAAAGTCAATGCACTAATAAAAAGTGTGGATACTTAATTCGGGAAGAGATCCAAATTGTTGACTTTTGTGAAAATCCAAGAATATGGATGAAACGATTACTTTCACACTCTGCAGAAAATGAGACAAAAATCTCTGACAGAGGAATGCAACATCTCTAAAAAATGACCTGACTCAGAAATCCTCGGCTGGATTTCAGAGATCTGCTGTTGAGAGTGAATGCTAACTGGGTAGCAGGATGACTCATTCCAGGCGAAAGTCATTTGGCACTGTACAGAGAGAGAAAAAAATAACATATAAATGCGGGCGCACGAGCCAGAGATCAAGCCTGTGGGGAGATGTGCTCTATTCCTGCCTAGTGAACTGACGCAGTTCTGGCCTTTGTGTGTGATGAAGAGAGACAGACCACTGCAAAAATTAACTGCTTATTATCAGGATTGAGGATTTCCTCTCTTTTGAGTGGAGGGCAGTTAAGACAGCTTTGCCTCTGTTTTTTTTTTTTTTTTTTTTTTTTTTGAAACAGGGTCCCACTCTGTCACCCAGGCTGGAGTGCAGTGGTGATCATGGCTCACTGCAGCCCTGACCTCTTGGGCTCAAGTGATCCTTCCACCTCAGCCTCCCAAGTAGCTGGGGCCACAGGTGTGTGCCACCATGCTTGGCTATTTTTTTTTCTTTCACTTTTCTTTTAGTGACAGGGTCTCCTTATGTTGCTCAGGCTGGTCTTCAACTCCTGGGCTTAAGTAATCCTCCTGCCTTGGCCTCCCAGAGTGCTGCGATTGCAGGCATGAGCTATTGCACCCAGTCTAGCTTTGCCTCTTTTGAGAGAGGAAGAAAGAAATTCACCAGGAGTGGAGACATAAGTAGTCCTGCTCTAGCTGTCTGACAATTGCTCAGGGAATGAGGAAGGGAGTTTTCTAATTGGGTGATCAGGATTTTCCATACAGACTTCTCTATGTCTGTATGCATGGCAGGGCATGAAGACTTGAGAGCATATGTTAAAATAATTTTATTATTTATGTTTAATATATATTCTTAGATAAGGGGGAGTTTAAATGTATAGTAAACATTCATGTTAAATATTTACTGCAGAGCTTAATATTTGCATATTTGGTAAAGGAATGTTTTATAAAGTTTGATGATTCCATCTTAAGGAAATTTTAGGCTTTAGAACATGATGTATTAACCAGTATATATTATAAATATTCTATTAAATATATGGCTAAAATATCCGGAAGCTGTGATAAAAGCAATAGGGAGGATTTCTTGCTGTTTTGTTGAGGGTAAAGGGTGCTGATATGATGGAAGAGAATGAAGGCGTGGAGAATTCACCAAAGGGAAAAATGAATTTCTAAGTTGAGAGTCCAATTCCCAGCAGACAAAGGAAGACTCTGCCACCATAATATCATCTTTTATGATACCACTTGCTTTTCTCAGCAACTTTCCTTTCCTCTCACCTGCATCATTCCTGGGCCAACCTGTGGACATTGATTTTTCCATAGAATGTATAAATCTTCCTTTAGACTTCTTTATGCTATTACAAAAGAAAAAAAATCTTTATGAAGGGAATCTGCCTTCCTGAGAGAAGATTAGTTTGGCTCTTAAAATTGTTTTATTTATAACTATACAAGTGAATGAGCATAGAAGTTAATTATTCAGTAAAAGGCATAAGTTAAATTGAAAATATTTTTTTTCTTTCTTTTTTTTTTTCTTTTGCTTTTTGCCTTCATATTGAAACCTCGCCTGCCAAACAGCACGTTGGGCTAAATCCTTCTCTTCAGCCTTCAGCTTTAGCAACTTGTTTAGCATCTTTTCTTTTCACTTGCTCATGACCTCCCTAACTGTAATTACTTTCATTTTTACAATAGGGCTTCACTGGAAAAGACGGTGCAATGGGACCCAGGGGCCCACCGGGGCCACCGGTAAGAACTAAATGTGTTTCAGTTTTGTGCCCTTCACCCCGACCCTCTCACTCCATTTTGCTAGAGAAGAGCCAGGTAACCTGCTTTTGAAGCACATTCAATCTGTGCTGTGGAGTATATCATTGAGGGAAATGTGTTTTTATTTACCCACATCAAAATGTGCTAGAGAAAACAGATGTGTTAAAATATGGAATCTTTCTGTTTAATCAAGTTACACTTGAGAAAAAGAAAAAAAAATCCCTAACTAACTAGCTACTAGCTGGTTGGTGCCTCAGTTTCTTCATCCCTACATTGAGTGGTTGGGTTTTATAACCTCAGTGGTTCAGTTATTTCCTGTTACAGAATTTTAAGAATCTGTGGCTATAACATTTAAAATTTAAGAACATTTATTATTGAACAGCCATCAGTTGTTCTGAGGAAGTCAGTTTTATCTACAACTAAAAAGGTCTTCAACTTAAGATATTGGGAAAAATACTTAAATTAATGATTTTGAAACTGCCATCTGTATACTTGCATCCAGGTGAGATCCCAGTAAAATTGTTTGAGGTGATGGATAGCCTCCATGTCTGTGTGGCAGGATATGAAGACTAAAGAGCATATGTTAAAATAATTGTATCATTTATGTTTCAAATATAGATCTTTAGGTAATGGGGGATTTAAATGCACAGCAAACTTTCATGTTAAGTGTTTACTGTAGAGATTAACACTTGCGTAATCAATGGAGTAAAGGATTGCTTGACAAAATCTGAACATTCCATGTTAAGAAAATTTTAGGCTTTAGAACATGACGTATTGGCCAGTACATATTATAAATATTCTATTAAACATAGGACCAAAATGTCTGGAAGCTGTGGTAAAAGCAACAGGGAGAAAATCTTATGATTTTGGTGGGGTTAAGGGTGCTGACATGATGGAAGGGAATGAAAGTGTGGAGAATGCTCCAAAGGGAAAAATGAATTTCTAAGCTGAGAGTGCAATTCTCAGCAGACAAGGGAAGACTCTACCGCCATGGTGCCCAACTTAGCACAAAACTGGCCACCTTCTTAATTCTTCTCCAGCCCAAATTTTCAACTTCTGTGTTTTGAAGGATTGTCTGGTCCTGTAGTAGGAAACTTTAAAAAAAAGGGAATTGCTTTCTGCAAATCCACTTTGTAACCAATTTACTAGGATCACAGTCTTAAATTGTGAAACTGATTGTATACGTATGCATGTATTTTTCAACTGGTCTCAAAATATATTTTAAAACTATATAGTCCATAAGGATTGCACTGTAATTGTCAAGAGTTTTTTATTTCATGTTATCTTAAAATTTGGTTTTATTCTTCCTGAATGTGTAATTATGAGTTGTTTCATTTAAACGCTTTTAAAACAAGCTGTATTCATTTTCTTTAGATGGGATTTTCTCTTTGTCATAACAGTCCCCTTCCCTCTCTGTGTTGTAGGGAAGCCCAGGCTCCCCGGGAGTCACAGGACCAAGTGGGAAGCCAGGAAAACCTGGAGATCATGGCAGACCAGTAAGTGGACAGCTTGCATGTATACTGACAGTCATTTCACTGTGGAAATAAATAATGAGAACTGCAAGCCTTTGTCATATTTAGGTTATCTCTGCTGTAATGTGTTTGAAGCATTTGTTGAAACCATGCTAAACTCATGGATTTGACTTGGTACCAGTTCTAAATTTTTCTCTCTGGGTTGTTATAATATTCTGGGATGAAAATTGTGGTCACTGGGTTTCTTTAAAAGGAGAATGGGATTATGAGCCAAGACACATATTTCTGCACTGTATAAACACTCAGAGCTGGGTCAGCAAAATGATTCTTTTTACTTAGGAGTGGTATGCTGCTTAAGATGGAAAAATACATGATGATGGTGTACAGCGCCTCCATCCCTAGCTTGCTAATATTAACCCTTTTGTGGCATTATCCAGCTTTCCATTTGTTCTTTTCTATCTAATTGAGGAGGCTAGAACATCAGAACCAGAATTAAAGTTATTTATTAACTTTAATTGATCATTTTACTTTTTAAATACTGTCCTGCCCCAGTTTATACCCCATTTAACTTTCTCTTATGCAGATATTTTGGTTAAAATAGTAGTTGAGATAGTAGTACACATATTTGGTATTTCCAAATTAGTATCTCCAAAACTGAATTTGAAGTGTCTAAAATATCCACAATTATTTGTAATGACTGTTGGGCTGCATATTTCTTATGAACTTTTCCTTTTTTGTGTTTATGAAGTGTGAATTTATTTAAGCATTTTTTTGTCTGAATAGCATCCTGAAATATAAAAATTTATCTTAAAGACAATTAAGTCCAACTATTAGCAGTGACAAAAATTTATCAGGGCTTTTCTCTGGACAGAATTTCTCCTTTTTAAAGTATTGTTCAAATTACACAAACCCAAGTTTAAAAAAAGTAATTTCAGACAGACTTCGGATTGGACATTTATGTGATAGGGCTTACCTTGTATGGTTCATAAAATTAAGCAAGCAACATAAAGATAGAAGGACTCCTGGTACATTAGTTTTAAAAGAATGACAAAAACCGCAATTACGTTTGCACCAACCTAAATACTTTAAAATCTGTGTGTACTCTAGCATGTGACTTTATTACTCTCTTTTCCTCAATGGATCATGGTAGAAACTTTGCAAGAGCAATTGTAAGTATATGAAACTTTTCTACCCGTTCAGCATTTCATTTTGTTTTACTATGACCTCAATAGTGTCTTATATAAGAATATTACTCATATAATTGATGGCTGTAGCTAGACGCCTAAAAGAAATGTCTACAGCTATTACTTGAAATATGATCTCTAAATATTGGAAATAAAGATGATGTCTACAAATCGTGAACAATAGGACAATCTCAGGGTGCCAATAAATTAAAAATCACATCAGAACAATCTCAAAATAGCAGTAAATGTAAAAAATCCTGCACTTGCAAAATGCTCCAAATACAATAATATTAGTGTTTCCACAAAAATCTAATACTTTTGGCAAGGAAATAGACAACTCCAGTTTTTCTTATGATAATTATAATTTGGTATACATTTATTTAGATCCCAGCACTTTCCCTTTTCTCCTTCATTTTCCTCGTCCTTCAAAAGTAGCAAATTTCCTCTCTTTTTCTTCTCTATTTTATCTTACCTTCCTCTTATTTATGAAACCAAACATAGCAGATAGGTATATATAGGTCTTAGCAGAGAGCTTGGCTTAATCATTGTTAGCTTATGTCATTAGCTATTATAATCAGTTGATATCTTCTTGCTAACTTATAATACTTGATATTCTATAGGAGATGTTTCCATGAGGTGTTCATAGAATACTTCATTAATAAACACGTATTGGTTTAGTGCCTATAATATGCTAGCCAGTGTTCTAGGGTCAGGTGATATAACAGCAAACAAGACAAAGTTCTTGCCTTCATAGGCATTCTGAGGGGGGGCGGATATAGACAAAACCATGTAAATATAGGTTCCCATGATAATAAGTATCATGAAGAAGCAAGAAACAGAGTAAAGGGTTAGAGAATGGTTGTGCTGGTGGGAAGGCAGCTATTTTGGATACAGTCATCCAGGAACCTCTCTGACGAGGTGACATTGGGATGAAATGAGGGAGAAAGCTATTTGATCTATGGAAAGAGGGTTTCAGCCAGAGGAAACAGCATGAATGAAAGCCCTGGCTGAGGAATGGGTCTGACATATGAAAGGAACATCTAACAGGTCTGGGTACCAAAGTGAAGGGGGTTAAATGGAGAGGGATACAATATCAGGTCAGATAGCTAGGCATAGATGATCATGTGGACCATGTAGCCCATGATAAGGAATTATTATTTTCCTCTAAGTGTGATGGGAATGGGATGGAAGGCTCTTAGAGTCAAAGGAGTGATATGATCTAATTTTTCTTTAAAAAATATCATTCTGGTTTTTGTGTGGAGAATAGACTATAAAGTAGCAAAATGGGGAGCAGGGAGAGCAGTTAGGAGGCTATTGGAGTAGTTTCAGGCAAGAGTCTTGGTTTGGACTGCGGTGGTTTCCATGGAGACGGTGAGAAGTGGTTTGGTATGGGATATTACCTGATTTGTCAATGATTTAGATGTTCCTTCGGTGATAGCAGTTGGCAGCCTGGAAATATATTACCGAAAGACAAAAACTTGCTGTATTCTAAGGAAAACTTTTCCAATATCTCTTATGGTGAGAGGCTTATGACAGTGTAGGGCCAAATATTCTATGCTTGTATTTAGATGTAGGATCATTTAGATTGAGTTATTCATTAAGAGAGAAACCCAGTTTCTTTTCTTTTTTATTGTAGAATTTTTTTGTTATTATACTTTAAGTTCTGGGGTACATGTGCAGAATGTGCAGGTTTGTTACATAGGTATACATGTGCCATGGTGGTTTGCTGCAGCCATCAACCCATCACCTACAATAGGTATGTCTCCTAATGTTATCCCTCCCGTAACCCCTGATTCCCTGACAGGCCCTGGTGTGTGATGTTCCCCTCCCTGTGTCCATGTGTTCTCATTGTTCAGCTCCCACTTATGAGTGAGAACATGCAGTGTTTGGTTTTCTGTTCTTTATCGTGATAGTTTGCTGAGAATGATGGTTTCCAGCTTCAATCCAGTTTCTTTCATCTCAAATGTACAAAGAATCACTCAATGAAGTTAAGGGATATATATTGAGCTAAGTAGCTCACAAAAGCCTGCTGGTTCTTAGTGAGACTGAATGGAGACTAATCTCATGGACGTTCCACAATAACCAGCTGAGATAACCAACCATGATGATACAAAGCAAGTATGGCAACACAAGGGCAATCTTCATATGTATTTTAGTTCCATATGTATCGTGAATTGCATTGTAAAAAGTGTGCATGGTCCATAACTTTTACAATTGTGACCACAAAATTCACATCTGTCCACTGTTTTGGAGGTGCTTCAGAGACAGAGAGAGAGAGAGAGATTAGATTCCTTTTTATAGAAAAGCAGAATGTGAGTAACATGGATATAAATGTGACGTGTCATTTTGCTAATGCTTTAGAAAACAGAACTTGTTCTCTTTCATCATTATGTGCATTCATGCATCATTTTAGAGTATGTTTGTCAGTTTCTAATGTATGCAATTCATATTTTTCAGGGTCCATCTGGGTTGAAAGGAGAAAAAGGTGATAGGGTATGTATTTTTTAAAAAAATCTTACGTTTGTGTGTTAAACATTGAAGTCTAAAATTATAGAACTAATATGCTAATCATTCTCATTAATTTAACAAGGGAGACATTGCTTCCCAGAACATGATGCGAGCAGTTGCAAGACAAGTCTGTGAACAATTGATAAGTGGTAATGTTTCTTTTCTTTTTACTGTGTGAATTGTTTGAAAATTAATTGCAGAAAATGCAGAGTTTGGGTCATAAAGTTTCTAAAGAGATAGATTTCTCTTTCATTTTGATAAGCTCTTGTTTTTATACATTGTCAGTTTTGCATCTGCTTAAAGGTGATATTTTAAAGATTGTCACTAAGATAAAATAATAACCCAAGGTACAATAATAGCAGCAAACTTAAGTTCTAAGACATTGGATATTTTAAGTTATGACCTTTAAGTCGTTTTATGACCTTAAGGAAGGGGCTCACGAAGATTAATTTGATCAGTGAAAGTTGTTTTTGGTAGGAAACTCTGGCTTCTCTGTTTTTCACAGGCTCTTCTTATTCTATAAGGCCTGTTAAGTAATGAAGCTCAGTACCTGCAGACTGGTGTGGGCCTTAAATCCAGAACTCGCTCTTTGAGAAGGCTTAATCAATGTTTTTCATTGTGTGGTACTGAGGAACACCTGCCTTGGAATCACCTATGTTGCTTGTTAGAAGTGAGAGTTCCTGCACCATGTCCTAAGCTAAGTGAATCATTGTCTTTGGAGATAAGGCCCAGAAATCCAGATTTTTCAAGTTGCCCCACAGGCAATTCCAGTTTGCACTGAAACCTGATTATCATTGCCTTAGATATACAGACAATTGTAGAATTATCTAATTATAAAAAAGGTTTTCTTTTGAGTGATGTCACCTGGCAAACCTCAAGACTTTATTTCAGAGCCATATTAAACTTTAACAACTTTTTATATTTGTAGTAGTGTTTGTGGCTTATAGGTCAGCATTTTGTGGAAACAATAATTTATCAGGGACTATTTTGTCCTGGATGATTAGACTGTCTTAATTTTATTTTTAGGATTCTAATTAGATTGTTTCCTGGAAGGGGTGCAGAATGGAGATGGATTTCACTAGACACTAAAACAGTTTCACTCTCTCATCCCTCCTTTATTGCATTTCTTACTAACAAGCCTTATTTCTGCTTGTAGGTCAGATGAACAGATTCAATCAGATGCTGAATCAGATTCCAAATGATTACCACTCCAGTCGCAACCAGCCAGGCCCGCCGGGTCCACCGGGACCTCCTGGCAGCGCAGGAGCCAGAGGAGAACCTGGACCTGGGGGGCGGCCAGGCTTCCCGGGCACACCAGGGATGCAGGGACCCCCTGGGGAACGAGGTAGGCATTTCTGGCTTCTGTATTGCGATAAAGGAAGGAATTTGCAAACGTAGGAGCTGGGACAGGTTGAGGGTGTCTGGAAGGTGACCTAGGCAAACTACTTTCACTAGTCTTGTTTGGACAGCTTCCGAAGAGCTGTCAGGCAACTCACAGGCCATAGGGATCCATGTCTTAGAAAAATGACATGTCTTTATCAGATCTCAGTTAATGCTATCAGATCTCAGATAATGCTATTTTCTGACTTTTGTTGTTGTTAATGGGAAAACCTCTATCTTGGCAAACTAAATCAGCTACCCAAATCTTATTACTCTCTGTGACCGTGGCAAGAGTCGAGCAGCAACTGAATGTTCTTAGGCAGCCCTAGAGTTTTAGATCTAACTTATTTTGGTTCCTTTATTCAGGGTCTGGCATTGGTCTTGTATGTTTGTTTGACTCTAATTTCATGGTGTAGATAAGTGCAGTTGAAGGAAAAGCAGAAAAATAGGACTATTTGATTCCAGATATTTCAGGACTCTGGGTACCCACTTTTGTCAAAGGAGTACTTAATATTCTAGAGAAAACCTACGTGTTTCTATAATTCTGCTGGTTTGGCTGCTGTGCTAATAGGGCTACTAAAGACAAAATACCTTTAATATGTTTTTCAATGAGATATTATAACTATTTCTTCAGGATGATTGTTGCTAGTTACTATTTAAAAATACATTAGACACGTTTGTTTACTTCAAATAATTTTTCCCCTGCTTTGTAGCCAAATTTTTTCTCAGCCATGAATCTAGAATTACACAAATGTCTAGAAAGAACTTGGCTTAAAGAGTGAACTTCTATGAAAAATTAGGTTCTGCTTCCACTAAGGAAATGAATTACTTGAATCAAATATTATCAGTTAAGATGAAAATTACATGTTTCCAGATAATTTCTCCCCTGTGCTTTCTCTTTCTCTCCTTCCTTAGGTTTGCCAGGAGAGAAAGGTGAAAGGGGTACTGGATCTCCAGGACCTCGGGGGCTGCCTGGACCCCCAGGTAGGTTTGCTAGTACGTTAAACAGGCAAAGAGTATCAACACTGAGAGGGCACACCGTCCCGAAGAGATTCACAACTTCATCCTGTTATTCTTTTTTTTTTTTTTGAAATGGAGTCTTGCTCTGTTGCCCAGGCTGGAGTGCAGTGACTTGATCTCGGCTTACTGCAAGCTCTGCCTCCTGGGTTCACACTATTCTCCTGCCTCAGCCTCCCGAGTAGCTGATACTAGAGGTGCCCACCACCAAGCCCGCTAATTTTTTTGTATTTTTGGTAGAGTGTTAGCCAGGATGGTCTTGATCTCCCGACCTCGTGATCTGCCCGCCTCAGCCTCCCAAAGTGCTGGGATTACAGGCATGAGCCACCACTCCTGGCCAACTTCATCCTGTTACTAGAGCTTCAAGCATTCTTATTACCATGGCATATGTTTTAGCAAGAAGTTCAACCTCCATAACTTCATTTTCATGTTCCCTTTGTTAAAGAAATGAAAAGGTTATATTAGGCATTAACTATAACATTAATATATGATGAAATGAATTTTAGTGACACAAAGGGTTGCTATTGCCTCTCTCTCCTTCCCTCCTTCCTTCCCTCCTTCCTTCCCTCCTTCCCTTCCCTTCCCTCCCTCCCTCCCTCCCTCCCTCCCTCCCTCCCTCCCTTCCTTCCTTCCTTCCTTCCTTCCTTCCTTCCTTCCTTCCTTCCTTCCTTCCTTCCTTCCTTCCTTCCTTCCTTCCTTCCTTTTCTTTTCCTATTTTGTTTGACCTCATAGCCTTTAAAGATGGTTATATTTCCTGTTTTTTCCAGTAGTCTTCAATATGGGGCTATTAGACTGAGAAAACATAGCCTCACTAAAAGGCCTGAGATATTGGTAAATTTCATTCACTGTTCTCCCAAAGCATTTTTATATTTTGGAAAGGAATACTGGTTGTCTGATGCATTTTGTTTACTAGGTTGTAAATGATTTCTTTTTTCATTATAAGGCACATGATACCCTTGCAACCAAGGACAGCCCTGTGGCTAAATCATTCCATTTATGTTAACTGTATTGATCCAGAAACAACATTGCTTCACATAGTCTGGAGGTGTGGAGCAGACACTGCCCTCTTTTGATGGCAGCTCAATGTGGCTGCCTAACAGAGCTGTTTCCTTCAGGTGCTCTTTTCTCTGTGAGGGTGGGAGCAAACTAAAGAACTCACTGATATCTCTGGTTTGGCTGAATTCTTATTAAAACAGATTTTCTGTGATAAAATACTTAAAGTAGTAGATTTTTGGCATTAACTCTGATGAGTCATTGGTAAGAAAGTTCCATCACACCTTGGTTCATATTGGGTATTTCTTAAGGAAACATTTTCTTACCATACAATAGTAAATTGTCTAATCTTGAGGTAGTAGAGGTGCCACTTAAAGTACTGGTTGCTACCTCAGGAGTTGTATTTGACAAGAGGGGAAATACATTTGTTTTAACTCCACACTAGGTCCACAAGGAGAATCCAGAACAGGTCCACCAGGGTCCACAGGTTCAAGAGGTCCCCCTGGCCCCCCTGGCCGTCCTGGAAACTCAGGTATCCGAGGACCCCCGGGTCCTCCTGGATACTGTGATTCGTCTCAGTGCGCCAGCATCCCATACAATGGGCAAGGCTATCCAGGTATGTTGTTGCCATTGTAGGAACTCCAATTCACCTGAAGTAAAGAACTTTATGGAAATGAAGTTCCTTAGGCTTGAAGGAAGGTTGATTTGAAGATGTCTTGAAGATAACAACTCTTTCAGTTCTGACTGTATATAGTAAGAGTGTTGGCTACCATAGCATACAACATTATTTCACTATTAGGATTGAATTATTTTCTTTTTTTCCCCGTTTCTGCATTTACCAAATCACATCATAAACCTCCCCTTATTTCTCTTGGAACTTCAATTGACTTTTTTTTTTCTTTTCCCAAAGATTGGGAACAGGGATTTGTTAAACACAACTGTAAAATGCCAAGAATATGTATTTAAAAATTGTTTTGGAAATCTAATTTATAGGCAAACTATGTGATAATATGGTGTAGACGACTGAACATAGTTAACTGTCCCATACTAGCCATAGAATTAATACTTATAAAATATGGGACTTAATACTTGTTTTAAAAGATTGTTAATGAAATTCTAGTGTTTGACAATTGTAGAGGGCAGAAGTCTCCTATACCTGATTTTGTGGGATGTGAGGACTGGGGAGATACGCCAATCTGGAAATAAGATAGTCATGCTGTGGTCGATGGCTACCATTTCATTAGTGCACCCTCAAGCATCTTGCAAATTTAAAAAATGATACTGCTGTTTGATATGATTTGCTACTTTCAAATAGTGCATGAGTAGTTGAATATCTAAATATCTAAATATCTATATATCTATATATTTAAATGCATAATTACATATGACCAAAAGTAATAACAAATCTTAATGTATATTTCATGCAACCCATTCACAGAATTGCAATTTAATTCTTTATAAAATAAATTTAAATTACCACCTCCTTATGGGATGTGAGAATAACTAAAAATATATGGATATATATATATACTTTAACCATTACATACGTAGATGGATGTGTATTTATATTTTTTACTTAGTCATTCAACTTTTAAAAACTATCATCTTTGACCTGTTTCAGGTTCCGGCTAACACATTTTCTAAGTCGCCAGTGCTGCTTACAGTTTGAATACATGAAAATCCTGTTTCTGAGATGTTTGCGCACGTGCTTATTAGGAAATGAGTCTGTATGGAAATCTCACCACAGATAATGGTTAATGAACCGGGTCGACATCACAAAGGAGGGTGGAGACTCTTTTTACTAACTTGAATGAGACAAAAGCAGTGGTGTCAGTTTATAAGCCTGATGCATTTCAGTAATAATGTAGAAAAACCTTATTTTAAAAAAGTTCCAACACACAGCCATGAGGAGCCTCAGTTGTGAAAGAGGTGCATAATAAAACTACTAACCAGAGGAGACTATGCCATTTTAAGAAAAACAATTAACCTGGTTAAAGAGAAATGTCTTATGTAAATAATAAACTAATTGTGGCTTGTAAATGGTTTGTATGTGATCCTGTCGACTAAAATCACTTAACAATTCTACAATAAGCTTCTGCATCAAAGCCTGCCGCTTGCTCTATGCCGGAATAACACCAAATGGAATCTCCTTATCTCTTGCTTGTTAGCGATGTGTCTGATTCAGGGCATCTGGCTCTGTTACTTTTTTGTCCGTGTCCT
Source organism: Macaca thibetana thibetana (assembly GCF_024542745.1). Taxonomy (NCBI): domain Eukaryota; kingdom Metazoa; phylum Chordata; class Mammalia; order Primates; family Cercopithecidae; genus Macaca; species Macaca thibetana. The sequence goes on along the minus strand of NC_065581.1, from coordinate 72,332,501 downwards.
CTCATTTGGGTTTTGTAACTGCAGTTTTCAAACCAAAGTTTAAAATCACCTTTTCTTCCTGTTTTGCTGTAGTCACTGGTGTTCCTCACCCACCAGCTGTAACTCAGTTAGTGTGAGGTACAGCCACAGAAGAGGTCATGTACTGTATATTACCTGGTGATAGTTGCTTTTCACCCCCCGAGTTCAGTTTCTAGGAGCCAATAAAACTTTCCCTCACCTCCTCATCTTTCCAAGTTGTTCTTTGAATTGAGGAGTTTGAAGGCATGAACAGTTACTTGGGGATTTGTGAAAATCCTACTTAGGTACTGCGTTTACAGTTTTTTGGTCCAGTCTCTGACCCTTCCCAGGTATTTGTGCAATGATTGTATTTACTGCTGGATTTTTGAAGGTTGTTTTTTTTTTAAGACAGTGCCATTTCATTATTTGATTATCACCAAATTCTCTGGAAGTAATTGGGACATTGTAACTTATTTATAGTTATGAAATTAAGACTGGAGTGCCATCACCGCGGGTGATGATTTAGCTTTTGCTGTGTGTATGTGCCTTCCAAATCATGCCATAACTGTAATGTTGAATCGGACAGAGCCTTATGTGCCCGAGGGCGGGGCCTACCTGCCTGAGCGCGAGCCCTTCATCGTGCCAGTGGAGCCCGAGCGGACGGCGGAATATGAGGACTACGGCGCAGACGAGCCTGCAGAAGAGACTCCTGAGCCCCGCGGGCGCTGGCGGCGCGCCCTGTCCCACGGACCCGGGCAGTGAACCAGAGACCACGCGCCGCGCCGCGAGGCTGGGGGGAGGTGTTGAAATTCTCATTTACAGGTCAGATAGGGCAGTGTACGTCTTTTCTGCGATGTTTCTTCCAGCGTTGGTCATCCTGGAGTACCCTTTCTGATTGTAGAGAACCTTGTTTCTGCAGGAAGCCTAGCTCCAGGCACGCAGTCTGTAGACATTTTTGCCTTTGCCCTTGAAATGCTTGCAAAACACTTTGTTCACAAAAGCTGCAAAGACAGAACATGCCGTGTGCCTTTAGTTAGCACAGCGGGCAGCCTCAGTGAAACTCTTAGGTAAAGCAGTAAGTTCTAGAACCCAGAGCTACTGAGTATTTCGAGCGGGCAGTTTATCTTTTGCTATACTTATCTGCAATTCAATTACACCACTATTCAAATAATTCCCCTCCTAAAACCAAAAAGGAGGGAAACGTCAACTCCATTGCAATTATTTATCTTCCTCTTCTATCTCTGTTATACACCGGGGCATAGAATGCTCGTATACATCTCTTTAACAACCACCAACCTTAAGCCATGTAGATGAAGTTAGTGCATCAACGGGATACAGTTCCATATTGCCTTAAACCTCCTTGTTTTAGACACACTAACATTTATGCCCAATTGCAGATTATTCTGCAGAGATGGAATTGCATGTTTGTGTTGTATATTTAGTATGAACTTTTTTCAGAATATAATATTTCTTAGTTATCAAAAGCAGTTGGAAAACGTTTGCAAGACTATGAATATAGAATTGCTGCTTTTATATTTTAACTGCAGATTGTGAATTTCACTGCCTTATATTATTTATTTCTGAAACAAAAGAGGCATTTTTCAATAAAACTACTGAAAATTTGACATGGCATGTTTCTTTCTTTGAAGGGCCTTTTGGACTGCCTCAAGTGGTTGTTACAACAAACAAGTTCATATCCTTGGATACGGTTACAAATCTTGCTAATACTATTAAATTATGCTAAATAACTTTAGATTTTTAATGATACGGTGAAGTCATAGAAAGAGAGTGGTGAGAGCCTTAAAAAGCCCAACAGATTCCAAAGGCTTTATTAGGAATATAGAGGATGTGTGGGTTGGTGGAAAAACAACTACGTATCCAAGGAGACGCCAAACAACCAAATAATCTCTAATAACCCACATGATTTCATATGCATTTAATCACTTTTCTATACCATACTTAACCCAAAAGCGTGTTTAATTGCTAGAAGGAAAATTCCTTAACGGAAAATTTTACATTTAGCGATGCCTTCCTTTTCCGCTTACAAATGCAATAAAACCATTCTAAATATCAAGAAAAACAATGTAAATGTCGGTTTGAAAGAACCAATATCAATTGAAGAGAGAGGAGTAGTGATAGGAAGTTTTCCACAGAGCAAAACATCTGAATTAAATACCTCCTGGAGATGAGGATCAAAACGAACAGATGATACATGAATGCATTACACTTAGGAGGCATCAAGCAGGTTGCTAAACTCAATAGTATTCACTTGTAATTCCCAACACGTGCACTTTTAAAGCTAAAAGGTACTACCAAGACTATCCTAGTTCAACCCAGTTCTTTTGCTTTGCTGGGAAGAAACAGACTGCTAATTAATATCAGAACAAGATTAAGACTCTGGGCCTTGTGATTCTTAATCTAGTTTATCACTAGATGGCCTCCCCCACTCCCATCTTACTCTCTGAGCAGGAGTTTTCAAACTTCCAAGTTCTATCAATTTATTTTGATTAGTTTCTGATTCGCTGGGGATTCTGACGCTCCTTGATGAAGAACATGTGTATCAAGAGCCTGACGATGGGTGGGTCCTCAGCCGCTGACCCCATGGAGTCCCAGGGCCACGTGGATTCAAGGCATAAAGAAATTGTACTTTCTCTCATTGGCTAGATGTGGGTTTGATTCTTCATATTGGCAATGCACTGATTAACCACTTTCTATTCTGTTCTGAGAACTCGGGGCTGAGGCAATCCAAACTAGGGACTAAGCACAAAATTAATAACTAGGTGAGATGCTTGTTGTGATGTTTATTTTCATAGTATATTTACTTCTTAATTGTGTTTGCTGGATTCTGTGTTAAAATTATTTTTATAATCCTTGATTGAGCACATACAGATTAAACAATGGGGAGAAGAGGACAGATAGTCTGTCTTTAAAAACTCACGGAAAAACTACAAGAAATCTAACACATAGGTGCTGGTTTATTTATCCAAACTTTTTTTTGAGAAGAATACAGAACAACTTGAAACACTTTTTCTAGCCTTTTCCATTTGGAAGCATTATAAGAAATTCCTTGTGTGTAATGTATATTTGGAACTAGGGCTTTTATTTTTCAGAAATTTATTTCAACCTGAAATAAATGTGAAGTTGTAGCTTCTAATGAAGTCTACAGTGGGAATGATTTCAAAATTTACAAATAGCATTTATATGGATCCTAATTTCTGAGTGTTTTATAGACTATTGTACAATGACTTAGCAAGTGTAACAGAAATTTGCACATATATTTTCTTAAGTACATGAGCACCCATTTTTGAGTCTATACAGAATTTTGCTGCCTGGGCAGTTGCTCAAGCTTACATTTTATTTTTTGTGCAAGAAAGGTCAATATAATTGTCCCTAAATATTTGTTATTCATTATATCTATTGCACTGCATTTGGCACGTACAATTCTTCCTCATTTGGTTTTAATCATCATTTCTCCCTAACAAAAAGGCGTTTGTGATTATACTGTCCTCATGTGGTCTGCCTCATCAACACTAGCTAGTTGTATACAAAATTGCTGCAGTGACTTTTATTTTCCAAGGCAATATTTTAAATACAAAGTAATATTGATCTTTAAGTTATCTTACACATGTAGTGAGAAAATGGATTTAGATCTGAATATCTATTTATGTAAACATTTATTAGCTTTTCCGCTCTTAGATCAGGCTGCCGAAGGCTATTGGGAAAAAAAATCATATGGACTAGCTTTTAGAGAATAACCTGTGTTTCCTGTCTCTAACCCTGATCTCTTGCCTAGTTCTATATCAGTATATTCAGCTGTACTGCCTACCCCTCACTGAGTTCCACAGACACCTCAAACTTAACACATCTGGTATTTATTAGGATTAAGTTCAGCTGTGAGTAACAGAAAGCTACAAAATTATAGTGGCTTAAAGAAGTAGAAATGTCTTTATTTCTCATGTTTGTGAAGTCAAGGAACCGGGCTCTTTCTATCTTGCTGCTCTGCTTTCTGTGATTTCCATGGCCAAGTTAGGCTTATGGTCCAAGGTGGTTAATAGAGCTGTAGCTGTTATATCCATATTCCCCGGCAGGAAGGAGAAAGAGGTGAAGAAAATGCTTTATCTTTTAAAGACACCTCCTGGAAGTTGCAAACACAATTTATATTACATACCATTCGCCTTAACTTAATCATTTGGCTACATTTAGCCATAAAGGAAATGGGAAATGTTATCTTTATTCTGGATGGCCATGTGCTCCCTGAAAATCAGCTACTCTGTTGCTATGTAAGAGGGGAAATGACAAGTGGAGGTAAACTCAAGGCTTTAGTCTTTCATGCGATGTCCAGATCTGAACATCTGTCTCCATAAATATAATTTTCCTCCATTGTCCCCACCAACCACCAAGTTACTCAGGCTAGAAATTTGAGAGCCCTTGGAAACTTCCTTCTTTCACTTCTCACATCCAATTAAGTCTAGCTGGTTGAGCTCCTACATATCTTAATCATCTCATTACTACTCAGTTTCAAACCCTTGAGATTTCTTGTCATGACTATAATTCATAGTTTCTTGAATGGTCTCCCTTCCCATAGCCTTGAATCCCCTTAAAAAATGTCTTCTACACAGCTGTCAGGGTGATTTATCTAAAATGCAAGCCTGACTCAACAATGTCTCCTGCTCAACATTCTTCAGGTGGCATACAGATTTCCCTGCAGATCTTGACTCTGCCAATTTCCTATTCCTCCTCTCTCACCAACTTTCCCACTGGACCACCTAGAATTCCTATTCCATTATTATCAAACATCTCCAAATCCTCAGCCTCTACAGTGAACAATCCCAGCACCTCTTGGATTGACTCTGAAAATACTGTCGAGACTTTTTATGCCTCCCAAAGTTGGTAGGTGGGGACATGTCCTCCTCACTTCTCAGTGCTGTTTCCAGACCAATAAGTCTTCCTCCTCCTACAAAAAGCCTTTATCATTGGAGGCTCACCGCTAACTTCACATCATTGTAACCTATTTACTTTGCAAAGTAGTAGCTGATTTTCATGGGGTACATTGCCCTCCAGAGTAAAGCCTCCAGTAGCGGCTTTAGTACGTGGCTCTCAGTGCTTTTCTCCATCCTCATATCTGCCGTCTTCTGGGGACACTTCAGCATCCATATTGGATGACAAATTCAGCGTCCTCAATATTTGACCTTGTTTCAACAACTAATTTTTTTTTTTTTTTTTTTAATAACTCAGCCTCAGCTACTCAGTAACTCTAAGATCTTAACTTGGACTTGAATTCATTACAAACTGGCACAACTTTGAAATCACTAATTTAGACGCTGAGCTCTTCTGGGGCTTCCAGCTCATCTGCTCAAGTACCCCACTGCAGCTGTTCCTCAGCTTCATCATGACACCAATGTAGTGAATCTTCTATGTTCTTCCATCCATCAGTCCCTCCTTGTCTTCACTTCCTTTCTTATCCAGCTTGGAATCATGTCCTCATAAAACACTGTTTATTGAACAGCCTTAACTCTAAGGGGGTACAAAACCAGCTTTGTCTTTAGCCGCTGCCTTCAGTTAGGTTCTATGAATATTATTTTTCTATCTTTTATCATACCTCAGATCCATTTCTTTTGGATGATTTTAAGCATGAGTACTGCAATTCAGTCTAGTCCAACTTAATCCAATTGAAACTTTTAATCTCAAACCTGGCTTAGTATTTATTTTCCTTTCTACCTTAAAGCCAGATCTTAGACTTAGGACTTGGACTGCAGAGTTGGATATGTCAGCTCTTTCACTGCAGCTTCTCCAGGTTTAGGTAGGGTAAGCATATTGAACAAAGAGGAGTTAAGATTTCTTCCACATAACCTGTGCCACTAGAATCCTCTTTTGGATGTGGCAGGTGCCTAAACACTGCCGTTCTCATGGGGTGTCTCAGGGAGCCTGCAGGAGCCCCATCTACTGCCCATTTATTTTCAAAATGACCTCTTCTAATGTACACTCAGCTTTTGTTTCCATGAAACGCCTCACAGCTACTTACTGCTAAGGTCCATTCCCCTTGCCTAAAGTTATTTTAGGAAGTATTCCAGCAGGATGGCTCATGTCTGGCTACCTTCCAAATGTTCATTTGACCACAGCAGACTAAAGCATCCTTGTTAAGCCAAATACAAGGAGCCTTCCACTACAAATGCTGCTTCTCTTTGCTTGCCTTGTGCCATTCATGTTTCTCCCTTCAAGAACATAAGCCTGTAGGCTAGGTAATCAAGTCTACTGTGTAATAGATATCCACTTACAGAATAACATGCCTTTATAGGCACTCCTCAATCTCTATGACTGATTCCCTTAGAACCTCCTTCACACAGTTCACTTGGGTGAGGGTTTGAAGCACTCTTTCTACAATGGAGGGTAAAGGCCACAACTCTGTCATATAACAATGATTACCTGCTTCAGTGGATTCTTCTTGACTCTCAATCTTTTGCAAATATAGACTGCTTGGGTGTGGTGGAGTGAAAGTTTAGATGGAAGAGCCAGTTCTGCTAACTCTTAGAAATCCTGTGGGAATATGCTTTATGGTTTTCTTTAGAATGTGGGTGGAAAATTCTAAAGAATTTTCTTTAGAATAGCTAGAATCTTTATAGCTATTTGGCCAATTCTGAGTCAAAAGGAAAAATACTGTTTAGCATCTTGGTACCCAAATAAGCCAAATTCCCTTACTCTTTTATCCTGTCAAAAGTGTGTATTAAAACCCTAATTCTAGATGATCTCAGCTGGTTGTAATCTCCATGACTATACCCAGATGCTGAGCACAGTTGAGGAAAATCACCTGTTGGGTCGGATTGTTATGTCTATGAAAAAATCCATGATGACCAACCTCAACTTGCCTGCCAACACTGCTTAGTAATTTGACCAGCCTTGTTCTCAACTATTTCCAAAAAATTTTAAACTAGAACTCTGTACCCCATTCTGATCAGGAAAGTTCATGCTACTTCTATAGAAGTGATTATTTCATATAGGAATATGAAGCTAAACTGGAGCATTCCCTTTCTACGGCAGGCTACAAAAACACCGGCATCTGCACATATCCTTTCCTGCTGCTTCATCAAAACAGCATCCCTATTCTTTGAACTCTGGATCCCTTTTTTGTTCTTCCTTCCACAAATACTGAATTAGGCATTTACTAAGTGATAGATATATTTCAAATGGTGCTGGGGTTCTATAGTGAACACAGATAATCCAAGACAAAGTCTCTTTTCTTATGGGGATCTCATTTTTATAGTCGGAAAAAGACAATACATAAATAGGCAAAGCATATAGTCAGAAGGTAATAAGTGCTATGAAGGAAATTAAAATAGGCGGGAGGATGGAAAATAATGGGTGTACATGGTATGTGTGCTAGTTCAGGTAGACTGATCAGGAAATGCTGCTTTGAGCAGCGACCTGAGGAGTGGCTGAGAGCATGAGACTCAGTTCTGTCTGATTATCGTGTAAACTGGATGCTTTCACAATTATGTAGATAGATTACCAACCATAGCCTTAGAGTGATAGTTCTCAACCTTGCCTCCAGCCAGGACGGGAAACTTTCTACTTCTTTCTGTAGCTTTGGGTATCATCTTTAAGCTGACTACTATATCTTTAGTTCAGTCCTCTCTTCTGAGGCCTGTATACCCAACTGCCTTGGAACATCTCCAGTTGGATGCTTTACAGGTATTTCAAATTTGATCTGAACAAGGAAAAATCCTTCACTATCCCCACACTAGCCTTTCTGCAAGATTTTTTTTTTGTCTTTGTGAGTAGTGTATCTATTCTTTCAATTGTTTAACGCAGAGACCTAAGAATTAATGTGACTTCTCTCTATCCCTCACCTCCCCCATGCTCCAGTCACTAACTCCTTTTAATCCTATCTCCTATCTGGACAGTTTACTTCCCTGTATCCTCCCAGCTGCCATTCTCTCCCTTGGCTCCATTGTCTTGTCTGGATTATGGAGGAGTCTGTATTTGATGTCTTCCATCCACTTTTACCTCCTGCCAATCCATTTTCTAACAGTAGCAGCCAAAATGATTATTAGGAATGCAGTTCTGGTCATATCATTGCATTCCTTAAACTCTTCTAGTGGTGTCTAGTCCAGAAACTTTTATCAAGACTCAAATACCAGCGGGGATTTGGGCTCTTCCTATTTTTTGACATTATCATACCTCACTTATCTCTTCAGTTGATTTTCTTCAACTATATTGAACTTCCTGCCCAATCCTTCCTTAGTCTTGAGCCTTCACTATTTCTTTTACCTGGAACATTCTCTATCTTCATTTGGTCAAGCCCTACTATTATATTCTTTACATTGCTCCTGTAATACTACTTTCTTTGGGACACCTTTTCTATTGCTTCCAAAGTTCAAGATTCCTACAATGTATATTAATACTATGTACTTTCCCTTTGATACCTTTTATCATACTAGTACTTTATTCAGTGTTTACCTTTCCTGCTGGATGGCAGGTTTTGATGAGGGCAGGCTTTGTGTGTCCAGCAGCCCCCACAATGCTGTTATGTAGGTAGTGCGCAATAAATATTTGTAGAATGATTTCAGGTGAAACAAACTCTTTTCTCCTGCTATACAACGCTCTATTTAAAACTCATGCTGTATGCAAGTTGGATAATTCAAGTGTCATCGGACTTTGTGTCTGCTTTGTTGCAGTGCAGAGAAGGATGCCTCTGGGATTGTTTTACCCTGTATGGGAGCCATTAATGATAGAAGCCTTAATTATCGCTTACTTTGGAGCCATTAATGACAGAAGCCTTAATTATCCCTTACTTCGGACTATTATATAATTGGGCTTATTTTGATGATATTGTTCTATATTTGTAACTTCAAGGTAACCTGAGTGGGGGTAATTGGATAGACTATAGGAAAAATTTTACCTTCTGTTCTTTTAGGTGCATAACTGGAAAATAAAGTATAAAGATTGCTCCAAAGCCTCATTGAGCTATTAATAAAAAAAAGCCTCAGGTATTCAGGAAATACCACAAAGAAGAATGGATGTTTTATCTTCTTTTATAAAAAAGAGGTTTTTTTTTTTTTTTTTTTTTCCCCAAGCCACTCCTCAAATAGTCAACACCTGGCAGGATGGTTAGACAATACAATTGTTATAAAATTGGTGTTTTGTTGAGAGAGGTACTGTTGGGAACTGTTGTCACTCATTGAAGCTTTTGATTGTAGTTAAAGTTACTCCAATAGCATAAAACAAGCATGCCAAATGGAAAGTACCTTTAATCAGAACATTTTCTAGGGTTGCCAAATTAAAGCAGATGTGAGATATTTATCAGCTTCAATTTCTGGTGTTTAGATTACTCAAAGCAAATGCCGCTGGGACATGCTGATTAAGGTCAATTTATTAAAGTGGAGCCCAACTAACAAACATAATTTACACATTTTTTCTTCTACATATACCTTCTAGCTTTAGATTTTTCTAATAAAAGAAAATGTATTTTGTTTATTTTCAACCTTCTTAGTTTCTTGGTTATTGTATTTAGATGTATTTAGAACAGAATGCAAATTGTAATTGTTGCAAGAACATATAAATATTAAAAGAACTTCTAATGGAGTTATAAAATATTTTCCATTTATATTTTCAAGACAGGAAATAAAATAGACTTCCGAACTATTTTGTGCCTGGCATGGTGCTAAGTGCCTTTAAGATAGCCAGGTGGGAAGGGGTTCTCAGAGAAACTCCAGCCGGCCTTTGCACTGGGAGGAGTGCGCACTGGGGTGGAACCACAGAAGTTCGTGCCTTTTGCAGTCGGGAGGATCCTGGCGCTTCCTCTTCCTGGGTGTTACCTGGAATTCAGTCTGCCAAGTGGGAAGCATATATTGCACGACTCTCACGCTTCCTTTGTGGAGAGTCCCTGTTTCCTTTTCTTTTCCCTTTTCGCCCAATAAATTCAATTTTTCTCCCCTCTTAAATTATATGTGAGCCTAATTTTTCGTGATCATGTGACAAGGACTTCGTCTTGAGCTGAGCTGTGGAGAGAGTCCTGCAACACCTTCATGTAGACATTCTTGTAAGTATTATTGTCCTCATTGTACAGATGAGAGAAAAAAACACAAAGAAAATTAAACTGTTACCCAAGGTCATGCAGTTATAAAAAAGAGGTTTCCAATCTGTACTTTCTTACTACACTGCACTGTCCTTACTGTTTATCTGTGGTGATGTAGGCATAATCCTGTTACTAATGCAAATAATAATATAGTTAGGAGTGCAAACTTTGCTCTCACACCTGGATTGGAACGTTGGTGCCGATGCTTTCTAACTGTGATCTGAAGAAGTTTCTTAACATTTCAATTCCCGAGTCCTGAAAACTTGGGCCTCATGCTTCTAGAGTTATGGAGAGATTAATGCCAATATTAGCAATATTTTTTACCATATTAAAAAAATTAATTTAGATACAAATCTTGTGAAAAGGCATTAGAGACTCGCCCGTAGTTGTTATTCTAGTTCATAAGGGTTGTTCTAGTTCCACTTGTTGAGAGGAAGTTTGCTTAATTTCTCTCCAGTTTTCATTCCATTATTTTAAATGTTAGCACCTGTTTCTCCTTTAGTAGTAGATTGTAGTCTTTTCACTCTTATCAACTGAGTTAGAGAATATAATATTTGAACATGTCTAGCATACTGGTCACTAAATAAATGCTGTCTTCTCTCCCCACTGTTGCTATCAAATAGTTCCATAAATTGGTTTCAATATAGCAATTGGGTTTCTAAATGCTTCTTGGGGATCATGGTGAAGACCTTTGTACAGGATCTGACACCAGAAGCATCTAATGTTGTTTGTCTTGATTTAGTCAGATGGAAGAATGTGGAGGAGGAAAATGAAGGGATATAGAAACAGGAAAACTCTGGGAATAGTTTTATTTTCTTAACCTCTGTCAGAAGTCGTTAATGAGGATAGTTTCACAATTTTTAAATCAATTGAAATTATGTATTTCTTTCTTTTTTTTTTTTTTTACAGTGCATTGTCATTATTTTTCTTTATTTTTATTATTATACTTTAAGTTCTAGGGTACATGTGCACAACATGCAGGTTTGTTACATATGTATACTTGTGCCATGTTGGTGTGCTGCACCCGTCAACTCATCAGCACCCATCAACTCGTCATTTACATCGGGTATAACTCCCAATGCAACCCCCCCCTCCCCCCTCCCCGTGATAGGCCCCGGCGTGTGATGTTCCCCTTCCCGAGTCCAAGTGATCTCATTGTTCAATTCCCACCTGTGAGTGAGAACATGTGGTGTTTGGTTTTCTGTTCTTGTGATAGTTTGCTGAGAATGATGGTTTCCAGCTGCATCCATGTCCCTACAAAGGACACAAACTCATCCTTTTTTATGGCTGCATAGTATTCCATGGTGTATATGTGCCACATTTTCTTAATCCAGTCTGTCACTGATGGACATTTGGGTTGATTCCAAGTCTTTGCTATTGTGAATAGTGCTGCAATAAACATACGTGTGCATGTGTCTTTATGGCAGCATGATTTATAATCCTTTGGGTATATACCCAGTAATGGGATGGCTGGGTCAAATGGTATTTCTAGTTCTAGATCCTTGAGGAATTGCCACACTGTTTTCCACAATGGTTGAACTAGTTTACAGTCCCACCAACAGTGTAAAAGTGTTCCTGTTTCTCCACATCCTCTCCAGCACCTGTTGTTTCCTGACTTTTTAATGATTGCCATTCTAACTGGTGTGAGATGGTATCTCATTGTGGTTTTGATTTGCATTTCTCTGATGGTGAGTGATGATGAGCATTTTTTTTATGTGTCTGTTGGCTGCATAAATGTCTTCTTTTGAGAAATGTCTGTTCATATCCTTTGCCTACTTTTTGATGAGGTTGTTTTTTTTTTTTTTTGTAAATTTGTTTGAGTTCTTTGTAGGTTCTGGATATTAGCCCTTTGTCAGATAGGTAGATTGCAAAAATTTTCTCCCATTCTGTAGGTTGCCTGTTCACTCTGATGGTAGTTTCTTTTGCTGTGCAGAAACTCTTTGGTTTAATTATTTCCCATTTATCAATTTTGGCTTTTGCTGCTGTTGCTTTTGGTGTTTTAGACATGAAGTCCTTGCCCATGCCTATGTCCTGAAGTGGTATTACCTAGGTTTTCTTCTAGGGTTTTTATGGTATTAGGTCTAACATTTAACTCTCTAATCCATCTTGAATTAATTTTCACATAAGGAGTAAGGAAAGGATCCAGTTTCAGCTTTCTACTTATGGCTAGCCAATTTTCCTTGCACCATTTATTAAATAGGGAATCCTTTCCCCATTTCTTGTTTTTCTGAGGTTTGTCAAAGATCAGATGGCTGTAGATGTGTGGTATTATTTCTGAGGGCTCTGTTCTGTTCCATTGGTCTATATCTCTGCTTTGGTACCAGTACCATGCTGTTTTGGTTACTGTAGCCTTGTAGTATAGTTTGAAGTCAGGTAGCGTGATGCCTCCAGCTTTGTTCTTTTGGCTTAGGATTGTCTTGGGAATGCGGGCTCTTTTTTGGTTTCATATGAACTTTAAAGCAGTTTTTTCCAATTCTGTGAAGAAAGTCTTTGGTAGCTTGATGGGGATGGCATTGAATCTATAAATAACCTTGGGCAGTATGGCCATTTTCACGATATTGATTCTTCCTATCCATGAGCATGGTATGTTCTTCCATTTGTTTGTGTCCTCTTTGATTTCACTGAGCAGTGGTTTGTAGTTCTCCTTGAAGAGGTCCTTTACATCCCTTGTAAGTTGGATTCCTAGGTATTTTATTCTCTTTGAAGCAATTGTGAATGGAAGTTCATTCCTGATTTGGCTCTCTGTCTGTTACTGGTGTATAAGAATGCTTGTGATTTTTGCACATTAATTTTGTATCCTGAGACTTTGCTGAAGTTTCTTATCAGCTTAAGGAGATTTTGGACTGAGACAATGGGGTTTTCTAAATATACAATCATGTCATCTGCGAACAGGGACAACTTGACTTCTTCTTTTCCTAACTGAATACTCTTTCTTTCTCTTGCCTGATTGCCCTAGCCAGAACTTCCAACACTATGTTGAATAGGAGTGGTGAGAGAGGGCATCCCTGTCTTGTGCCAGTTTTCAAAGGGAATTTTTCCAGTTTTTTTTTTTTCATTCAGTATGATATTGGCTGTGGGTTTGTCCTAAATAGCTCTTATTATTTTGAGATACGTTCCATCAATACCGAATTTATTGAGAGTTTTGAGCATGAAGGGCTGTTGAATTTTGTCAAAGGGCTTTTCTGCATCTATTGAGATAATCATGTGGTTTTTGTCTTTGGTTCTGTTTATATGCTGGATTACATTTATTGATTTGCATATGTTGAACCAGCGTTGCATCCCAGGGATGAAGCCCACTTGATCATGGTGGATAAGCTTTTTGATGTGCTGCTGGATCCGGTTTGCCAGTATTTTACTGAGGATTTCTGCATCAATGTTCATTAGGGATATTGGTCTAAAATTCTCTTTTTTTGTTGTGTCTTTGCCAGGCTTTGGTATCAGGATGATGTTGGCCTCATAAAATGAGTTAGGGAGGATTCCCTCTTTTTCTATTGATTGGAATAGTTTCAGAAGGAATGGTACCAGCTCCTCCTTGTACCTCTGGTAGAATTCAGCTGTGACTCCATCTGGTCCTGGACTTTTTTTGGTTGGTAGGCTATTAATTATTGCCTCAATTTCAGAGCCTGCTATTGGTCTATTCAGGGATTCAGCTTCTTCCTGGTTTAGTCTTGGGAGAGTGTATATGTCCAGGAATTTATCCATTTCTTCTAGATTTTCTAGTTTATTTGCATAGAGGTGTTTATAGTATTCTCTGATGGTAGTTTGTATTTCTGTGGGGTCGGTGGTGATATCCCCTTTATCATTTTTTATTGCGTCTATTTGATTCTTCTCTCTTTTCTTCTTTATTAGTCTTGCTAGCGGTCTGTCAATTTTGTTGGTCTTTTCAAAAAACCAACTCCTGGATTCATTGATTTTTTGGAGGGTTTTTGGTGTCTCTATCTCCTTCAGTTCTGCTGTGATCTTAGTTATTTCTTGCCTTCTGTTAGCTTTTGAATGTGTTTGCTCTTGCTTCTCTAGTTCTTTTTATTGCGATGTTAGAGTGTCAATTTTAGATCTTTCCAGATTTCTCTTGTGGGCATTTAGTGCTATAAATTTCCCTCTACACACTGCTTTAAATGTATTCCAGAGATTCTGGTATGTTGTGTCTTCGTTCTCATTGGTTTCAAAGAACATCTTTATTTCTGCCTTCATTTCGTTATGTATCTAGTAGTCATTCAGGAGCAGGTTGTTCAGTTTCCATGTAGTTGAGCGGTTTTGATTGAGTTTCTTAGTCCTGAGTTCTAGTTTGATTGCACTGTGGTCTGAGAGACAGTTTGTTACAATTTCTGTTCTTTTAAATTTGCTGAGGAGTGCTTTACTTCCAATTATGTGGTCAATTTTGGAATAAGTGTGATGTGGTGCTGAGAAGAATGTATATTCTATTGCTTTGGGGTGGAGAGTTCTATAGATGTCTATTAAGTCCACTTGGTGCAGAGTTGAGTTCAATTCCTGGATATCCTTGTTAACTTTCTGTCTCGTTGATCTGTCTAATGTTGACAGTGGGGTGTTGAATTCTCCCATTATTATTGTATGGGAGTTTGAATCTCTTTGTAAGTCTCTAAGGACTTGGTTTATGAATCTGGGTGCTCCTGTATTGGGTGCATATATATTTAGGATAGTTAGCTCTTCTTGTTGAATTGATCCCTTTACCATTACACAATGGCCTTCTTTGTCTCTTTTGATCTTTGATGGCTTAAAGTCTGTTTTATCAGAGACTAGGATTGCAACCCCTGCTTTTTTTTGTTCTCCATTTGCTTGGTAGATCTTCCTCCATCCCTTTATTTTGAGCCTATGTATGTCTCTGCATGTGAGATGGGTCTCCTGAATACAGCAAACTGATGGGTCTGGACTCTTTATCCAATTTGCCAGTCTGTGTCTTTTAATTGGACCATTTAGTCCATTTACATTTAAGGTTAATATTGTTATGTGTGAACTTGCTCCTGCCATTATGATATTAACTGGTTATTTTGCTCATTAGTTGATGCAGTTTCTTCCTAGCCTCGATGGTCTTTACATTTTGGCATGTTTTTGCAATGGCTGGTACCGGTTGTTCCTTTCCATGTTTAGTGCTTCCTTCAAGATCTCTAGTAGGGCGGGCCTGGTGGTGAGAAAAATCTCTAAGCTTTTTCTTGTCTGTCAAGGATTTTATTTCTCCTTCACTTATGAAACTTAGTTTGGCTGGATATGAAATTCTGGGTTGAAAATTCTTTTCTTTAAGAATGTTGAATATTGGCCCCCACTCTCTTCTTGGTTGTAGAGTTTCTGCCGAGAGATCTGCTGTTAGTCTGATATGATTCCCTTTGTGGGTAACCCGACCTTTCTCTCTGGCTGCCTTCAACATTTTTTCCTTCATTTCAACTTTGGTGAATCTGACAATTATGTGTGTTGGAGTTGCTCTTCTCCAGGAGTATCTTTGTGGTGTTCTCTGTATTTCCTGAATTTGAATGTTGTCCTGCCTTACTAGATTGGGGAAGTTCTCCTGGATGATATCCTGAAGAGTGTTTTCTAACTTGGTTCCATTTTCCCCCTCACTTTCAGGCACCCCAATCAGAAGTAGATATGGTCTTTTCACATAATCCCATACTTCTTGCAGGCTTTGTTCATTTCTTTTTCCTCTTTTATCTTTAGACTTCTCTTTTCGCTTTATTTCATTCATTTGATCCTCAAGTGCTGATACTCTTTCTTCCAGTTGATCGAGTCAGTTACTGAAGCTTGTGCATTTGTCACGTATTTCTTGTGTCTTGGTTTTTATGTCTGTCAGTTCGTTTATGGCCTTCTCTGCATTGATTATTCTAGTTATCCATTCTTCCATTCTTTTTTCAAGTGTTTCAGTTTCTTTGCGCTGGGTACGTAATTCCTCCTTTAACTCTGAGAAGTTTGATGGACTGAAGCCTTCTTCTCTCAACTCGTCAAAGTCATTCTCCGTCCAACTTTGATCCGTTGCTGACGATGAACTGCGTTCCTTTGGAGGGGGAGATGCGCTCTTATTTTTTGCATTTCCAGCTTTTCTGCCCTGCTTTTTCCCCATCTTTGTCATTTTATCTGCCTCTGGTCTTTGATGATGGTGATGTACTGATGGGGTTTTGGTGTGGGTGTCCTTTCTGTTTGTTAGTTTTCCTTCTAACAGTCAGGACCCTCAGCTGTAGGTCTGTTGGAGATTGCTTGAGGTCTGCTCCAGACCCTATTTGCCTGAGTATCAGCAGCGGAGGCTGCGGAAGATAGAATATTGCTGAACAGCGAGTGTTCCTGTCTGATTCTTGTTCTTGAGCTTCGTCTCAGGGGTGTACCCCGCCGTGTGAGGTGTGGAATGTCGGTCTGCATGTAGTGGGGGATGTCTCGCAGGTAGTCTACTCAGGGATCAGGGACCCACTTGAGCAGGCAATCTGTCTGTTTTCCAAAATTATGTGTTTCTTAAATAAGATTGTGTTCTCAGATTGTAAAGCCAAAGGTTATATTTTAAGAATAAAATACTAAGAGAGCAGCCCACCTGAGGATTGACAGTGCAATAGCAAGGCTCTGGAGCCAGGAAGACCTGGATATGAGTCTGGACTCTGCTACCTTTTAGCTGCTTTGGGAGAGTAACTCAACTCTCTTTACTTTCCTAATCCATAAGATGGGTATAATACCCATTTATTATACCCACAAACACAAAATAAAATTGTGTTGGTGTAAGAAATCACTCCCTTGCAATATTGTATTTGAGATTATACATTTATAAACATGTAAACCTATATAATCATATATAGTAATTGATGTAATTTTTAATTTAATAGAAATTCCTAAATATGTAGAATTGTTTTTTTTCCTATATTTGGCACAGGGACTATTTCCATGTGGATGTTTTGTTATTGATTACAATGAGTAGTATATCAGCAAACTGTTATGAGAGAGAAAATGTCCCAGAAACAAATATACATCTCAAATGTTTCTGAGAAATATTTCTTTTCTCAGAAACATTCTATTTACTATGTCTAAATTATGGCTTATTAGAAATTGCTCCTCAGTCCTCATGTTATTCAGCTATTTAGCAGATTTATCTTTGTCATGACATATTTTGTAGTAGAGATATATCTCAAGTCTAGAGAACTTCTAGTGAAGCTGATCTGTAGAACTCATGTAAGAATTAGGTACCATCATGTTAGTAAAGGCATATGTTCAATAAATGGTGATTATTGTTACTAGAGGAAATGTCTTATAAGACTATCAATTGAGATAATGGCACCAAGGTATTAATTATTTACTATCCAAACTGGACGCAATTCAGTTGTTTACTGTAGATTTTATCTTGGGTATTTTGAATGCTGTCTCAAATTGGGCTGGCTATTAAGTGGTTATTGACTGTATTATTCCTTATATTTCCATGTGCAAATATTTTGTTCTACAGGTCAATAAAATATATATCTAGGAAGTCACTTCAACACATTTAGAGCTTAATAACCTACTTATAAATAAAGTGAACGCTTCTTGGCTAAGTCTCTAGTCACTGAAAACACTCTCCTTAGCCATCCTGGGACACATGAATTTCAAATGGATCTTGTTTGGGGTTTTAATTCTTGTGGGCAGGCAGCCCACTGAGTACTTTCCATGTGAAATCCAAAGTCTCTTCCTGGAACTTGTGAGTTGGGAGGAACTTCCTTAAAAATCTGGTCCAATTTCTCATTGCATTTTTGGTCACCAGTGCACTGAAAATGATTGGCAATTCATATGCGAATACTGCAGTGAAATCTTATTAAAGAGATGATTAAAATCGAGTGTAACAATATGAAAAGAACCATTATAGATGATATGAGAGTAACTGAACCAAGTTGGCAGGGTGGGTGAAGGACAGTGGGAGATTGGGTGAAGAGAATCTTCTTGGAGAAGATTATATCTGAGCTAAGACAAAAAGAAGAAAAAGATTTTCATTTTATCACTGTTAAAGATGGTACTAATTTTAATCTGTTTTGTAAAATATGATCTCATTATTCTTACAACATACTGAAAACAAATATGTTGAAAGATTATATTCTATAAAGGCCAAGCTAGTCTTGCCTTTGTTGTGATAGAAAGTGATGATATTTATTTCTGATGGTTAATGGGTGGCTTACATTTAATTTGATTAATTAATAATAGCAAACATTTATCAAGTGCTTTATTATGTGCCATTGTGGTACAAAACACATAATGGGCGTTAAATGACTTAATATATGGAAAGCACTTAGATTACTTACTGGCACATAATAAATGCTCAAAAACATTTTAAACAATTATTATAAATCTGTGTTATACAATCATATAATGGATGAAGGGGCAGAAGTTTAGAGAGATTTATGTGCTCAAGGTCACAGAGCTAATAAATCACAAATTTGGGATTAAAATTCAAATATCTCTAACTCAGAATCCAAACTTTGAATCATTATGATGCACTCCTCAGTTTATTAAAATTATTCTCAAGAACATGGAAGCTAAATTCAGATTAAGTAATATAAAAAACATGAGCTTAGGCACATTACTTCAAGCTAGGCTATTGTTAGGCAGTTTAAGTTTTGATAACGTGTATGTTGTAAAGAACAAAAATTTATTCATCAGTGAAATTTAAAACGTCAAGATGAAGCAGATGGGCATATACAGAAACTAAAGATGTACCAGGAGCCTGATACTACTTGTTGAAAACAAGTCTTAGCATGATAAATGAAATTGTGTTGGTGTAAGAAGTAACATAGTGGGGAGCAGATAGGCCAACAAAGGAGTCAGTAACAGCAGGGGCAGTCCCCGAGAGAGCCAAGAAGCAAACCTGATGCTCCCTAGATTATATGGGGGATTTATATGGTTTTTGACTCCTACCATAGATCTGCAAAACCTTGAAGCAATTCACTTATCAGCCACATTTATCAAACTCCAGCCAAATAGGTGTCCTGGGTTTTGTTTGCTTATTATTTACTCTCCCTACTTTCTTTCAATTGCTGTTTTCCCCTTCATTTCTTTCCCTTTGATGCATTAATGAAATTTCAGAAGAGCAACTCAATTTGAAAGTAAAAAAAAAATCATAAAATCTTTTCTTGAAAACCATAGCCTTTACTTTCCTGGCAATTGAAGGTGCTCTGAGATGGAACCATGGGCCAGATCTATATTTTGAAAATGTGGAAGATCTCTCTTTAGACATTCTTCTAGGCTGATGTTGGCTTATTTCTGGGGCTCTAAGAAAGTACTTCTGAGATCTATTACCAAATCTGCTCCCATCAGACTGAAATTCCAGCATTAGGTGCTTCTCTCATAGCCTCCATAGCACAGAGGGAGAGGGTCTTCCAGCATAGTTAAAATGAAGCAAAGAAAAAAAAATCCACTTCTTTAGTGGTTATATGAGGAATCTCTTGGATGCTGTCCCCAGTGAAATAATCATAAATAGTGAAAATTATTTAATTTGTAAGTCTTTGAAAATTGTCCTAAGGGCATACAGCAAATGAAGCAACATTTATTCAGGAGAATTTACTGTATTATGGTAAGAATAGCAAGAGTCTGTTGTTGAACTAAGAGTTGCTCTCCTTCTTGCTACTTCCTGTCCTCCTTGCTACCTAGATTTAGCTCAGTTTGATGGCATTTCAGATGGGTATGACCAACTGGGTGCTTTCCTCCCCCAGCTCCCAGTCAAGGACTAAGGTATTTCCCTAAGAGGATTAGGCAGCCAAAATCTCTCATCTTCTCTAGCCTCATGTTGCAGAGGCTAAATTCTAGACAAATAAAGCTAAGAGGTAAGAGAATCTCTTTCTCTATTAAGGACCCACTCACCAGATGAGACCATACTCCTGATGCAGCAAGCTATCAAGACCAGGACCCTGAGCTCTCCTGCAAGGTTGAGGTTGCATTCTAGGAGAGGAAAGCTGAGAAGACCAGAGCCTATCACCTCAACCAGGCCCTCAAGCAGAGGTTTTACTCTAAGACAAGTGGCTCTGTCTTTCCCCAGGCCCTGGGAAGTGGGCTCAGAAGTTTTGCCTGGGGTGTAGGTAGTGGGTAGAGATGGTCTACTGGGAGCTAGAGCTCCCAGGTTATCCCTAAAGTAATTGACTTTATTTAGAACAAAGTGTAGAGATGTTCAAGCCTAAGGATGCTCTTGAAAACAAAGGAAATTTTGGTGGTATGTAATTTATGAGAGACAACTAGCTCTATTAGAGCAACAAGATAAACCCTAGGTCAGATAGATTACCAGAGAGGACAGCTGAGAAAAGCCTGCCTGGAGTCAGAATAAACCTCAAAGACTGCTCAAAAACTATCTCTGCAATGGGGCCAGAAATGAATTGAATTAGACTGTGGAGCAAATTATGCCCCAAGACATTGTGGAACACAAAAGAAAAATCAGCTGGCAATTAGTGGAGCTTAATGGCTGGGTGTAATACCAACAGAGGCAGACAAGTTAATTGAGACATCAGGGAAAGAAAGTCAAAAAGAGCTCTGTTAAAAAACTGTTATTTTAGAGTCACTATGTATACCCTTTGAGGAGAAACATCAGAGGCTTCACCCTGCAAGGGAAATAGATTTCACTAGAATATTCTAGCTAAGTCACTAAACCAATAACAAGAAGTCCTGGGGAGAAGAGGAAATCAGTATTTAGAGTTACCACAATATATTACTTAAAATGTACCGTTTTCAACAAAAAATTATAAGACATGCAAAGAAATAGGAAGTGTGACCCACATGTAAGAAAAACCAGGCAAGAGAAACTGTGAGACGGCCCAGATACCTATGAGGGTCAGACATAACAAAGATTTCAAAATAGCTATTATCAATATATTAAAAAAACTAAATGGAACCATGAATGAAGAAATAAAGGGAGATGTGATGACAATGCCCCTTTAAATGTAGAGTATCAATAAGAAAATAAAAATTATAAGAAAGAATCCTATGGAAATCCTGGAGTTGAAAAGCACAATAGCTGAAGTCAAACATCCACTAGAGGGACTCAACAGTAGATTTGAACTAGGAGAAGAAAGAGTTAATGAATTTGAAAAAAGATTGATAGAGATGATACCTACTACATGCCCATGAATTACATGATTTAAACAAAATAATTTCTACAAGGACACAAACTATCAAAACTGACTCAAGAAGGAGTAGGCAATCTGAATAGACCTATACTAAGTGAAGATATTGAATGAATAATCAGAAACTATCTAAAAAGAAAGTCCCAGGCACAGACGACTTCACTGGTGATGTCTACCAGACATTTAAAGAAGCATAATCATTATTTAGAAATTCTTCAAAAAACAGGAAAGAATATTCTCAGTTTATTCTATGAATCTAGTATTACTCCAATACCAAAACCAGACAACGATATCATAAGAAAAAAAAATCAAACAAATAAACTATCTTTGTTCATTTGATCTTCTTTAAGAAAATATCTGCCACTGAGTAACCTATAAACAACAGAAATTTCTCACAATTCTGGAGGTGGGAAGTCCAAGATCAAGGAATTGGCAGAGTTCATGTCTAGTGAGGGCCTTGTTCCCTGCTTCCAAGATGATGCCTTGTTGCTGCACCGTTTATAAGGAACAGATGCTGTGTCCTCACATGGTGGAAGGTGGAAGTACAAAATGGGCTTAAGTTAGTTCCCTCTAGTCCTTTTATAAGGTACTAATCAATTTATAAGAGTGATGCTCTCATGACTTAATTAATTCCCCAAAGGCCTTGCCTCTTAATACTGCTACAATGGAAATTGGGTTTCAATGTGAGTTTTGGAGGGGATACATGTAAATCATAACACAAACAAAACCACAGACCAATATCTTTTATGAACGTAGATGCGAACATCCTCACAAAATACTAGCAAACAAAATAAAGTAGCATATAAAAGAATTTATATATTGACCAAGTAAGATTTATCCCAGAAATTCAAGAAAGGTCTAACATTTTAAAACTAATGAAATACACCATATCAATAGAATAAAGGACAAAAAACACACAATCATCTCCAAATACTCAGAAAAAGCATTTAACAAAATGTAGCCTCACTTCAGGATAAAAACACACAACAAACTTTGAGTAGAAAGAAACTTCCTCAACCTTATCAAAGGAATCTATAAACATTTCATAGTTAAAATCAAACTTAATGGTGAAAGAGCAAATGCTTTCTTCATAAGATCAGGTATAAAGATGTTTTCTCCTGCCACTTTTATTTAACATTATACTGGAGGTTCTAGGCGGGGCAATTAAGTAAGAAAAAAATAGAAGACTTCCAGATTGGGAAAAAAGAAATGAAACTATATCTATTTGCAAATGACATAATGTTGTATATAGAAAATCCTAAAGAATCCATTAAAAAGACCATGAGAATAAATGACTTGAACAAAGTTGCAAGATTTGGGGTTAATATACAAAAATCAATTGAGTTTCTTTACACTAGCAATGAGCAAAGTTAAATTGAGAAAGCAATTCCATTTGCAACAGCATCAAAAAGAATAAAACACTTATGAATAAATTTAACAAAAGAAGTAGAAAATTTATATTCCGAAAGTTAAAGAAAAGTTGAGAGAATTTAAAGATGCCCTAATTAAATAGAAAGACATCCCATATTCGTGGATCTGAAGACTTAACATTGTTAAGGTAGCAGTACTCTTCAGACTGATATACAAATTAAACACAAGATTTATTAAAATCCCAGCTGGTTTCTTTACAAATATTGACAAGTTTCTCCTAAAATTTATATGAAAGTTCAAGGAACCTAGAATAGTCAAAACAACCCTGAAAAATAACAAAGCTGAAGGACCCACATGTTCCAATTTCAAAACTTACTATCGAGCTACAGTAATCAAAAAAGTGTGGTGTTGACAAAGGGTAGCCATATAGAACAATGAAATAGAGTTGAGAGTCCACAAGTAAACCTGTACATTGATGTTGAATTAATTTGGAACAAGAGTGCCCAGACAATTCAATGAGGAAAGAAATAGTCTTCAATGAATGGTGCTGAGATTCCTGGACATCTACATGCAAAAGATATTGGATTCCTTCCTTATACTATACACAAGAAGTAACTCAAATTAATCCTATAGCTAAATGTAACAGATAAGTTTATAAACCTCTTAGAAGTAAATATAGGTATGGATCTCTGTGACTTTGCTTTAAGTAAAGTCTTCTTAGATTTGAGCACAAGCAGCAAAATAAAAATTAGACAACTTGAAATTTATCAAAATTAAAAATTTTTGTGCTTCAAAGGAGAAGAGACAACTCACAATATTAGAGAAAATATTTGCAAATCATATATCAAAAAGTCTTATATCTAAAATATGTAAAGATGTACAATTCAATAATAAAAAAGATATAACCTATTTAAAATGAACATCGCATCTCAATAAACATTTTTCAAAAAAGATATAAAAATGACCAATAACCACATGTAATGATGCTCATTACCCATCGGGGATATGCAAGTCAAAACCACAATGAAATACCATTTCACACCCAGTAGATGGCTATAATCAAAGAGAATAAGTTGTTGGCAGAGATCTAGAGAAATTAGAACCATCATACAATGATGAGAATGTAAAATGGTGCAATTGCTTTGGAAATATACTGAGTAATTGTATTAGTCTGTTCTCATGCTGAGACTGGGTAATTCATAAAGAGAAGGAAGTTGAATGGACTCAGAGTTCCACATGGCTGGGGAGGTCCCACAATCATGGTGGAAGGTGAAGGAGGAGCAAAGTCACATCTTATATGGTGGCAGGCAAGAGAGCTTGTGCAGCGGAACTCCAATTTATAAAACTGTCAGATCTGGTGAGACTTATTCACTACACGAGAACAGTATGGGGGAACTGCCCCCATGATTCAATTATCTCCATCTGGCCCCACCCTTGACACATGGAACTTACTACAATTCAAGGTGAGATTTGGATTGGGACACAGCCAAGCCATATCACTAATATAACACACAATGCATGAATATAGTAAATATTACCAAATATACTAACTACAGTAGAAACAGGTCCAGAATAGAAAAGCAAAAGTAGAACCAGGGCTGAGCAGAGGCCAGAAGCTCAGGAAATTTGGTGTCGAAGACTTTTGCTTTTGAAGTTCAATCTCAGCCTCTACAGGTACTTATCTTGCTCCTTGCCTATCTGACCTTATTAATGCTTACATTCAAATGCTATTGTAGGCGGGGTGGGCTGGATTACACTTTAAGTTGTTATTACTGATCTATACTCCAGGGCAAATGAATTTTGAAAAACAGTTTGATTAAAAAAATGGGGAAGAATCTGTAAGGCATCAGATATTGTAGAAAGTAGAAGATGAATGAAATTGTAAGGGGCTAAGAAAAGGAGTTAGAGGAAGCAGGAGCCTTCCCAGCTAAGATCATGACTCAGCCTAGCGCTCTCCTTGAGTTGCCACATTTTTGTAGACATGAATTCTATAGATAAAGGTTTCACCATCATATGGGCAGGCTGGCCAAGAAAGTCTTGATTCTTCTTTTAATGGGGACTCTTGGGGCCAATAGCTGTATCAATTGTACATGTGTGACAGGCCCAGTCTAGGTCAAATCGTGAAAGGCCAGGGCAAAGTCCTTTGTCTGGGATGTTGGCAATACTTGCTGGAGAATATGGGGCTCTCAAAATATAGCCTAGGTATTTTCAGTCTGAATGGTTTCCACTTATGTGGTTCAAAGACTCTAGGTGAGTAATTCTCAATTATTGGAGCATTTTTTCCCTGGAAAGGGGTGAAGATCATATTAGAATTTGAGGGATGGCAGTGAGTGGATATTTGACGATGCAAGTTCAATATACTTACTCCATTAGTAACACAAATTACAAACAATAAGTGGTTAGTGGAAATATGCAGGAGATAGAATGAGACAGCACTGTTAGAGTGTTAGAGACGTAGGATAGAAAGTGTTGATAAATAGTGCTGTAGACCAATAGGATATACAAAGAGATCTGGGAACAAAGGATGCTCCTCTTTGGTGAGTCACAAGGGTCCTTTGAGTCTGTGGAGTAGTGGAGCTGAGACACCATAGGACTCAGTGACTGTGAGTGCTGAGGAAAAGTGTGAGTTTGGCAATTGAAATGCCTTGTGTTGATTCCATGTTCAGGCCTCTTTCCAGCTTTTCCCATGGAGCTTCTCAAGAGGACCATTGAAAATTCTTGCTTGGTCTGTAGTCCCTCTGGGAAACTCATACTACATGTCAGAAAGTACATGGCTTAGTAACATGCATTTCCTGATGCTAGATTATTGGTTGGCCAGGTAAAAATGTCATATAGTTTTAGGAATATTGGAGGTTATGTGCTTTTTTTTTTATTAGTAAGATTATACAAGGCTAGAATTTCAAGTAAAGTATTAAGCTGACTCTTTTAAATTGGAATGATTCAGACCTTTATTGTCATGAAGTATACCTTCAAAAATATAATCATTAATTCACAAATGTGCCGAAACAAAAGCGTGTTGGTTATTCTCTTTTTCCCTACCTTTCAGCCCTACTCCCTTCAAATCTGTTATCCATTCCTGGACTCTGGAAACTGACTTCCTAGGAATAAATCACTTGGGATCTTTCACTGGTTGGCTTTGGGTTGGGTTCAGGCAGTGGGAAGCACCAGCAGGAGATCAGAGGGAGGAGGAGACAGCTATTCTTTGATGTCCCCTCTCTGGCTAGCTGTGTCCTACTGCACTGCACCTCCTGCTGGGCGTCTTCCTCTCCTCAGCTGCAGCTCTCACTGGGCTCCCACAAGGATGTTTTCTCATTGCGTCTCTTCGGCACTGGGGGTGGTAGTGCCTTCCCACTAGCAAGTTCCTGTTTCTAGTTTCTGGATGCTTCACTATTGTTTGATAAGATTTCCTTAACTTGCTCACACTGCTGTAAATCATCTATTAAATTGTTAACATTTACTCTCTCTGGGAGAAATTTCTTCTGGGACTCTGAATAATAATACACAAGGAGCCACATTTTAAGAAAACTACACAGGATTAGACTTAGAAGTGGATTGCCCACAAACTAGTTCAGTGATCTTTGTGAAAATGCTTTGGCTTTTCTGAGGCTTTATTTCACCTCATGTAAAAAGGGCAGGGAATTATCTTCTGATCTGAAATCAAATATGGCATAAATGGCTGAAAGAGAAAGTGGCAGGTGGGACTGGATGACAAGCCTTGCCATTTTTAGATAGTGAAGACAGACACAAGCAGGCCAAATTGGAAACCATCTCAGGTGCTTCAGGGCAATTTTATCTTTGCAAGAGAAGAACCAAGAGACAACTTTCTTTCAAGCCAGATATAACCTAAGACTGGATTTCCTCTTGATAAGGAAAACTGATGCAATGGCCCAGGGAGGTTGGGGAGAACTGGAATTGTAAGGTGTTTATGTGGGGGAAGGCAGTCTTTTCCTTGATTCTCAAATGCTATAATCAAAGAGAAGTAAGTCACTGACTAGATAGTGGGTTGCCTTCATTGCTAAACTACATGTGCTGAGACTTGTAGCCTTGAAGATCTAGAGTCCTTGTGGAGTCCTTAGAGTTCTAAGTCCACTTCAAGCCCCAGTGTCTTGGTTCATTTAGTCCTGAGGCTCCACTTCAGGCCCTGGTGTCTTGGTTCATTTAGTCCTGAAGCTCTGACAGGTTCCACTCCTAATGAACTTTTAAAAATCTTATGTTTTTGACCTCAGTTTTCAGAAAGCATGAAAATGGATTGTTTAAAAATTACCATTACTTTGTGTTTTATTTTAAAAATCAGATAAATTTTCAATTAAACCAGATTTATTCATTATGGAGGGCTCTAATTTGCTATTAAAAGTTTCTGAAAAGGCTAGCTACTAAAATGTCAAGTGTGGGGATGAATGAGAGAGTGTGGAGGGAAAGTAAGCAGAGAAAACCAAAGCTGAAATTAGTGGAGAGAAGAAAGAGAGATAGAGAGAGACAGAGATTGATTCTGCTCAAGAGTGGGAAAAGGAATGATGGCCACAATATGGTAGTTTGTTGACTAAATCTAGAAGAAAGAAAAACTATCTCAGTGATATTTTGAGAACTTTTCATTGAGTATTTAATTTGGAAGTAAAAGTTCCTGAAGAAATGCTGAAGATGTTGATTCACCAAAATATGATATTTTAATAAATATTGGATGAAACTATGAGAGGATTCAAGGGTAGTTATCTAACGCAATTTAATAATTTTTGAAAATATGAACAAATGAATTAATACCCACCATTTGATTTTCTTCATTATTTCTCATTCATCATGAAAAAGAAAAGAAGGTTAACTGAGATCAGCATGGGCATTCTCACTAAACGTGACCACAATCATTTAATTGACATCTGTGCTTGGAATAACTTCTCCAGGTGTAAGAATCCTTCAGCTTCCAAAGCTAAGGAGCTCTCTGTAACACCAGTGATATTCAGATTGCATTTGGAAGCTCTTCCAGGTTTTATCAGTTATGTTTGGTTTCATTCAGGGTATTGTTTTTTTTTCCAACTAGCATCATCTGCACATTAGGGTTCCAAGAGATTCTCATTTCAAGGGCAGCTTGAGTCAATTTAGCTGTGAAAAAATTCAATTCTGATAAGCTTTGGCATATCAGAACAAGACCCAAATGTCTCATCCTATTAGTGTGCTATCTTTTGGTATGCATGCCATTGTTATTCACAGCACTTTGTTCTGTCGTCATATTCATTTTCCTTGTTGCCTTATCCATAGCTCATGTTTTCCCTCAGGAAAACCACCAAGAAATTATCTTAGGAAAATCAATAGAAGGCCTGATTTTTAGTATAGAAGCCAGCAAAACCTGGAGATGTAGGGAAGAAACTATGTCAGAGAAATACAAAAGAGGGATTGGTGGACCAATTATCTAACTTCTCATGAATATAAGTAAGATATTATTTCCTGATAGTTATCATAGATTATAAGGAACTTCTATTTCTCTAAAACCAGAATAATTAGCTCTCTGAAATTATAGAATATAAATATCACCTGATTATTCTGGTGCTTTAGTTGTCTTTATAGGAGTAATATGTGAGAGATATGAGAGCTGATCTGAAATGAATTTCTTGAGTCCCCAAGTGCCTCAGAAACTTTACTTACAGTTTCTAAAGACCTCTTAAATGATGGGCTTACATTATAATGTTTGAGTGGGTTTTTACTTAAAAAGTGTGATGATACCCATAGGTACCGATAAACCTTTCAATATTTCAACTGTGAGTAAGCAAAGTAAGTTAGCAATAGTGGCTTCAAAATAATATATAATATAATCCAACATATAGTTAAACTGAAAGTCAAAGTGTGCCCATCATATATATGATGTTGGGTATTTCTCTTGATGTTTCATTGGTGTGGTTTCCATTAGGATTCTAAGAATTTATCAGGATCCACCAAAGATAGAGATTTAGGTAGATTACGAAAGATAAAGATTAGGTGTCTCTAAAAAAAGATCAAAAACTTTAGACTGAAACTTAGGCTCATTTTGCAGTTTGCAAAACATACCAATGAAGCAATACATTTGGGATTTTACTATATTCACAGATAAGCACACTGCATCATAACTAGGAGATTTTAGTTTCCTAGAGGAAAGGTAGGGCTGGCAGAAGGAACTATTTGTAAAAGTTTTGAAGGAACATAGAGTGGTGGAAGGGGAGACTGGACAGGCATAGGGAGGGCTGGGAGAGGAAAACAGAAACCAGATGGCAGAGAAAGGGTCTCTTGAGTGGAGGTGATGGGGACAAGATGGGAGCTAAATTTGTCCCAAGTGTGATCAGGTCAGATATGTCCATTTATTTAGTTTAGGCTTTCCCCTGGCACACCTGGGTCTCATAGCTGCTCTGGAATTTTCCCCTCCAGCCACTAACTGGGTAACAGAGAAGCAGCAATAATCCAGAGGGGAGAGAATGAGACTGGGGGCACCAGGTTAAAGTGTCTTTCTTACCGGAGGATGATGACTACTTTCCTCAGTTCAAAGGGGAAGCTAAACTTGTGTATAAAATGTCTGTTAGGTGACCTGTGAACATATTTGTTTTTATGGAATCACTAGACCAGAAGAACAGCAGCTCTTTCTCATTATGCGTCTGTTTTTGTGCCCTTGGAAACATTTGAGACACATTTACATTTTCTAACCAACACTGAATAAATGAAAACTCAAACCCCACAAATTTTGATGGAGATGTTATATTATTATTAAGGAACTTTTCTTCACCTGTTTCTCACTTTTATTTTTCATTAGAGTTTTGTAGATGGAGACTTTGAAGGGCTCTCTTGAGCATGCAGCTATGCTCACTGTTCAAATGGATAATCATTTTCTAAACCAGACTTACCCTCAAGGAAGAACAACAGAAAAAAGCAGACAGTTCCTGCCCCAGGCATAGAGTGGTCCCATTTAAAACTATATCAAGATTCCAACTGAGACTGTTCCCTGGTGATTAATTTTTTAGATATTACTGAAAAAACTATCAAAAAAGCTTCTCAATCTACACTAAAGGAAACCCACGTTATAGATGGGTTATTGTTAAAACACACAGTAGGCACTCGGATATTTAATGGATAAATGAATGAGCAAATGTCCTCCTGGGAATTGAATGACTTACCCTGTAGACATATGATGTTTCAGTATAGAGACTAAATTGCTTGGACATGTCTCTTTGTGGGATTTTCACTATTTTGGTTAGATTGTTTTCATTAGCTCGTCTCTGCCTGGTAGCAAAGATTTGAAATCTAAGGATTTTCAAGTGCAATTTGTCAATCTTGAGCCCTCTATTTCAACAGAGCACACCTAATTTTTTTTATTACTAATTAATTTATTTAGAGGTACTGGGTCAGCCTCTTTTGGGAAACTGATGAGTGAGAGACTCCCTCCAAGCTGTCAGTTTACAGTATAGGATAAGCTCTCAGCTTACAGCAGAGGATAATTACTTAGGAAATACAAAAGTAACATCATCTGGAACACAGCTCAAACAGTAGTCTATTAGCTATCTAACACCTTTATCTGAATAAATTTTCGGAGAATTCTCAAAATGTGGCACAATTTACTAGTTTTTTCCTGTCTGCCTGTAAATCTATCACATTTCCCCTTTTAAAAAATGATGCGTTTTTCACACGTTGTCTCATTCCTTCCCATCACTGCCACACTTTTTGGAAAATGAAAAGTCTTTTCCTGTTGTTTCCATCTCTTCTGTGTCAACTTAAGTCATGAGTCCATGGATTATGACCTGCATCCCCATGACTCTGCTCTAGTGGCCCTGCAAGGTCACTAGGGATTGCAACATACAAAGGCTTTTCTTTCTGTATATTCTCTTGATGTTTGTTACATAAAACACTTTTAGCCTCCTCCGCTTTCTTGAAACTCTCTTTCCTTATTTCCCATGACATTAGCATGTGACAATTCTGCTACCTGAATGGCTGCTGCTTGTCTCTTCTGATGGAGGTACTCTCCTTTGTATCCTAAATATGTAGATAGCTGCAGAGTTGTCTTGCTTGCTCTGCTTCCATTCTTCTTTCTCCTGGTTCTAACATCTCCGTGGTTTTCTCTGAAGTTCCTTCAGAGAAGCAACTTCCATCTCATCCTCAACCATGTAGTCCTGGAGGTGTTAATGTAGCTGCCTGATTCTGGGGTTCAGCACCTGGCCCTGGCCTGTGCAATCAGCATATTCCATCTGAAATCCCCCTCACTGATTCACTGGGACATTGTTGTGTGACCTGAATTGAGCCAATCAATGTCAGCCCTGGAACATTTGCTAGAACTGTTGGGAAAGAAAGCTTTTTGTTTCTGGCAGTGTTGACTTTTTACAATATAAGTCTAAAGCTGCACAAGACAGTTTTACCTCTGCAGAAGTCAGGTAGGCATCTACCTAGGGGGAAGGAAGGATAAAGGGGGTACAGGGTAAAGAGGGCATCTGTGCAGAGTGACAGGGCCAAAGCAAATGAATATCTGCTCAGGGCTGCGATAGCCTGAAGTAGGGTGTTGGAACCCAAATGATGGGCTTTGATTACCTTTATTTCAAATATAATTTATTTAATTGCACATTCATATAATTTAAATTTTAATAATTTTAACAATTGATTCACAAAATTCCTGAAGATTTAACAGTGGATTCCAGCCCACTCGTGCCTCTAGTATGAATATCTGTTGATGTTTCTTGGCTGAACAAATTATTACTACCATGGCTACTGATATCGTTTGGCTCTGTGTCCTCTCCCAAATCTCATCTCAAATGGTAATCCCCACGTGCTGAGGGAGGGACCTAGTGGGAGGTGATTGGATCATGGGGGTGGTTTCCCTCATGCTGTTCTTGTGATAGTGAGTAAGTTCTCATGAGAACTGATGGTTTTAAAGTATAGTACTTCCTTGCTCTCTGTCTCTCTCTTGCTGCCGTATAAGATGTGCTTTGCTTCCCCTTTGCCTTCTGCCATAATTATAATTTTCTTGAGGCCTCCCCAGCCATGCAGAACTATGAGTCAGGGAAACCCCCTTTTTCTAAAAAAAAAAATAAATTATGCAGTCTCAGATAGTATCTTTATAGCAATGTGATAACAGACTAATACAGAAAATTGGTACTGGCAGAGTGGGATACTGCCATAAAGATAACCTGAAAATGTGAAAGTAACTTTGGAACTGGGTAACAGGCAGAGGTTGGAACAGTTTGGAGGGCTCAGAAGAAGACAGGAAGATATGGGAGAGCATGGAACTTCCTAGAGACTTATTGAATGGTTTTGACCAAAATGTTGGTAGTGATGTGGACAATGAAGTCCAGGCTGAGGTATCAAATGGAGATGAAGAACTTCTTGGGAACTGGAGCAAAGTTCATTCTTGCTATGCTTTAGCAAAGAGAAGGGTGGCATTTTGCCTCTGCCCTAGAGATCTGTGAAACTTTGAACTTGAGAGAGATGATTTAGGATATCTGGCGGAAGAAATACTAAGTAGCAAAGTGTTCACGATGTGACTTGGCTTTTTCTGAAAGTGTTCACTCATATGTGTTCACAAAGGGATGGTTTGAAATTAGAACTTATGTTTAAAAGGGAAGCAGAACATAAATATTTGGAAATTTTCAAACCATTTTCTGGGGAGAATTTCAAGCTGGCTCCAGAAATTCGCGTATGTAAAGAAGAGTTGAATGTTAATAGCCAAGACAATGGAGAAAATGTCTCCAGGACATGTCAGAAATCTTGGCAGCAGCCCCTCCCATCACAGGCTTGGAGACCTAGGAGGGAAAAATGGTTTTGTGGGGTGGGCTCAGGACCCTGCTGCTCTGTGCAGTCTCAGGACTTGGTGCCCCGTGTTCCACCTGCTGCAGCTCTGGCTGTGGCTAAAAGGGACCATGTACAGCTCTGACCATTGCTTCAGAGGGTGCAAGCCTTGAGCCTTGGTGACTTCCACAGGGTGTTGGGCCTGCAGGTGCACAGAAGACAAGAGATGAGGTTTGGAAACCTCAGCCTAGATTTCTGAGGATGTATGGAAATGCCTGGATGTCCAGAGAAGTCTGCTGCTGAGTGGGGGACCCTCATGGAAAACTTCTGCTAGGGGAATGCAGAAGGAAAATGTGGAGTTGGAGCCCCCTCACAGAGTTCCCACTGGGGCACTGCCTAATGGATATGTGAGAAAAGGGTCACTGTCCTCCAGACCCTAGAAAGGTAAATCCATCAACAGCTTGCACTGTACACCTGGAAAAGCCATAGACACTTAATGTCAGCCCATGAAAGCAGTCATGGGGGGGCTGTACCTTGCAGTGCCACAGAGGCAGAGATGGCCAAGGGAGCCCACTTCTTTCATCAGCATGACCTGGATGTGAGACATGGAGTCAAAGGAGATTTTGCAGCTTTAACATTTAATGACTGCCCAGCCAGGTTTTGGACTTGCATGGGGCCTGTGACCCCTTTGTTTTGGTCAATGTCTCCCATTTGGAATGAGAACATTTACCCAATCCCTGTACCCCCATTGTATCTTGGAAGTAACTAACTTGTCTTTGATTTTCCAGGCTCATAGGTGGAAGAGACTTGCCTTGTCTCAGATGAAAGTTTGGACTTGGACTTTTGAGTGAATGATGAAATGATTTAAGACTGGGGGACTGTTGGGAAGGCATGACTGGTTTTGAAATGTGAAAAGGACATGAAATTTGGGAGAGACCAGGTGAAGAATGATATGGTTTGGCTCTGTGTCCCCACCCAAATCTCATCTCAAATTGTAATCCCCACATGTTGAGGGAGGGACCCTGATTGGATCATGGGAGTGGTTTCCCTCATGCTGTTCTTCATGATAGTGAGTTCTCATAAGAGCCGATAGTTTTAAAATGTGGCATTTCCTTGCTCTCTCTCCTGCTGCCATGTAAGATGTGCCCTGCTTCCTCTTTGCCTTCTGCCATAATTGTAAGTTTCTTGAAGCCTCTCTAGCCATATGGAATGGTAAGTCAATGGAACCTCTTTTGTTTATAAATTAGCCAGTCTTAATATATCTTTATAGCAGTGTGAAAATGAATGAATCCAGTTACCAAATGATAATTTTTATAATTCAGCATTGCTTCTCACTCATTAGTGTTCGACTTTAAATACCAGCTTTCTCTTTTTCTTACTTATTTATGTATGTGTTTATTTATATTAGTCTGGACTCATCAAGACTTATTTTTATTTAATAGATTATACTCCATTAATATCATTATTTCTTTTGATGATCAAATTGTCCGCAATTTGGTAAGTGGTAGGCCCTTCAAGCTGGTGCCTGTTATGTTTTCCTAATAATTCTTTTAGGACTTTTTTTTCAGGATTTTAGGATTTTTAAAAATTATTTTTTGTTACTTTCTGGTACAAGAAGATTATTCTCTGTATATTTACCTGTTTTCTTAATCCCCCATGTATGTAACCATTATCTCATTGCTGTTGCCTCCTGGAACATGATCACCCTCGTCGTTTTACCTGCAGCCCACTCCAGGCCTCCCTGGAGGCCACTGCAGCCCTAAACAGACATTCAGTTTGTCTCTTTGGGCCCTGAACACTGTGTGGGATTTTGCTGACCTTGTCCCCATGCATAGATGCCCTCCTTGCCTTCCTTCGGCTCTGACACACACCCCTGCCTCACTTCCCCCTGTGTGGACTTGGTCAGGTTGTATTTTATGCTTTCATATATTTTAGACTCAACTTGTTACTATTTTGTTGAGAAATTTTGCACCGATGGTCTGGAGTTGGCAAACTCCTTAAAGGATCATATAGTAAACATTGTGGGCCTTTAGAACACATGTTTTCTATCTCATATGTAACTGCTTGACTCTGTCATAGCAAGCAAAAGGATACGGCTGTGTTCCAGTAAAACTTTATTTATAGGTGGTCAGCCCACAGACTGTAGCTTGCTGACACTTGGTTTCTGTTTAGAAGGTCTGCAGTTTTAGTCTGTAGTTTTATTTTTCTTAAATGCCTTTGTCTATTTCAGTATCAGGGCATTGCTGGCTTGATAAAATGAATTGGGAAGCGTTCCCTCTTCTTTTATTTCCTGGAAGAGATCGTGCAGAATTAGTATTATTTCTTCCCTAAATGTTTATTAGAATTTGCCAGTGAAAAAACCTGGGTCTAATGCTCTCTATTACCTTTGACATCTCTGTCACAAACTGGGTTCTAGAGACCAGGAGCTAATCTCATAGCAATCGAGAGGGGTGCTTGATACGACTGCAATAGTGTAGATTTCTCATTTTCTCTGACCATCTTTTTTTTTTCTTGTAAAATCAAGCAACTGATTCTTGAAAGAAGAGTTTTTTTCTTTTTCTTTTTCTTTTTTGGTACAATGTGAACTTTTCTCCGAAATTCCTAGATGAGAATTTAGTTTCTTTATTATAAAAAAGGGCTCAAATTTTATTTTTTTAATTTAAAAAATGGTGAGAAAGGAGTTAAGATTATATATACACACATATATTTCTCTCTCTCTCTATATAAAATCTCTCATATATATGAGAAAAAATAGTTATATGTAGTATTAATATATATAATACTAATATACCATATAGATAGATATAGATCTATATATCTCTCATATATATGAGAGAAAGAGAGTGAGAGACAGAGGAAGAGGGAGGAAAGAGAGAGAGCGAGATGGGGAGAGAGATAAAGAGATGTTGCAAACCCTAGCAAGCAGATAATATAAAAGATATTCCGACATACCTTTCATTACCATATAAGACACTCCTGGTCTTAGGTTAATATTCTGGACTTGCCATATGTTAAAATCTTACAGTGACATATCATTTCTCAGTCACAAATCCTGGATTTCAGTTGAGATCACTCAAGATATTCTAGTGAGAGGAAAGGAATTCCAGGCCCTTCAAACAAGGCTGATAGTTTATCATCAATGGGATATATACAGAGAAATGCTTCTTCCTGGATGCATAAAATGATTATTGGCCCAAGTAAAGAATATCAAAATACTATCACTTACATGTAACCAGCAACACCGTTGACCTTCTGGAAAGGAGTAATGTTTAAAATATATGCGTGTGACCTGTAATAATCTTAAGGACATTCATCTTCCCTGCTTTCTGTCACTTCCCAGTTAAACTTCTCTTTGTCAGGTGCTGTAATAAAAACAGCTGAGGAAATGGAATTACAAATTTATGCTCACCCTGCAGATGTGTCTGCTTGAAGTTATTTTGTTGCTACAAACAGATTAGGAGAACAAAATCCAAAATTAACGATCTTTTTGTTCTTGGGAATAATACATTCCCTAGCAGTGAATGAATCCCTGTCCTTTGACTTCACTGCCAAGGGTATGTTTGTGCAGCCCAGTTTGTGATCTGAATGATATATTTCTGTCCCAAGGACTATGCCAAAAGATACTGCATACTTTGTTAGTTTTAAGCCATCCTCAGCCCGGCCTGCTCCAGCCATTGCATTGTAACACAAATGCCGTACTGGGTTTCTTACCTTTGTTTCTTCAGAGTCACTTTCTCTCACTCTCAACCCTACTCTGTCCCGAGCAGGGTGACCTTTTGGGCTTACATCAATAGCCTCCTTTGCTTGGGTTTGGCCAATGGGGAGGCATTAATAGATGATCCAAGTTGGGAAGGATCCCCCAGTCCCCTCCTTGTGGGTTCTTAACTGACCGATTATATCCCTCAACTGAGGGTCACAATTCTTATAAGATGGCTTTCTCCACACAGCTCTCTCAGTAACCACTGCCTTCCTTTTCCTCTTCCGGCTTAGAAGTGGTAACTAGAAATACTAGCCTGGAAGCTCTTGTAGTGTCCCTATGCCCTACCTTCACTTCTGTAAAGTAATTTTATTAAACTCTCCTCATATTTTCTTTATTTGACTGTGCCATCTGTTTCCTGCCAGGACCTAGACTGATACAGAAGGATCATTACAACAAATCTCTTTTCAATCTTTTTTATCTCTCTGATGCCATGCCATAATACTTTTTAGCTTAGCTTCCCTGGATTGAAATCAATTTATCAGAAAATCCCTGAGGGCGACAAAAAGGCTGAAAAGTCAAACTTGTATTTCTATTAGGTACGTAGTTTTGTGTATCTGCAAAGTTAATTGAATATAAGCTAGTTAAAGCATTTCGCCCAAGATTCTGCTCCGTAAGTTTTTGGCATTCACTTTATCTGTGGCTATGTATTAATCTAAAGCACCTTAGTGCCATGTTTGACCCTCACGTTCTTAAATACCTCCCCAAAGAAGAATTAAGAGATGAGGAAGGGTCCAACGGAGTCCTTTGTGTGGGATAATCTGGGTGAGGTCTAGGGAAATGTCAGAAAGGGTGATGCTTATTTTAAAAATTTACATTTAAAAACAGACTCATGTTTATTGCACTATTAATAATAATCAAGATATAGAATTAACCTAAATGTCCCATCATGGATGAATGGATAAAGAAAATGTGGTATATATATATAATGCAATCCTGTTTGGCCATGAAAATGAATGAAATCCTTTCATTTGCAATAACATGGGTGAAACTGGAGGACATTATGTTAAGTGAAATTAGCCAGGCACAGAAAGACAAATACTAGATAATCTCACTCATATGTGGGATGTAAAAGATTGTTCTCATAGAAGTAGAAAGTAGAATAGTGGTTACCAGAAGATAGAGAGGGTAGGAAAGATGGGGGAATGACGAGCGATTGCTCAATGAGTACAAAGCCACAGTTAAATAGGAGGAATAAGTTACGGCACTCTATTGCATATTAAAATGACTAGAAGTAATGATAATGTATATTTCAAAAAAGCTGGAACTTTTTGAATGCTCTCATCACAAAGAAATGACAAATGTTTAAGGAGACAGATATGCTAATTACCCTGTTTGATCAATTTATATCTGTATCATAACATCACATTGTACCCCATAAATATGTGCAATTATTATGTGTCAGTCATAAATGGAAAATAAATAATATCTGCCTAATGAAATTGTTGTGATAATGAAGTGAAATATGCATATGAAGCATTTTGCACAGTGCCTGACACAAACCTTCAAAAACTGTTAGTGTTTTTTCCTTTATAATTATGAAGGTGCTTACAATTTTGAAAACTGTGCTCTTCTGTTGGAAAGTAAAACTTTATGAATATTTCTTTAAAAAAATACTCATGCCAATGGATGTACTTTCAGAAAATAACTCAGTAAATAACTGTACTCGTCTGAGATACCCTCCACCTTGGCTCTAATTTTTGCAATGAGTAGGAAACAGATCAGATCACAGATTCTTTTTTCAGTTTCTGAGAGCTAAGATATTAGCGATCTGGATTACATTTTCTCCTCCAGTTTGTTAAATACTCACAGGGAAAAATAAGTCAAACTGAAATTGTCACTTTAATAATATAAATCTTTCCATTTGGGGCTATAGGATGTCTTTCTCTCTTAATCATTCGGATATTCCTTTAAAACCTTCAAATAATCCCTATGAAGTTATTGCTGTATATTGTTATGACTTAGAAATATACACAGATTTTTTTTGTTAATTAAAAAATGTCAGAAGGGCTGATACTATTCTTCCAGGATGTTGTGGCTTGTAGATTGTCAGATAATGGTGTACCTGTATTGTCATATATTATCTAAGTTGTGACCCTTTTCAAAATAATAGACCAGAAATGGAATTCATTTTTCTGGAAAAATGCTTGCATCTCTGATTCTTGATGGAATGATAGCTTTGCTGAAGGATGTAGAGTGCTACCTTTTGATGTGTGTTTGTTGGAAGAAGGCTGAATTTATTCCACATTAATTCCCTTTCAATAAGATTTTCTTTCTGTCTAGTTGAAATAATTTTTGGATACATCGATTAAAAAACAGCATATTCCATTTACTACTTAATATTACTTTAGATATAAATAATTTTCTCTGCAACTATTTATAGTAATTTTTTTGAAGTTTGGATTTAAAAATCAAAAGTGACATAAATTACTTCATGTAACTTTTACACTTATGATTACATTTACTTCTTCATCAGATTCCTAACCGGCAACAGTGGTTGTGATATACAAAGGTGACAGGAGTTCTTATAACCAGGAGAGGAAATTCTCCTGTGAGAGTCATTACTATGCATAGATTAGTTCTTTCTTTTCCTTTCTTTTTTCTTTTCTTTTCAAAAGATATAAGATGGGGAGAGGTTTTTGAGCAATGAGGTTTGTGGAGAGGCATACATGACATTTCCGTTTATCTCAAATTATGAATCTTGAACTGCGCATTTCCCAGCTATTGCAAAAGATTCTGGAGGGAGCCTTCTTTACTATTAGAGACATATGGGCTTACATTGCCTTTGCAGTCACATTTTTCAGGGTGTGTGTGGAACAAACTGCACGTGTAGAGTTTTATGGATTAATTTAAACATCATGAGGAAAGTGCCCAGGCCTTCCTAGCTATAGAACCTCATTTATTATAATAGCAACAGCAACCATCACTTTCACTGAAAATTCATTTTCTGCTATTCGTGGTCATGAGTTTCTCAGCATCTTTATCAATGCAATGTTAATGCCTTTTTCTTAAAGTTTTGAATAATTGAGGGTTGAAGTTGGTGGAGATTATCTGTATTTAATTAAAATAGTTGTTTTATGAGACTGAGAACTTAAACTTAGGCTGTTGTCTGGAATCCTTAAGGAATTCTTTTTAGATTTGCGCAAGGCAGAAAAACAGCTCAAGGCATTTCTTGGGGAGAGTATTCATTTTGTCTTCTTAAAATTAATAATATTCTTGAATTGATACTCCAAGCCTCTTTTTCATAGAAAAGCTCTTTATGAAAAGTGTTTTTAAAATATGTGTATTATTTATCAAATAATATTTAAGAAAGCATTAGGGTCTGATTATAGCCAGGACATGCAGAGATTTCATAGGCTCGAGTCATCAACAATCTAAACAAGAATGAGATTAAGAAGTGTTAAAAACCACTAAAATAAGTTAAAAACATGGTACCAGTTAGTTCAGGCTTCTGTTGTGACATAAAATTGATGAAATATCAGTGGTCTTGATCCAGCAGATAGAGATGGTGCCGTTAGAAGTTTAAACACTTTTCACCAATGCCTATCCATCTCTGTTAGGAATTTATGTAAGCTTCATGGGACGATTCCAAGCCACTTCATCAAGAGACAAAAGAATTTCTCCTTTTTGAAGTTGTCAGGCATAGTCAGTGGCTACTCTGAAGCCAAATAATATACGACATAAGATTATTTCCCAAGATGATTGGTTTGTTTTATTATCTAAAGTTAAACTCCTCTATATGCCCCCTGAGATACTGACTGG
The DNA here is from genome assembly GCF_024542745.1 of Macaca thibetana thibetana. Classification (NCBI taxonomy): domain Eukaryota; kingdom Metazoa; phylum Chordata; class Mammalia; order Primates; family Cercopithecidae; genus Macaca; species Macaca thibetana. The sequence continues at coordinate 72,292,765 of NC_065581.1, read as the reverse complement.
CTCAGAAGCACATGAAATAAATACATACAACAAATCCCTTATTTTGAACATGAGGAGAGAACATACCATTTTTATTAGTAGAAAAACATGATTCTCTTTGACCGAACAAAGGTTCAAAAGAAATTTACTTATTTGTGGCTTGATGGGATACTCAGTGTTTAATCTTCTCTGGGCAGCCTCAGGTCTCTGACTGGCCCTGAGGATCAGACCATCCACTAATTTCCAGTTTCTGACCCAGGCTGGTCTTACAAGGCTGTGGTGAATCAACCCTACCCAGCCTTTTAGCATCCAAGTGCTGGGTTCCATACTCGAGTTCAAGGTCCGTTACGCTTGCTAACAGAGTGGCTTCCTGAGAGAACTTTAAACTTTTGAGTCACAGTTTGTTTATCTGCAAAATGGGATGAGGCTGTGGGAAGAGGATTGATTTGCATTGTCTGGGAATTCCCATGAGTTTTAACCTTCTTGAAATTTAACAATTTTGTTTATTTTAATTGTTTATTTTGGTAGGATATAATTATTTGATTTTTGGTTAAACATGAAACTAATCTTTAAAGAAGACTTACTCTTCATATCTAAAGGAAAAAAATGAGTTAAGTAAAAATTATCCCAGGCCTAAAAGTCAATATCCATCATATATCCACATTATATAACATCCATCTTTCCCCCATTACCTCAACCCATTACTCACCAAGCAGGGGAAGATTTTATTCAGATGTGGCCACTGATTGAACCAAAACTGAACATCTGACTCATTTGTGTTCCTAGAGCAAAGAACTGTGCCCACACATAGCTTATTATCTGCTCAGATTTCATTTTGCCAAAATTTATAATAAGAGACACAGACACAGAGAAGCAGATGGTTGGGGTTGAGGAAATCACAATAGAGTGTTGGAGTTGGTGACACTATTGTACTATATACTTGACTAAAGTATGACTAAGTTAAGCAGATATGGGGACACTTTAGAGGGAATCAGAGGTGAAGGACCACTAGCCCTGTGAGGGGCAGGAGGGCTTTCAGGTCTACACTCCCAGTGTCCATGATGTCTGGCAGTGCCTGCTGTTCCTTGGATCTGTGAGACCCCCATATCCTTTCCACTTGACTTTGGGCAATTTCTGTCTCTTGTAGCCAAAAGAACTGTGAATGAGACAAATATAAAGATATTATTATAAAATCCAAATGAATTGGAATGAAGGGTGAATAAAAGCATCATGCTTTCCAAAGAACCCTGGTCCCATCTGGGTTCAAGGTCTGGTACTCTTGCCAACAGAGGGGCTTCCTCAGAGAAATTTAGACTTCTGGGTCACAATTTGTTTATCTGTAAAATGGGATGTGGCTGTGGGAAGAGGTTTGATTTGCATCATCTGTAAATTCCCCTTAATTTTAACATTCTTGAAATTTACCAATTTTGTTAAATTTCAACTGTTCATTTTGGCAGGATTTAATTCTTTGATATTGGGGAGTTTTAGAGAGTAGAAAGAGGAAGGCAAAGAGGAGAGAATGATGGAAACCCAGGAGTAGGACCTTCTGGATTGAAGATCGAAGGGCCTCAGCCAATATTGAATATGGCATCTGAAAGACATGATTCTGTGACAGAGCTTAAGAGTGTCCCTTTCCCCCGACATGTCAAAAGAAAGACAGGTTGAATAGGAAATGAAAGTTCCTATCTGCTTTAATTACCCACAGTGGGAACCTTTTCTCTGGGATTTGAAAATTTCCATTCTGACTTCAATGGCTAATAGACAATAAATTATTTTCCTGCTGGTCAAGAAGTTGGAAGGGAATGTAGACATTCTTTGATCATCTCTGGCTAAATGGACTTATGGAGATAGAGTGGGATGTAAGAATACTTATAGGGAAGCTGGAGGGTTCTCATGTGCTTCTTCCCACCATCCACTCAAACCATCCCCAGGTTTAAAAAAATTCATTAAAAATTGATGAATAAAATTATATATATTTGTGGCAAAAACATGTTTTGAAATATGTACACATTGTAAATAAAGAAAATACGATATATATACACAGGAGAATATGCTATTTAATCTTAAAATAGAAGGAAATGCCAGCTTTTATACCTAAAATTTCATCAGTGATAGTAAACACTGGCCTCTAGATGCTAGAGTCTCAAGATTTCAATTTAAAGTTAAAATTGTTTCCTTTTTGGAGTATTAGCAAGTTTGTTCATCTTCCCCCACTCCCCCTCCCCTCTCCTCCCCTTCCCTTCCTTTCCCGTTTGCTTACCTCTCTCCTCTCCTCTCCTCTTTCCTTTCCTCTCCTTTGCTTTCATCTTTCTTTTGCTTTCCTTTCATTTTTCCTTTCCTTCCAACGAATTTTACCAAAATAATTACCAGGATTCCAGGGATTAGGGGCTAGGGAAACAGTTAGGGGATAGAGAAATAGGCAAGGGGATGGGTGAAGGAAAGAAAGTAAGGAAGGCTGAAAAAAAAAATGTTCCTGTCTGCATAATTGTTCCAAGGGCCCGCATGGTAGGCAGAGCAATGATTCCCAAAGATGTTTATGCCCAGTATGTTACCTTACATTGCAAAAAAGATCTTGAAGATGTGATTAAGGGCATGGACCTTAAGATTGAAAAGATTATTTTGAATTATCCACATGGGCTCAATCTAATCACAGGAATCCTTAAAAGCAGAGAACCGTTCTATGCCATAGCCAAAATAAGAGGAGATCTGACTGCGGGCAAAGAATTGTCAGAGAGATGAAACATTGAGAGCATTTAAAATGGAGGAAGGGGACCATCAGCCAAGGAATGCAGGTAGTGTCTAGGAGCTAGAGAAGGCAAGGAAACAAACATCCCCCTACAGCCTCCAGAATGTAATGAAACCCTGCAGCACCTTGGCTTTTAGTCAATGAGACCCGTGCTGGGCTTCTAACATGCAGAAGTATAAGATAAATTTTGTGTGTGTGTGTGTGTGTGTGTGTGTGTGTGTATGTGTTTAAGCCCCTGAGCTTGTGGTAATGTCTTGCAGCAGCAATAGAGAACTAACATAGCATGCACAATTATGAGTAGTGCTATGTCTACCTTCTCTCTAGAATCATGGTCTTCATTCCTGATGATCAACGCAAGGTTGGCAACCATTCATGATTTGTAGCCTTCCTGGAACTCTTTCCACTGAACAGGAACTCAGAAGGTCATAGTGGAAAGAAGATCAAAAGTCGAGATACATGGGTTTAAGTTTAGGGTCTGGGCTCTGCCACTTGGTAATTGTGTAACATGGCACAAAAACCCTCTGGCTCCAGTTTTTCTCAGTGCAACAATAAGTAGTTTAGATTAAGATAATCTCTAATTCCTTTTAGTGTGGGCCCTTGATGATTTTTCTGAGTGACTGCCTCACTCAGTCACTCAGAGTCAATGTTAATGACAGACTAAACATAGTCGTGCTTATTTGGTGAAGAATGGGTGTTTAAATGTATTTGTCAAAAAGAAATGTGTTATCTTAATTTTTCTTTTTTCTCAACAAGGAATGAGATTTGAGGACTACTTAGGATGTGAGAGGATTTAGATTAAATCTGGTACCAGAAACTTCTAGTTTAATTTTCAGCAGAATACTAATTACGTATTTTACATTATTGGAGGATACAATTTATTGATCCACAATCTTTTTTTCAATATGAAATACAGATTCCTTGATATTATATTTTTTTCTTATTTTTACCTTGATAAGGAGTTTTGCCTTTCTAGTTTGCATAGTATTACGTTGTCTTTTCACTTAGAGTATTCTCTACTATATTTTCAATATGATATTTATTCTGCCTCAATATATTTATTTAAATTTTTTACTCATTTGATTAATTTCAATAACTTTTTTATCCATGGATTTTTAAAAACCTATTAACAAAACCGAAACTTTCCTTAAGTTCTTTTTCGTTATTTTGCCAAAATATTGGCAATATTTTGTTAAATGGTTTATTTGTTATATGTTGGATAGCTTTGGCTACTGAGGTGGAGAAAACATTTGTTTTCGTTTTGCAGTAATTTTGCATGTCAATTATAAAATGTTTACTTTGGAAATTTTTATTCGTCTTTATTGTCAAGGAACTGAACATCAGGAGACCAGACACATTAGAGAAGAACCTCCCTTTTTAATTTTTTCCATCTGAAAATTAGATATTTATATGAAATACACAAAACATATCTTGAAGTAATAGTGTGATTCATGTAAACTGATATGTAATATTTAGGAGCATACAATCATGGAATATCAGAGTTGAAGGGACTAAACTGTTATTATCTTTATTATTACTTTTTCAATATTCTTTTACTGTGGTAAGAATGCTTAACATGAGACCCTCTTGACAAATTTTTAAGTGTAAAATACAGTATTGTTAATTGTAGGGACAATGTGTACAGCAGACCATCAAAACATGTTTATCTTGCATAATTGATACTTTATATTCTTTTATTAGCAACTCCTCATTTCCTCCTCCCTTGAAAACCACCATTTTACCCTCTGATTATGAATGAATATTTTAGATACCTTATATAAGTGAAATCATGCAGTATTTGGCTTTCTGTAATTGGCTTATTTCACTTAGACTTGTAATGTCCTCAAGGCTCATCGATGTTTTCACATGTTGCATGATTTCCTTTTTTTTTTTAAGGCTGAGTAATATTCCATTATTTGTTTATATTACATTTTCTTTCTTCATTCATCTGTTGATGGACATTTAGGTTATTTCCATATCTTGGCAATTATAAATAGTAATGCACATTGCAGTACTAATATATGTATTTGAGATCCTAATTTCAATGTTTTTGATAAATACCCAAAAGTGGGATTGCTGGATCATATGGTAGTTCTATTTTTAATTTTTTGAGAAATATTCATACTTTTTTCATAGTGGCTCTACTATTTTGCACTCTCAGTAATAGGGTATTAGGGTTGCAATTTCTTCACATTCTCACCAGCACTTGTCTTTTGTTTTTTAAATAATAGCCATTCTTACCAGGTGTGAGATGATATCTTATTGTGGTTTTGCTTTGTATTTTTCTGGTCAGTGATGCTGAGCATCTTTCTATACAACTGTTGGCCATTTGTATAGCTTATTTAGAGAAATGTCTATTCAAGACTTCAGCTCATTTTAAAATCAGATTATTCATTTTTTTTGGCTATTGAGTTCTATATATATTTTAGAAATTAATTCATTTGATATAGGGCTTGCAATTTTTTTTTCATTCCTAAGTCTATCTTTTCACTCTGTTGATTGTTCCCTTTGCTGTGCAGAAGCTTTTAGTTTGATGTAGTCTCACTTGTCTATTTTTGCTTTGTTGTCTGTGCTTTCATTGTTACTTTCATAAAGTCATTGCCAAGACTAATATTTGTCCGATATTCATCAGGAATATTGGCCTTTAGTTTTCTTTTCTCATGATATCTTTGTCTCGTATCAGGGTAATGCTGATCTTATAAAATGAATTTGGAAGTGTTTCCTCCTCTTCAATTTTTTTGAAGAATTTGAGGATTGATGTTAATTCTTCCTTAAATGTTTGGTAGAATTTATAAAGCCATCTGGTCCTGGGCTTTTCTTTGTTGGGAGGTTTTTAATTACTGATTCAATCTCCTTACGAATTTTAGATCTATTCAGACTTTCTATTTCTTCATGATTGAATCTTAGTAGGTTGCATATTTCTGTTTTTTTTTTTTTTTTTTTAATCTTTTTTTTTTTTTTTTTTTTTTTTTTTTTTTTTTTTTGAGACAGAGTCTCACTCTGTCTCCCAGGCTGGAGTGCAGTGGCCGGATCTCAGCTCACTGCAAGCTCCGCCTCCTGGGTTCACGCCATTCTCCTGCCTCAGCCTCCCGAGTAGCTGGGACTACAGGCGCCCGCCACCTCGCCCGGCTAGTTTTTTTTTTGTATTTTTTAGTAGAGACGGGGTTTCACCGTGTTAGCCAGGATGGTCTCGATCTCCTGACCTCGTGATCCACCCGTCTCGGCCTCCCAAAGTGCTGGGATTACAGGCTTGAGCCACCGCGCCCGGCCAGTAGGTTGCATATTTCTAAAAACGTATGTATTTCTTCTAGGTTACTCATTTTGTTGGTGTAAAATTATTTATAGTAGTCTCTTAGGATCTTTTTTTTATTTCTGCTGCATCAGTTGTAATATATTTTCTTTAATTGTGATTTTTAAAAATTTGAGTCTTCTCTCTTTTTTTTTCTTAGTCTAACTAAAGGTTTGTTGATTTTTTGGTCTTTTAAAAAAACCCAACCCTCAGTTGTGTTAATTTTTTTGCTATTAGTTTTCTATTTTATCTATTTCTGCTCGAATCTTTAATATGTCCTTACTACTGGTTACTTTGGACTTAGTTTGTTCTTTTTCTAGTTCCTTAAGGTGTAAAGTTAGGTCGTTTATTTGAGATCTTTCTTTGTTTTTAGTGTAGACGTTTATCACTATACATTTCCCTTTTGGTACTACTTTTGCTGAATTCCATAAATATTGGTATGTTGTGTTTTCATTTTCATTTTCTCAAAATATTTTCTAATTTCTCTTTTGATTTTTTATTTGACCCAATGGTTGTTTAAGAATATATTGTTTAATTTCCACACATTTGTGAATTTTCCAGTTTTCCTTCTGTTATTGGTTTCTAGTTTCATTCCATTGTGGTTGGAAAAGATGCTTGGTATGATTACAATCTTAAATTTTTAAAGACTTGTTTTGGGCCCTAGCATGTGATCTCTCCTCAAGATTTCTTGTGTGCTTGAGAAGAATCTGTGTTCCGCTCCCATTGGGTGGAATGTTCTGTATGTGTCTGTTACATCAATTAGTCTACGACATTGTTAAGTTTAATATTTCCTTGTTAATTTTCTGCCTGGATGTTCTGTCTTTTATTGAAAGTGAGGGTATTAAAGTCTTCTATTATTATTTTATTCCTGTCTGTTTCTCACTTCAGATCTGTTAATGTTTGCTTTACATATTTAAGTATTCTTGTGTTGGGTGCATATATATTTATAATTGTTAAATCTTCCTGGTGAATTCAACTTTTTATCATTATACAGTGCCTTTTTTTGGTGTCTTGTGACTTTTTTTTTTTTTTTTAACTCAGAGTCTATTTTGCTCAAGTGTAGCCACCTCTGCTCTCTTTCTTGCCATTAGCATGGAATACTTTTTCCATCCTTTTCTTTCAGCCTGTGTTTGCTCTTAAATCTAAAGTGAGTTTCTTGTAGAGGACATATAGTTATAATAGATCTTTTTTAAAAAATCCATTCAGGTGGTTTATGTTTTTTGATTGGGTATTTCAATCTATTTACATTTAAAGTAATTATTGATAGAGAAGTATTTACAGTTGCCATTTTGTTAACTATGTTCTATTTATCTTGTAGTTCTTTGGTCCTTTTTTTTTCCTCTTGCAAGCTTCCTTTGTATCTTGTTTTTTTGTATAGATATGCTTTGATTCCTTTTTCTCTTCAATGTAACTTTTATAGGTATTTTCTTTATGGTACCATGGGACTCACAAGAAATATTTTATAGTTATAATAGTCTACTTTAAGCTGATAATAATTTCAAACACATACAAAAACTCTACACTTTTAATATTCCCCTCCCACTTTATGTTATTGATGTCATAACTTATATCCAGTAATATTATGCATCTGTTAGTACATATTTTTAGTTGTAGTTGCTTTTGATAATTTTAATTGTCATTGCTTTTGACTTTTAAACTGGAATTTAAAGTGATTGTGTCCCCACTACTACAATAATACAGTGTTCTGTATTTGTCTCTGTATTTGCCTTAACCAATGGTTTTTATACTTTTTAAACACGATTGTGTTGCTGTTCAGCATTCTTTCATTTCAACTTGAATAACTTCTTATAGCATTACTTGTAAGGCAGATTTAGTGGTGATGGACTCCCTCAGCTTTTGTGTGAAATAACTTTATCTCTGTTTTGTTTTTGAAGGATAGTTTTGCTGCATATAGTATTCGTGTTTGTTTGTTTGTTGCTTTCAACACTTTCAATATATCATTCCACTCCCTTCTGACCTGGAAGATTTCTTCTGAAAAATCAGCTCATAGTCTTAGGAGGCTCCCTTATATGTGACAGGTGGTTTTCCTCTTGCTGCTTTCAAAATTCTCTCTTTTATTTTTTTTTGAGATGGAGTCTTGCTCTGTCTCCTAGCCTGTAGTGCAGTGGTGTGATCTCGGCTCACTGCAATCTCCACATCCTGGATTCAAGTGATTCTTCTACCTCAGCCTCCAGAGTAGCTGGGATTAGAGGCACACACCACCATACCTGGCTAATTTTGTATTTTTAGTAGAGACGGGGTCTCACCATGTTGGTCTTGAACTTCTGACCTTAGGTGATCCACCCATGTTGGCCTCCCAAAGTGCTGGGATTACAAGTATGAGCCACCGTGCCTGACCCTCAAAATTCTCTTTGTATTTGACTTTTGACAATTGAACAATAATGTATCTTTTTGTAGATTTTTTTGGGTTTATCTTTTTGGGGCTTTTTAAGCTTACTGGATCTGATGTTCATGTCCTTCCCCAGCTTTGGGAAGTTTTTGACCATTAGTTCTTTGATTATGCTTTCTGGTATTTTTCTTCTCTCATCCTTGAACTCCCCTAATGCATATTTTAGTCTTTTATATGGTGTCCCATACATCCCTTAAGCTTTCTTTATTTTTAATTTTTATTTTTCCTCAGCCTGAATAATTTCCAAGGACCTTTCTTTGAGTTTGGTAATCAGTTCTGCTTGTTAGCCTGCTGTTGAATCCCTGTAGCACATTTTTTAATTCAATTATTGTATTCTTCATTTCCTTGATTTGTATTTGGTACTCTAAAATATTTCCAATCTCTTTGTTGAAATTCTCGCTTTGTTCTTCTGATCTCAGTGAACATAGCAAATGATGGCTGTTTTAAATTCTCTTTCAGGCAAATAAAATAACTTTGTTTCATTAAAGTTGGTTTCTGGAGATTTATCTTTTTTTTTTTTTTTGTTGTTGTTGTTGTTGTTTAGAATGTATTTCCCTATTTTTCTTTTTCATTTTCCTTGACTCTCTGCATTGTTGTCTGTGCATTAGGCAAAACAGTCATCTCTTCCAGTCTTCACAGACTGGCCTCATGTACTGGAAGATCAGCCCAGCCAGAGATCCTGGAGAACTCTCCAACCTTTGTGCTGGTTCAACATGCTTTCTTTGTTCTTAGAGACCCCCTAGGCAGTTGTAATACACTGTGTCCTGTCAGTGCTCCAAGACAAACAAGACTGAAACCCATTCCTTAGGAAGCTTCCCCAAAAGTTGGCTCATGGATGCTCTGTCACGCAACCCCTCCCTTCCACAAAGAGAAGCTGAGACCTGGGTTTTCCACCTATTCATACAGTGTGGATCTGGGTGCGGGACGGGGCAGGGGGTGAAGGAAGGTGGTGATTAGTTGTGTGCTAAATGAAACCAATGTCTCTGCTCTTACTGACCTCCAGGTGGCTAGATTATGCTGGGTCTTATGAATGCTCTAAGACTCAGCATAACCTGGGTCATAAACAGAAGCCAGTCCTCTGGATAACACTGAAAAGTTGGGGCATTTGATGCATAATCCACCTTTTTTCTTCTTCTTCCCCAGGGAGAGACTGAGAGATGGGGCTTTTTGTCCATTCCTTCTGTGCTGAGCCAGGCTGAAGGCCTAGCTATGGTGACATATCAGCCTGCACTGCCATCTCTGTTTTCAGTGACTCCAGGTGGCTAGATTTTTCTGGATCTTGTCAGTATTCCAAGACAGGCTAGACAGATAACTGTCCTCTGGGTCATCCCCAGAAAAGTTGGGGCATTGGACATGTAATCTACCTCTTTCCCCTGCAAAGGTGAAGTTGAGAGCTGAGGTTTTTCATCTGCTCATGGTGTTGAACCAGAGGAAAGGGTATGGGTCTGTGGCGATGCCAACCCACACTGTTGTCTTTGTTCTCACTACCTATACAAGGCCCGATTAAGTCAGATCTCACCTCCATGACAGGCTAGACAGAAAACAGTCCTCTGGGTAGTCCCGAGGGGAGACAGAGTCTGGCTCTGCCACCCAGGCTGGAGTGCAGTGGCCGGATCTCAGCTCACTGCAAGCTCCGCCTCCCGGGTTCACTCCATTCTCCTGCCTCAGCCTCCCGAGTAGTTGGGACTACAGGCGCCCGCCACCGCGCCCGGCTAGTTTTTTGTATTTTTTAGCAGAGACGGGGTTTCACCGTGTTAGCCAGGATGGTCTCGATCTCCTGACCTCGTGATCCGCCCGTCTCGGCCTCCCAAAGTGCTGGGATTACAGGCTTGAGCCACCGCGCCCGGCCGATCTGAAGACTTTTGTTATCTCACCCTGTGCTGATCCAGTGGAGGGGGCTATGGACTATGGCAACTGCCAGCCCAAATCGGTATTTCGGTCTTTCGGTTTTCACTGGGCCTACGTGGCTATAAGAAGACAGGTATTGTCAGCATTCCAAGACATGCTAGACAGAAACTACTCCTTAGGCTAACCTCTAGAAAAGTTGGGGCATTGAACATGTTCACCTCTTTCCCTCCCTGGGAAGAAGCGGGGAGCTGAGTTTTATCTGATCATATGGCACCGTCCTGGAGGTCTCAAATTTTTCTCCCAGCTTTGATGTGAGTAATTTCATGCCCACCTGTGGCACAGGAACCTCTCAACTGGCTTCTAGGTTTTAGAATTTGTCCATCAACTCTTTTTTTTATTTTGAGTTTAGGAGTGGAGGTTTAATAAGCAAAAGAAAGAGAAAGGAGAACAGCTGTCTCTCTTGTGAGAGAGAGGGGTACCCAAATGGGAATTCCCCATCAACCGTTGTCAAATTGGTGTGTTTGTTGGGGGAAAGAAGGGTCCAGGGCTTCCTATTTTGCCCTCTTGCTGGTGTCACTCTATCATTACTATTATGGAAATGTTTACTAAACCTAAAATTATTAAAAAGTTAAATCTCAAGTGTAAAATAAACTTAGAATGGATAATCCAGTGTATATAAGTAATAAAAACAACCATAAGGAAGTTTATATTTATTTTATAGTTCTTTTGGAGCTTAAATTTTGGATTGCTAGTACCTCATGGTGATATCAAGTCTGAAACAAGCCATTGGCTATTTAGGGACTGACATATAGCAATATCAATACTGACATTAGGCTCAAAGGTTGGGATATGTGCCCCAGTGCTGGCTCTTCCTAGCTGTGCAATCTTGGGTCAGTTCTTTTATTTCTCTGATCTTTAGTTTTCTTGTACACCAAATAAGGCTATCGATAAGCAGCTTAATGGCTTGTTAGTAATAAATGATTTAGATAAAAAGTGCCTGGAATATAGCAGGCATTCAATAAATTCTTATGCTTTTGTGTATACACATTATAATCTGTGAGGCTTAACGCTTCATACTGCAAGATGACCTGTAAGTTAGAATATATATTTGAGTAGTGGACTATCTCACCTGCATTGCAAGCAGTATAATAGGGAGATAATCTATATAAAAGTACTACAGATATGAGGCCACTGCATTGTTTACTAGAAATATTAGATCTATATTTGTCGTTCACCGGTACTAAGTGCATTGGAATTTGTGACACCAATTTTTACATTTGCTCCATTTCCATTTTTTTCTTTTTTCTTTCTCACTTATTTTCAATTTATGCTATCTTGCTGTGTTTTACATAACTTTGTGTAATGCCATCACTCTATTCCAGAACAAAGTAGGTTACTAACGTGTATGTACGTATGTGAGCATATATGCACACATATTAGATATTTCTAGTTTAAAAAATTATACACCACTCAGGAAGAAGTAGGTAAGCTTTTGAATCCTTTCTTATTTCTATGTGGTGTACCTCATAATGTCCTGAACAGTTGGGTGTAAATTTCAAGATGAAGAAGAATTAAATTTGGGCATCATCATAAAAAATTTCTTCCTTAGAAACATTGCATGCCTAATTTATGAAAGATTGAGCCAGTATTACCAAATTGGTTTATGGCCATTTATGACAAAATGTGTGATACACACTGTTCTACAGATTAAACAAAGTAGCATTTAATTATCTCAATGATGATTCTCAATTTTCTGAATTACAAAATTGGGGAAACTTGCCCCAACAGTCTTACCGGCAATCTTTCTAGCTTTCCTAGGCAAGGCCTACTTCTTGAGTTTGTTACTCATTTGCATCTGGAATACATTGCTACAGGAGAGCATGAGAGTCTTTCTGCGTCCTGGGTTTCTTCAGGGGAACTGTTTTAGGAAATATGATGCTTGGGCAAACAATATATCAGTTTCAGTTTTACATGGACTCATTTATGGATTTAGTCTCAGTGATACTTTTTATGTGTATTAGACCCAAGGTCTCACTCTGAGTGGCTTTTCTTTTTCTGACCATCTTTCCTGTATGTACTCAGTTTGTGACAGCATGATGCTTGCAGAGATTGTTTATGTAAATCAGAACTGTTGATTAAGAGCTTTAGGACTCGTACTATACTACAATCTTCGTTCTTATAAATGGAAGGATCATTGAATAAACACAGAACAGAGTCCAAGGTGTAAGGACAGTGACAGGTCCTTGCATATCAGATATGGTCAGATGCCAGGTTTGGGGATTCTAGTTTTTTTGAAATTAATCTCATAGTTGTCACTGGTTTGTAAAAAATCAGTTTAGTTATTGACTTTCCCATATGTGAAATGCTTTGGGTTTAATCACTGAAGAATATAAACCAAATCAAGCAATATCTGGTAGAGAAAATATCGAAAAAATATTTGCTTAAATATTTGCTTGTTTTTCTAGATATCCCTAACATGCTAAAAAAACTCTATGATCAACAAAATACTAATATTTTGAGAGAGAGAAAAATAAATAGGAGTGAAGTACATGCAGCAAAAATATTTTACATTGGGTATAGAAAGTTAATGTATTATAAGCTGATATTTCATTTCAGTAGGAAATAAGTACTTATCTACTAAATGATGTCATTTCATAATTGGCTAGCCATGTGGAAAACAATTAAATTAAATCCTCATTTTATGGTACACACAAATATAAACTCCAGATAGATTAGCAAGTAAAACATGAAAAGCAGAATAAAAAAGTGGAGGAAAATCTGTGAGAGTTTATGTATTATCTAGAGACAGGGGAAACCTTCTCTACCAAAACCAGAACAAAGAAAATACAAAATATAAAGACATGTGACTATATAAAAATTAAGAGCTGTTGTAGAATTATGTGCTGTTCTTAATTTCTACTCTTGAATTTCATCCAAAGTCATTTGATTGGGCTACTTGGAAAACACACCACATTTGAAATTTTTCTCCTAGAAGAGCAAAATTTGTGGCTAAATGTCCAAGAAAAATACTCCAAAATAATGACACTCAGTAAGGGACACACTTTAATCACTTTAAGTAGGTCAAAAGAACAAGTCATTTCTTAATGATGATCGTACTCCAAGATCCTGTCTATGAAAGAAAGTATCAAATGTTCAAGAAGTAACAGAAACGGGAAGTCTGAAGGGCTGCAAATCTCAGAAATTATCCCAAAACAAAGCCAGGTAAAGGATGGAAAGTGAATTTTAATCATTTATAATCAGAAGTGGTATAACTTTTCCAACCAGTTCAGACTTGCCAAATCTTGAGGGAACAGGCAATGAGGACAGAAGCATTGGTGATTTAGTGCTTTTTGCTGATAGAGCTTTACATTAGATTTTCTTGAATTTCTGTAAAGGAGGCCTCAAAAACGAATAATTTATTTTAAGAAATACTATTTTTAAAATCAGTCCATTTAATTCTACAATATTTTAACACTGTAAAAATTGTATTAGATATAAGGTAAGAGTTATCTTTCATTTTCCTGCCCTTCCCAATGGTGAACACTTCTACTGGTTTGCCTTGTGATATCTGTCTTTTGCCTGTACACTTGCATGCATATGAGTGCATGTATTTGTATTTGAAAGTGTATGTACATCATACGCACTTAACATCCAAATGACAACATGTTAGAATCCATTGTTATGTAACTTGAGTTTTTACTTAGCAATATGTCTTTCGTGGAATGTCTGTTGTGAATACATGTAAACAGATATATCTGATTCCTTTCAATAGCTGTCTAGTATTCCTTGGAATGGGTATCATAGGGAAAAGCAGAATCAGGGCTCAGGGATTCTTGAACAACAACTCTGCCTCCAAAGTCCAACCCATGATACAGATTTGTTTGTAGACTCTCTATTATGTTGCATTGATTTATTTTTTCTTGTTAAAAATTTTGGCAGAGATCATATATTTTAAAACTTATAACTTGATAGTATATTTTTATATATAGTTGTATAATTTGAGAATTGACATTTTATAAAATTAATTCTTTCTATCAAAAAATACTGTCTTTGCATTTACCCATGTATTTTTTAAAGTGACTTTTAGTCAGATTTTATACGTTGTTCCACATATTTCTTTCAATTACTGGCTAAATGCACTTTATTTATTAAATTTTCTAGTAAGTTATTGTCCAAGTTTAAGAAAATGTTGAAGTGCTGTGCTCTGTCTCCAGCTATTATGCTAGACACAAGTTTTCATTTGTTGCATTTTCAAAATAGGCAATGAAATTATTAAAAAATAAGGACATCTTGTCTTTTCCTTTCCAATAGTGTATTTTTATAAGGGCTAGGACCATCTTTACACTCTTGAATAAAAGAGGTGAGAATGAACAGTCTACATTTTCCCAAGCTTTTTGGAATTGCTTTTTATCTTTCATCATAGAGGATAATATTTACTATGAGTTTATTGTAGCTAATTTTTGATGTTAAAGATATTTCTTTTAGTATTGACCTCAGGTTTTTAAAATTGAGAAATCAGAATTGGTTAATATGGCTCATCACTTTATCTATTTTTAACATTTGTTAAAATGATCAGGTATTTAGATATTTTCTCCTTCAGTTCCTTTTATTGGCATACTCTATAAAATTGTATATATACAATTGCTGGATTTAATCTTCAAGTATTCTACATAGTAATTTTTGCAGTATGTTCACAGCAAGCACGGACAATGGTTGTCTTTTGCAGTGGGATAGTTGTCTTCCTCTAATTTTGATGCAATAGTTATGCTACATTGTATAATGATTTGGGCTACTTTACTTTTAATATGATAAGTTGTTTTAAATATATGTCAATAACTGATTTTATAAAGATCTATTAAAAATTTCCTATAAGACGACCTAGGACTATTGTGTTTTTTAAAAAGGACAGATCCTTGACTATTTATTTCTTATATGATAGGTTTTCTACCTACTTGGGCCAACTTTGCTAATTTTTACTTTCTTTCTTTCTTTTTTTTTTTTAGAGTTCAAAAAGTTGTTAATTTTATTAGAAATTAATGAAAATGGTGAGATTCTTATAATGTCCATTAAGGTTATTTATTTGAAAAATACCCTTCTTTATTATTATTATTATTATTATTATTATTATTATTATTATTATACTTTAAGTTCTAGGGTACATGTGCATAACGTGCAGGTTTGTTACATATGTATACTTGTGCCATGTTGGTGTGCTGCACCCATTAACTCGTCAGCACCCATCAACTCGTCATTTACATCAGGTATAACTCCCAATGCAATCCTTCCCCTCTCCCCCTCCCCATGATAGGCCCCGGTGTGTGATGTTCCCCTTCCCGAATCCAAGTGATCTCATTGTTCAGTTCCCACCTATGAGTGAGAACATGCGGTGTTTGGTTTTCTGTTCTTGCGATAGTTTGCTGAGAATGATGGTTTCCAGCTGCATCCATGTCCCTACAAAGGACACAAACTCATCCTTTTTTATGACTGCATAGTATTCCATGGTGTATATGTGCCACATTTTCTTAATCCAGTCTGTCACTGATGGACATTTGGGTTGATTCCAAGTCTTTGCTATTGTGAATAGTGCCGCAATAAACATACGTGTGCATGTGTCTTTATAGCAGCATGATTTATATATGCCCAGTAATGGGATGGCTGGGTCGTATGGTACTTCTAGCTCTAGATCCTTGAGGAATCGCCATACTGTTTTCCACAATGGTTGAACTAGTTTACAATCCCACCAACAGTGTAAAAGTGTTCGTATTTCTCCACATCCTCTCCAGCACCTGTTGTTTCCTGACTTTTTAATGATTGCCATTCTAACTGGTGTGAGATGGTATCTCATTGTGGTTTTGATTTGCATTTCTCCGATGGCCAGTGATGATGAGCATTTTTTCATGTGTCTGTTGGCTGTATGAATGTCTTCTTTTGAGAAATGTCTGTTCATATCCTTTGCCCACTTTTTGATGGGGTTGTTTGTTTTTTTCTTGTAAATTTGTCTGAGTTCTTTGTAGGTTCTGGATATTAGCCCTTTGTCAGATGAGTAGATTGCAGAAATTTTCTCCCATTCTGTAAGTTGCCTGTTCACTCTGATGGTAGTTTCTTTTTCTGTGCAGAAGGTCTTTAGTTTAATTAGATCCCATTTGTCAATTTTGGCTTTTGTTGCCATTGCTTTTGGTTTTTTAGACATGAAGTCCTTGCCCATGCCTATGTCCTGAATTGTATTACCTAGGTTTTCTTCTAGGGTTTTTATGGTATTAGGTCTAACATTAAAGTCTCTAATCCATCTTGAGTTAATTTTCATATAAGGAGTAAGGAAAGGATCCAGTTTCAGCTTTCTACTTATGGCTAGCCAATTTTCCCAGCACCATTTATTAAATAGGGAATCCTTTCCCCATTTCTTGTTTTTGTCAGGTTTGTCAAAGATCAGATGGCTGTAGATGTGTGGTATTACTTCTGAGGACTCTGTTCTGTTCCATTGGTCTATATCTCTGTTTTGGTACCAGTACCATGCTGTTTTGGTTACTGTAGCCTTGTAGTATAGTTTGAAGTCAGATAGCATGATGCCTCCAGCTTTGTTCTTTTTGCTTAGGATTGTTTGGCAATGCGGGCTCTTTTTTGGTTCCATATGAACTTTAAAGCAGTTTTTTCAAATTCTGAGAAGAAACTCATTGGTAGCTTGATGGGGATGGCATTGAATCTATAAATTACCTTGGGCAGTATGGCCATTTTCACGATATTGATTCTTCCTATCCATGAGCATGGTATGTTCTTCCATTTGTTTGTGTCCTCTTTTATTTCACTGAGCAGTGGTTTGTAGTTCTCCTTGAAGAGGTCCTTTACATCCCTTGTAAGTTGGATTCCTAGGTATTTTATTCTCTTTGAAGCAATTGTGAATGGAAGTTCATTCCTGATTTGGCTCTCTGTTTGTCTGTTACTGGTGTATAAGCATGCTTGTGATTTTTGCACATTAATTTTGTATCCTGAGACTTTTCTGAAGTTTCTTATCAGCTTAAGGAGATTTTGGGCTGAGACAATGGGGTTTTCTAAATATACAATCATGTCATCTGCAAACAGGGAAAATTTGACTTCTTCTTTTCCTAACTGAATACCCTTGATTTCTTTCTCTTGCCTGATTGCCCTAGCCAGAACTTCCAACACTATGTTGAATAGGAGTGGTGAGAGAGGGCATCTCTGTCTTGTGTCAGTTTTCAAAGGGAATTTTTCCAGTTTTTGCCCATTCAGTATGATTGGCTGTGGGTTTGTCATAAATAGCTCTTATTATCTTGAGATATGTTCCATCAATACCAAATTTATTGAGCGTTTTTAGCATGAAGGGCTGTTGAATTTTGTCAAAGGCCTTTTCTGCATCTATTGAGATAATCATGTGGTTTTTGTCTTTGGTTCTGTTTATATGCTGGATTACGTTTATTGATTTGCATATGTTGAACCAGCGTTGCATCCCAGGGATGAAGCCCACTTGATCATGGTGGATAAGCTTTTTGATGTGCTGCTGGATCTAGTTTGCCAGTATCTTATTGAGGATTTTTGCATCAATGTTCATCAGGGATATTGTTCTAAAATTCTCTTTTTTTGTTGTGTCTCTGCCAGGCTTTGGTATCAGGATGATGTTGGCCTCATAAAATGAGTTAGGGAGGATTCCCTCTTTTTCTAATGATTGGAATAGTTTCAGGAGGAATGGTACCAGCTCCTCCTTGTACCTCTGGTAGAATTCAGCTGTGAATCTGTCTGGTCCTGGCCTTTTTTTGGTTGGTAGGCTATTAATTATTGCCTCAATTTCAGAGCCTGCTATTGGTCTATTCAGGGATTCAGCTTCTTCCTGGTTTAGTCTTGGAAGAGTGTAAGTGTCCAGGAAATTATCCATTTCTTCTAGATTTTCTAGTTTATTTGTGTAGAGGTGTTTATAGTATTCTCTGATGGTAGTTTGTATTTCTGTGGGGTCGGTGGTGATATCCCCTTTATCATTTTTTATTGTATCTATTTGATTCTTCTCTCTTTTCTTCTTTATTAGTCTTGCTAGTGGTCTATCAATTTTGTTGATCTTTTCAAAAAACCAGCTCCTGGATTCATTGATTTTTTGGAGGGTTTTTTGTGTCTCTATCTCCTTCAGTTCTGCTCTGATCCTAGTTATTTCCAGCCTTCTGCTAGCTTTTGAATGTGTTTGCTCTTGCTTCTCTAGTTCTTTTAATTGTGATGTTAGAGTGTCAATTTTAGATCTTTCCTGCTTTCTCTTGTGGGCATTTAGTGCTATAAAAATCCCTCTACACACTGCTTTAAATGTGTCCCAGATATTCTGGTATGTTGTATCTTTGTTCTCATTGGTTTCAAAGAACATCTTTATTTCTGCCCTCATTTCATTATGTACCCAGTGATCATTCAGGAGCAGGTTATTCAGTTTCCATGTAGTTGAGCGGTTTTGATTGAGTTTCTTAGTCCTGAATTCTAGTTTAATTGCACTGTGGTCTGAGAGACAGTTTGTTATAATTTCTGTTCTTGTACATTTGCTGAGGAGTGCTTTACTTCCAATTTCGTGGTCAATTTTGGAATAAGTGTGATGTGGTGCTGAGAAGAATGTATATTCTGTTGATTTGGGGTGGAGTTCTGTAGATGTCTATTAGATCTGCTTGCTGCAGAGCTGAGTTCAATTCCTGGATATCCTTGTTAACTTTCTGTCTCGTTGATCTGTCTAATGTTGACAGTGGGGTGTCAAAGTATCCCATTATTATTGTATGGGAGTCTAAGTCTCTTTGTAAGTCTCTAAGGATCTGCTTTATGAATATGGGTGCTCCTGTATTGGGCACATATGTATTTAGGATAGTTAGCTCTTCCTGTTGAATTGATCCCTTTACCATTATGTAGTGGCCTTCTTTGTCTCTTTTGATCTTTGATGGTTTAAAGTCTGTTTTATCAGAGACTAGGATTGCAACCCCTGCTTTTTTTGTTCTCCATTTGCTTGGTAGATCTTCCTCCATCCCTTTATTTTGAGCCTATGTATGTCTCTGCAGGTGAGATGGGTCTCCTGAATACAGCAAACTGATGGCTCTTGACTCTTTATCCAGTTTGCCAGTCTGTGTCTTTTAATTGGATCATTTAGTCCATTTATATTTAAGGTTAATATTGTTATGTGTGAACTTGATCCTGCCATTATGATATTAACTGGTTATTTTGCTCGTTAGTTGATGCAGTTTCTTCCTATCCTCGATAATCTTTACATTTTGGCATGTTTTTGCAATGGCTGGTACCGGTTGTTCCTTTCCATGTTTAGTGCTTCCTGCAGGGTCTCTTGTAAGGCGGTCCTGGTGGTGAAAAAATCTCTAAGCATTTGCTTATCTGTCAAGGATTTTATTTCTCCTTCACTTATGAAACTTAGTTTGGCTGGATATGAAATTCTGGGTTGAAAATTGTTTTCTTTAAGAATGTTGAATATTGGCCCCCACTCTCTTCTAGCTTGTAGAGTTTCTGCCGAGAGATCTGCTGTTAGTCTGATGGGCTTCCCTTTGTGGGTAACCTGACCTTTCTCTCTGGCTGCCCTTAAGATTTTTTCCTTCATTTCAGCTTTGGTGAATCTGGCAATTATGTGTCTTGGAGTTGCTCTTCTCGAGGAGTATCTTTGTGGCATTCTCTGTATTTCCTGGATTTGAATGTTGGCCTGTCTTACTAGGTTGGGGACGTTCTCTTGGATGATATCCTGCAGAGTGTTTTCCAACCTGGTTCCATTTTCCCCCTCACTTTCAGGCACCCCAATAAGAAGTAGATTTGGTTTTTTATATAATCCCATACTTCTTGCAGGCTTTGTTCATTTCTTTTTCTTCTTTTTTCTTTAGATTTCTCTTCTCGCTTCCTTTCATTCATTTGATCCTCAATCGCTGATACTCTTTCTTCCAGTTGATCGAGTCAGTTACTGAAGCTTGTACATTTGTCATGTATTTCTCGTGTCATGGTTTTCATCTCTGTCAGTTCGTTTATGGCCTTCTCTGCATTAATTATTCTAGTTATCAATTCTTGCACTCTTTTTTCAAGATTTTTAGTTTCTTTGTGCTGGGTCCGTAATTCCTCCTTTAGCTCTGAGAAGTTTGATGGACTGAAGCCTTCTTCTCTCATCTCATCAAAGTCATTCTACATCCAGCTTTGATCCGTTGCTGGCGATGAGCTGTATTCCTTTGCAGGGGGCGATGCGCTCTTATTTTTTGAATTTCCAGCTTTTCTGCCCTGTTTTTTCCCCATCTTTGTGGTTTTATCTGCCTCCGGTCTTTGATGATGGTGACATACTAATGGGGTTTTGGTGTGGGTGTCCTTCCTGTTTGTTAGTTTTCCTTCTAACATCAGGACCCACAACTGTAGGTCTGTTGGAGATTGTCTGAGGTCTGCTCCAGACCCTGTTTGCCTGGGTATCAGCAGCAGAGGCTACAGAAGATAAAATATTGCTGAACAGCGAGTGTTCCTGTCTGATTCTTGCTCTAGACTCTTCGTCTCAGGGGTATACCCCACCATGTGAGGTGTGAGGTGTTGGTCTGCACCTAGTGAGGGATGTCTCCCAGTTAGGCTACTCAGGGGTCAGGGACCCATTTGAGGAGGCAGTCTGTCCGTTCTCAGATCTCAACCTCCATGCTGGGAGATCCACTGCTCTCTTCAAAGCTGTCAGACAGCTGTGAGACTCCACCCAGAGGTGGAGTCTACAGCAACAGGCAGGCCTCCTTGAGCTGTGGTGGGCTCCACCCATTTTGAGCTTCCCTGCAGCTTTGTTTACTTACTTAAGCCTCAGCAATGGTGGGCACCCCTCGCCCAGTCTCGCTGCTGCCTTGCCGTTAGATTGCAGACTGCTCTGCTAGCAATGAGGAGGCTCTGGGGGCGTTGGACCCTCCCGGCCAGGTGTGGGATATAATCTCCTGATGTGCCTCTTTGCTAAGACCCTTGGTAAAGCACAGTATTGGGGTGGGAGTTACCCAATTTTCCAGTTGTTGTGTGTCTCAGTTCCCCTGGCTAGGAACAGGGATTCCCTTCCCCCTTGGGCTTCCCAGGTGAGGTGATGCCTCACCCTGCTTCAGCTCTCCCTGGTCGGGCTGCAGCAGCTGACCAGCACCGATTGTCCGGCACTCTCTAGTGAGATGAACCCAGTACCTCAGTTGAAAATGCAGAAATCACCTGTCTTCTGTGTCTCTCGCACTGGGAGCTGGAGACTGGAGCTGTTCCTATTCAGCCATCTTGCTCTGCCCCTGCTAATTTTTACTTTCAAAATGAATCAGTCATTTCATTAACATGTTCAATGCATTGATATAAATAGATTGGTACATTTGCATTTTCTCACAAATTAAAAAATCTGTTTCTGTAACTATATTGAATATACTTTTTTTTCTTTCTCTCTCTCTCTCCCTCTCTCTCCTTTGTCTCATGGCCTGCAGATTTTTGTCTATTCATCTTCTAAAAGCTTTTGATTTTAAGGGCAACGTGTTTTTTCTTTTTCTTTTAATTTCTTAAAATTTTTTTATTGCCTACTTTTCTTTTTTTCATTTTTAGTCTTTTTTTTTTTATAATAAAGGACACAGGGCTACAAAATTTCTTCTGCCTATTGCTTTAGTCTTGCTTAATAGGTTTTGATAGTAATGTATTTTTTGTGGGTCATATGTCTTTTTCTCTGGGTAGCTTTCAGTATTTTCTTTTTGTATTTAATGTTCTCTACATTATGTATGAATGTGTATCTTTTTATTCTTGGTTAGCTCCTTCAATCTGAGAAATCATGTCTTTTTTAATGGTGGAAAATTCTCAACCAGCATTCTCCTGCTTTTCCAGTCTAGCTGGCAGAAATTTTCTAGTACTTATTTTGTGGACAGATAAACATTTCCTGCATTCCAAGTTTAATTCCAATTTCTGTGTTGCCCTGTGCCTGTGGTGTCATCACCTCTCTCAGGCTTATATACTTCTGAGACTTCCAGGAGTTTCTATAGATGACTCTAGTTTTGAGTTTTCTTTTCATTTCTAGCATCTGTAGGTTTTCCTTTTTTGCTTTTGAACATTCTTCCCCCCAGTAATTTATCTATGTTTCCAGTGGAGGGATGGACTTTTGGCATCTTCCTACTCTACTAGAGTGGCCTTGACTTTATTAGTCCTTGTTTCAAGTCACTTCAATTTTTTCTGAATATAGAGTAAACCAGGTAAATAAAAATAAATCCTTACATATATTCTCAATTAATCTGCCCCTGAAGCAAGCACATCTCTATTTAGAGGTTTCTAAAAGCATTAATCACAATCAGGTATAATGGAAAATACATGGACTTTGGGCTCAGAAATCCATGAAGTTGCATTATTGTTTTGTTGCTTATTGGCTTTTCATTGGTTTTGTTTCTTTTGAGCACATCTGCTTTATCTTCTAAGAGGAATAAAACTACTTCCCTGCCAAATTGTTGTGAGGATTGATAGTAATACAAATGAAATACAGAGATTAATAGTGTGTACTAAATAACTGATAGCTAATATTTTCCTTTCTGCCAGTGACTATCAGGAAATAGACAAGTATTACAACTTCCTTGTGTTTCCAGATATTGTGTTGATAAAAAGGGGGTATACATAAGGAATTATGGTTTATCTTTGGGCCCAAAAGCATTTAGCAAGATTCCCTTATGCTGTATTTGAAGAAACATCCAGATTCATTGTGTCACACAGAATCCTGGGCAGTTTCCATGAGCCACATTGGCTATCGGGGAATAGCATTTGTGGGAGTAGTATTGTGGGAATTGTAGAAGCTATTGTGGGAATTATAGAAGCATTTGTGGGAATGGTAGAAGAAGAGATTCAAAGAGCAGCTCAGAGAATTTACCATATGCTATCCCTTACTCTTTCATTGTTGTGTGAAGTTCTTCACTTTCCTCAGCCACCCCTTTCACTGCAACAAATCCTGCCCTGAGCTCACCTTCATCTCCATCCAGCAGGGGCATCAATTTCTGGACACACACACACACACATACACACGCACACACTATTTAAGTAAGGATACATACAGTGTAAGTTATTATTATTTCTTGAGTTAGTTTTTTTTAAAATTATTATTATACTTTAAGTTCTAGGGTACATGTGCACAACGTGCAGGTTTGTTACATATGTATACATGTGCCATGTTGGTGTGCTGCACCCATTAACTCGTCATTTACATTAGGTGTACCTCCTAATGCTATCCCTCCCCTCTCCCCACAATAGGCCCCAGTGTGTGATGTTCCCCTTCCTGTGTCCAAGTGATCTCATTGTTCAATTTCCACCTATGAGTGAGAATATGTGGTGTTTGGTTTTCTGTTCTTGTGATAGTTTGCTGAGAATGATGGTTTCCAGCTGCATCTATGTCCCTACAAAAGACACAAATTCATCCTTTTTTATGACTGCATAGTATTCCATGGTGTATATGTGCCACATTTTCTTATTCCAGTCTGTCACTGATGGACATTTGGGTTGATTCCAAATCTTTGCTATTGTGAATAGTGCCACAATAAACATACGTGTGCATGTGTCTTTATAGCAGCATGATTTATAATCCTTCGGGTATATACCCAGTAGTGGGATGGCTGGGTCAAATGGTATTTCTAGTTCTAGATCCCTGAGGAATCGCCACACTGTTTTCCACAATGGTTAAACTAGTTTACAATCCCACCAACAGTGTAAAAGTGTTCCTGTTTCTCCACATCCGCTCCAGCACCTGTTGTTTCCTGACTTTTTAATGATTGCCATTCTAACTGGTGTGAGATGGTATCTCATTGTGGTTTTGATTTGCATTTCTCTGAAGGCGAGTGATGATGAGAATTTTTCATGTGTCTGTTGGCTGCATAAATGTCTTCTTTTGAGAACTGTCTGTTCATATCCTTTGCCCACTTTTTGATGGGGTTGTTTGCTTTTTCTTGTAAATTTGTTTGAGTTCTTTGTAGGTTCTGGATATTAGCCCTTTGTCCGATTAGTAGATTGCAAAAATTTTCTCCCATTCTGTAAGTTGCCTGTTCACTCTGATGGTAGTTTCTTTTGCAGAAGCTCTTTAGTTTAATTAGATCCCATTTGTCAATTTTGAGTTTTGTTGCCATTGTTTTGGTGTTTTAGACATGAAGTCCTTTCCCATGCCTATGTCCTGAATGGTATTGCCTAGGTTTCCTTCTAGGGTTTTTATGGTATTAGGTCTAACATTTAAGTTTTTAAACCATCTTGAATTAATTTTTATATAAGGTGAAAGGAAAGGATCCAGTTTCAGCTTTCTACATATGACTAGCCAGTTTTCCTAGCACCATTTATTAAATAGGGAATCCTTTCCCCATTTCTTGTTTTTGTCAGGTATGTCAAAGATCAGGTGGTTGTAGATGTGTGGTGTTATTTCTGAAGTCTCTGTTCTGTTCCATTGGTCTATATATCTGTTTCGGTACCAGTA
This sequence comes from Macaca thibetana thibetana, assembly GCF_024542745.1. NCBI lineage: Eukaryota > Metazoa > Chordata > Mammalia > Primates > Cercopithecidae > Macaca > Macaca thibetana. The sequence continues at coordinate 72,268,083 of NC_065581.1, read as the reverse complement.
CTATGCTGTTTTGGTTACTGTAGCCTTGTAGTAGTTTGAAGTCAGGTAGTGTGATGCCTCCAGCTTTGTTGTTTTGGCTTAGGATTTTCTTGGCGATGCGGACACTTATTTGGTACCATACGAACTTTAAAGTAGATTTTTTCCAATTCTGTGAAGAAATCTTTCCAGTTCAGTGATTGTAGCTTGATGGGGATGGCATTGAATCTATAAATTACTTTGGGCAGTATAGCTATTTTCACGATATTTATTCTTCCTATCCATGTACATGGAATAGTCTTCCATTTGTTTTTGTCCTCTTTTATTTTGTTGAGTGGTTGTTTGTAGTTCTCCTTGACGAGGTCCTCCACATCCCTTGTAAGCTGGATTCCTAGGTATTTTATTCCTTTTGTAGCAATTGAGAATGGGAGTTCACTCATGATTTGGCTCTCTATCTGTTAATGGTATATATGAATGCTTGTGATTTTTGTATGTTGATTTTGTATCCTGAGATTTTGCTGAAGTTGCTTATGAGCTTAAAGTGATTTTGGGCTGAGATGATGGAGTTTTCTAAATACACAATCATATTGTCTGCAAACAGCGACAAATTGATTTCCTCATTTTCTAATTGAATACCCTTTATTTCTTTGTCCTACCTGATTATCCTGGCCAGAACATCCAGCACTGTGTTGAATAGGAATGGTGAGAGAGGGCATCCTTGTCTTGTGCTGGTTTTCAAAGGGAATGCTTCTAGGTTTTTATGTAGCTCTTATTATTTTGAGTCACCTTCCATCAATATCTAGTTTATTGAGAGTTTTTAGCATGAAGGGCTGTTGAATTTTGTCAAAGGCCTTTTCTGCATCTATTGAGATAATCATGTGGTTTTTGTAATTGGTTCTGTTTTTGTGATGCATTACATTTATTGACTTGCATATGTTGAACCAGCCTTGCATCCCAGGGATGAAGCCAACTTGATCATGTGGATAAGCTTTTTGATGTACTGCTGGATTGATTTGCCAGTATTTTATTGAGGATTTTCGTGTTGATGTTCATCAGGGACATTGGTCTAAAATTCCCTTTTCTTCCTGTATCTCTGCCAGGCTTTGGTATCAGGATGATATTGGCCTCATAAAATGAGTTAGGGAGGATTCCCTCTTTTTCTATTGATTGAAATAGTTTCAGAAGGAATGGTACCAGCTTCTCTTTTTATCTCTGGTAGAATTCGGCTGTGAATCTGTCTGGTCTTGGACTTTTTTTGGTTGGTAGGCTGTTAATTATTGCCTCAATTTCAGAGGATGTTATTGGTCTATTCAGATATTCAACTTCTTCCTGGTTTAGTCTTGAGAGGGTGTATGTGTCCCGGAATTTATCAATTTCTTCTAGATTTTCTAGTTTATTTATGTAAAGTGTTTGTAGTATTCTCTGATGGTAGTTTGCATTTCTGTAGCATCGGTGGTGATATCCCCTTCATCATTTTTTATTGTGTCCTTTTGATTTTTTTCTCTCTTCTTCTTCATTAGTCTTGCTAGCAGTCTATCAATTTTGTTGATCTTTTAAAAAAACCAACTCCTGGATTCATTGATTTTTTTGAAGAGTTTTTTTGTGTCTCCATCTGTTTCAGTTCTGCTCTGATCTTAGTTATTTCTTGCCTTCTGCTAGCTTTTGAATTTGTTTGCTCTTGCTTCTCTAGTTCTTTTAATTGTGATGTTAGAGTGTCAATTTTTGATCTTTCCTGCTTTCTCTTGTGGGCATTTAATGATATAAATTTCCCTCTACACAGTGCTTTAAATGTGTCCCAGAGGTTCTGGTACATTGTGTCTTTGTTCTCATTTGTTTCAAATTGTTTATTTCTGCCTTCTTTGCATTATTTACCCAGTAGTCATTCAGGAGCAAGTTGTTCAGTTTCCATGTAGTTGTGTGGTTTTGAGTGAGTGTCTTAATCCTGAGTTCTAATTTGATTACTCTGTGGTCTGAGAGACCGTTTGTTGTTATTTTTGTTCTTTTACATTTGCTGAGGAATGCTTTACTTCCAATTATGTGATCAATTTTAGAATAAGTGTGATGTGGTGCTGAAAAGCATATATATTCTATTAATTTGGGATGGAGAGTTCTGTAGATGTCTATTAGGTCTGCTTGTTGCAGAGCTGAGCTCAAGTTCTTGATATCCATGTTAACTTTCTGTCTCATTGATCTGTCTAATATTGACAGTGGGGTGTTAAAGTCTCCCATTATTATTGTGTGGGAGTCTTAAGTCTCTTTGTAGGACCCTAAGGATTTACTTTATGAATCTGTGTGCTCCTGTATTGCATGCATACATATTTAGGACAGTTATCTCTTCTTGTTGAATTGATCCCTTTATCATTTCGTAATGGCCTTTTTGTCTCTTTTGATCTTTGTTGGTTTAAAGTTTGTTTTATCAGAGACTAGGATTGCAACACCTGCTTTTTTTTTTGTTGTTGTTGTTTTCCATTTTCTTGGTAGATCTTCCTCCATCCCTTTATTTTGAGCCTATGTGTGTCTCTGCACGTGAGATTGGTCTCCTGAATACAGCACACTGATGTGTCTTGACTCTTTATCCAATTTGCCAGTCTGTGTCTTTTAATTGGAGCATTTAGCCCATTTACATTTAAGGTTAATATTGTTATGTGTGAACTTGATCCTGTCATTATGATATTAGCTGGTTATTTTGCTCGCTAGTTGATGCAGTTTCTTCCTAGCATCAATGGACTTTACATTTTGGCATGTTTTTGCAATGGCTTGTACCTGTTGTTCCTTTCCATGTTTAGTGCTTCCTTCAGGATCTCTTGTAGGGCAGGCCTGGTGGTGACAAAATCACCAAGCATTTGCTTCTCTGTAAAGGATTTATTTCTCCTTCACTTATGAAACTTAGTTTGGCTGGATATGAAATTCTGGGTTTAAAATTCTTTTCTTTAAGAAAGTTGAATATTGGCCCCCACTCTCTTCTTGCTTGTAGAGTTTCTGCCGAGATATCTGCTGTTAGTCTGATGGGCTTCCCTTTGTGGGTAACCCGACCTTTCTCTCTGGCTGCCCTTAAGGTTTTTTTCCTTCATTTCAACTTTGGTGAATCTGGCAATTATGTGTCTTGGAGTTGCTCTTCTTGAGGAGTATCTTTGTGGCATTCTCTGTATTTCCTGAATTTGAATGTTGGCCTGCCTTACTAGGTTGGGAAAGTTCTCCTGGATGATATCCTGAAGAGTGTTTTCCAACTTGGTTCCATTTTCCCCGTCACTTTCAGGCACACCAATCACATGTAGATTTGGTCTTTTCACATAATCCTATATTTCTTGGAGTCTTTGTTCATTTCTTTTTACTCTTTTTTCTCTAACCTTGTCTTCTCACTTTATTTCATTAATATGATCTTCAATCACTGATACCCTTTTTTTCTACTTGATCAAATCGGCTGTTGAAGCTTGTGCATGCATCACGAAGTGCTTGTGCTGTGATTTTCAGTTCCCATCACGTCATTTAAGATTTTCTCTACACTCTTTATTCTACTTAGCCATTTGTCTAATTTTTTTTCAAGATTTTTAGCTTCCTTGCAATAGATTCGAACATCCTCTTTTAGCTCGGAGAATTTTGTTATTACCAACCTTTTGAAGCCTACTTCTGTCAACTCGTCAGTCACTCTCCATCCAGCTTTGTTCCATTGCTGGTGAGGAGCTGTGATCCTTTGTAGGAGGAGAGGAGCTCTGATTTTTAGAATTTTCAGCTTTTCTGCTCTGGTTTCTCCCTATCTTTGTAGTTTTATCTAGCTTTGGTCTTTGATGTTGGTGACCTAGAGATGGGGTTTTGGTGTGGATATCCCTTTTGTTGATGTTGTTGCTATTCCTTTCTGTTTGTTATTTTTCCTTCTAACAGTCAGGTTCCTCAGCTGCAAGTCTGTTGGAATTTGCTGGAGGTCCACTCCAGACCCTGTTTACCTGGGTATCACCAGCAGATGCTGCAGAACAACAAATATTGCAGAACAGCAAATATTGCTGCCTGATTCTTCCTCTGGAAGCTTTGTCCCAGAGGGGCAGCTGCCTATATGAGATGTCTGTTGGCCCCTACTGGGAGGTATCTCCCAGTTAGGCTACACGGAGGTCAGGGACCCACTTGAGAAGGCAATGTGTCTGTTCTCAGAGCTCAAATGCCATGCTGGGAGAACCACTGCTCTTTTCAGAGCTGTCAGACAAGGCCATTTAAGTCTGCAGAAGTTGTCTGCTGTCTTTTGTTCAGCTATGCTCTGCCCACAGAGGTGGAGTCTAGAGGCAGTGGGCCTTGTTGAGCTGTGGTGGGCTCTGCCCAGTTTGAGCTTCCCGGTGGCTTGGTTTACCTACTGAAGCCTCAGCAATGGTGGACGCCCCTCCACTGGCCAGGCTGCCATCTTGCAGTTCGATCTCAGACTGTTGCACTAGCAATGAGCAAGGCCCTGTGGGCGTGGGACCTACTAAGCCAGGCACATGAGAGAATCTCCTTGTCTGCCAGTTGCTAAGACTGTAGGAAGAGCGCAGAATTTGGGCGGGAGTGTCCCGTTTTTCCAGGTACAGTGTGTCACGGCTTCCCTTGGGTAGGAAAGGGAAATCCCCTGACCCCTTATCCTTCCTGGGTGAGGCAACGTCCTACCCTGCTTCATCTCGCCCTCCATGGGCTGCACCCACTGTCCAACCAGTCCCAGTGAGATGAACCAGGTACCTCAGTTGGAAAGGCAGAAATCACCCATCTTCTGCGTCGGTCACACTGGGAGCTATAGAACAGAGCTGTTCCTATTCGGCCATCTTGGAACACCCACCAAAGCATTGTTCTTAAAGACTTTATAGGTCTTCTCTTAATTTCTACAGTGTCTATGGGAGGTGATTAATTTGATTATCTCCGCTTTATTGATTAGAAAACTAAAACAGAGAAACAAAACAACTTACCTAAGGTCATTTAGAAAGGATACAATCAAGATTCGAACATAGGTAATCTTGTTCTAAACTCTATGCTTTTTTACCACTATGCTATGCTAACTCCCACATAATTCAAACTAAACAAGACTTGGGTTCAAATTTTGACTATGTTCTATATTCACTGAGCAACCCTGGAAACTAGGTCTCAGTTTTGTCATCTGTGAAATAGGGACAATAATACCTATTTTACTGGATTGCTGTGAAGATTGAATGAGATAGTTTATATAAAGGGACATATCAAAGTTCTGGTACCAAGTGGATAGTAAACAAATGCCAGAGCCTTCTTCCTCTGTTACATTAGTGTTAAAAAATTTCAATGGAAAAAAATTTATTTTCCTCAAATGTGGCCTTTTTGAAACCTAGTTAAAATATTTGGGAAAGGATATCTTACTCATTTTTTGCATCCTTTAAGATTATTGTAAAGAAAAATGAAATTAGTACCTGTAAGCATAGAAAATTAATCATTCTCTCCTTTCTTTCACTTGTGCTTTGCTTGCCACTGCTTAATGGTGATTTTTTTTTAAATAATAGGATGGTAGAGATGAGAATGAAAGAGATGGATTTGTGGCTCTTTTTGGAATTTTAAGTCCAAGAATGTTCCTTTGATTAAATATTGTTATAAATTTTCTTGAAAAGAACTTTGTTTGCTGAGTTTTGAATGAAGAATTATACAACACAGATCCCATATCTTGTAATAAGCTGAACCCTTGGTGAAAATTACTCTAATAAGAGAACCATATATAAAGAATTTTGTGGTGAAACTGGCATACAATGGAGGGATCCATTTCTTAGACATCAGTCAGATATGCTCCTCCAGCAATAACTGGGTTGTTTATTGAGATGAAGGGTTCAGGCATTTCTGATGTCTAAATCTGAGGGCTGCGAATAGAGAAAAGTACAATTAACTCAGCAAACTTAAACCACATTCCTCCATCTGTTGAGTCCCTCTGTGTCAGGCTGTGAGGAACCGGTGCTGTGGGAATGGGGCAATAACAGATGGCTGAGAAATGTGCCCTTCTCCTTCCACCACTGTCCTTTATAACAGCTTAGCTTGAAAATCTTTAACATATCATACATTTATCTGGTATTAGATACATGGAAAAAAGTCAGCATTGTGCTCTGTGTGTCACAGGCTGTGGGTTTGGCAGGACACGTGGATGGGTTCCCAGGCCATGTAAACCCATGTGAGGAAGGGTAACCAAACCCCTTTTCCATTTCCAACCCATACACATGTCTGCAGAAGAAAAAAGACTAAACAAAATATTCTTTTTAAATTCAAAATCAAAACAAATAGAAGGATGAGTGGGAGGAAGATCTGGTCAAATTTACTTTAAATGCCTCCAGAAAGAGGCCCTTGCACAGTAAGTGAGAAATTCTTTGTTCCAATGTTTAAAGTGTCAGTACACTTTCAGTGAATGTTTAACCCATAAAGTCTTCTTAATACAAATAAAGTTCTTACTTAGTAACTCCTATCTGCCCCTTATTGCAACAGGTGCTGTAGGTCAACTGGGTGTAAAGCCTGTCCTCAAAGAGCTTGCAATTTTCTTTTTTGTTATTTTATATTTGTCTTCTGGATAAACATAGCAGAAGAACCCTGGATAAACACAAGTGTTTGTATCTGCTCTCTTTCAAAAATCTACTAAAATAATGATAAGGGAATAAAACAAGTATAAATTTGAAAGGATAAAGAGACAGAATGAAGAGATAACAGGCAAGAGAGGGCAACAAGTTTTTGGAAGCTAGAAATTAAAGAGAGAAGTAGAAACTGATTTAAAAGAAAGGTACAGCTGAAAGTGTCCCCAGAAGGGATACCCTAGGAAAGCAAGCTGAGTTTTCTCTGCAGAACATAGCAAAGGCTCCAAAGACAGAGGTTCCAAGTGCAACAAAGATCAAGGGGTTAAAAACAAGAGAGGTTAATTGACAATTTACATAGGAAGCAAACTCTCAGGTGCTTATTTTCTCCTGGAACATTGTGAGTACCCCTCTAGGAGTGTAGAAACCTGCACTATTTCTTCAGAGACGCTAAAACCAGATTGGCTCTTCATTTAGGAAGGAAGGAGTGGAGGAGTAAACTGCTTCACTGAAAAAGGGAATCAAGTCGTCTTTATATTCAATGGTGAGCCACACTGCTCCCAACTCACTGCTGCCTACCAGAATGCTGGTTCTCAGGCAAACATTTCTCAGGCAGGAGATTGGAGAGTCCTTCTCTGGAGAAACTGAAAGGATGAAGGTATTCTGATAGAGGAGCCTCAGTAAGAAATCCATCTTGTTATCTATGCATCTGGTGAATCCTATGAATTGACAATTCCCTGTCCCCCTCCACTCCTAAGCTTCCCTTCTCATCACCTCTTCCTGCACGGAGTGTTCCAATTATCCTTTCAAGCCTTATTCTTAAACATGAACTGATATCCAAGGATGACCAAAAAATATTCAGTAAAATCCTCCTTCACTGAATAGAGGCTATAAAAATTAAACAGTAAAAAGGAAATAAATACAATGAAGGCATAGAAGGAAACTTTTTGCAAAACCTTGAGTTAATATCCTCAGAGAAATGAGAAAACACTGCATCCATAGCGTTAGAATAGGATACTATAAAGAATAATATTGAGAAGTAGAAAAGACTCATAGGTATTAAAAATATGATACCCCAAATTAAAATTAAATACAAGTGCTGAATGGTGATATTGAATAAATTTCTAAGAAAGCAGAATGGTGTATAAAAAGATAAGATAAAAAGAAACAGAAAGTTGAGGCTCAGTCTAGGTTCCAACAGGCTTGTAGAGGCAACATTCACTTAAGAGAAATTATAGAGGACCAAAAAAATTAAAAGAAATTTCAAATAATCCATATAAGGGCATGCATTTCCGTATTAAAGGGCCTGTCAAATGTCCAGAATAAAAAAAGACCCACATCAAGATTTATTAGGAGATAGAAAATCCTGAAAGCATCCAGATTGATAAAATATGTCATATTTTCAATCTAGAGCTAAGAATGGCATAGATCGATCCAAGAAAGTTTGTGAGCTAGAAAACAACAGAGAAGTACTTTCAAAATTAGGATGAAAAATTATTTCCTCACTAAAAATTATAGTTCTTTAAAAATTATCTGTCCTGTATTTTTTTCTGAAAGAACCACAGGAGAATGTAAGAAATAGAAATACAGAACCCAGGAAACATAAGAAGTAAAAGGATTTTCAACATATTGACCAAGAAAAGTTTGAGGGTGATAGCTATTTCTGTGAATGATTAATTACATGTTCATAATTATGTAATATTAGTTGGTTATTTTAACTAAAAATTTGATATATTAGGAGAATGGGGGAAGTAAAGTCAGGTTACTATTGTTGGCGATATTGGGAATGGTGATTTTGCTATAAAAGAGTAGAATCCTTGTTCTCACTCATAGGTGGGAATTGATCAGTGAGATCACTTGGACATAGGAAGGGGAACATCACACACTGGGGCCTGTTGTGGGGTGTGGGGAATGGGGAGGGATAGCATTAGGAGATATACCTAATGTAAATAACAAGTTAATGGTGCAGCACACCAACATGGCACATGTATACATGTGTAACAAACCTGCATGTTGTGCACATGTACCCTAGAACTTAAAGTATATACATATAAAAAAAGAGTAGAATCCTGATATACAATAATAGGAAGTAGTATTTAAACTGATAAATTAATGAATAACAGTATAAGCACATCATTTGGTGTCATATAGTTGAGTGTCATAAAATTTGCTAAAATCATGAAATTAGTTGCTTCTGGGAAATAGAACTCTTTAGTAACAGTGAGGCAGTATTGATTTTTTATAGCTTTTTAGTGCTATTAAAAATTTTTAATCTTGTGCCTGTATAAAATAAAAAGTGCATATAAAACTATTTTATGCTATTTGTATTGTACCTGTTACAATAGACTGGTTATGCCACAGTAACAAACAACTCCAGACTTTCAGTAGCATAATGCAAGAAAAGTTTATTTCTTGCCTGTGTCTTCAGGTGAGTCAGCAGAGGTCTCTGATTTCTGTCCTTCTGTAGTCTCTCAGGAACTCAGGGATGAAAGCTTTGTGGGCACATCACTTTCACAATCATTGAAGCAGTGGGAAAGAAACTCTGGAAGTTTCTAGTTGGCAATCAAGTGCTCTGGCCACACTTCACTTCTGCTCGCAACTCATTGGTCAGAACTAGTCACAAGGCACCATCCCACCACAAGAATGCCAGAAAAGTTCACAGTTCCATCTGCACAAAAGGTAAGGAGAACCAAATATTAGGAAGCAGAAGGACTATCACATATGTTTTTCCATTTCACTTCGGTCTTTTTCCCCCATCACTCTCCTTTCAATTTTCTACTCCCCAACCCTAGTAATTGGTGTTAATCCAGTGACTGTCTTTCTATTCTTTGTGTTTTTATAAAAATGCAGCCATTGTATACATATGTTGCTCTGCACCTTGCTATCCCTACTTAGCAATATAGTGTGAGTATTCTCTAAGGTCAAAATATTTTGATCTAACTAATTGCTATATAATACGGCACAAATGTGCTGCAATTTATTTAATCAATCTCCTATGGATGGACATTTGGAATATTTCTGGACTTTTGTCACAGCAAATAGAATGACAGTGAACAGTCTTATACTTACATCTTTCCATATTAGAACTTTATTCTGTTATGATGATTCATAGACTTTGGGAATCCGTGTAATCTTTTATGTTCCTTTTGCTAAATTGATGGGTTATCAATTTAATTATGGAAATATGACAAATGTCCTTGAAAAGACTGATAATTAACAGCATATGTAAACAAGAGAAAAATTAAGTGCTAAGGCAATAAGAGAAATTTTCAAGAGGGAGGCAGCTCTCAAACTATAAGTAAGTCAAAGAACATTCCAGAGGTGGAGACCAGCACAAACAACCACCCAGAGGCAGGGATGCTGCTGCCAAGTTTGTTGAACAGCAAGATATGCTTACTTAAAGTGGAAAACACATGCAGGACCATGGGGAAGAGATAGTTTTGGACTGGTGGGCTGGGAGAGAATTGTACTGAGTATTATGATAGAGGAGAGAAATTTAGACCTAAAATGGGAGGCAATTGTCAGCTGGTATAGATTTCTCCACAGAAAAGAGACTTAATAGGAAGAAGTGCTTAAAAGAAGAGCATTTTGGCAGAAGTTTACAGTAAACTTGAGTGGAGAAGAGCTAAAATGTTGTATTACAATAATACAGGCATGAAGGGGGTTTTACATGTCCAGTCAACATATCCTTGCATTTAACAAATACGATTTTACTAAAAGAAAGGATACAGTAACATAGGGTTAAACTGTATTTTTATTCGTTTTAAAACCCTTGAACACTTATCAGAATAGCAGAAAACAAAAGAACAGATAATTTAGGAAAATAAAAGCTGTAAGTAAAAGTAAAGGAATGAATAACATTTAATTAAAACATTCTGAATTAAGGAGAAAGCCACTTTATACAGCAAAAGGCAACAAATAATTTGGCAAGGCCATTCTCTGTATAAACACAGCTGTCAGCAAATAGGAGAACTCAAAGTAAAGCTACTTCTTAAGATGAGTAATATATTGTACAGCTACTACATGAAGGAAATCTTAATGTAGGTTAAACTTTTGGTATATTTTTGACCCATGAATTCAGTGCTACATAATTTGTTCATAATTTGTTTTTTTTTTCCATTTCAAAAATGTTATATCTTTGAGGCCTTTGTTTTAGACTGTGAGGAAAACAGAAGTGCTAATTTTAGAATGTGGAGTCAAGCAAGAAAAAATAGTACGTGATAATCATATAATGGGAGAATATAGAAAAGCAGATGATACACAGAATTTTTAGAGATGAATATTACATGTGAATAGATACAAACCCTTTCTATGCCAATAAAATAGCCAAGTCACTTACAGGCCAATAAAAGTTGAGCAAATTTTAAAACCAAACCAAAAAAATGTCTTTTTTTTTTTTTTTGATGGACTTTTGCTCTTATTGCCCAGGCTGGAGCGCAGTGGTGCGATCTTGGCTCACCGCAACCTCTGCTTCCTGGGTTCAAGCAATTCTCCTGCCTTAGCTCTTAAGTAGCTGGGATTACAGGCATATGCCACCATGCCCAGCTAATTTTGTATTTTTAGTAGAGATGGGGTTTCTCCATGTTGATCAGGCTGGTCTCGAACTCCCGACCTCAGGTAATCCTAAAGTGCTGGGATTACAGGTGTGAGCCACCGTGCCCAGCTGTCTTATTTTTTTAAAATGTAAAACATTAAATTTCAATTTTATCATTTTCAGGTTTCATTTTTTTGATACTAAAATGTATCTGATGACTTTCTGGAATTTCTTATCAGTTTTTTGCATCTCTTTCTGCAACAGTATAGAAGGAACCATTTTGGCCCTCAATTTTTTCATTCTTACGTGACACTGAATTCTCAATTAAAATTTCTCAGAATGCACAGCAATTTTAATAGGTAATTCCAAAGTGATTTCTTTCAGTATTTTATTGCATTTTTTTCTAGGAAAGGGTAATGTAATATTTGTGATAACTACTTCTGTTTTTCCTTTCTCAAGACTGGTTTTGTCTACCTGCCTTGACTTATGGTTCCTTTTATGCAGGCTATTGGATATTAGCTATGTGTATGTAATGTCATGATTTATCATTTTTTTCCCTCTGACCCCACAACCTTTGAGTCATAGCCTCCCTCAACATGTAGCCTTCACACTCGTGCCCTAGTCCTTCTTTTTGCATGTAAACTATAAAAGACTTAAATGTCATACCGGTGCAGTTCTGTCATCCAATAAACTCGTAAGCCTATTTCTGACAGCAGCATCAAAGGGCATTCTGTGGAAAGTCATGGTTTCCTCATGGTACCAACATCAAAAGATTAGAAATTTAACTTCCAGAGCAATTTTTCCCAAATATCTTAGTTTTAAACATTAGTCCCTATAAATATTCATTGCTTTATATAAATTATATTGGTAAACTACTGGAAATTGCAAAAAGAAAAAAAGCAGGTGAGAGAGGAATTTAATTCCTTTCACATCCCATTTTCTGTTCACCTTTCCAGAGTTAAAGTGCATACGTTTTTTTGTATAGTTATTTTCGGATAGGAAGTTAGGCATTTTAAGAGAATACTGTGGTGAGATGACTGGGATGGACAAAAATTTCCTTTCTACAGCAACTTCCTACCTCCTAGTTTGGTGCTTCTCTAACTCTTCCCCCTTACATCTGCAGACTGATATCTTCGTAAATATAATGAAAACTAATAACAAAAATGAAAACAAAAACATACAAATTACAGCACCCCCAATTTAATGATTGATTTAATAAACACAAAATTACTTGGTTAAGTTCCTATAAACTTTGGAAATGATCATATCAAGTTCTGTACTTAATCTTAGATAGCAGCAAAGAGTTCGGGAACTAGCACCAGACAGTGGTGGGTCACACTTTGAGGAAGACTGTCATCGACCTTATTGCCAGTCAGTATTTTCAATTTCCCGGGATAGAGATCTTCCAGGTTGTGTAGCAGAACATGATCAAAGAACAAAATTAATGAAAAATAAAGAAATGGTGCCTTAGTCTGTTTTTTTTGTTGTTTATAACAGAATACCTGAACCTGAGTAATTTATAAAGAAAATATTAATTTTTTTATAATTCTGGAGGCTGGGAAATCCAAGGGCATGGCTCAACATCTGGTGAAAACTTCCTGGTGGAAACTCGGCAGGTTGGAAGTGGCACAGAGCATCACCTGGTGAGAGGGCTAAGTGTGCTAACATGTTTGCTCAGATTTTTCTTCCTTTTATAAAAGTCACCAGTTCCACTCCCATGATAACTCATGATAGCCCTCATGGTTCAGTGACCTCTTAACGGCCCCGCCTTTCAATACTGTCACATTGGGGATTAAGTTTCCAGCACGTAAAATTTGGAGCACACATCAAGTCAAAGCAAATGGCATACATTAGGCTCTGAAATGTACACAACTCTCAAAGCACCAAAATTGATTTAGTAACTGAGCCCTGCGATAACATGACTCATGTGGTGTGTGAAGGCTGAACAAAAGCCCCCTGCAAACTCAACAAAACTACAATATATGCTTTGGAATGTGATTTCAAAAGTGCCTATTTCTGTAAGGAGATGAATAAAATTATAGACCCCAAAATACTTTCTGTATTTTTCAGAAGAAAGTTTCTGACAAACCAATTTGAGGTAGAAGGTAAGGTCATAAGACACCAAACAAGGACAGATTGTTCTGTGTAGTATTCACGTAATCATCAGTTAAGTCTGTAAACCTTGAGTATGAATCCAAGCTCTGCCACTTACTAGATCTATGAGCCTTCAAATATAACTTATCTAAGAACTGCTTTTTGTATATAGAAAAAGGGGAGATAATATTGGTGTCTACCTTACAGGGTTGCTGCTAGGAGGACTAAAATACAGTACTCAGTATGTTAGTTATTATTGATAATAATAAATTATTTCATATGTCAACAGTATCTCTACAAACTCTAGGTTGTGGGGCAGATGTACTTTTAAACATACTTGCCTTGTGTTACATATGACAGCATTTCCCAAAATCTTACCCAGAAAACCTACTGTGTTCCAAACAAAAAGGTCAATTAAATTTGGGATACTCGGAATGTTTTGAGATATATTATAAGACACATTATTATATCAAGGTTTCTGGGAAATCGTGTGCAAATAATCCTGTGCGCTTTTACTGAATACATCTATTCATAAAACTATTTGATCACACATTTTTTAAAAAGAAAAACATAGCAGCTAAAAAGAATTAACATATAATACATGCTTATTGTGTGTCAGGTCCTAATAGAATAGTTTGCTTATTTAGTGTTCACTGTGGAATAGGTACCCTTGGTATCCCCATTTTACAAGAGAGATTACGTAACATGTTTCAAGTTCACACAATTCGGAGGCAATTCAGAACCAAACATTTAATCTCTGGTGACCTCATACTTAACCATTTTACTTGATTTTACTTGTGGTTGCAGATCATGCATTTATTCTCTTCCTGGGATCTAGCATTATACAGAAGATACTTTAGGAAATCCTGATTTTGAATAATTTTTTGTTCAGGCTGGTGTACTCAGGTGATTTGTACACAACACATTGTTTGCACACTTATTTTTTTCCCCTTACACTATGCTATTCATTTGTCTCTTTTTTCCCCCTCTCAAAATTCTACACTTTATCGTCGACCCTGGTTAAATCTTTTCCATGTAGTCTTCCTTGTAGTTCTAGCCATGGCGGTCTTACTTTCTCTGAATTCCTAGACGCTTAGCATCTGTTTCACCAAATTCACACGTCATTATTGGACAGATGTTCTATTGAACTCTGGATATGCCATTAATGTGAATCTTGTCTTCTTAACTACCATGTAGATCTTTGAAAATGGGAACCATTTTATGCTGAAAATTCTAAGAATATAATAAATGCATGTTTATTTGAATGTTTTTTGCTTAATATCTGAAGCTGTTTCAAGTTTATTTGGTATGTGTCCCAAGTTGCTAGCAGGAAGGAAAAAACATTTCTATCAGTGGTCCTAACAATGACCATGCAAAACGGAAATAATCACCTTTGTTCTTTCATGTAAATGAATGATTCATAAGTTCAATTAAAAATCACATTATTTTGTAGTTGTAAATGTAGCAAATGACTAAGCCTATGGTCTTGAAATTGACAATAAATATTATTAAATATATTCATAGGGAATAGAACTTACCTGTTAAGGTCTTATTTTATTTACTTCTTAATTTGGTTACTAGAGTGACCTATTTCCCGGGTGGAGTAGGAAAGATCTGGTGGCAAAACTATTTCAAAACTGAATCATTGAAAAATCCTTAAAAAGTCATTTTATTCTCTTCTCCTTCCACTGAGATGTATGCCACTTATAAACTGCAGAGAGATTAGATTTTATGCTTGTGTAGGATTGGACATGACCCAAAGATGTGTAACTTTTTAAAATAGAAAACATTTAAAACATTGAGGAGGAAGAAATTCTTCCAAACTCATTCTATGAGGCCAGTATTACCCTGATACCAAAACCAGACGAAGGCACATCAAAAAAAAGGAAACTATATGTCATTATCTCTGATGAATACTGATGCAAAATTTTCAACAAATATTAGTAAATCAAATTCAACAATACATTGAAAAGATTATTTATCATGACTAAGTAGAGTTTATCCCTGGGATGCAAAGACAGTTTAATATATGCAAATCAATTAACGTGATACATCATATCAACAGAATGAGGGATAAAAACTATATAACCATTTCAATTAATGCTGAAAAAACATTTGATAAAGTTCAATATCCCTACTAAACTCTAAAAAAAGATACAGAAGTAATATACATCAACATAATAAAAGCCGTATATGACAGACCCACAGCTAGTATCATATTAAATGGGGGGAAACTGAAAACCTTTCCTCTAAGAATTGGAACACAACAAGTATGCCCACTTTCACCACTGTTATTCAACATAGTACTGGAAGTCCTAGCTGGAGCAATCAGACAAGAGAAAGAAATAAAGAGCATCCAAATTGGAAAGGAAGAAGTCAAATTATCCTTGTTTGCAGATTATATGATCTTATGTTTGGATCTTAACATACAAAAATCAGTAACATTTCTATGTGCCAACAGTGACAATCTGAAAAAGAAATAAATTAATCCCATTTACAGTAGCCACAAATAAAATTAAGTACCTAGGAATTAACCAAATAAGTGAAAGATCTCTATAATGAAAACTATAACACATTGATGAAAGAAATTGAAAAGGTTGTCAACAAATGGAAAGATTTTCCAGGTTCCTGGATTGGAAGAATCTGTATTGTTAAAATGTTTATACTACCCAAAACAATCTAAATATTCAATGCAATTCTTGTCAATACTAATGACATTCCTCACAGAAATAGAAAAAAACAATGCTAAAATTTATATGGAACCATGAAAGACCTAGAATAGCCAAAACTATTCTAAGCAAAAAGAACAAAACTAGAGGAATCACGATACCTGGGGTCAAATTATACTACAGAGATATAGTAATCAAAACACCATGGTACTGGCATAAAAACAGACACATAAATCAATGAGACAGAATAGAGAACCTAGAAACAAATTCATACACCTACAGTGAACTCATTTTCGACAAAGGTGCCAAGAACATACACTGGATAAAGACAGTCTATTCAATAAATGGTGCTGGGAAAACTGGATATCTATGTGCAGAAGAATGAAACTGGACCCCTATCTCTCACCATATATAAAAATCAAATCAAAATGGATTAACTTAAATCTAAGTCCTCTCATGATTATTGTAGCACTGTAGTTCACTATAGCCAAGGTTTGAAAGCAACCTAAGTGTCCATCAACAGATGAATGGATAAAGAATGTATGGTACAGACACACAATGGAGTACTATACAGCCATAAAAAAGAATGAGATCCTGTCATTTGCAAAAACATGGATAGAACTGGAGATCATTATGTTTAGTGAAATAAGCCAGGCACAGAAAAAGAAACATCACATATTCTCACCTATTTGTGGGATCTAAAAATTAAAACAATTGAACTCATGGACATAGAATGTAGATAGAGGGTTACCAGAGGCTGCGAAGGGTAGTGTGGGAGTGAGAGTCAGGGAAGCAGGTATGGTTAATGGGTATCAAAAATAATAGAATAAAGAAGACCTAGTATTTGATAGCATAACAGGGTGACTATAGTCAATAATAATTTAATTTTACATTTTAAAGTAACTGAAAAAGTATAATTGAATAGTTTGTAGCACTAGGATAAATGCTTCCCGGGATTGATGCCCCATTCTCCATGATGTGATTATTATGCCGTGTGTGCCTGTATTAAAACACCTCATGTAACCCATGCATATCTACACCTACTATGTACCCATAAAAATTAAAAATAAAAAAATTTAAAAGTAAAAAATAAAAAATACTCAAGTCTTTCTGTATGTCTTAATTCAATTTAAAGATAGTGGTTTACTGTTGTTTGGACATTTTCTGGGAAGTGTTAGTATATGGCGGTGGGATTTGTTCAAAACATAATCCAAAACAAGCTATGAAATAAAAATGACTGCAAAATCAAAATTTTAAAGCAATGAAAACGATTCTAAAATACAGAATATAGAAAAGTTTAGTAAAAGTCATTCTACAAATTAGTGGAACTAGGACAAACTGGGAAATCCAACTAGTGAATTGTTCTGGTCTTGAAAATGGGGTTTACCATGTACTATGGAATGAATGTTTGTGTCCCCCAGATTCACACTGAAATTCTAAACCTTGAGGTGATGATATTAGGATATGAGGGCTTGGGAGTGGATAGTTAGATCATGAGGGTGGGGCCTGATGAATGAAATTTGCTCTTATAAGAAGAAACACAACAGCTTGCTCTCTACTCTGTCAGGATACTGCAAGAAGGTGCCAGCTGCAAACCAGGAATGTGCCCTCACCAGACATCAGATTTGCTAGCATCTTGATCTTGGACTTCCCAACCTTCAGAACTATATGAAATAAATGTTTGTTATTTAAGCTATCCAGTTTATGATTATTTGTTATAGCAGCCTGAACTAAGACATCATAAAAATTCACTCATGGAGCCAATTTGCCATGATCTGATGCATATCGAAGCTTCAATATACTTCCAAGGCAAAAACCCCTCATTGGTTTTGAGAAGCGTATGCTTGTGTGTGGAGCAGAAGGCCATGCATATCTCTTGTCTCATACTCCAGCAAAGTGTTCTCTGTACTTCCCAGTTATCATGTCACCTGCTCAGCTTCAACTTCCATTTGGTAGAACTGGCTGCAGTATTTAACTTAGTTGCAGTCCAAACAAACTTTTTCCCGTCGCTCTGAGTTTAACTGTGATGTGTGCAGGGTTTGCTTTATATCCCCAGGACCAGATGCTATAGAGGTCAAGATAGACTGAGATTAGTGCCTAATGAGCCACACAGTTACAGAGAGTTGTAAAATACATAAAGGTGGCAATATGGTGAGCGCTGGGACAGCCCACTCAGGTGCTATAAGAGATGTAGGGGAAAAGTCAGAAAATACTGCAAAAAGAGTTAGCATTTGAGGTGGAGAAGAAGAGATAGAGATGGGCAGGACATCCTGGGGAGTGGAAAAAGCCCTTGCTAGGGCACCAGAGCATGAAGTGTGAGCTTGAGGAAAGAGCAAGGTAAAAATGAGAGGGCAGATGCCTGGCAGTGTTCATTAGAATATAGAGTTGCAAATGTAGGTGAGGCCCTAATTTGTTTTATCATTTGTCTTCCTTTGTGTTTTCATTAGTATTTGCTCTGTGTCTTCCATCAATTAATGCAGTGCCTAGAAGAGAGAGATAGATTTCTACTTCCTTTATTTTTTCGTATCAGTCATCAGACAAATATTTGCTAGATGCTGACTATCTGCACAGAATCATGTTAAACTTGAAATAATTTGATAAGTTCCACACAGTGTGTAAGTAAACCTCTATGCAAGTCTTTGTTCACAATAATAAATTTCAAGATATGAAGATCCCATTACTATTTAATCAATTTATTCTTTTTTAAAAAAATAAGTGTTATTGTGTATGTTTAAGGTATACAACACGATGTTCTGGGACACAGATAGTAGTAAGACTACTGAAATGAAGCAAATTAACATATCCATGGCCTCACATAGCTTCCCATTTTTTGCGTGTGCTACAAGAGCCACAAGATCTACTGATTTAGTATGAATCCCAAATACAGTAAGATTTTATTATAGTTTTCATGTTGTACCTTGGATCGCTAGACTTCTTCATCCTATGTCATCTACTTTGTATCCTCTGATCTACATCTTCACACTTCTTCCGCCAACCCTGTTTGTTTTGTTCTCTGTGTCTGTAAATATTTTTAAATAAAAGTAATTAAAAATATTTTGCTCATAGCATAATAACATGTAAGTATTTATTTTTGTAATTCTAAATTTTGAAGCCTCTTGATTTTTCAGGGCACAGAATATTTATACTTTTAGAATATATTTTGTTACCCAACTCCATCATTACAATACTGTTATAAAATTTATCACAGTATAGACTCAATAAATAAATGCTTTTCTTTGGCAATTTAATTATGATGGCATAAAGAGACATAGCATAATATATGTATTCATATAGAAATATATTTTGCAGGAAAATGTAGTAGGTAAATCACATTTTGATAAATCACATAATAGGAACAAGATATTTAACAGGTCCCTAGTTTGACTGCTTTTGTAATGGGAGTACTTCTCTTCACTTGGCTTTTTTGGGTAAATTTAGATTTTTTATGTATCGATTACACTTGATGGATGGTGCATATCATCTTTAAAAATAATTCAAAAGATTTCTCCTGACCAAATTTACATTATTATGTAACTTTTAGAAAATAATAAAAGTATTTTTAAACTAAGGCTGTCAATGAAATGTAAATTAATTTCACATTATTTAAATGAGTGTGGTGGAAATTATTGCTCAGGTGCAGTTTTACTGATTTCTTAAAAAAGAATTGCAATTCACAAAAGACCTAAATATGCCAACTCTAATAGAAGGATGTAAGTAAGTGGGTTTATAGAAGAATAGTGAATGGTATTTTAGCTGGAGGATTGGACGTATTAAAAATTTCAAGAATTAAAGGACAAGATAATCTGATTTATCCAGATATGAATTCTCAGCATGTCAGAGTTAGTGGTTCTTATTTAATTCAGAATTCCTGTTTTTAATATAAGTGAGGTTTCCAGCAGTTCTAGTGGGGAGTGTGTAATCGCCAATGTAAACCCATGCCCACTGTTCAGCCAGGAGCCAGGCAGGATGAAAGAATTGAGAAAGAGTGTGAACTCCTGCAACTTAGACTAATAGCCAGCTAAATCTGAGGCTTAAATAACCCATATATTTATACTATATTTTCACAAAATGGTAGCTGGAAATCTGAGGGGAAAAATGGAACTACTACTTGCAAATCCATCTGGAGACTGTTAAATATAACTTACTGATTTTTTAACATGAACATTTTATCTTGTTCTGCCTCCTTGGAAATATAAACTTTTATGCATGGTTGCTGGTACTCATTGCCATCAACTTCTGTCCTTCTGCAACTGATGTCCTATTATAGTGTTTTTTAAAAGCTCACAAAAGATAAAAAAAGAAATCAGCTAACACAATATATTTGCTAGCAAAGGAAAAAAGTTATTTATGTGCTAAATGGGAAGTAGAAAATATTTTATGATTATTTAGAGATAGAACCTGCTCTGTCATCCAGACTGAAGTGCAGTGACATTATTATAGCTCAGTGCAGCCTTGAGCTACTGGGCTCAAGTGATCCTCCCATCACAGCCTCCCAAGTAGCTAAGACTACACCTGGCTAATTTTTTTTTTTTTTGCCAGATCACACACTTTTTGTTAAAATCAACTTTGTATTAATACATTACAAGGCAATTTTGTGGTAATACATTATTTTATTTTATTATACTTTAAATTCTGGGGTACATGTGCAGAATGTGCAAGTTTGTTACACAGGTATACACGTGCCATGGTGGTTTGCTGCATCCATCAACCCATCATCTACATTAGGTATTTCTTCTAGTGCTATCCCTCCCCTAACCCCCAACCTTCTGACAAGCCCCGGTGTTTGAGGTTCCCCTCCCTGTGTTCACGTGTTCTAATTGTTTAACTCCCACTTATGAATGAGAACATGCGGTGTTTGGTTTTCTGTTCTTGTGTTAGTTTGCTGAGAATGATGGTTTCCAGCTGCTGCCATGTCCCTGCAAAGGACATGAGCTCATCCTTTTTTTTATGGCTGCATATTAGTTCATGGTGTATATGTTCCGCATTTTCTTAAGCCTGTCTATCACTGATGGGCATTTGAGTTGGTTCCAAGTCTTTGCTATTGTGAACAGTGCCACAATAAACATATGTGTACCTGTGTCTTTATAGTAGAAAGATTTATAATCCTTTGGGTATATACCCAGTAATGGAATTGCTGGGTCAAATAGTATTTCTGATTCTAGATCCTTCAGGAATCGCCACACTGTCTTCCACAATGGTTGAACTAATTTACATTACCACCAACAGTGTAAAAGTGTTCCTATTTCTCCACGTTCTCTAGAGCATCTGTTGTTTCCTGACTTTAATGATCGCCATTCTAACTGGGTTGAGATGGTATTTCATTGTGGTTTTGATTTGTATTTCTCTAGTGACCAGTGATGATGAGCTTTTTTCCATGTTTGTTGGCCGCATAAATGTTTTCTTTCGAGAAGTGCTATGCATGATAATAGCTCTCATCTTGGGACTCTCCTTTGTAGAAGTTCCAGGAATTCTCTTTGCCTTGCTCTTGTGTTAAGTTCTCATTTCCTATTCCATTATTCCATGTCTTTTTCTTTTTTTTTTTTTTTTGTTAGTCTCTTTTGTTTTTCTCTCCCCTCCCCGCCCGCATTGTGGTGAAGAACATTCTCCAATAGATTCCTGAAAAATAGTGCAATAAGTGCACGGGAAATAAATAATTAGAAACCGTGAATGTCTGAAATTGTTTCCATTCTATCCACACACTATATTGATAGCTTGATGAGACATATACTTCTAAGTTGAAAATATTTTTCCTAAGAATTTTGAAGGTGTCACTCTATTATTTTCTAATTAACATTGCTGTTAAGAGCTCCAGTGACACTCTTATTCTCAGTTCCTTGTCTGTGACCTACTTTTATTTTCTGACAACTTTTAAACTCATCTCTTTTCCCGTAAAAATTTATGGTGAGAGATTTTAGAATGGATATTTAAAAATCTTCGTTGTCCTGAGTATTTGCAGTTGGGAACCTTGTGCTTTATAGTTTTGCAGAATTCTCTTTTATTATTTTTTCCATCAGTTCCGACATCCTAATAGATTCTGACATCCTAGATCCTTCAATGTTATTTCTTCTTTCTCTTTGTCTATCCTTTTGTTTTATTTTTTAAAATATTTTTATCTTTCATTTTATGTTTAAATTTTTATTTTTGCTGCCATATTTGTAATTTCTAAAAGCTCTTTTTACATTTCCTAATCTCCCTTAAAGATAACACATTTTTCTTTATTTCATAAATAGAATATACTTTCTCATCCCTGAGGGTGGATGATACAGTTTTATTTTTTAAATCCATTTTACCATGACATATGTTGGATTTGAATATGATCTTTTCTGGCGGGATATGAAGTCTTTCTGCTCGGAAAGTACTCCAGTCTTTTTAATCTCCCATTGAAGCTATAAACTTTTCAATAGACACTTCATGCATAGTTGGCAGCTCTGATTTTAAAAAGTGGAATGGATAGCAAAAATAGGAATTTGGAGTAACCGAAGTCCTGGGTAATCCTAAAATAATGCACATAGAGAACATATTTAAGACAATGGGTGTAAATCATATTTCTGAGAAGTGGGAAACATGCCTTTCTTTCACAGATCTACTAGTGAATTATCATCTAAGCTATCTTAATATAAACCATAATGATGCAAATCCAAATCTCTACTAAATAAATGAAGTGTTTCTGTGAAGTTAAACCGATTAATACTGCCTGTTTCTAAAGCAACTTCTTATGAGCCTTTCTTTTAAAAGCACTTCCATTGTGACCATGAGGCTTCAAAACCTGCCTTCTTTCTCACCTCTTCTACTTCTGCAACAGTACTTATCCCTATTTTCTCTTTGCAAATCTTACAAGCAGGACTTTGGTTCAACTTTTATTTAATGAATTAACCTCTGAAATAATCTTCACACTGTTAGTCTTCTCCAATACATCTTGAAACACTTTTGCCAAATTTACTAAATTTAGCTTCATCAAGTGTAATTCTGACCATACACTCTTTTGCAAAAAAAAAAAAAAAAGTCCTTTTGTAGGCTACTCATTGTCTCCACAATTAAATGCGAATTCCTAAACTGGGCATTGAAGGATATCTACATATCCTTTCTGTTTGTCCTCTGCTATTTTCCTCATATATTCCATACTCTATTAGATACAATAATAATGCTCTTCTCTTGCAAATTCATATGGCTACAGGACTAGGCAGGGAGGGTTTTTAGTGACGTAGGTCTATACATTTTGTTTAAACAAGTTTATTGAGGTATAATTGACATATAGTAAACTGTGTATATTCAAAGTGTACAATTTGAAAAGCTTTGACATATATGCATATTTGTGAAACCATCACTACAATCAAGATAATGAACGTATCTATCACTCCCAAAAGTTTTCTTGTATGCAGAAAGGAGGGCCTGGGATTGGCCCACAGAAACAGAAGATACTCGGGGTTTGCATCCCCTCACTGTGTGGCAGCTTTATCAGCCTCTGATTCTGCCTACACAATTTAGGCCATAAGATGGAGCCCTAGCCAGAAAATTTCAAATAGTTGCAGCCAAGTGTTTGGCTCTCTTCTGAAATTGGAAAAAGGATGATTTTTTTTTCTTTCACTTACTGACTTTCCTGCAAGAGTGTGATCTTGTTTTCTACAGCCAAAACAAACAAGCTTGAAGATGATGATATGTATCATACCCAACCACAAAAGCAAGGGGATTATCTGAGGCATAGCAAATGGCTTTGGCATGTTTCCTGGTTTCTGCCTGTGCAACATACCTGATTAACTACAAAAATAGTCCTATAAGCAATGGAATTCTCTTTCTCCTCCTTTCCTCCCTGCTTTTCTTCCCTTCAGTATGAATTTGGGTGTGGACAAAGTAATTCCAAATGGAAGGTCCAATGATGGGTCTCTATGATGGAAGATTACAGGGGCCTGCAGTTACATGCAAAACCCTGGGGTGTGAGGAACCACCCTGTCTATTGCAGACAAAACACAAATCCTGAAGACAGTGAGCAATAACATATTTTGGCGTGAATATTAGCCACATCCATGTGCAATCAGTGTTAGTCATTCTCAATGACACCCAATTTCCTTCTAAAGACAATACACATAAACATATAACCATATTTCACATTTTTTGTTGTTTTGAGACAGAGTTTCTGCTCTTTTGTTTAAGATGAAGTGCAGTAGTGTGGACATAATTCATTATAGCCTCAAACTCCTGGGCTCAAGCAATCCTCCCATCTCAGCCTCCTGACTAACTGGGACTACAGGTGCACACGATCAGGCCCAGGTAATTTTTTTTTTTTTTTTTTTTGGTAGAGACAGGGTCTTCCTATGTTGTCCAGGCTGGTCTCAAACTCCTGGCCTCAAATAATCTTCCCTCCTTGACCTCCCAGAGTGCTGGAATTATAGGCATGAGCCACTGGGCCTGGCCCCTATTTCACAATTTTAATAAGAAAGATAATTATTTCTTGTCCCTGGCAATACAGTGCAATCAAGATTTTTACATTAAATATTTGAGAAAAATTACCCTTTAGGTATTCCTGAAATGTGAATACCTTGAGCAAGGCTGAATGCTATTCCTGAAGATATTACTCGGCCCTTTACTCTCAAACAGGCATTTGAAGTAGTGGTCCAGATCTAATAGTCTCAGACCATTTAAGGGTCACTTGCAGGAGATCTACCAAGGGGATAGCATAAAACCACTACTCAAGGGCTTGCAAGAACCACTGGAAACCTTCTATTTGTAAATTCATGAAGTGAATAATATATCATTGCAAATGACCACCATGCTGGTACTTTGAAAGTAAACTTTCTGTTGATGTATAACAAATAAAGTGCACAGTTTTAAAATGTATGGCTGGATGAGTTTCCACAAAGGGCATATACCTACATAGTCACTCCTTGTATCAAGAAGCTGATCAGTGGAATCCCATCTTGCCCCCTCCTGATAAGGTAACCACTATTCTGGTCTGTAACACCACTGATTAGTTTCACATGTTTTGGAGATGTATACAAATGGAGACATAGTGCATGTACTTTTTTATATTTGAAGGATTTATCCATATTGTTGTGGGTAAGAGTTGCTTATTTTTGTCATTGCTGAACAGTATTCCATTGTATGAATATTTACAATGTATTTATTTGTTCTTCTGTTGATAGACATTTGATTTTTTCAGTATTTGCCTGTTTTTGTTTGTGTTACTCTTTAAATTTTTTTATGTGATTTTTGGTGCCTATTAGAATGCATTTTGAGGGTCATTATACTGAAGAATGGAATTACTGGTTCATAGAATTACCTTTTTGGTAAGCACATCTTTACCAAAGGGTAAGAAAAACTTTCCATTGCTTTTCATTCCTTACTACATTTATGTGTTCCATATAATAGAATTTTCCTTTTGCTTGAGAATTTCATTTATTATGATTTTTTTCTTTAGACCTTTCTGTTTTTGTTTGTCTGGAAATATCTTTATTTCACATTCTTTAAAAAAGCTATCTTTGCAGGGTATAGAGTTCTAGACAGTTTTTTTCTTTTGCATTTTAAGGCTATGATTGAGTTTTATTATGGTTTTCATCCTTTCTGCTCAGAAGTGGAATGTCAGTCTTAATGTTGCTCCTTAAATATAAAGTGTCTTTTTAATATGATTTATTAAATATATTTTTCCGTCTTTGGCTTTTAGCTATTTATACTGAAAAACCATTGCCTAGGTATAGTTTATTTTATATTTATCTTGCTTTGGGTTTCTTGCACTTCTTGAATCTATGACTTATGTCTGTCATTAGCTTTGGAAAATTCTCAATTTTCATCACTTAATGAATTACTTGGGATTTTATTTATATAGCTTTGTTTTCTGTGAATAAAAATAGTTTTATTATATTCCAATTTGGAAATCTGGAAATAAAATCCACCTTTTATTTTTCTATCTTGTCAAGTTGTCCTGGTTATAATCTCTACTATAACATTGAATAGGAGTGGTGAGAACAAATATCCCTGTTTTAGTTTTTATTTTAGAGGGAAAGCACTCATTCTTTTACTGTTAAGATTATGTTAGCTGTAGGTTTTTGCAGATGCCCTTTATCAGATTGCAGAAGTTTCTTTCTATTCTTAGTTTGTTGAATTTTTTTAAATAAGAAAACTGTGTTGGATTTTGTTTAATTCCTTTTATGTGCCTGATCACATAGTTTTTGTATCTTATTTTATTAATATG
Organism: Macaca thibetana thibetana; assembly: GCF_024542745.1. Taxonomy (NCBI): domain Eukaryota; kingdom Metazoa; phylum Chordata; class Mammalia; order Primates; family Cercopithecidae; genus Macaca; species Macaca thibetana. Next base: position 72,242,106 of record NC_065581.1, on the reverse strand, counting down.
GTGAATTATATTAATTTTGAATATTAAATCAACTTTGCACTCCTGGAATAAATCTTACTTGATCATGGTGTATAAATCATCTTATAGTTAACTAGATTCAGTTTGCCAGATTTTTTCCATACATATTCATAAGTGTGAATGGTCTGCAGCTTTTTTTTCCTTGTTATATTTTTGTCTTTTTGGCATCAGGGTGATACACTGGTCTCATACAATGAGTTTGAAATTGTTCCTTCCCTTTCTATTTTATGGAAGTGTTTGTGAAAAATTGTTATTAATTCTTTTTAAAATGTTTGATTGAATTTACCAAGGAAGCTATTTAGGGTCTGAGATTTTCTTCCTGAGAAGCTTTAAAATTAATAATTAAATTTCTCTACTTGTTACAGATCTACTCAGATTTTCTACTTCTTCCGTTAGTTTTGGAAATTTATGTCTTTCTAGGAATTCATCCATTTCATCTATCTAATTTGTCAGCATACAGTTCTTTGTAACATTCCCATATAATCCTTTTTTTTTCCCTGAAGGTCTATAGTAATATCGTCTTTCATTCCTGATTTTTGTAATTTGAATCTTCTCTCTCTTTATCTTCGTTAATCTAGATAAAAATAATTACTCTTTACTTGATTTTAGCCAAAAGGTCAAGAAGTATTGATAGATAATTACTCTTTAAATATTATTTATGCTCAATTTTATCTCTTGTTTCCCTCAAGGACTAAATGACACATACATAGACATATTCACTATAACCTATACATTTCACATTCTATTATGCATGTTCTACATATGCTATATGTTTTAGTTTAGAAATTTTTTACTGATCTGTCTTCTAGTTCTCTAATTCTTGCACCAGTGACAGCCATTCTGTAAATTAAACTCATTTACTATATTACTAATCTAGTTATTTTTATGTTTGATAATTTCTATTTTATTTTTTTTCTTATAGTGCAGTTTTCTGATTAAAGTTTCAATTTGTCATCCATTTTCTTAAAGGTATTAATCACACTTATTTTAAAGTCCACCTATGAGAACTCTAAAATCTGGATCACCTCTCAGTCTGTTTTTAGTCTGTTTATTTCTGGATTTTATTTCTTGGGAGACTTGGCGTATTATTCCATTCTCGCACTGCTATAAAGAAATACTGGAGACTGGGAAATTTATAAAGAAAAGAGGTTTAGGCTCACAATTCTGCAGATACTCGCATCTGCTTGGCTTCTGGGGAGACCTCAGGAACCTTACAAACATGGCAAAAGGCAAAGGGGGAGTGAGCACTTCACATGGCTGGAGCAGGAAAAAGAGACAGAGAGGAAAGGTTCTACACACTCTTAAACAACCAGTTCATGAGAACTCACTCACTGTTGTGACACAGTAGCAAGCGGGAAAATCTGCCCCCATGTTCCAGTCACCTTCCACCAGGCCCCATCTCCAACACACATTCAGCGCCAGCCCACGAAAGCAGCCATTGGGGGCTGTACCCTGCAAACCCTCAGAGGTGGAGCTGCCCAAGGCCTTGGGAGCCCACCACCTGCACCAGTGTGCCCTGGATGTGAGACATGATGTCAAAGGAGATGATTTTGGAGCTTTAAGATTTAATGACTGCCCTGCTGAGTGTCAGACCTGAATGGGGCCTGTAGCCCCTTTCTCTTGGCCTATTTCTATTTTTTGGAATGGCAGTATATACCCAATGTCTATATCCTCATTGTGTCTTGGAAGTAACTAACTTGTTTTTATTTTACAGGCTCATAGGCAGAGTCTCATAGCTCCACCAGGCAGTGTCCCAGTGGGGACTCTGTGTGGGGTCTTCAACCTCCCATTTCCCCCCTGCACTGCCCTAGTAGAGGTTGTCCATGAAGGCTCTGCCCCTGCAGCAGACTTCTCCCTGTCATCCAGGCCTTTCTATACAACCTCTGAAATTTAGGCAGAGGCTCCCAATTCTCAGCTCTTACACTCTTTACATCCACTGGCTTAATATTATGTAGAAACTGCCAAGACTCATGGCTTCCACTCTCTGATGTGGTGGCCTGAGCTGTATCTGGGGCCCATTTAGCAACTGCAGGAGCTGGAGCAGTTGAGATGCAGAGAGTAGTGTCCCAAGCCTGCACAGGGCAACAGGGCCCCGGACCTACCCCACAAAACCATTCTTCTCTCCTAGGCCTCTGGGCCTGTAATGAGAGACCTACTGTGAATGTCTCTGAAATGCTTTTGAGGTCCCTTCCCTATTGCCTTTGCTATTAGCATTTGCCTTCCTTTTAGTTGTTCAAATTTCTGCAACCTGCTTGAATTGTTCCCCTGCAAATTCTGCAAATGGGCTTTTCTTTTTTACCATATGGACAGGCTGCAAAATTTTTAAACTTTTATACTTTGCTTCCTCTTTAAACAGAAGTTCCAGTTTTAAGTCATTTCTTTGCTCACACATATGAGCATAGGATATTAGAAGCAGCCAGGCTATATCTTGAATGCTTTGCTGCTTAGAAATTTCTTTTTCCAGATACCCTAAATCATCACTCTCAAGTTCAAAGTTCCACAGATTCCTAGAGCAGGGGCACAATGCAGTCAACCTCTTTGCTAGGGTGTAACAGAAATGACCTTTGCTCTAGTTCCCAATGAGTTTCTCATTTCCATCTGAGACTTCCTCAGCCTGGACTTTATTGTCCATATTACTATCAGCAGTTCAGGCACAACCATTTGACCAACATTGAGGGAGTCCCAAATTTTTCCTTGCCTTCCTGTCTTCTTCCAGGCCCTTCAAACTCTTCCAACCTCTGCTTGTTACCCTGTTCCAAAGCCACTTCAACAGTTTCAGATATCTTTATTTCAATACCCTACTCCTGGTACCAGTTTTATATTAGTGTTCTCTTTCTTTGTAGCACTGCTACAAAGAAAGACCTGAGACTGGGTAATTCATTAAGAAAAGAGGTTTAATTGGCTCATGGTCTCACAGGCTATACAGGAAGCATGATGCTGGCATCTGCTTTGCTTCTGGGGAGGCCTCAAGAAACTTACAAACATAACAGAAGGCAAAGGGGGAGTGAGCACTTCACATGGCCAGAGCATGATGAAGAGAGAGGTGAGAGTAAGTGCCACACACTTTTAAACAACCAGATCTTATGAAAACTCATTCACTGTTGTAACACAGTACCAAGGGGAAAGTCTGCCCTCATGATTCAATTATCTTCCACCAGGCCCCACCTCCAACACTGGAGATTACAATTTGACAAGAGTTTTGGACAGGGACACAAGTCCGAACCACATCATTTGGAAATTTCTGACTGCATACCAGCCACTGTAAATATCATAGAAGTTTTGGGTGATATTGCCTTACAACTCATGAGAAGACTTATTCTATCCTCTGACAGGAAGTCAGAGTAAGGACAGACCACCTCAATCCACGAGTGTTCTCTCTTGATATTGGGTCATTAAGTATAATATAACACATTTAGGAAACAGAACAACTTTATTTTAAAGACAGTAGGTTTTTTTTTTAAATTTTAAGATAAAATCCAGGATATTAACCTTTGAAGGTTTTACTTCAATATTGGTGGCTCCACAAAAGTCAACATAATGTTTGATTAGAAATCATTGATGGAAAAGGTTACTGTGCTCATTTTAAGCCATGGGGTGCTTAATACTGGAATACTGCAGAGTGTTTTGCTCACTGTCTCTCAGAGAGGTGGTAACTGGCAGGAACTTAGACCCTATTCCCATAGGTGATGAATAATACTTAGTCATTAAATTGAACAGCAGAGCTGATTATTTTGAGGACAGTAGTGTCTAAATTCTAGGATTGTTTTAAGGACTAATTGTGGAGCCAAACAAGCACTGAATATACTATAAAATTTACATTTAATATGTATTTATGTATATCTGTCAATCACTTATAAAAATGATTTTTTAACATACTCTTCCCTCCTTGCTCTCCTCTCCCCATCACTATACACATCTGTTGTTGCCTGTTTGCATGTTACCCTGGGCATCAGATCTCCCTTTAGCTAGTGTCTCTATACTACTCATTCTAATAACTGATTATTCAACATTTAGCTGGCCTATCTTCTGTAATGCTTATATTTTTTAGGTTACCATACCCTATAAGTGCTTATGTAAACCTCTTGCCTCAATGTTACTTGAGAAGAAACTATAGTAAAGTTTATTATCAAGTAAAGTCAAAATCAATTCAAACAAATTCCAAATCACTGTTGACTTCCCAGAAGATTTGGATAGGTGACATGAGCCTTAAAATTGTGAACTGATTAACCTAAGGCATTAAACATGGAGACAAAGAAATGTCGAATATGGCTTCAAGGTCTCTCATGTTATAAATGTAAAAATTGAAAATTTGAAGACAGAGGGAACTTTATTTTCCATAGCTTATTATTTTAGAATAAAGTAAACCAATTTCGCTCCAATTCTTTTGCAAATAAAATAAAGAGAACCTCATTCAGTTCAATTAAGTACTATCATGTTTTTATTTTTTTAATTTATAGGATTAAGATTGTTTATTGGAGCAACTTCAAACAGAAAGGCTCCAAACCTCTCAAATAAGCCAAAATTGTGGCATTCCCCTATCCAATAGAGTTATTTTCAGAGTAAAGTGGTATTAATGTTTTTAGATGGAAACAACCTCAATGGAATATGGAATCCCAAGTTTTCCTTATAAGAAAGCACTTTTTACTGAGCTGTTGAGAATGCTGACATTTGAAATGCACAGGCATGGTTAGTTGGTGGTATGTTTAGACTGGATTGACTTAGCGGGAGAGAAATTTTAAAGGTCGTGCATGAGCCAATGAAGTTGAGGAAGTGACTTGGCAAGGTTTAAGCATGCAGCTTTCTGATATCCAGAAAAGCGTTTGTTAGTGCTAAGTCCTAATGAAAGGAATCTTTAACAAACTAGCTACAAATGTAGTTGTTTTCCTCCCTTTAAGAAGCTGATGAGGCCTGTCCTTTGGATCATCACAAAACTGAGAGATCTATGCATTTTTAGTAAATAGCCATTGTGTTCCTACTTCTTTCCAGGAAGAAACAGCTTCTCAACTACAATTTCCCCTGCCAAAGAAAGATTTTATTTGTGAGAATCAATTTGAAAATTGAGTAGGAATTGGTATTTTGTACTCGTTAAGAGACTTAATAAGTTAAAAAATAATAGTGTAGTGTGATGCCTCCAGCTTTGTTCTTTTTGCTTAGGATTGTTTTGGCTATTTTTGGCTCTTGTTTAGTTCCTTATCAATTTTAGAACAGTTTCTGTGAAAGATGCCATTGGTAATTTCATAGGAATAGCATAGAATCTGCAAATTGCTTTGGACAGTATGGCCATTTTAACAATACTGATTCTCTCCATGAGCATGGAATATTTTTCCATTTGTTTGTGTCATCTCTGATTTCTTTCAGCAGTTTTATGGTTTTCATTGTAGAGATCTTTCACCTCGCTTGTTAGCTTTATTCCTAGGTATTTTATTCTTTTTGTGGCCGTTGTAAATTAGATTGTGTTCTTGCTTTGGCTCTCAGTTTGGTAACAGTTGGTGTATAGAAATACCATTAATTTTTGTACATTTATTTTGTATCCTGAAACTTTGCTGAAGTTGTTTACCAGATCTAGGAGTCTCTCTGGACAGAGACTATGGGGTTTTCTAGATATATAATTATATCATCTGTGAAGGGAGATAGTTTGTCTTCTTCTCTTCTCATTTGGATGACTTCTATTTCTTCCTCTTGCCTGATTGCTCTGGCTAGGACTTTCGGTATAGGGCAATAAACAGACATTTCTCAGAAGAAGACATACAATACACATGACCAACAAACACGAAAAAAGGCATAAAATCACTAATAATTAGAGAAATGTGAATCAAAACCACAATGAGATACCATCTCACACCAATCAGAATGGCTATTAATAAAAAAGTCAAAAAATAACAGATGCTGGCAATGTTGTGGAGAAAAGGGAATGCTTACACACTGCTGGTGGGATTGTGAATTAGTTCAGCCCCTGTGGAAAGCAGTTTGGAGATTTCTCAAATAACTTAAAACTGGACTACTATTTGACCCAGCAATTCCCTTACTGTATATATACCCAAAGGAATTTAAATCATCCTATGAAAATGACAAACACACACACTTGTTGATTGCAGCACTATTCACAGTAGCAGAGACATGGAATTACCCCAGGTGCCTATCAATGGTGGATTGGATAAGGAAAATTCGGTGCGTATACATCATGGAATACTAAGCAGTCATAAAGAAGAATGAAATCATGTCCTTTTGCAGCAATGTGGATGCAGCTGGAGGCCATTATCCTAAGCAAGTTAACACAGGAACAGAAAACCAAATACCATGTGTTCTCACTTGTAAGTGGGCGCTAAACATTGAGAACATTTGGTGATTACTTGAATGATGAAATAATATATATACCAAACCTCCATGACACACAATTGACCCATGTAACAAACCTGCACATATGCCACCTGATCCTAAAATAAAATTTGGAAAGAAAAAGTAATAATAGTGCAAACAGCTAACTTATTTTATAGGACCTATTAGCAAACTGAATATGTTTTGTTAGACACTTTGATGAAGAAAAATGGTCTTCTTATTCAATTAAGGTTTATAACTGAAGGGCTGAAAACCTAAGAAGAAACTCCTTTGGTTTATTTTATTGAAAACTCGGAGACCTTGCTTTTGAAAATTAGTCATTCTCATCTTTCCAATGCATAGGTTGGGAATCAGTGTGCTCAACAGGATATGTGCCTACTTCAGGGAGATCTGTTCTTCTGTTGCCTCTACAAGGAAGATACTTGGGCCCATCACCCCTTCATCACCAGAGAAAGATTGTTTTCCAGGAGTCAAGGGGTAACTTGGAAAAGTTGGATGGGACCATTTGAGATTTTAAAATAATGGTATTTCCTACATATGTCTTGGGAATTCAGTGTGGACATAAATTATTTCTCTGGGGAAGTAAAAGCACAGGAAGCCAGACATAAAATAACAAAATGCTATTAGTATCCTACCAGGTGCCAAAGCATACTCTAAAGTTGGTTATCAAAATGTTACATTATTAGTATTCAAATCAATGGAACAGAACAGAAAATATAGAAGTACACCTTAGTAGTTAGAAGAATTAGTGTATTATCCATAAAGGTGGTCCTACAAATGAGTAGTAGAGAGGATTATTGGGTCATAATTTAACAAAATTGTCCTGTGATGATTGACTGATATTTGGAACATATAAAGTTAAAACATCACCTTATTTTATATGCCAAAGTAAACTACAGATGGGTTAAAGAGTTACATATAAAACCATGTTTTGAAAGAAAAATATGAATAAAATTCATCTAATTTAGACTAAAAATCCTTCTAAGAATAAAAGCCATGAGGAAGTGCCAAATATTTAAACTACATTAACATGCTGGCATACAAAGTTTAACAGTATCACATTTTAGCTATGTAAGAAAGCAAAAAAGCATCAAAATGAAAAGATAAATGTGGTAGAGGGTTAATATTTTTCTCACAAAGAGAGCTGTAAAAATCATTAAGCAAAACAAGGCTCCAATAAAGTAATGCTCAAACAACATAAAAAGAAGAAATATAAATGGACTATAATGGATACTAAAAAATTAAAATTCATCAGTAAGTGAAAATGCAAATAAAAATGGGATAATATTTCACAGATCATATGGAAAATGATACTAGGATTGCTGGCAAGGATGAGTGTAGGGAGCTTAGTCCCATCCCACATTGATGGTAGGATTATCAATTGTTATTAATGTCTGGAAAATAATACAGCAATGTGTGCTGTCTAATGAGGAGTACTTTATTATTGTAATTATTATAGAAATCAATTATTTTACTAAAAAATTATTTTTATTTTTGATTCAGGGGTACATATGCAGGTTTGTTAAAAGGATATATTGTGTGATACTGGGGTTTGGGCTTCTAATGATCCTGTCACCCAAGAAACAAGCATAATACCTGATAGGTAGTTTTTCAGCCCTTCCCCTTCTACCTGTCTCCCCTTCTTGGAATCCCCAATGTCTACTGTTCCCATCTTCATGTCCATGTGTACCCATGTTTAGCTCTCACTTATAAGTGAGAACACACGGTATTTGGTTTTCTGTTCCTGTGTTAATGTGCTTAGGATAATGGCCTCCAGCTGCATCCATGTTGCTGCAAAGCACATGATTTCATTCCTTTTTTATAGCTTCGTTGTATTCCATAATGTATATGTACCACATTTTCTTTATCCAATCCACCATTGATGGATCCTGGGTTGATTCCATGTCTCTGCTATTGTGAAGAGTGCTGCAATCAACAAATACATGTGTGTGTCTTTTTAGTAGAATGATTGATTTAAATTCCTTTGGATATATACCCAGTAATGAGATTGTTGGGTCAAATAGTAATCCAGTTTTAAGTTATTTGAGAAATCTCCAAACTGCTTTCCACGGGGGTTGAACTAATTTGCATTTCCACCAACAGTGTGTAAGTGTTCCCTTTTCTCCACAACCTCACCAATGTCTGTCATTTTTTGACTTTTTATTGATAGTCATTCTGATTGGTGTAAGATGGTATCTGATTGTGGGTTTTGACTTGCATCTCTCTGACAATTTGTTATGTTGAGGATTTTTTCATAATGTTTATTGGACACCTCTATATCTCTTTTGAGAAGTGTCTGCTCATGTTCTTTGGCCACTTTTTAATATGGTTATTTGTTTTTTTCTTGTTTATTTGTTTACTTTTCTTATAGATTTTGGGGCATCACTGTGTTTCCCAAGCTGGAGTGCAGTGGCTATTTACAGGTGCAATTATAGTATACTGCAGCCTCAAACTCCTGGCCTTAGCAATTCTCCTGCCTCAGCCTCCTGAGTAGCTGGGACTAAAGGCATGTACCGCCATGCCTGGCTAGGAATGATTCTTAAGAAATTATCACATTTAGAGTTAAATGCTACTGGACAAAGTTTTTTTTTTTTTTTTTTTGCCACATTATTTATAGTGAAAAATAAGATGAAAATGAAAACAAAGCTTGCTATGCATTCAACAAAAATAAAATTATCCAATAAAATAAAGAAAATATTATATAATTATCGTAAGTTATGTTTTCAATAAATGCTTAAGAACATGGAAAAACACCTATGGTTTGATATCAAGTGATACAAGGCAGGGTAGAAAGTTTATAATAAATACTCTATTAATTTTGGAAAATTTTAGGCATATATGTACATATGTAAATATATAGGAAAAAAACTGGTTGAAAATATATTAAACTGTTAACACTTTCTTATGGGTGGTAGGATTACATGTTTTAATTTTTGCTTTTTATACGTTATTATTTTTACTATTTGTACATGAAATTTGAGTTGATTTTAATGAGAAAAAATAGTACATTTTAAATTTAACATTCAGTACTTAGTAAAGAAATCAATATACTTGACATTTTTTAACTTACAATGTATAACGATGAGCTATGTAAAAGTGACTAATGTCTTGATGGATATCTGTGACTCAAACATTTAACACATTCCTTACATGTTTTAGCAAGGGAGGGGCATCCTTGTTCTTCTCCCTCCAGGTCTGTCTCTTCACCATAAGATGTGGCAAGAATAGTGAAGCAATGAACTTCTTCAGGTAAATGGTGCAATGGGAAAAAAAAAAAAATTCAGACATTTCCCCATAGAATGTTGTCATCCATTTTACTCTTGGCAAGACACTGATGGTTACCAAATAGAGAAGTTGTCCCTAAGGTGACAGGCATTTATTTCCTCTGGTATAGGCAACTTTTATCCGCTCAAATGGAAAAACTGGCAAAGCAGTGTGATTAGGAAATTGAACCCATAAGCGTTCTATTGCTCCCCTTCACCTCTGCTGTACTTTAACTGTCCCCTTTGCTGTCAAGTCTCTTGAAGAGCTGGTCTGCATCCATATCCTGGTTTCCTCAGCACTTCCTCCACCTTTCCGCCCCCAGCAGTGTAACTCCTGTCCTTTCCATTTCTCTAGAAGTGTACTCTTCTTTGAGAGACTGCCCAGTACCCAGATCCAAATGACCTTGCCTCAATTTTCTATCTTCTTGACCTCTCTAAAACATATAAAGCTAATCACCAGTCCCTTTTATTTTGAAATAGTCTTTTTCCTTGCCCCTGGACACTGTATCACCCGTGCTAACGGAGGGTACTCTTCAAAATTTCATTGGCTCTATGTATTTCTGTCTTCCTAGTCTTGGGGAAGGGGAAGAATAAAATTACATTCTCTTATTTTAATTATTACTGCCTTGAGATTGCTATTAATAGTTTATTCATTTCTTCCATTATGATGATGATGATGATAATGATGAAGAAGAATATCAACCTTCAAAGTGCCTTAGATGAATTAACTAATTTCAATTTCCCAATAATGCAATGAGGTAGATACTACTATTTTCCATATTTTTCTAATGAGGAAATTGCCACACAGAGTTTAAAAAACTTGCCCAGATCCACGCCTGTAATCCCAGCACTTTGGGAGGCCGAGGAGGGCGGATCACGAGGTCAGGAGACAGAGACCCTCCTCGCTAACGCGGTGAAACCCCGTCTCTATAAAAAATACAAAAAAATTAGCCGGGTGCGGTGGCGGGCGCCTGTAGTCCCAGGTACCGGGGAGGCTGAGGCAGGAGAATGGCGTGAGCCCGGGAGGCGGAGCTTACAGTAAGCCGAGATCGCGCCACTGCACTCCAGCCTGGGCGACAGAGTGAGACTCTGTCTCAAAAAAAAAAAAAAAAAAAAAAAAAAAAAAAAAAAGACAGAAATCATGTTTAAAATGCTGACTGTTTTTCTGAACGTGATTGGGTGCCCCGATGGATTCTAAACTGGGTAGAGACATAACGAGACTTTCATTCTATGAAAATGACCCTGGAGCCTATACCGAGGATGGAGAAAACAAGTTGCAGGCAGGGTAAATGGGTGATCCAGGGAAGAGATGAGAGGGCAACAACTGAGACATGCACATTTGCAAGGGAGATGAGGGCCAGACACAAACTTAGAGGGTGGAATTCGCAGAAGTAGTATTTGATTACATGTGGGGAAAGATTAAAAGGAGGAGTAGAAGCTAAGTATGACTTTTATGCTGCAGACTGGGGTGGAAAATGATCTCAATTCCTAAAATGAGGAATCAAGTAGGGGAAGCAGGTCTGTGGATGAAGATGAGGAATTCAGTTCTTGAAATGCTGAGTTACAGTAGGTGACTGAGTAGCAGATTAAAAAGGAAGCTGCAAATGTAAGTCTTGGAGTAGGATGAGTGGAGTTGGGGGTCCTGGATATGTGAAAGAATGGTAAGTAAGACCATTTGGCGGGAATAACAAGAGGAGTCAGGCAATAGATTCCCCAGAAAATATGGATATTTAAGGGACAAAAGTAAGCAGAGAAAGCAGCAAGGGAGTCAGAGAGAACTGCCAGAGAAGTTTTTGTACAGTTTTGTTAAATCTTTCCAAATTCATAAAGGGCTGACCAGTGTCCTGCTTACTTAAAATATAAGTCTAAATTCCAGGAAGCCCTGGTGAGAAAGCAGGTCAGGAAAAGAAGAGGCATTGGTGAGGAGTTTGGCCTTCTTGCTTTCTTTTGTTCTCTAAGTGGCAAAAAGTAAGCTGTTCTCAAAGGATAAACAGAAGGATCTACAATGAGGTGTGCAATCATTCTGCTGGGCTGACCATCTGTGCGAGAAGAACCAAAAACATAAAAATAAATAATGGTCTCTCCTGAAATGATATGACAGCTTAGGACAGGAATTTGGCTACTTTTTATTTTTTGATTTAATATTTCCAAAATAGCTTTTCTTTGATCACTTTTCAATTTAGATTTTGCTTTTAGAATCATAGAATCATATGACACAGAAATTCCACCCAATTCTACCCAAGAGAAATGAAAATAAATATACGTCTATACAAAAGCTCAGAAAATGAATGTTCACAGCAATGTTATTCCCAATAGCCAAAACTGGAAACAATCTAGCTGTCTATCAACTAGTGAATAGATAAACAAAATGTGATATAGCCATACAATGGAACACTTCTCAGCAATAAATAAGAACAAACTGTTTGATATATGCTGTACATGACTGACTCTTAAAAAGTTATGTTAAAAGAAAGACTGAAATGAAAGCAATAGTTGCTTGGAATTAGGGGTGGTAGCAGGAATTTACTGCATATGGGCTGAGGGAAGTTTTTGAGATGATGAAAATGCTCTAAAACCATAAATTTACTAAAAAATAATGTATACAGTTACAATGGGCACACTTTATGATACGTAAATTATACCACAATAAAGCTTTATGTACCATAAAAATCATAGATTCATATCTTATGGCTGAAAGAGATCATCTATCTAACTCTTTGTCTCAGGTTCTTCCAGTTTTTTCCCACCTATTTCAAATTATTCCTCTTACTCATTGACAAGCTTCTACACATGATGACCTTTATTTAACCTGGCTAGGAGACAGAGTGGATCATAGACCCTTATAGACATGTTGAAACTCTGTAGTTACCTTCCCAAATGACTAAACCTGTATACTTTAGTAACTGAAACTTTTGTAGTTATTTTTCCAAATGACTAAATGGATTTGGCTGAATTCATATCCAATACTAACTACAAGATATTTAAAAATTATCAAAATCAGTTGTTGAAGGTTGGGACAAAACTTGTCAGTTGTGATAAAGTTTATGTTGCCTGTTGATTTTCTGAATTCCTTCCCTTGTGTAAATTACAATATTGTTGGCTGATTGGGAAATTTTAAGAATTCTTGAAGTTTGGGTATGTTTCTCTCTGATTTTTCCTTCTAGAAGACTAATTCTCTCTCATTTTTGACATGTAAACTATTTCTGGTGAATCTTACAAATTGTCAGAAGGAAGATCCTTGAAAATCATATGTATTGTTCATTATTCTCATGTATCTATGAGTGTCACAGCTTATTAATGATAAAAACAGGATCAGAGGCTAGTGTAGGTTTAAAATTCCTAAGTGGTTTTTATGATATTGTTCAAAGATTTTATTCTAGTTACCTGTTACCTCTCTTGAACTCTTCTCTCACAGTCAGACTTGTTTATCTGATTCCAAGTACAAATGTACATTCGGATGATTTACAGACACCTCTCCCTCAAAGAGTGAAAAATTGAAGTCATTATGTTCTCCCTAAAATTGTGTTCTGTTGAATTTCAAGTCATAGCTACACTATGTGTTAGTTTTATGATGTTGTACAGTAATTTAGCCTCTTTAAGCCTTAGTTTAATTTTCTATAAAATAAGGATCATAATAGTATCCATTTCATTGGTTTGTGGTAAATATTGAGATAATTTTAAAAGTATCATAGACTTGATAGTTTATAAATAGCTGAAATTTATTTCCAATAGTTTTGTAGGCAAGAAGTCCAAGATTAGGGTACCATCATGGTCTGGTTCTGGTAAGGACCCTCTTCTGAGTTGCAGACTATTATCTTCTCATTGTCTTCTTACATGGTACCAAGAGAATAAGAGAGCTTGGGGTCTCTTTTATAAGGGTGCTAATTTCATTCATCAGAACCCCACCCACCTAATTACTTCTCTAAGGCCCCATTTTCTAATACCGTTACATTAGGGGTTAGGATCGCAACATAAATTTGGGGAGACACAAAAATATTCATTCCATTGCAGGTATCTTCATCAGAGTATCTCTGAACTGTGATATTAGCGGTTGCTCCTGGCTGTGCACCTTTCATTTCTGATTTTCCTACAAGGTTCTATGAACCAGATTCTTTTAATAAATTCCTTAAAAGTTTTTTTAGTAGGTTTCTTCTATGGTCTGAATGTGTCCCCTCTGAAACTGATGTTGAAATTTGATTTCCAATATGGCCAAATTTGATTTCCAATGTTGGGAGGTGGGGCCTAGTGGGAGGTGTTTGAATCAAAGGAGATTTTCTTTCATGGGAGACTTCATGCCATTCTTGTAATAGTGAGTTCTCACTCTTGAGCATCTGGGTTAGTTCTCACAGGAATGAATTAGTTCCCATGAGAGTGGGTTGTTATAAAGTGAGGATGCCCCTGAGTTTTGCCCCCTTGCATGTAGTTTTTTCCCCTTTGACCTTCCACCATGTGATGACGTAGAACACAAGCCCTCACTAGAAGCCAGTGCCATGCCCTTGAACTCTCCAGCCTACAGAATTGTGAGCTAAATAAACCACTTTTCTTGGTACATTATCCAGTCTCAAGTATTCTGTTTAGCAACACAAAATGGATGACAGTTTGTATTGTTTGCAATTAATAGCCCTGACTGATAAAGCTGTAGAAAACTTTCGTCAAATGAAAGCTTACCTAGAATATGGAATGTGTAAAACAAATAAGCATTTTTAAAAATGAGGAAATCCAAGAACAGGCAAGCTGATCAACTTACTTATGGAATTGCAACCAGTAGGAGTGACTTTTATGGTGATTTGGGGGGAAGAAGATTTGATGGTCTGGAGTAACGGAAGCTGCTCAGGTTCATTGGGCCATATCACTTTGGCCATGAGTGACTGAGGCAGCTGTTTTCTCATGGAAGTTGAAGAAAGAATAAACTTCTTTCTTATTACTTCTTGAGTTTTCCTGGCGAAGGCCTGGTAGTCTGCTATGTGGACTTTTCACTAGCGTATTCTGTAGGCTTCCCATATGGGACCACCCCTTTGTGAAAAGCACAGGGGGTGGAAGTGGTGAGGTGTGGTTGGGAGCTGATGCTGCAGTTTGTTTTAGTCAGCCTTCCCAACTAGGTCATACAAATAGAAAACATGCTCTCATGCTCTTAAAGATAGAGAATGGCTTCAGGCTGCAGAATTTAATGAGACAATTTAGGTGCCAGGCCAGTCACAGCTTTTGGAAGGAGAGTATACATGGACTAGGTCTTCTACACTACAGATTGCTTGATAATTACAATGTGTAACTGGTTGCATTCTATACCACAGAGCAAGAAGATCTCTTTTTGCCAAATGTCCAGAAGGGTTCACCCAAAGTCATGACAGGTGTTTTTATTTCACTTGCAGACTTCTTTGAAAAGCTCTTGGCATGAATAAGTATTTGGCATGGAAGTTTAACCTGAAGGGAGTTCCAAGTTGCAGAAAGCCTTTCCTTTGGCTAATAAAATTCCTCTACCTCTTTCATTACCAATATCTTCCCTCTGCTTCCAGGAATATTTTATTGTGAGAGGTCTCAAACTGGATCACACTAACATCTGCATACTGAAAGCTTGATTCTATACTTTTGAAGATTTTAGAGGTAGATAACATATATCCTCTTTTGCTACTTCCATATTAAATCTGTGCCTTATCTCAGATTCTGGGGCCTCACTGTCCTTGGTGGGTCCACAGACACATTTCTGTAGAATAGAAACACTGATAAAATTTGCTTATCATATGATCTTTTGTGGGTTAGTTTTTGTGTTTCATATAAATCTCTTCCTTATCTGTTTGGTCACTGTTCCTTTCCTGACCATTTATTTCCTTTGTTTCCAGCTTTTTTTCCCATTTTGTTTTGCCATCTGCATCATTGCCGTTCTTCAGAGTAGTGGGAAGGAAATGTATTCATGTTGTCCTCTTTTTTGATTATGATTTTCACAGTTCTACTAAATACAAGCACAAATACAAGATAAGATCCTTCATAGAAGTGTTCAATGCCATGGGCAGCACAATTCTGTCATGTCTACTTGCATCTGATGGGAGTTCACTGCTTGGTGATGATGTTTCTCAGGGTAGAGGGGACTTTTTGAGGGGCATCCCCTGTCTCAAGAAAGACTTTAACCTACTTCATTCCACATAGATTCTTTGCCAATGGGAATTTTATAACCTCTTCTAGTGTCTAATGATGTCTCATGAATTTCTGCCTTCTGTTCAGACATGTATATAGATGGTATAAACTGAAAAGGTGTCAGCTCCTGTTGTCTCTTCATTTCAAAGGATAGTTTGATGCTGAGATAGACTGGGAATTTCAGATTAAGCTCCAGGTCAGATTGCAGAGGTTGGGTTGTAAAGAAATCCTCAGGCTTTCTTTGAGCAAATTGTTCTGAATTTTAATATTGTCAGGATGGCCTTAGAACTTGCCAGCTTACAGAGGCTTTTTATGCTGGGTGTGCAAAGACCGGAATTTTCCTCGTGGAACTTGGCCTCAGTGAATATCCCCAAGGCCAGGATATAATTTGCATAATTTCTGGGGGTGGAAACAATACCTTCCTTTCCCCAAAATCACTTTGGTATTAGATCATCATGAACATACATTTTCTCCCTATAATCAGGGAAAGGAGAGCAACTAACTAAATTAAATGGAGAGCTATTCTCCATTTAATAGTTATTGATAAGCATAATTAATGGAATCAAACTGTGTATATAACTGACATGTAACTCTTACTGTGCATGAGCAGAAAAGCCATTGTATGTAGGGCCAAATCCAGGCAAATTCTGAGATAACAAAATATAAAGTTTTATATTTTAAATCTCTTTATCTGGGACCTCTCCTATCTTCATTAATATTCTCTAATACTAATTCATATACCCCACATGCACCCAACACTCTTATGTGTCCTTCGTACTTTCCCTTTTAAAAACTTTCACTCAAGAAAAGGTAAAAATGCATTCACACTATTCAGCACTACCAGCACTATTCACACCAAGCAGAGCTGAATACAATCAATTATAAAACTCTCTGTGGAATATTAATGAATTTATAGTGTGAGAGATGTAGTTCTGTATGGTGGATTTTACTCCATGGAAACTATACCACAGAGAAAATCGGACTATGATATTTGACCTGAAGTCAACCTAATTATTTTGAATAGTTCTTATGGAATGATAAGACAAAACGTTTGGTGTAGAGGTTGTCCTGGAAAAATTAAGACACAAGATCATTGCACACTGGTGAGATCACCCATCATATCTTCATAAATTCTGTTTTGCTGTAGTAATTTTAGGACTAAATCTGGCCTAACACGACCTTTTCATTTTTTTGTTAGCCATTAGTTAACAGTAGACTAATGTAGACTATTAATATAAACTCGGTCGACCATAAGTTATGTTGATGGGAAAACTAGCACATATTAAAAATTCTTAGAAGTCACTTTCACTTCAGTAGTACACATAATATAGACCTTGTGTAACTGGATTTCAGGATATGATTATTGAATTTATTTGGAAATCATTTCCAACAAATATAAAAACCACCAGTTCTCTATAATTTTTTAATGGGGCTGCCTTCCAACATGGAGGAGTTAGGTTAGTATTCACTTCTAGCCTGGAGCAAATTGCAAGTTTTCTCAAGTATTTATATAAATGACCCTTTACCAGACTATTCTAGAAAAATACATGATAAAATAAGCCTGTTTGAAATGCAGCATTTTCAAAATTCTAAATTTGAGGCAAGAACTCTTGATCCTAATTTAAATAATTTGTATATGTTTTTCATACCTTTTGTTCCTCACTAACATTTAATCCCACTTTAAATTATGGAATAGTTTTTTTTTCTTCTTAGGGAGAAAAATCTATGTTCACATAAGGAATAGATATATAAAAGCTATCATTGAATAGACTACTTTAGTATGTTATCCTGGAAGGTAAGGAATACAAATCTTCCATGCCTTTCACAGTCGTTGGCCCAGGGTAGATACTCAGTAAATATCAGTTTAATAAACAGAAGTGAAAAAAAAATGAATGACCAATTTGAATGATAGACTCAAATATTTTCCTTTGAAAAGCATCACACATTTGTGATTTAAAATGACATCTGCCTAAAAGTCCTCCATGGACTATCTTCTAACATCTTCTAAAACAGTTAAAAAAATAAATATGTAGTGAAAATGAAAACAGTCTAAATGTAATTCTTGTAGACAACCTACTGTACAGTCTTGGAGAAACTCCAAAGACCAATATTACCAATGTCTGGATTGAAACAATACAACTATTATCCTAGACTAAATGTGTTTTGCCACATCAAATTTTACCTACATGAAATAATGGAAGATATCTACCTCAATTACTAATCTCTGATTTAGACCTGGGGCAAATCAGCTAGAGAACTAGAAAAATAAGTCTTCTACTCATACTCATGGAGGAGGTCAAAATTCTCCCATTTTTTTCTCTATATTAAAATAAAGTGAGCTCATCAAGATAATATATATATACCTAGGAGATGTCAACTCTTCAGAAGACTATCAGAAAACCTGTTGACCAATCAGAACTAAATTTATTAGACCTGATGCCATAAAGCAGAAGCCCACCTTGATCATCTTAGAAGTGTCATAGAAGAGGCACATCACAGGAGGATTTTTATAAAGGTTATCCAGACTTAAGTGGCTTAAGGTTGGTATTTCAAGGTGGAAACATGTTAGAATTGAGCAAAGTTCATAACATAATAGTTTAGGATTGACAATTACAATGGTGTGAGGATCTTGAATGATTCCTAATAAGTAAAATATTTCCTGGGCAAGCTGCTTCGATTTTTTTTTTTTTTATGAACTTGCTTTCAGGAATTTCCTAAAGCAATAAATGAAATTATGTATTTGTTGACACCCTTATCTTCCTTTAATAATGTCCTAGCATAAATAGTTAAGTCATGTTGACACAGGTGTCCTGACTTCCTAGTCAGGACAGCTTCACTATCCAATACCAACCTTTGGATAGTGAAGCTCTGTGGATGCAAGTGTTTTCAACTCTCACCAGTTAGGAAGTAGGGAGAAACTGAGGTGATCATTGCATCCTAGAACATTTAAAGCAGAGGTAAATAGTCTGAAAATAGGAAGAGTCCTGATTTCAGGAAATGCCGTGGATTGTAAATTGTGCACAATCTCTTAGGATTATCAGACACTTAAGAGGTGGAATTTGAAGACAATCTCACCTAAATTTAGCTGAACCACATGAAGACCTGGAAGACACTGGGAATTAAATTAGAAACTGCACATGTTAACCTGCAGTAAGCCTCAAATGGAATTTTGACTGGCATCCAGCCGAAGAATGAGCAGGGCCAATGACCTGCTATTTCCCTAGTCTTTTGGAAATACCACATCTTTATAGGGATCCTCTTATTTGAAGATAAGTACACAGAACAAAACTTACACAGGGCCAATACAAATACAATTGGGAATGGAAGAAAAAAATCATGTGTAGGCTCATGGAAGGGCATGTTGCTCAAAATGATTTATCTTGGAAATCACAGAAAAGTTTATAAGCTATTTGGTGTTCTTGCTAGGGTGCACAATGACCTGACCACCCTGAAAAAGGAGCAGAAAATTATAGGCATTGAAGAACTCAGATAAAATGAAAAAGGCATAAAATAAAGAGATGAGAAGATAAGATACAGGGGAGCAAGAAGAAAATAATTAAGTTAACAGTTTAATAGCACATTCTTTTACAGGTTCCTTGTTGAAGAATAAACAGTTTTGAATTGTGTTGCAGGATTTGTGACTTTAGAAGCAATTTTTCTTTTAAACATGCTACAGCAGAGACAAAGAACTGCTGTTCAAACACTGGAACTAACAGTTTTTTGGTAACAGTTTTTGGTACTGGTGGAAACAAGAATACATCTTTGGGGAAGAAAATTAAAAATTCAAAAATTACATTTGTTTGGTTTATGAATTACCACAATCACATTAAAATCACACTTCATAATTCTTAACTTTTGGAAAAGCATTTAGAAGTCTACAGTGCATATGGCTAAAAACAGGCCTTTATAGTAAATGAATTTAATAGTAGTATAGTCCTTATTTCTATGCACTGAATCGTGGAAAAACAACAAAAATAATTTCATTATATCAGAAAATAGTTATAAAATAGATCTTAGTTTAGCTCATCAGGTCACAAGTACTGTGTATCCTCTAACCTCTCTGACCAGCAAAGAGAATATATGTAGAACACAGTATTGGAATAAAAAATTAAAAATTTCCTTATAAATAGATGAGTGGGTTCATAATTTTATTTTAATCAAAACTGACTTTCTTTTTGAAAGGAGAATCACATTTGTGGTTACAGATTTTTTTCTCTCTCTCAAAATGACAATGCTATATCCTTTAATTTAGATATGTGTAAGACATTCTATAACTAGATTTCAGCAGAGTAATTGAATTGGAAAAAACTAGTTAATTCAAAGTTAGATATAAATAACTTCATAAAGCTGGTTACAAAATTTAATAGAAATTTCCTGGATAAGAGTGAAATGAAGCTGCCCTGAAGAACATCCCTACTCCAATTCATAATGAACCGAAAGAAAATAAGAAAGTACAAATCAGCACCCCCACATCTTTCCCCTCCAACAAATAAAAAAGTCCACAGCAGCAATTAAAACCAGAATGGGACAAAACCCAGTGCTTCAAAGAATTATAGCTAAGGAAAGAAACATGACTGTGGAATGGTAAGCCTCTTAAACCCAACCTACTCCTCAGGAGCCCTAGTGACAAATAGAAAAATTCCTGAGAATTTTGTCTTACATTCCCCCATCTGGAGAGAAGCGACCTGAATCGTGACCTTATATTTGCCCTGACTGGAGTTAGGGGAAGTCGCCATGTTGGAAATTAATGATTCAGGTACAATGAACAAGGGCTGCCCCTCCCTGAGAGAAGTAAAAACTTCAGAACTAACAATGAATTTGGGGCCTGATCCAAAATATGAAAGCATATCTCAGAGAACAATACTTTGCCATGTGGAGTGAAACTGATGCAAGAACTTCAAAGCCCAGATCCTTTTAACAAAGATTACTCAACATTGTAACTGAAGTCTCTTCCTCCCTCTACTGCCCTGCTCTCAAGCCACTGGGGAAGAGAATGAAAGATCCTGTGTGAAGCCAAAGGAAAAATCCTCAGCTAATACTGCCACATTTGGCAACAATGAAAAAAAAAAATCAATGCTTTCATTGTGTTTAAGGTTTATCAGTGCTAATAAAAGATCATCTTCTAGGAACTTAGAATTGTAAGACAATAGAGCACATTGAACAATTTTTGTTATTGCTCAGAAAGCATCACGGACTATGTATATTTCTGAAAATACAAAAACGTAGAAGAAACAAATCATGGTAATGCCATTCTCCATTTAAATGATGATCATAGACCTATTATCAAACACATTAACAACATTGTAAAACAAACAAATACGTTAAAAAAAAATTTTGTGGCCGGGCGCAGTGGCTCAAGCCTGTAATCCCAGCACTTTGGGAGGCCGAGATGGGCGGATCACGAGGTCAGGAGATCGAGACCATCCTGGCTAACACGGTGAAACCCCGTCTCTACTAAAAATACAAAAAAACTAGCCGGGTGAGGTGGCGGGCGTCTGTAGTCCCAGCTACTTGGGAGGCTGAGGCAGGAGAATGGCGTGAACCCGGGAGGTGGAGCTTGCAGTGAGCTGAGATCCGGCCACTGCACTCCAGCCTGGGTGACAGAGCAAGACTCCGTCTCAAAAAAAAAAAAAAAAAAAAAAAAAAAAAAAAAAAAAAAAAAAAAAAATTTGTGACACCATGTAATTTTCCAATGAATAAGGCTTAAAAATTTAAGTGTTAACAAGGCCCAGAGTAGTGTTTTGTAAACCAAGGGTCTTATACAATTAAATAATTATTTGATCCTAGTGGCTCAAAATTAGTATTTTTAAAAATTATAAAATAAAATGGAACAGAATAAAAGTATCGTTTACCCTTAAACAACTTGTGTGTTAGGGCTGTTGACCTCCCTGAGAAATAGAAAATCCCTGTGTAACTTCTGACTCACCAAAAGCTTACCCACAAATAGCCTACTGTTGACCAGAAGCCTTACTGGTAACACAGAAAGGTGATTAATGTATATTTTGTATGTTATATATATTATACACTGTATTCTTACAATAAGCTAGAGAAGAGAAATGTTATTTAGAAAATCATAACGAAGAGAACAACACTTGTTGTTCAAGGCTCCACTGAATATCAATGCATTTTGTAAAGGTAAGTGTTTTTTTGTAAAACTGTTATTTAATTTTTGTGTGTGTATGTGTTCACAGAGTTGTGAGGTAAAATGCATTTCTTTCTGGGGATTATACAAAAGAATTTTTAAGGCCACCAGTCTACAAACTAAAGATTACATTTCAGATGCATGAAGAACATCTTATATCTTACATTAGAGAAAACAAAACACAAGAGAGAAAATCTTTTACAATAAATGGCAGAGCATACCAAAATCTAATCTTCACTAGTCAGCAAATCAATTCTGTTTAGGTAATTAGACTAGAAAAATTCAGTTTTTTTAAATCATCTTAAAGTGAGGCTCCCTCCAACATTCCTTTTAATTAAAAAAGTATCATTAAGCCCTAGAGACCACTTACATTCTTGTCCTAATTCCCACCTATTCCAAAAGATTACTTTTTTTAAAACTCAAGATTTATGAATTTTACTCTACAATTTTCTTACTAAATACTTGCAATTTCTAATTCTAAATTGATTTTATAGACAATATTAAATGTGAAAAGGCTATTCATTAAAATTTCACAGATATAGCCATCTCTGTACACAAAAGCAAATTCATAGCTTTAAATCATATATTAAATATAGAATAGGAGAAACAAAAAGCAGATAGGAGACAGGACTAACATGCAGCTCCCACTTTCATGGAAAGAACAGCATCTAAAGACTCACCTTGTGAACATTTACTTCAAGAACAACTGCAGGAACATACCAGGAAAATAGAAAGATTTCACAGATCCTTTGAAAGAAGCAGCTTGCTGCTGTGAACACTGTGAGAGAGCCAAAAACCTGTGAGTTCCCAACGTATGAGAGGGGAAAAAGCCTCCAAACACACATTCCCACTGGAGAACCTGAAAATCCAGGTCACTGGAGAAGGATTTAACCTTACCTATAGCTGGCATGGATTTAGGGGGCTGAACAACATATAAAAGTACAGGAAGCAATGGGAAGGGCCCTGTAGGCACTCCCAGTTCTCAGCTCAAGCGCAGGGAAGCCATTATTGGCCTTATCTCACAGAGGTCCTTGGGGAAGAGAAGGCAGTCAGAGGAATTTGGGAGGGTCCACAAGGTGAAGGAAGCTCCTAGCTAAAGTTTGTAATAATTTCAACTGAGCATGAACTTTCCTGAGCAGTATCCAGTATTGGTAGGGAGGAGGGGTGAACAGGAAGTACAGATATGAGTGCAGAAGCCACAGCCAAAGGTGTGGGCAGGGAGGGAGGGGCAAGGTCTGAGAGCCCTGCTTGCTTTCTCAGCAGGGAGGCTTATAGCCTGGGGCAAGGTCTCAGCCCTGCTTGAAGGCTGCCTGGATATAAACTCAGCATGATTAGGGAGGCATGGCAGGAGTGAGACTAGCCTTGCTGGCTGTGTGTGAGCTGGGGGAGGCCTGTCACTGCTGGCTTTCCTTCACTTCCCTATGACACAGTAGAGGCAGCCATAACCCCCATTGGCCTGGGAACCAACCCCAACCCCCTACACTGGTCACAGTTTGTCCCACCCAGGAGAGTCTGGGCTCGGGCCCACCTAATCCTGCCCCTACCTGATGGTTTTTTTCTACCACTTGGTAGCTGAAGACAAAAGGCATAATGTCTTGGGAGGTCTGTGGCCCTGCCCATCACCTGAGAAACTAGAGTACTCATCCTGGCCAATGTAGGACAAGATTATATCCCCCTTCTACTATGTCTGGAATTGGTGGGTTCTTGGTGTCTCTAACTTCAAGAATGAAGCTGCAGACCCTCGCGGTGAGTGTTACAGTTCTTAAAGATGGTGTGTTTGCAGTTTATTACTTCTGGTGGTTTTGTGGTCTTGCTGGCTTCAGGAGTGATGCTGCAGACCTTCACAGTGAGTGTTACAGCTCTTAAAGGCAGCATGTCTGGAGTTGTTCATTCCTTCCAGTGGGTTCATGGTCTCACTGACCTCAGGAGTGAAGCTGTAGACCTTCGTGGTGAGTGTTACAGTTCATAAAGGTGGTGCGTCCGGAGTTGTTCATTCCTCCTGGTGGGTTCTTAGTCTCACTGGCTTCAGGAGTGACGCGGCATACCTTCACAGTGAGTGTTACAGCTCATAAAGGCAGCGTGGACCCAAAGAGTAAGCAGCAGCAAGATTTATTGTGAGGAGCGAAACAACAAAGCTTCCACAGCAGGGAAGGGGACCTGAACAGGTTGCCACTGCTGTTTCAGGCAGCCTGGTTTTATTCCCTTATCTGACCCCACCCACATCCTGCTGATTAGTCCATTTTACAGAGAGCTGATTGGTCTGTTTTGACAGGGTGCTGATTGGTGCGTTTACAAACCTTGAGCTAGACACAGAGTGCTGATTGGTGCATTAACAATCCTCTAGCTAGACATAAAAATTTTCCAAGTCCCCACTCAACTCAGGCACCCAGCTGGTTTCACCTAGTGGATCCTGCACTGGGGGCCACGGGTGGAGCTGCCCACTAGTCCCATGCCTCGTGCCCGTACTCCTCAGCCCTTGGGTGGTTGATGGGATTGGGTGCTGTGGAACAGGGAGTGGTGCCCGTCGGTGAGCCTCCGGCCATGCGGGAGCCCAAGAGGGGGGCCTCAGGCATGGCAGGCTGCAGGTCCCAAGCCCTTCCCAGTGGGGAGGTGGCTGAGGACTGGCGAGATTCGAGCGTGGCATGGGCAGGCTGGCAGTGCTGGGGGGCCCGGTGCACCCTCTGCAGCTGCTGACCCAGGTGCTAAGTCCCTCACTGCCTGGGCTGGCGGGACAGTCTGAGTGCAGGCCCCGCTGAGCCCACGCTCACCTGGAGCTTGCGTTGACCTGTGAGTGCCATGAGCAGCCCTGGTTCCCACCTGTACCTCTCTCTCCACACCTCCCCACAAGCAGAGGGAGCTGCTCTGGCCTCGGCCAGCCCAGAGAGAGGCTCCCACAGTGCAGCGGCAGGCTGAAGGGCTCCTCAACTGCAGCCAGAGTGGGTGCCGAGGCTGATGAGGTGCCGAGAATGAGCGAGGGCTGCCAGCATGCTGTCACCTCTCACTACTACTGCAGCTGCAACTCTCTTGAAAGTGCCACCTCCTGGCTGGAGGCCAACCAATTCAAGCCATTACAGCAACTTAGAACAGAACAACACTGCTCCAATGAAGGAGAAAACAATAGCTAATTCCACTACCTGCAACACCCTGGCTAACCAGAGGTCTTCAGTCTGTCTACATGACAGCTTAGCTGTTAGCAAAACCATCAGAAAAACAGTTTACTAAACAAAAGTATAACCAAAGACTCCCACAGAGTCCACTTCACTCCCCTGCCACCTCAAATGGAGCAGGTACTGATAACCATGACTGGGAGACCTGAAGATGAATCACATCACAGGACTTTTTGCCAACGTTTCCCAGCACCAGCCTGGAGCTTGGTGTCCCTGCTGGGTGGCTAGACCAAGAACAATAACAATCACTGCAGTCTGCCTCTCAGGAAGCCCTATCCTTAGAGGAAGAGGGAGAGCAACACATCCAGGATCAGTCTGTGAGACAAAAGAATCTGAACAGCAGCCCTTGAGTTTCAGATCTTTCCAGTGATGCAGTCTACTCAAATGAGAAGGAAACAGAAAAGTAATTCTGGTAATATGACAAAACAAGGTTCTATACCTACAAGATCACACTAACTCTCCAGCAATGAATCCAAACCAAAAAGAAATCTCCGAATTACCCAAAAAAAGAATTCAGAAGGTTGATTATTAAGCTACTTAAGAAGGCAGCAGAGAAAGGTGATAACCAACTTAAATAATTTAAAAAACACTACAGGATATGGATGAAAAAGTCTCCAGAGAAGTAGATATAAAGAAAAGATGATCACAAGTTCTAGAAAGGAAAGACACACTTAGAGAAATGCAAAATACACTGGAAAGCTTCAATAGAATTGAACAAGTGGAAGAAAGAAAGAGCTTGAGGTTAAATCTTTTGACTTAACCCAATCTGACAAAGAAAAAATATTTAAAAAGTGAACAACGCCTCCAAGAAATTTGGGATCATGTTAAATGACCAAACATAAGAATAATTGGTGTTTCTGAGATAAAGGAGAAATCTAAACATTTGGAAAACTTACTTGAGGGAATAATCAAGGAAAACTTCCCCAGCCTTGCTAGAGATCTAGACATCCAAATACACAAAGCTCAAAGAGCACCAGGAAATTCATTATATAAAGATCATCACCTAGGCACATAGCCATCCAATTATCTAAAGTCAAGATGAAAGAAAGAATCTTAAGAGCTGTGAGGTAAAAGCATCAGGTAACCTATGAAGGAAAACTTATCAGATGAACAGTGGATTTCTCAGCAGAAACCCTGCAAGCCAGAAGGGAATGGGGCCATATCTTTAGCCTCCTTAAACAAAATAATTATCAGCTAAAAATTTTGTATATAGCAAAAGTAAGCTTCATAATGAAGGAGAGATGGTATTTTTCAGACAAGCAAATGCTGAGAGATTTGCCACCACCAAGCCAGCACTACAAGAAATGCTAAAAGGGGTCCTGAGTCTTGAAATAAAATCTTGAAATACACCTAAATAGAAGCTCCTTAAAGCATAAATCTCACAGGATCTATAAAACAATAACACAATGAAAAAAAACCCAAGGTATTCAGGCAACAACTAGTATGATAAATAGAACAGTACCTAACATCTCAATACTTACGTTGAATGTAAATGGCCTAAATGCTCCACTTAAAAGATACAGAATGGCAGAATGGATAAAAATCCATGACCCAAGTATCTGCTGTCTTCAAGAGACTCACCTAACACATAAGGGCTCACATAAACTTAAGGTAAAGGCGTGGAAAAACTATTCCTTGCAAATGGAAAACAAAAGTGAGCCAGAATAGTTATTCTTAGATCAAACAAAACAGACCTTAAAGGAACAGTTGAAAAAGACAAAGAGGGGCATTATATAACAATAAAAGGATTAGTCCAACAGTAAATTATCACAATTCTAAATATACATGTGCCTAACACTGGAGCTCCCAAATTTATAAAACATTATTACTAGATCTAAGAAATGAGATAGACAGCAATGCAATAGTAGTGCGGGATTCAATACTCTACTGATAGCACTAGACAGGCCATCAAGAAAGAAAGTCAACAAAGAAACAATGGACTTAAACTATATTCTAGAAAAAATAGACTTAACAGATATTTATAGAACATTCTACCCAGCAACTGCAGAACATACATTCTTTTCATCAGCATATGGAACATTCTTTAAGATAGACCATATAATAGGTCACAAAACAAGTCTAAATAAATTTAAGAAAATTGAAATTCTATCAAGTACTCTCTCAGACCACAGTGGAATAAAATTGGAAATCAATTCCAAAAAGAACCCTAAAAACTATGCAAATACATGGAAATTAAATAATCTGCTACTGAAAGATCTCTAGGTTAACAATGAAATTAAGATGAAAATTAAACAATTAGTTGAACTGAAAGATAATAGTGACAAAACCTATCAGAACCTCTGGAATACAGCAAAAGTGGTGCTAAGAGGAAAGTTTATAGCATTAAATGCCTGCATTGAAAGTCTGAAAGAGTACAAGTGGACAATCTAAGGTCACATCTCAAGGAACTAGAGAATCAAGAACAAATAAAACCCAAACCCAGCAGAGGAAAAGAAATAAAAAAGATCAGAGCAGGAATAAGTGAAATTGAAACAAGAAAAACAATACAAAAGATAAATGAAACAGAAAGCTGGTTCTTGGAAAAGATAGGAGCAATATTGATAGACCATTAGTGAGATTAATGGAGAAGAGAGAAGACCCAAATAAACTTAACTAGAAATGAAATGGAAAGTATAACAACTGATACCACAGAAATACAAAAGATTATTCAAGGTTACTATGAACAGCTTTACACACACAAACTAGAAAACCTAGAAGAGATGGATAAATTCCTGGAAATATACAACCCTCCTATATTAAACCAGAAAGAAATAGAAACTGAACAGACAGACCAATAACAAGTAGCAAGATTGAAACAGTATTAAAAATATTGCCAACAAAAAAAGTCCAGGACCAGATAGATCCACAGCTAAATTTTATCAGATATTCAAAGAAAATTGGTACCAGTCCTACTGAAGCTATTCCAAAAGATAGAGGAGGAGGGAATCCTCCCTCAATCATTTTATGAAGCCAATATCACCCTAATAACAAAACCAGGCAGGGACATAACAAAATACCGAAAACTATAGACCAGTATCCCTGATGAACATAGA
Source organism: Macaca thibetana thibetana (assembly GCF_024542745.1). Classification (NCBI taxonomy): domain Eukaryota; kingdom Metazoa; phylum Chordata; class Mammalia; order Primates; family Cercopithecidae; genus Macaca; species Macaca thibetana. Next base: position 72,213,998 of record NC_065581.1, on the reverse strand, counting down.
TGCAAAAATCCTCAACTAGCTAACCAAATGCAACAGCATAGCAAAAAGATAATCCACTGTGATCAAGTGGGTTTCATATTAAGGATGCAGGTTTGGTTTAACATATGCAAGCTAATATCACAAGTCAATAAATGTGATATACCACATAAAGAAAAGTAAAAACAAAAATAATATGATTATCTCAATAGACGCAGAAAAAGTATTTAACAAAATCCAACATCCTTTTATGAATAAAACCCTCAGCAAAATCAGCATAGAAGGGACATATCTTAAAATAATAAAAGTCAGTTATGACAAACCCAGAGCCAACTTTATACTGAATGGGGAAAAGTTGAAAGCATTTCCCTTGAGAACTGGAACAAGACAAGGATGCCCACTTTTGCCACTTCTATTCAAAATAGTACCAGAAGTCCTCTCCAGAGCAATCAGACAGGAGAAAGAAATAAAGGGCATCCAAATTGATAAAGAAGTCAAACTGTCACGTTTTGCTGATGATATGATCACCTACCTAGAAAACCCTAAAGACTTATCCAAAAAGCTCCAAGAACTGGTAAATGAATTCAGCAAAGTTTCAGGATACACAATCGTTGTACACAAATCCATAGTTCTGCTATACACCAAAATTGCCAAGCTGAGAATCAAATTAATAACTCAACCCCTTTTACAATAGATGTAAAAGCAAATAAAATACTTAGGAATATACCTAACCAAGGATGTAAAAGACCTCTACAAGGAAAATTACAAAACATTGCTGAAAGAATTCATAAACAACACACACAAATGAAAACACACACAAATGATGTGTTTTCATGGATAGTATCAGTATTGTGAAAATGACCATACTGCCAAAAGCAGTCTACAAATTCAATGCAATTCCCACCAAAATACCACCATCACTCTTCACAGAACTAGAAAAAACAATCCTAAAATTCATATGGAACCAAAAACGAGTATAGCCAAAGTAAGACTAGGCAAAAAGAACAAATCTGGAGGAATCACATTACCGAACTTCAAACTATACTATAAGGCCGTAGTCACCAAAACAGCATGGTACTGGTATAAAAGTAGGCATATAGTAGGCATATAGAAAAATAGAACATAATAGAAAACCCAGAAATAAAGCCAAATACTTAAAAGCCAACTGATTTTTGACACAGCAAACAAAAACATAAAGTGGGGAAAGGACACCCTATTAAACAAATGGTGCTGGGATAACTGGTTAGCCACATGTGGAAGCATGAAACTGGACCTTCATCTCTCACCCTATACAAAAATCACCTCAAGATAAATCAAAGACTTATCTAAGACCTGAAACCATGAAGATTCTAGAAGATAACACTGGAAAAACCGTTCTAGACATTGGCTTAGGTAAAGAGTTCATGAACTTTTGGGTTCAAGAACCCAAAAGCAAATGCAAAAAAGACAGAGATAAATATATGGGGCCCAATTAAACAAAAAACTTCCACACAACAAAAGAAATAATCAGCAGAGTAAACAGACAACCCACAGGGTGGGAGAAAATATTCACAAATTATGCATTGGCAAAGGACTGATATCCAGAATTTACAAGGAACTCAAACAAATCAGCAAGAAAAAACCAATCCCATCAAAACATGGGCTAAGGACATGAATAGACAATTCTCAAAAGAAGATATACAAATGGCCAACAAGCATATGAAAAAATGCTCAACATCACTAATTATCAGGGAAATGAAAATCAAAACCATAATGAGATACCACATTACTCCTGCAAGAATGGCCATAATTAAAAAATCAAAAAATAATAGATGTTGACATTGATGTGGTGAAAAGGGAACACTTATACACTGTTGGTGGGAATGCAAACAAGTACAAACACTATATATTTTACCTAACAACTAGAAATGTTACAACAAAACAAACATAAGGAAGAAAGAAAGAGAAAGAACTGATAAATACGAAAGCACACAGAAATGATTTTGAATACAGAATGGATAAATAAAATTGATGTATTTCTTTGGGAAAAATTATAACTATGGCAAGATTTAAAAAGCTAAAAGAGAAACCCCATCCCCTGCAGAATTAAAAACAAATTTGAAAGAAAAATGGTATTTATTACCAGATAAAATAAACTACTGAAAATTACAAAAGAATAATATGTGCAAGCTCTATTTGGAAATACCTGAGACTAGGGATATTTTTTGAAACAAATTAAAATTAATAGCAGAAAATATTAGTTGTTCAATAATACTGGAAGAAATAATAAAAATTAGTTATCTTTCCCAAAGATTGCAGTCAAATGGTCTTAAAGAGTAGTTATTTTAAACTGCTACGTTATAACTATTTCCCTCAGTATATTCAATTTTTGAAAGTATAGAAAAAATGAAAACATTTTCATTAGGTTTTATGAAGGTAGCATAATGTTGATACTAAATGATAACACAAAAATTTAAAAATGAAAATAAATATAAAAGAAACTACTTAGCTCATATTTGAGTTTAAATGATAAAATGTTTAGTAAATTATTAGCAAATCAAGTTTCAAGCATATTAGAAAGAAATATTGAGATCAAAAAGGGTTTATTCCAGAAATAGAAGGGATTTTAAAAATGGTAATTCATTAATATGTTAATGTCAAAACTGTATATTTTAATATTTCATATAGTAGTGGTATTAAAGAAGGACAGTTTTCTTATTTAAAAACAGCAAAACATTAAAAACTCTTTGTAAAATAGGAATATATCAATATTTTTGAAACTTACAGAGGTTATCTATTTTCAAACAATAGACAAAAGGGTGCAGGAGCCAATGAAACATGCTCCCAATGGCTAAAGCTAGAACAAGTTGAACAGTAAAATTTTAAAAAAGTATTGGATTGTAACTCAAAGTATAAAAAACTATGCACGAGTTCATACAGATATGAATAAATGATCATATCAATTGTTTGATGAGGGAGAAGAGATTATTTTGCGACTGGGCATGGTGGCTCACGCCTGTAATCCCAGCACTTTGGGAGGCCGAGGCGGGTGGATCACGAGGCCAGGAGATTGAGACCATCCTGACTAATATGGTAAAACCCCGTCTGTACCGAAAATACAAAAAAAAATTACCCAGGCGTGGTAGCGTGCGTCTGTAGTCCCAGCTACTCAGGAGGCTGAGGCAGGAGAATGGCGTGAACCCAGGAAGTGGAGGTTGCAGTGACCAGAGATTGCGCCACTGCACTCCAGCCTGGGCAACAGAGCAAGACTCCATCTCAAAAAACAAAAAAAATTGTAGAATTCCAAGTGAGTCATGTAGATATTCTAACCTAAGAACAGAATAAAACTTTCCATCCTTTAAGACTACATATAATGACTTCTTTCTAAAGAGTACGGTATGGAAAGAGGGAAAAATGTGTAATATTACAATGGATAAATCTGACAAACACATTTCATGCAGGTGACCGAGGTAAACATAAACAGTGATAGGTTATGACATTATGTTCCCTGGATATGACATGAAAAGGCATTTTATATTTGTGGTCTTCTTTCTTAAACCCCGTATATCTAGTCTAATCAAGAGAAAAACATCAGAAAAATCCTAATAGAAGTCTGGAGAATAACGTCCTCAAAATTGTCAAGGTCATCAAAAACAAAGAAAGTCTGAGAAAATGTCACAACCAAGAACCTAAGGAGCCAGGACAACTAAATGTCATGTGGTAACCTAGATGGGATCCTGGATCATGAAAAGCGATCAGGTGAAAACTAAGGACATCTGAATAAACTATGTATGGATTTCAGTTACTAATAAATGTGTCATTTGTTCATTAATTGCAACAAATGTACCCTATTATAGTTATAACTAGTATTATTTTAAATCAATTGTGGTTTTTTTGCCATTAAAAGTAAATGGCAATTACTTTTGCACCAACCTATAATATAAAATGTTAATAAGGGGAACCTGTGCAGAACATATGGGAGCTCTTTGGAGTATCTGTTCAATTTTTCTGTAAATCTAAACTGCTCTAAAGAATTGTTAGTTAAACACATACAAAACGCAATTGCCACATTCAGTCTGAGCAGTGAAAACCTATTCTAGGGGATTTTTTGATTACTATAGTTCTTTTTAGAAGTTCTAACAATCAATAGTACATGAAACAGAAATATGGTTCAAAAATAGGTGAAAAATAATCTTTCTTTACAGGAGATAGTACAGTTTCCTAGAAAATTCAACAGAATAAAAAAAAAAAACCTCCTAGACATAAAAAGAAAATTCAGAAAACTGAGTGTGGCTACAATATGTATATACTTTTCATACATCGGTAATAACTAGTTATAAAATAAAATGGAAGATCTCATTTGTAGTCCTCCAAAATAGAAAATACCTAAGAATTAATAGGAAGTTTCTACGTGAAAAAGAAAACCTTGCAAAACTATACTGAAAGATGTAAAATATTTGTATAACGGAAACAAGGCTCTTTGTGGCAGAATCTGATAGTTGTTGTCTGATACCCATTTTGAATTCTTCCTTTTAGGGATAGAACCCCATGTTTTTAGTGGGGTACATGTAACCCAGGAAGAGTTCACATTTCCCAGCCCATCTTGCATTTGGGTGCAGTGGTCACATAATTAAGTCATGGTCTATTGGATATGAGTGGAAGTGATGTGAACACCTAGGCCACATCCTTAAGAGGAAACTGCTCTCACTTTTTACTCCTCCATGCTTGGGTCTGCAACACAGATGTGGTAGATGTGATGAGCTCCTGATTTACTGAACTTTCCTTAAGTGGTAGGTTATTTAAGATGCACTCTCACTCTGTTGCCCAGGTTGGAGTGCAGTGGCACAATCTCAACTCACTGCAACCTCCACCTCCCAGGTTCAAGTGATTCTCCTGCTTCAGCCTCCTGAGTAGCTGGGACTATAGGCACGTGCCACTGTGTCCAGAATTGGTGGGTTGTTGGTCTCACTGACTTCAAGAATGAAGTCCTGGACCCTCATGGTGTTACAGTTCTTAAAGATGGTATGTCTGGAATTTGTTCCTTCTGATGTTCGGATGTGTTCGGAGTTTCTTCCTTCTGGTAGGTTCCTGGTCTCGCTGGCTTCAGGAGTGAAGCTGCAGACCTTCAGGGTGAGTGTTACAGTTCTTATGGCTGTGTGTCTAGAGTTGTTCATCCGGGGGGCGGAGGCGGGGTGTGCGTTTATGGTCTTGCTGGCCTCAGGAGTGAAGCTGCAGACCTTCTCAGTGAGTGTTACAGCTCATAAAGGCAGCATGGACCCAAACAGTGAGCACCAACAAGGTTTATTGCAAAGAGTGAAAAAACAAACCTCCCACTGGGGAAGGTAACCCAAGTGGGATGCCACTGCTGGCACAGGCAGCCTGCTTTTATTCCCTTATCTGACCCCACCCACATCCTGACGATTGGTCCATTTTACAGAGAGCTGATTGGTCCGTTTTACAGAGAGTTGATGGGTCCGTTTTGACAGAGTGCTGATTGGTGCGTTTACAATTCTTTAACTAGACACAGGGCTAGACAGAAAAGTTCTCCAAGTCCCTACTAGGTTAGCTAGATACAGAGTATTGATTGGTGTATTTACAAACCTTGAGCTAGACACAGGGTACTGATTGGTGTATTTACAATCCCTTAGCTAGACATAAAGATTCTCCAAGTCCCCACTAGACACAGGAGCCCAGCTGGCTTTGCCTAGTGGATCCTGCGCTAGGGCCTCAGGGGAGCTTCCCGCAGTCCCGTGCTGAGGCTTCACTCCTCAGTCCCTGGGCGGTCAATGGGACTGGGCGCCACGGAGCAGGGAGTGGCACCAGTTGGGGAGGCTCTGGCCCTGCAGGGAGCCCATGGCAGGGGAGTGGAGGGGGAGGCTCGAACATGGCAGGCTGCAGCTCCCGAGCCCTGCCCCGCTGGGAGGCAGCTGAGACCCTGGGAGATTTGGAGCGCAGCGCTGGCGGGCCAGCACTGCTGAGGGACCTGGGGCACCCTCTGCAGCTGCTGGCCCAGGTGCTAAGCCCCTCACTGCCCAGGGCTGGCGGTGCCAGCGGCCAGGCTGCTCTGAGTGCGGGTTGCCAGCCCACACCCACCGGGAACTCGTGCAGGCCCACGAGCACCGTGCGCAGTCCCGGTTCCCACCCGCACCACTCCCTCCACACCTCCCCGCAAGCAGAGGGAGCTGGCTCTGGCCTTGGCCAGCCCAGAGAGGGGCTCCCACAGTGCTGTGGTGGGCTGAAGGGGTCCTCAAGCTCCTCCAGAGTGGACGCAGAGGCCGAGGAGGTGCTGAGAGCGAGGGCTGCTAGCGTGTTGTCACCTCTCACCACCACGCCCAGCAATTTTTTTTGTATTTTTAGTAGAGACAGGATTTCACCTTATTAGCCAGGATGGTCTTAATCTCCTGACAAGCTCATAAAGCCCGCCTGCCTTGGCCTCCCAAAGTGCTGGGATTACCAGCATGAGTCACCATGCCTGGCCAAAAGCTTATTTTTGTCTTCATTTTTAGCTTTAGTATTTTCTTTCTCCAGAACCAATTGTTCCCGCCCCCCCAGATGTTTAGAAACTATAAAGTAACCTTGAAAGACTCCGACATAACACCTTGACTAAGCTTGAATCATGCGACTATGTTGCCACCTTGCTCTTTTTTTCCTGCCCTTGAGGCCTTTGGCAACGTCCTCTGTGATATGAATACCATTTGTAGTTTGCCTACACTTTTAATAAAACCTTTTTGCTGGGATAAGCATTGCTCCTTCCAAGTTGTTGCTTGCCCAAGAAGGCAATGCCCATAAGTGCCACCATATGAGCAAATCTCTTGCAAAACTTGTGTCTTTGGTTTTGTGCACAGGTGCTGATGAAGAGATGTTCTTCCTAAGGAATCAGGTTATTCAGGCTTAGTGGCATATTTTTCCGGTTGAAGCTTGTTTTAGAGATTGTGGTAAAGTTTCTTTTAGCATGTATAGAGAAATAAGTATATCAAATAGTGAGATATCCTCATTGTAAGAAGAAAGTCAAAGAGTATCTTACTTATTTTTCTTACTTACTTTCCTCCTGTCTTGAAACAATGCCACTAGAATGGAAAGGTTGTACAAACACAGTTCTTAAGGAAATTGACACATGCTGAACATTGATTGTCGGGGTAGGTGTGGGGGAGGTGGAGCTTAAGCTGGTCTATTTTCTATTGCAATTCCAACTTGCCTAGTTGTCTGTCAATCCATTCTCTCCTCATCTCCTTATCTCCTTTCTCTACTTGCTTAGTGGAGCAGCTTCTGGAGATCTTCTTGTTGAGTGTATGAGCACACACATGCATACTCTCCAGTATCTGAGAAGGGCAGAATCAGCCCAGTTCCGCCCATGTGACTGGACAAACAATTCCAGATGATGTTGATAACACCTTTGTTTATAAAACAAATGTTACTAATGTTCTTATGACAAATGGGTTAAACTGATTGTTTAAGATCCCTACATTTGGCTTGCATAATAGATTTTCCTCTTGTTTGCAAAATGAAAATTGTTATATTATTCTAACTGCAAAATAATACATGTTTTTGTAAAATGTTCAGATATTAGAGAAACATATTAAAGTAAAAGTTACCTACATTTCAGTATCTAGAGATAACCACTCCTACCACCTTGGTGTGTGCTTCCAGGTGGTTTTCCATGCAAGCTTTCTCAAACTGCTCTCTGTAAAATGCTGGTTCAGATTATTTTTTAAAGTAGAAGACTTTAATGAAAAATTTGAGATATGCTGGGTTAAACAATGTTAAGCATGCTTATTGTAGGCCACAGAATTTTTATTCCTGATTGTGCTATGAGAAACTCTAAAAAACACTTAATTTGCAGTACTTCCCAAATCTATGAGACTGGACTACTTTTTTTTGAAGAACAAAACAAAACAAAAAATCTGGAAAATGCTATCCTTTGAACATTTACTCGTACATTAAGACATGTCATACAAATGAGATAAAAAACTCAACCTAGTTTTTGTCCTGTTTCCATATAAACTCAGCAATGTATGATGAACATTTGCCCATATCCATAAATAGAGATTTACATCATTCTTAATGGCTGTGTAATATTCTGTTGTATATATGTATTATCCTCTAGTGAACCAAATTCTCTGTTAGTGGATGTTGGACACAAAGGAACATTGAGCAAAGAGGCAAAAAAAAAAAAAAAAAAAAAAAAAAAAAAAAAAAAAAAAAAAAAAAAAGAAACATGCACAGAATTCACAAAAATATTTGCAAAAACTAAAATGAAATCAGTAAACAAACAGGTCAGTATATCTTTAAGAACATGTACAGAGAACACAGAATTCACAGAAAGAGAAACAATAGACCATTATAAATATAACATAATGTTCAGCTTTACATCTATGCCATGCAAATAAGGATATCCAGTTGTAATATTTAATTGATTAAAGTAGCAAAAAATAAAGACTACAAAATATGGCATCGTTGAGGATTTGGGAAAGTGTACACATTTACCCTGTTAGTGAAAAATGTAAATTGGTGCCACCTTTCTTAAGGGTAGGGTATCTACACCCATTAAAAATTTCAATAAGCATATCCTTGGAAACAGCAGGTCCAGTTTAGATTACTTTTTTGGCTGCAAGACTATGATCTCCTTTTTATAAACAATCCCTTATTGAGATCTTGCCCTGGGCTGCACACTGTGCTAGATTCATGGACAGGACAATTTTCTCAAGAAGTCTATGATATGTAGAGTTTGAGCAAATAAGGCTCACACAGAAACCACTGGACTGTCTCCCAAAACTTTTGAATCTCCAGTAATTATAATGCATTTGAATAAAATAATAATTATAACACTGAAATTAATCAAGATTTTTCTAAACAGAATGTATATAGTTTCAATAGTGATTAGAAGAAAGTTTATATTCCTTTAATTTCCTGGCAGAGCTAGCATTTACTACAACTGGAAATCCTGCTAGTGAGTATAAGCTAAAAAACAGCCGGTTTCAAAAATCAGGATTTTTTTATTCTGAGACATGCTTTTCTGTCTTTTTCTTCTTCCAAATAATTACACTTCTAGTTCCGTCATGTTTTCCTACTTCAGTCACTGCGTGGTAGCTTTCTTCATCAGAAAAATAAATTCTGATGCAGAGGAAGAAGTCAGCTGGATGCATATATTTAATCCATTCTGTTGGAAGCTCTGTGAGGGAATGGATTGTTTTACCTCCACAGATCCCCAATACCCAGTGCCTGTTGCTAAGCCCATTGGGTGGACTCAATATATTTGTTGACTATAGTTTGAGTGGACCTCACATAAGGTGATATTAATGAACTTAGAGCTTTGAAGATGAGTTCTAGATGGAAAGATTAGCCATGATATCTATTCCACATCCAAGTACTTTTTAAACATAATTGCCTAGAGAGAAATGTAAAATCACTGGATAGAAAGAGTAGAAACTTCACAGCCAAATGCAAATTTAGGTAAATGAAAATTATAAGAAGCAAGTATTTGGAAATTCCCCTTTGTCTAAATCAGATTGAGTCATTAACATAGAATATCAAGAAATAAGTGATTTGATAAATATGAAAATAAAATGGAAGGAGAAGGAAAGGGGATCAGAAAAAGTATGCACTAAGGACATTAAGTACAGATTATACCTTTAGGGATATACTACCTTTAATCCTCCCTATCCCTACGATGCTGCAAGATTATTGTTACTGTGCTTATTTTACAAACGAGGACAGAGTGTGTATAACAGTTTAAATAATTTACTAAAGACCACCTATCCTGCTAGTACCTGGAATACATTGGAAATAAGCTCTGCCATTCCTTCTTATAGAGAAAGACTTGCCAAACACGGTGAAGATAGCAAATCGAAGGAACAGCATAAAAATTATCCATTTGATATACTATGGAAGGGGTTCTCACACTTTAGTGTGTCAGAATCACCAAAGAGCTTGTCAAAACCGGCTTTCTGGGCCCCACCTCCAGAGTTTCTGAATCAGTAGGTCTGGAATGGGATCAGATAATCTGCATTTCCAACCAGTTCCCAGGTGCTGCTGTTGCGGCTGCCAGTCCAGGAAACACACCTTGAAAATCATTGAACTAGAGGAATTTCATTATTATCATCTGTCTTGATTTTAGAAGGGCATTTGCAAAGTCTTTTTATGATATCCATTTGGTCAAGACTTTTTAAACTATTAATTCATAATTAATTCAACAACTGAGTCATTCAGCAAATAGAATAGTGATGGAGACAAAGCATAGAATTACAGTTGAAACCTGTTCCTAATATATAAAAAGTGACTTAATAACTTAATAGATATTTTAAAAGTTTAGATCACAAAGTCAATATATGGTTAAAGGAAAGAGGCTCTAAAATTACTAAGGCTTCTGATTATACTAATACAGGAAGTCTATCTATTTTATTAATTTTTTTTGAGAAATCTGCTCCTGAATTCATTGATCATTTGAATGGTTTTTGTGGCTTGATCTCCTTCAGGTTAGCTCTCAGTTTGGTTATTTCTTATATTCTTCTAGCTTTGGGATTTGTTTACTCTTGGTTCTCTGGTTCTTTTAGTTGAGATTTTAGGTTATTGACTTGAGCTCTTTCTAGGTTTTTGATATGGCCATTTAGTGCCATAAATTTCCTTCTTAACATTGTCTTAGTTTTGTCCCAGATATTCTGATTCATTGTATTTTTGTTCTCATTAGTTTCAAAGATCTTGATTTCTGCCTTAATTTCATTATTTACTCAAAAGTCATTCAGGAGTAGGTTATTGAATTTCCTTATAATTATATGGTTTTGAGTGAATTACTTAGTCTTGAGTTCTAATTTGATTTTACTGTGGTCCAAGAGACTTATGATTTCAGTTCTTTTGCATTTGCTGAGGAGTGTTTTACTTATGATTATGTGAGTGATTTTAGAGTAAGTGCCATGTGGTGATGAGAAGAATGTGTATTCTGGTTTTTGTGTGTGTGTGTGTGTGTGTGTGTGTGTGTGTAGTTCTGTAGGTATCTACAAGGTCCAATTGATCCAGTGCTGAGTTCAGGTCCTTAATATCTTTGTTGATTTTCTGTCTCAATGATCTGTCTAATATTGTCAGGGGAAAGTTAAAAGTCTCCTGCTATTTTTGTGTGAGGGTTTAAGTCACTTTGAACGTCTCTAAGAACTTGCTTTATAAATCTGCGTTCTACTGTGTTGGGGGCATATATATTTAGGATAGTTAGCTCTTCTTGTTGAATTGAACCCTTTATCATTATGTAATACCCTTCTTTGTCTTTTTTGATCTTTGTTGGTTTAAAGACTGTTTTGTCTGAAAACATAATTGCAACACCTGCTTTTTTTCTGTTTTCTATTTGCTTGGTAAATTTTCCTTCATCCCTTTATTTTGAGTGTCTTTGGATGTGAGATGCATTTCTTGAATGCAGCATACTAATGGGTCTTGGCTCTTTACCCAGCTTGCCACTCTATGTCTTATAATTAGGGCATTACATTTAAAGTTAGTATTGTTATACATGGATTTCATCCTGTCATTGTGATGCTAGCTGGTTATTTTGCCAACTTGTTTATGTGGTTGCTTTTTAGTGTCACTGGTCTGTGTACTTGAGTTTATGTTTGTAGTGGCTGGTAGTGATTTTTCCTTTCCATATTTAGTGCTTCCTTCAGGAGCTCTTCTAAGGCAGGTCTGGTGGTAGGCATAATATGACAATTATGGGAAGGAATCCCACTGTTCCCCGGATTGAAGAGAATATATAGATTAATAAACTTAATTCCAGGTGCCTCTTCAAAAAGTAGAAGAGACTCCAGAGTAGTGAAAGTTCTAGAACTTGTACATGAAATGCCAGGACACAAGGAAGAGTAAGTGGCTCAACTTACTTGGGTTGTGGAGTAGCAGCTCCTATGCTGGTGAGGAATTGTACAAAATAAACTCCATCTGCCTCTGACTTAAGATTTAGTTCAAATTTTAGGGGAAAGACACATAAACAACTATTATACTGCAACATAAAAGGAACCAATTGCTATAAAAGGGCTTATTAAAAATCGGCCAGGAGAGAATAGGAAAGAGGGAGTAGATAGGACCATCATGATCCAGCAAGGTTCACAGGAATGCTGCATCCAAGGTGAGTCCTGAGAAAGTAGTAGAATTTCAAAATGTGGAATTTAAATTTATTCAATTCAACCAACACTTGTGGGACATTTATTGCATGTGGGACTAGGCACCAGATACAAAGATAAATACAATATTGTTTCTGCCCTCCAGAGTGCTGACCATGGCAGATGTTGTGCTAGTTGCTGGGTATAGGGTGGTGGGAAGAAAACAGAAGTGGGTTCTAAGTCTCATGAAGTATATATGACAGAAATTTGTATAATGGGATAGAAATTTTGAAAGAAGGTGGAAAGGAACTCTATGGAAAGAGCATGAAAAGAAACACCAATATGGCTGTCAAATGCAAGAGGTACTCTCCTTGGCTGAGCAGTTCACTTGTGGGAGTGAAGATGTGAATAAATACAGTGAGAGATAGTTTGGGTGAGTATTAGTGTAGATAAATGAAGGGGACATGCCTGGTGAAGTTTAGACCTAATTAATTGGGTAACAGGATTTATGTAAAAGATGTGGGAAAATGGGGTTGATATCATCCAGTCTGTTTGGGAGGATAACTGGTGACCACATAAAGGACAGATTTGAGAAGCAAGAGGTTAGATGTGGGGAAATTAGGTGAGAGGTCACTGCCCAGGACCTTGTGAAAGGCGAGAGCTTTTGCTCATTATGTTAGAAAGTTCAAAGATGATATTAAAGAAAAAATGTACATGGTATATGCTTAAAAATATTCAAAATAGCCATTTCCTTTCTTCTCTCTTTCCTCCCTGCCTTCCATATCTATTTGCCTCTCCTCTTCTCTTACATTTTCTTACTGTTTGGAAAGATGTTTCTAGGTCCAATAAAATATTTTTGTGTTAAAATTACTAGAGGGATTTTTCCTGTGTTTGACTGAGAGATTCTAAGGGGGCAGTTTGCTAAATTGTATCACTTATTTATCAGTTGGTAAAAACCAAATCCATATTTTCATAGCATTCATTATGATTTGGACCATAGGTATGAGTGCATGCATTGCATATTTTATTGTGTTTTCCTTTTTGGCATGGTGCATCGTAAAATGATTTTGTTATTAAGCTCTACTTTTAATGTAATATTATTCCAGTTCTATGCTGAAGGTACCGTGCTGCCAGAGCAGGGAGTTTTCTGTACTACTTACCAGTCATTGGCTTATCTTATACCAATGTCCTTTCCTTTGGAGCAGGAGAACCCAGGGAAACAAATAAAGCATAGGTTAAATAGTCATCAAGTCAATAGCATTTTGGATTTCAAACAAGACAATAGAGCACCACTAACAAATCAATGTAAAATGCTAGTGAGGCTAAGAAGTTTAACATCAAGGGAAAATAATAAAATTAAAACTTTAACAGTCTGCTCTCCACACTAAACTGTTCTCAAGTTTATTTGGTAATTCTCTTATTCTGACTATATTGCATCAGTACAAACAGCGAGAGGAAAATCTATCTAACTTATGATAACTTATGAACTATGGCTTAGAACTATCTATCTAACTTATGAACCTATGGCTCTCATTAAACTCTGTGACATAGTTTATTTGCAATGAGGGTACTTAATGTGGTCTTTGAGTTATTGTTTCAAAGAATTCCATTTATCAGAAGGGTATTTTCAATGGCTGTGGATTCAGGCAACATTTATTTGTATATTAGATTGATTAGATTACTTCCACCAATTTTAAAATAATTATGTCAGAGAATAGAATTTTTTGTTTGGTGTGATAAAGTTAATTATATTGACTTGAATAACAAAAATAAATATGATTGAGGAAAGGGAATGAGATAATATTTCTGTTAGCCTGTTAGGATAGGAGCAAGTGATAATTGTTGAGAGTCCACAGGTTTGGCATTAGCCAACTGAAAAATAAGAATACATGTCACTGTAAGGAAGAAATATTGGTGATAATGTGCTCGTGGCTATTTCTGTAACTCTAGCTCTTTATACCAGTGGCACAGATGCTGCTTCTGAGTGTAGAAAGATACAAAATTTGCAACTTCAAACAAGTAAGCAAGAAATGGAACTCATCTAAATGATCTCAACTAAGACCTGTCTAGGAATCTGTACTCCACGAACATGTAACATATCCAGTTTCAGTTACCTTTGGAAGTTCTTCCTTCCCAAGGCCATACCAGAAAGCAGAAGGCATAAAGGGCCATGAGAGAGGCTTTCATCTCAGGCGTTGAGTGGTTGCTGACACCTCATTAATGAAGCCGGCCTGGGCTGTTGTTTATGGTGCTGCTGCTCCTGCGCCAATGTGAAGGTGAGAATCTTGGCCTAGGCTGAGAGTTCTGGTGTTTAGGGCTCATTTTATTTGCACTCTGATATATTTTCCTGGCATTCCAGCACTTTATGGGGACTGGCTCCCCAGTATTCTTGGGATCCTGTAGACCCTATCTTCTTCATAGCCTCTGAGAATCTCTGCTTTTCTTACTCTCAAGATTATTTTTGTTCTCCCACTCTCCTCTTGGGATCCAGAGGACAATCTTTAATTAGCACAGACTCAGACCCTTGTGAAAGATTACAAGGGGATTTTTATCCAAGCTGAAGGAGATGTTAAAAAGGTCTTGCTCTTGGTTTGGAATAGGGGAAAAAATCTATAAGGCAAACAACTATAAAATAGCATGTTGGTATATTACAACATTTCTTATGTTGCTTCCTTTCTCTGGTGATGCAGATGTGGGCTTACTAGTATAGACTGGTTGGGTCTCTTTATGACTGTGGAGGGCCTATGTGTTATACAGCTGGGGGCTCCATTCCCCTCAGAGTCAAGCTATACAGAGTCAGCATGGTTGCACACCAGCCTGGGTTCAGTGTTGGCAAGCAGAATATCCTGACAAACATGGTAGGTTGCAGAATTAGTCCTGCATCTTGCCACCTCTATCCACCTCTCCCTCATCCCCCTACCTCTCTCAACATGTGACTCTTATTTCCCTATATTTGCTTTTCTTCACTTCTATGATCTGTTATGTGACTCGTTCTTCTGATTTTCTTATTATGAGTTTCCCTTTGAAGGATAAGCGATGCTGGAAATTTCCTCTGTCAACATGGCAATGTCCTTGTCCCTTTGTGTCCGAGCATCACAAGATATATAAGATATCTATACAATAAGATGGAAAATACATCTGACTTCACTCCTATTTGTAAACATTTGGGTCTGGGAAGAATGCAGAAAGGAAATGCTAATACTACATTTCAAGCTTATAAACATTTATAAAAATACATGCATCAAATTTGTTTTTTAGATACCATTTTGCAACATGTAGATGCAAATCATACCAAAATAACTTCTTTGACAGGTGTTTCTCTGAGTAGGCATGGTGTCAGTTCCATTAAGGCAGAGGGCTTGATACATTTTTTGATGTTTCGATGTCTAAAGTTCCCTTCCCTTCCCTTCCCTTCTTCCCTCCCTCTCTTCCTTTTTTCCTCTCTCTCTCTCCCTCCCTCCCACCTCCCTCCTTTTCTTCCTCCTTCCCTCTCTTCCTCCCTCCTTTCCTTTCTTTCCTTTTCTTCTTCCCTCTCCCTCCCTCCCTCCCTCCTCCCCTCCCCCCTCCTTCCCCCCCCTTCCTTCCTTCCTTCCTTCCTTCCTTCCTTCCTTCCTTCCTTCCTTCCTTCCTTCCTTCCTTCCTTCCTTCCTTCCTTCCTTCCTTCCTTCCTTCCTTCCTTCCTTCCTTCCTTCCTTCCTTCCTTCCTTCCTCTCTCTCTCTCTTCAACACAGTTTGGCTCTGTCACCAGGCTGGAGTGCAGTGGTGTGGTGTGATCTTAACTCACTGCAACCTCTGCGTACATGTTCAAGCATTTCTCCTGCCTCAGTCTCCGAGTAGCTGGGATTACAGGTGCACGCCACCACATCCAGCTAATTTTTGTTTTATTAGTAGAGATGGGGTTCCACCATGTTGGCCAGGCTGGTCTCAAACTCCTGACCTTGAGTGATCCACCTGCCTCAGCCTCCCAAAGTGCTGGGATTACTGGTGTTAGCCATGGCACCCAGTCTAAAGCACCATTTCTATGTGAACAGCATACCAAAATTTTATTCCGGACTAAAATCCCAAACAAAAGACAAAGAAAATGTGTAAATTCTTGCAGCAATTTTATCATGTTTTGTTTATTGGCTATATTTTAAATAAATAAATGAAATATTACATCAAATGAAAGCATCCACATTGAATTCTAAACAAATAAAATGGAATGAGCAAAATTGAGTCAGGGAGCAAGAAGTATTTATTTGAAGCCCTGTGATATGCCTGATACTGTTTTAAGTGCACAGGAATGCATGAAAAACATATAAAAATAATCCCTGCCAATAAAGAGTGTTAAATCTAGATTGAAAAACTATGTGTAGAAAATAGCTCAAGAACAATGTAGGAAATGACAAATTTCTTTTAGTAGGTACAAACTTAAGTACAATATGATGAGCCTATAAATTTATTGTAGGTTCAGTTAGGAAAGTGAAGTTGCAGTAGGACCAAGAAACATAAAATCGAAGAATCAGTTTCCTACTTTCAAGACACATTTGAAGTCTTGCTCGTGGTTGGAAGAAGATACACGGATTCTAAATATGTTTAATATGTTTTACTGAACTTATTTTTTTCTTTTATGTAGAAGTGCTGTTTTTTATTTATTTATTTATTTATTTATTTATTTATTTATTTATTATTATTATACTTTAAGTTCTAGGGTACATGTACATAACGTGCAGGTTTGTTACATATGTATACTTGTGCCATGTTGGTGTGTTGCACCCATCAACTCGTCAGCACCCATCAACTCGTCATTTACATCAGGTATAACTCCCAATGCAATCCCTCCCCCCTCCCCCCTCCCCATGATAGGCCCCGGTGTGTGATGTTCCCCTTCCTGAGTCCAAGTGATCTCATTGTTCAGTTCCCACCTATGAGTGAGAACATGCGGTGTTTGGTTTTCTGTTCTTGCGATAGTTTGCTGAGAATGATGGTTTCCAGCTGCATCCATGTCCCTACAAAGGACACAAACTCATCCTTTTTTATGGCTGCATAGTATTCCATGGTGTATATGTGCCACATTTTCTTAATCCAATCTGTCACTGATGGACATTTGGGTTGATTCCAAGTCTTTGCTATTGTGAATAGTGCCACAATAAACATACGTGTGCATGTGTCTTTATAGCAGCATAATTTATAATCCTTTGGGTATATACCCAGTAATGGGATGGCTGGGTCATATGGTACATCTAGTTCTAGATCCTTGAGTAATTGCCATACTGTTTTCCATAATGGTTGAACTAGTTTACAATCCCACCAACAGTGTAAAAGTGTTCCTATTTCTCCACATCCTCTCCAGCACCTGTTGTTTCCTGACTTTTTAATGATCGCCATTCTAACTGGTGTGAGATGGTATCTCATTGTGGTTTTGATTTGCATTTCTCTGATGGCCAGTGATGATGAGCATTTTTTCATGTGTCTGTTGGCTGTATGAATGTCTTCTTTTCAGA
This sequence comes from Macaca thibetana thibetana, assembly GCF_024542745.1. NCBI lineage: Eukaryota > Metazoa > Chordata > Mammalia > Primates > Cercopithecidae > Macaca > Macaca thibetana. The sequence goes on along the minus strand of NC_065581.1, from coordinate 72,196,492 downwards.
AATGTCTGTTCATATCCTTTGCCCACTTTTTGATGGGGTTGTTTGTTTTTTTCTTGTAAATTTGTTTGAGTTCTTTGTAGGTTCTGGATATTAGCCCTTTGTCAGATGAGTAGATTGCAAAAATTTTCTCCCATTCTGTAGGTTGCCTGTTCACTCTGATGGTAGTTTCTTTTGCTGTGCAGAAGCTCTTTAGATTATTCAGATCCCATTTGTCAATTTTGGCTTTTGTTGCTGTTGCTTTTGGTGTTTTAGACATGAAGTCTTTGCCCATGCCTATGTCCTGAATGGTACTACCTAGGTTTTCCTCTAGGATTTTTATGGTATTAGGTCTAACATTGAAGTCTCTAATCCATCTTGAATTAATTTTCGTATAAGGAGTAAGGAAAGGATCCAGTTTCAGCTTTCTACTTATGGCTAGCCAATTTTCCCAGCACCATTTATTAAACAGGGAATCCTTTCCCCATTTCTTGTTTCTCTCAGGTTTGTCAAAGATCAGATGGCTGTAGATGTGTGGTATTATTTCTGAGGACTCTGTTCTGTTCCATTGGTCTATATCTCTGTTTTGGTACCAGTACCATGCTGTTTTGGTTACTGTAGCCTTGTAGTATAGTTTGAAGTCAGGTAGCGTGATGCCTCCAGCTTTGTTCTTTTGACTTAGGATTGTCTTGGAGATGCGGGCTCTTTTTTGGTTCCATATGAATTTTAAAGCAGTTTTTTCCAATTCTGTGAAGAAACTCATTGGTAGCTTGATGGGGATGGCATTGAATCTATAAATTACCTTGGGCAGTATGGCCATTTTCATGATATTGATTCTTCCTATCCATGAGCATGGTATGTTCTTCCATTTGTTTGTGTCCTCTTTTATTTCACTGAGCAGTGGTTTGTAGTTCTCCTTGAAGAGGTCCTTTACATCCCTTGTAAGTTGGATTCCTAGGTATTTTATTCTCTTTGAAGCAATTGTGAATGGAAGTTCATTCATGATTTGGCTCTCTGTTTGTCTGTTACTGGTGTATAAGAATGCTTGTGATTTTTGCACATTAATTTTGTATCCTGAGACTTTGCTGAAGTTTCTTATCAGCTTAAGGAGATTTTGGGCTGAGACAATGGGGTTTTCTAAATATACAATCATGTCATCTGCAAACAGGGACAATTTGACTTCTTCTTTTCCTAACTGAATACCCTTGATTTCTTTCTCTTACCTGATTGCCCTTGCCAGAACTTCCAACACTATGTTGAATAGGAGTGGTGAGAGAGGGCATCCCTGTCTTGTGCCAGTTTTCAAAGGGAATTTTTCCAGTTTTTGCCCATTCAGTATGATATTGGCTGTGGGTTTGTCATAAATAGCTCTTATTATTTTGAGGTACGTTCCATCAATACCGAATTTATTGAGCGTTTTTAGCATGAAGGGCTGTTGAATTTTGTCAAAAGCCTTTTCTGCATCTATTGAGATAATCATGTTCTTCTTGTCTTTGGTTCTGTTTATATGCTGGATTATGTTTATTGATTTGCGAATGTTGAACCAGCGTTGCATCCCAGGGATGAAGCCCACTTGATCATGGTGGATAAGCTTTTTGATGTGTTGCTGAATCCGGTTTGCCAGTATTTTATTGAGGATTTTTGCATCGATGTTCATCAGGGATATTGGTCTAAAATTCTCTTTTTTTGTTGTGTCTCTGCCAGGCTTTGGTATCAGAATGATGTTGGCCTCATAAAATGAGTTAGGGAGGATTCCCTCTTTTTCTATTGATTGGAATAGTTTCAGAAGGAATGGTACCAACTCCTCCTTGTACCTCTGGTAGAATTCAGCTGTGAATCCATCTGGTCCTGCACTTTTTTTGGTTGGTAGGCTATTAATTATTGCCTCAATTTCAGAGCCTGCTATTGGTCTATTCAGGGATTCAACTTCTTCCTGGTTTAGACTTGGAAGAGTGTAAGTGTCCAGGAAATTATCCATTTCTTCTAGATTTTCCAGTTTATTTGCGTAGAGGTGTTTATAGTATTCTCTGATGGTAGTTTGTATTTCTGTGGGGTCGGTGGTGATATCCCCTGTATCATTTTTAATTGCGTCGATTTGATTCTTCTCTCTTCTTTATTAGTCTTGCTAGTGGTCTGTCAATTTTGTTGATCTTTTCAAAAAACCAACTCCTGGATTCATTGATTTTTTGAAGGGTTTTTTGTGTCTCTATCTCCTTCAGTTCTGCTCTGATCTTAGTTACTTCTTGCCTTCTGCTAGCTTTCGAATGTGTTTGCTCTTGCTTCTCTAGTTCTTTTAATTGCGATGTTAGAGTGTCAATTTTAAATCTTTCCTGCTTTCTCTTGTGGGCATTTAGTGCTATAAATTTCCCTCTACACACTGCTTTAAATGTATTCCAGAGATTCTGGTATGTTGTATCTTTGTTCTCATTGGTTTCAAAGAACATCTTTATTTCTGCCTTCATTTCGTTATGTACCCAGTAGTCATTCAGGAGCAGGTTGTTCAGTTTCCATGTAGTTGAGCGGTTTTGATTGAGTTTCTTAGTCCTGAGTTCTAGTTTGATTACACTGTGGTCTGAGAGACAGTTTGTTATAATTTCTGTTCTTGTACATTTGCTGAGGAGTGCTTTACTTCCAATTACGTGGTCAATTTTGGAGTAAGTATGATGTGGTGCTGAGAAGAATGTATATTCTGTTGATTTGGGGTGGAGAGTTCTATAGATGTCTATTAGGTCTGCTTGCTGCAGAGATGAGTTCAATTCCTGGATATCCTTGTTAACTTTCTGTCTCGTTGATCTGTCTAATGTTGACAGTGGAGTGTTGAAGTCTCCCATTATTATTGTATGGGAGTCTAAGTCTCTTTGTAAGTCTCTAAGGACTTGCTTTATGAATCTGGGTGCTCCTGTATTGGGTGCATATATATTTAGGATAGTTAGCTCTTCCTGTTGAATTGATCCCTTTACCATTATGTAATGGCCTTCTTTGTCTCTTTTGATCTTTGTTGGTTTAAAGTCTGTTTTATCAGAGACTAGTATTGCAACCCCTGCTTTTTTTTGTTCTCCATTGGCTTGGTAAATCTTCCTCCATCCCTTTATTTTGAGCCTATGTATGTCTCTGCGTGTGAGATGGGTCTCCTGAATACAGCAGACTGATGGGTCTTGACTCTTTATCCAGTTTGCCAGTCTGTGTCTTTTAATTGGAGCATGTAGTCCATTTACATTTAAGGTTAAGATTGTTATGTGTGAACTTGATCCTGCCATTATGATATTAAGTGGTTATTTTGCTCGTTAGTTGATGCAGTTTCTTCGTAGCCTCAATAGTCTTTACATTTTGGCATGTTTTTGCAATGGCTGGTACTGGTTGTTCCTTTCCATGTTTAGTGTTTCCTTGAGGGTCTCTTGTAAGGCAGGCCTAGTGGTGACAAAATCTCTAAGCATTTGCTTATATGTAAAGGATTTTATTTCTCCTTCACTTATGAAACTTAGTTTGGCTGCATATGAAATTCTGGGTTGAAAATTCTTTTCTTTAAGAATGTTGAATATTGGCCCCCACTCTCTTCTGGCTTGGAGAGTTTCTGCTGAGAGATCTGCTGTTAGTCTGATGGGCTTCCCTTTGTGGGTAACCCGACCTTTCTCTCTGGCTGCCCCTAAGATTTTTTCCTTCATTTCAACTTTGGTGAATCTGGCAATTATGTGTCTTGGAGTTGCTCTTCTCGAGGAGTATCTTTGTGGCATTCTCTGTATTTCCTGGATTTGAATGTTGGCCTGCCCTACTAGGTTGGGGAAGTTCTCCTGGATGATATCCTGAAGAGTGTTTTCCAACTTGGTTCCATTTTCCCCCTCACTTTCAGGCACCCCAATCAGATGTAGATTTGGTCTTTTTACATAATCCCATACTTCTTGCAGGCTTTGTTCATTTCTTTTTCTTCTTTTTTCTTTTGGTTTCTCTTCTCGCTTCATTTCATTCATTTGATCCTCTATCGCTGATACTCTTTCTTCCAGTTGATCGAGTCGGTTACTGAAGCTTGTGTATTTGTCACGTATTTCTCGTGTCATGGTTTTCATCTCTTTCATTTCGTTTATGACCTTCTCTGCATTAATTACTCTAGCCATCAATTCTTCCACTTTTTTTCAAGATTTTTAGTTTCTTTGCGCTGAGTACGTAATTCCTCCTTTAGCTCTGAGAAGTTTGATGGACTGAAGCCTTCTTCTCTCATCTCGTCAAAGTCATTCTCCGTCCAGCTTTGATCCGTTGCTGGCGATGAGCTGCGCTCCTTTGCCGGGGGAGATGCGCTCTTATTTTTTGAATTTCCAGCTTTTCTGCCCTGCTTTTTCCCCATCTTTGTGGTTTTATCTGCCTCTGGTCTTTGATGATGGTGATGTTCTGATGGGGTTTTGGTGTAGGTGTCCTTCCTGTTTGATAGTTTTCCTTCTAACAGTCAGGACCGTCAGCTGTAGGTCTGTTGGAGATTGCTTGAGGTCCACTCCAGACCCTGTTTGCCTGGGTATCAGCAGCAGAGGCTGCAGAAGATAGAATATTTCTGAACAGCAAGTGTACCTCTCTGATTCTTGCTTTGGAAGCTTCCTCTCAGGGGTGTACTCCACCCTGTGAGGTGTGGGGTGTCAGACTGCCCCTTGTGGGGGATGTCTCCCAGTTAGGCTACTCAGGGGTCAGGGACCCACTTGAGCAGGGAGTCTGTCCCTTCTCAGATCTCAACCTCCATGTTGGGAGATCCACTGCTCTCTTCAAAGCTGTCAGACAGAGTCATTTGCGTCTGCAGAGGTTTCTGCTGCTTTGTTGTTGTTGTTGTTGTTTAGCTGTGCCCTGTCCCCAGAGGTGGAGTCTACTGAGACAGGCAGGTTTCCTTGAGCTGCTGTGAGCTCCACCCAGTTCGAGCTTCCCAGCGGCTTTGTTTACCTACTTAAGCCTCAGCAATGGCGGGCGACCCTCCCCCAGCCTCGCTGCTGCCTTGCCGGTAGATCACAGACTGCTGTGCTAGCAATGAGGGAGGCTCCGTGGGCGTGGGACCCTCCCGGCCCGGTGTGGGATATAATCTCCTGGTGTGCCCGTTTCCTTAAAGCGCAGTATTGGGTTTGGAGTTACCCGATTTTCCAGGTGTTGTGTGTCTCAGTTCCCCTGGCTAGGAAAAGGGATTCCATTTCCCCTTGCGCTTCCCAGGTGAGGCGATGCCTCTCCCTGCTTCAGCTCTCGCTGGTCGGGCTGCAGCAGCTGACCAGCACCGATCGTCTGGCACTCCCCAGTGAGATGAACCCAGTACCTCAGTTGAAAATGCAGAAATCACCGGTCTTCTGTGTCGCTCGCGCTGGAAGTTGGAGACTGGAGCTGTTCCTATTCGGCCATCTTGCTCCGCCCCCTACTAAACTTATTTAGGTACCATTGGTCATGTTGGGAGGGAGTAACTCCCAACTTAGGCCAAATGCTCAGTGGGGAAACATCCTACCTTGGCAGGAGAATAAGACGAAAGGTGAAACAATAAGGCATTTTCCAGGTTCAACCAAGTTCCATGTAACCTGAAGAAGCTAGGGTGAGAGCAAGACAGAATTGTAAAAAGATCAAATGGAAAAGAATTTGTGCACTGACTTGCCTCTGTGACTAATTTGAGAGTGAAATTGTTATCACATAAGCCATTTCCTGAAGTTTTAAAAAACATCAGGCCCATCTTTGAACTCTGGTTTATCTACCTCCAAAGTCTGTGTTCCGGCATCCTTCATCTTCCAACAAAGAGCCCCGGGAGGTGCTGTTGGGAGAAATATATCATGAAATTGCTTGAGGCACTTCTAGGAGACAGAAGACATTGTGGAACTAGCAGTAGAGCAGAGAGATTCAAACTCTAGCGAATCAAAAATGGTCTAGGAGACAACTGGGACTGGTGGTGACTGTGGAAAGTATACTCATGTCTCAGAGGCCCCCTGGCTAATCAGCCTCTGCCAACTGTTGTCATAAGGAGATGTGGGTATACTTAGTCCTCCAGTGTTTCAAGAGGAACCAGACATCTAATTGTTCATGTAAAATATCTCTCATATTTTAAATGCTGGTATTTATTCATTTGTTTTTAAAAATAAAAATATTCTATAGGTCAAATAAAACATATTTCTGGCTGGTAATTGGTCTATGAGTCAGGAGCTGGCAAATCTGAGGTGGTGTGCCATGCTGAGCAAGACTCATAATTTGAAGGTTTCTTGTTTCAGCTCTTCTTTTACTTGAGAAAGCCTTTAGGGAGACAAGGGTTATCTTCCTTTGTGCTTTTGACTTTCAGGAGAATGGAGCTATTCTGGAGAGAGAATGGCAATGGATTAAAGGCTCCGAACCTGCCTAGGTCTCAATCATAGAAACCCGAAACAGCCATTGGACCCCATTGCTAATCCCTGTGCAGTCTATAGTTACACCTGGAGTGTCAACTTTTATAGGTGGAGGTAAGCTTTATATACGTTCATTGTAACTAGGCCAGGTTGAGACAGAATGTGAATACCCAAGAAACACCCTAATGCTCACAAAACCATTTAATGTAGATCTAGGCATATGAAATGGATAATATTTGATTGTTTTTGACCTTAAAAGAGTCAATTTCATATTATTGTTACTGGCTCAAAGCCATTTCCATTCTCAGATACTAGCCCATATAAGCAGATTTGTGAAGTCATCAGAGTTTGTTTTTGAAGAAATTTAGCGTGATGGTTAAAAGTATGGGGCTATGGAGCCAGGTTACCTGGGTTTGAATACTGGCTCTCCTACCTTCTAGCTGGTTTGCCTCAGATTCCTTATCTGTACAATAGAGCTAAAAGTAGAAACTACCCTATTATAATATGTTTGAGAAGGCCAGAGGCATTATTTCATGTAAGACTTAGAGGTACAAGCATCACAAGGTATGCTCTTGGCAAACGAAAGTTATTATTTTCATTTTCTCTTTCTTCACTTGCCTGATTTGATTGATTAGGAGTCCTTTCCTGTTATGCCTTACCCAGTCTAATTTTTCCCTTCAAAATGACCTCATTTATATCCTTATCCAAATTTCTTACCCATCAATCCTAACCTTGGTTGACACAAGAAACACAATTGGATAAATATGACTGATGTTAGCTTACTAGGTAACTTTTCCCAGTAGCATTTTCGTTTTAAACACTGGAAGAAGCTTGAATCTATATTTTTAATAACTACCTCACGTAAATTATTATTTCCAGTCAAGTTTGGGAACACTGTTTTAAACCAAATAATGCAATTTCTGATGATGGCACACCATCCTCTATGATTGACACATTTTCTTCCCCTTTCTTTGGGGGAGTTTGCATACGCACTTCTAATGCTCCCTAAATAACAAACATGGGCAACTTTCTTCTCCACCCACACAGATAATCTGAGATCTTAATTTTAAAATTAACTGCGAAGCACACCATTTCCTCTCCCCACCCCAATTAGTTATTCTGCCTTAAAGTCTTCAAGGAAAAGATCTTGCTTGTATTGTTGCTCATACAAATACTTTTCAGATTAGTGCCATTCAAAGTGAGGAGGAATAGGAGCATTTGCACCATCTGAAAACATGATAGACATGCAGGATTTCAGGCCACATCTCAGATCTAATTGACTCAGAATCTGCATTTTAACATGCACACTAACGTTTGAGAAGCACAGGTTTAAAGTGTAAGTCCTTGCTGATACACATTTAATTTATTCAATATAGTTTAGTTGGCAGTGAACTTTATAAAACCTCTTCTGTGTTCTTGATATTATTATTATTATTTGAAACAGAGTTTTGTTCTTGTTGCCCAGGCTGGAGTGCAGTGGCATGATCTCGGCTTACCACAACCTCTGCCTCCCGGGTTCAAGTGATTCTCCTGCCTCAGCCTCCTAAGTAGCTGGGATTACAGGCATGCACTACCATGCCTGGCAAATTTTTCTTTTTTCTTTTTTTTCTTTTTTGTATTTTTAGTAGAGGCGAAGTTTCTCCGTGTTGGTCAGTCTGGTCTTGAACTCCCGACCTCAGATGATCTGCCTTGGTCTCCCAAAGTGCTGAGATTATGGGCATGAGCCACAAGACCCAGCCTCTTAATATTATTTTTAAGGTAATATAGTGTTTTATATTTTGACAATATTTTAGATGAAAGCAAAAGCCTTATGTTGCATATTTCTATCTGTAGAGAGCCTTTTCTGTATGTTAAATCTTCCTACACATAGGTAACACTTTAAGCAGTGCATTTTAGCCAGACAGTAACCATGTAGCTAACCAACCACCATGAACATTGGCTCAGTGAAAGGGCTGAACATGCCTTCCATACATGGCAACTTACAGAAAAAACACATGAATGCGATGTGGATTTTCTATTTACTTGACATACTGGTGCTTTCTTTGCAGACTACGTCTCAGCCACCTCTCTTTAGCATTTTGATAAAAAGTTACACAGAATATCTAAAACGAATTTAGATCAATGACATTTGCTTACTAGACAGTAGTACTCATTTTTCCATGTTTAGTAGGGAGAGCAATTCACATTTAAAAAATTATGCTGACTTAGATACATGTAATAAAAATTAACATTTTCTTTTTATCTCCTTAATCTTCACCTCTCACTTTCCACCTTCCAGCCCCTGATCCTCTCATGTAGCATATGCCCCATTACAGTACTTGCTTATTTAATATTTGTTGAGTTATAAAAGAATTGAGTTTCACTCATGACTGTGCTGCTGGTCCTATGTCAGTCTTTTCAGTTATGTCTAAATACACATGTAATGCTGGTGGTCCACATCATCTTTATGCAAGAGTCATCCAGCTCTCTGTGGACACTCATTAAACACTTATTGAGAATGAGGTTGTTTTTGCAGAGCATGTCTCTTTGAGAAGAAACATGAGCATGGCAACATGCTCGTATGGATTTTTAGTCTATTCTGAGGATCATCCACCTCTAAGTGACTCAGATTAAAAATATGTTATTTCATGAAATAAAAAGAAGCTGTTGACTCAGTGTTTAGAGAGTGTATGTATTCTACCAGAAAGGTAATCAGCTTCTCTGAGTCATCCATACTCTCGAATGGAACATATACCAGGAAAGGGGGATGTTCAGATCAGTTTTATTTGCAGAGGATCACAGGGTTTAAATAAAGGCAATCACAAATCATTGGTATTCCTGTCTTTACTTTCTACAACCATAACCTCTCTACCCATATTTATAAGTCAAATCTATATGGAGAATTGGCTTATTTAAAATAGAATTTTAACAAATACAAACAACAACCCAGAAGTGGAATTGTTTTTATTAGTCTTGAAATTGACTTGGGGATGTCTTTGCCATCAGAATATTGTTAGTATGACACCATTAGAAGGTTCAAAATATGGTGCAGCACAAAGCAAAGCATGTAGTCAACTCAAATTGTGATGGTGCAGAGCATGACACTAAGTATGTAAATATCAGTATTGTTTTACTTTATAATAGCCATAAAATTTTTCATAGCTTTTTTACTGCCACATGTGGGTTTGGATTAAAAATATTCTCTCGTATTTTAAATTCAAGCAGGTTCCAAATCACAAACATCTGGAGAAGAGTTCTTGAAAGATTATTAATTTCACAGTACTTTATTTTCAGAATATTTTACATTTAAAAACAAAATCAACTATATATTTCAACACAAAGAAAGCAGAATGAAGTTCATTATGTGGTGAAATGCCAAGACCAGATGTTTTTAAAATGATCTTGGACACTCAGTTTCTAAGAGCATAGAAAAGTATTAGCAAAACCATGTTTAAACTGAAAACTCTGATAAACAAAATTGTTTTTATATTTTTCAGTTAGAAAATGTAATACATGCACCATTGTACCATTGTGAATTATAAACTTAAACTTTTTTTTGAAAGGAAGGAATGCTATCCATGATGATGCAAAGCTGCGAACCCCTCATGATCTATTGTTAGATCTATTGCCTCTTCTAAAGGAAGTCTACAGCTGTGCTGTTCAATATGATATCCACTGTATATAAGGGGCAGTGGCCACATAAAGTTTGGCTACTAAGACTAAAGAAATCCATTTTGAAATTTTATTTAATGTTAATTAAATTAAAAATTTAATAGCTACATGTGACTAGTGGCTATAATATTGGTAAGTGCAATCTTACACAATAAAAAAGAAAGAACTCTAGTTCCTAGGAAATCATTTTTGGCTTTTTAGTGCCTGAAATTTTGGCAGTAGATTGCTATATCCCAACTGGGCTCTTAGATTTTTCCAGACTAAACAGGTTAATGTAGATGAAAGTTTAAGCACAGTCTGTGACAGTGAAGTGGTATGTATGCTCACTCAATTACTTTACTACCACGGTTGTTAATGTTTCTACACAGGCATCTTTCCTTCCAAATTCCCTGGCTTTCTAAGAAGTTCACCCACAATTCTGCATGTGGGAGAGCAGCTTTGGTGTGAGTTTCTCATTGCTCTTGGCTCCACTTCACATTTGACTTCTTTCAGGTAATGACTCCCCTGAGTTATCTATTTGAGTAGGGAGGGAGGGCCAGGATTGCAACCATATCCCATATCTTTCATTCAGTCTCTAGAGATTAAAGGGCTATGTAAATAGGATTTCCATTCATGCTGAAAATGACTAGGAGATAAAGCCACAGGCACACATCACAAAGAAATAAAGCGGAATAAAGGCAGACAAGTAATAGAAGCCTAAAGAGTCAACGAAACTATTGAATAAAATATATTCACTAATCCTGGAGAAAATACATGTTTAATACTCTAAGTTAGAAGACATGAAGGTAAAAAATTTGACCAAGGAATGTATGAATCAATCAGATTTTACTGGCGCAGGGAATGTTTTGAAGAGTAATTTCAATATCTTATGTAATAATGAAATGCACCCAGAGAGAATAAATGAGTTGACTCAGATCACATGTGTATGGAAAGAGCTCTGGTCTATACTGTGAGTCAAAAATGACTAGGCCAGTGGTTTTAATTGATAAAACATTTCATATTTCTTTAATATTCTGCAGAGAATGCCACTTACTGTTGTTTCTGAAGTGACCTGAAGGACAGTGGAGAGCCAACCTAATGCAGGAATGTCTCTTGTCTCTTTTCCCAGCGCTCTCTCCAGAAGGGAAAATCCCCAAACAAGTCTTCAAATATGAGCTTTTCAGCTATCCATAATAACCTATAATTTCAAGCTTTTTAAGGTCATTCTGGAAGAGGGGTTTAAGATGAGAGAATTCTTTTTCCTTTTGAAAAAAGAAACCTCTGGTTTTCCAAACATTTCATAAACCTCTGGAATTCTTTGGAGTGAGCCAGAAGTGGAAAAAGTAACTGAAACTGCTTGGGAAAAATTAGTAGTAGCTGCTGAAAAGAGCATTTATCAGTAATCCAGACATTGAGGACGTTTAGACTTTGTTGAACAGGCAGTTTGTGGCAAGAAATGACTGGATTAGGGGCATTGCCGGTCAGACAAGCTGGGCTAGAAGTGGCTGGGTTGTATTGGTTTCCTAGGGCTGCTGTAACCAAGTACTACAAACGAGGTGGCTTAAAACAGTGTAAATTTATTCTCTCACAGTTCTGGAGGCTATAAGTCCAAACCAAGTTGTCCTCAGGGCCATGCTTTCTCTGAAGGCTGTAGAGGAGAATCTGTTCCATGTCTTTCTCTTAGCTTCTGGTATTGCTGGCAATCCTTGGTGTTCCCTGGCTTGTAAATGTACATCAATCTTGACCTCTGTTACATGATGTTCTGTCCTGCAGTGGTATCCTCTCCTCTTCAGCATGTGTCAGTCTTATGCAAATGTACTTACCCACACGGTGACATCTAGTGGGTCTGAACATAGATAGTTGAATCCTCTTGAATGCTGGAATCTCTTGATGGTTTGACTATCTCTTTATTTGAGGATCATAAGCCTATGTGTTTCCAAGGAATTTTGCTGACACTATGGAGCTATCAGCATGAAATGAGGCTGATACTAGTAGCTCTGTGAACGTAATAGATGGAAACTATACTTGACCTGTTTTTTTTTTCTTAGAAAGCCAGTAAAATTTCACACAAGCCAGGATGGAACATGAGACACAAGTCATTTCCTCCACCATTAATATCTTTAAGCCATAAGAGAGGCAAAGTCTCATCTGAAAGAGACTTCACATATTTGTGTATAAAGTTTTCCTCATTAAATGTGACTCTTAAATGGAAAAACAAAGGTATGTTTTACTCAGAGTCCTCTTCAACTTTTCTTTCGTCACCCTCTTCCTCTCCCGCCGACAGCTTTGTTTTCATTCCTTAAGAGCTATTTGTCTTATCCACAGTGGACGGATCATGTTTTCAAGAGCTTCTGCATATGTAGTCACAATCCTAAGGGAAAGTTTACTGAGATGTTCAAGTATGGTTTGGTTTAAATGTTTTATATTATATATATATATATATATATATATATATATAGAGAGAGAGAGAGAGAGAGAGAGAGAGAGAGAGAGAGAGAGATAGCGTTGATATGAATGAAGAACCACAGGTCAAATTTTAAACATTAGGTGAATAACATTAAACAAGTAGAAATGTTTGTTTCTTGTGAATGTAGTCATTGGTTCAAATGTGAATGTTAATGTATTATCAGATTACTGTGTAATGCTTTCAAGGGGGCCAGGAAATAAAGTAACTGCTTGTTCTAAGATAAATGGTCTCACAAAAGACATGCTACGCTTTGTATTTTCTTTCTGAGAACCTAGCAAAACAAAAATAGTCTTAGCCATTTTTAATTTTTGCAACTATGTAAATTTCAGCATGAGAGCTTTCTCAGAACGTGAATCATAAAATATCATTATTAAAAAAAAAAATAGCCAGCCCATTTTCTTGCCTTTTCTTCCTCAGTTTCCCAAGGTGAACTATTGTTGGGCTTACATTCAGGCCTAAACGTAGTCTGGGTCCTAAGTCAAGAGTTTCCTTGCACAGCAGCTCATCTTTTTGCGGGGCATTGAGTTACACTGTGTTGGGCACAACCTTGCTGAGCCAAAGCCTCCCTTGGTTGTTGGCCCAGTCAGACATTCATGTAGCTTCCTCGTGTCATATGCTAGTTTTTCTATAAAACAGATGGTAGTCTGCCTTCTTGACTGAAGCCCTGGTGCCTTGGTTAATTCTTACAATCCTCTTTCCAGGGAGTTTGATCCTGTTCTCTGAACTCCCACGTTCTGGCTGAGTGCATCTACCTTCCAGGGTCATGGTGCTACTCACTTTCCTGTTGCTGCTGGCCAATGCAAGCAACTGACTCTGTGCACCAATAGCTACTTCTGATTTCTTGTTACTTGTTCTTGTTTTTGTGTTTTTGTGAACCACACTTAAACTTCTTTTTTTTTCTTTTTAGACAGGATCTTTCTCTGTTGCCCAGGCTGGAGTGCAGTGGTGTGATTATGGCTCACTGTAGTCTCGATTTCCCAGGCTCAAGTGGTCCTCCTACTTCAGCTTTCTGAGTAGTTGGGACTACAGGCATGTGCCACCATGCCCTGCTATTTTTTTTTTTTATTATTATTTTTAGTACAGACAGGGTCTCACTATGTTGCCCAGGCTGGTCTTGAATTCCTGCGCTCAAGCAATCCTCTCACCTAGGCATCCTAATGTGCTGGGATTATGGGCATGAGCCACTGCATCCAGCCTTTAACATATTTTGACACTACCATGAACTGACTGGGTTCCCCTCCCCACTTCATAGGTGTTTCCCCAGTTTCATTAAGTCAGTTCCTCAGATTTCAGATGCCACCCTCCTGCTCTCCAGAGTTTCCATAGGTGGGGCTCTCTCTGGCTGTGCTCATGATGGGGAGAGGCCTGTGTTCTGCTCTACTAGACTTTGTATAAGGAAACTAGGATGGCAATCTGATTGGAAGGGAAGGTCTGTGAGATTTGCTGGGAAGCTGCATTAAGAACAGACACACCATTTTCTTTAGATTAAACATGTATTAGAGTTGACTGTGGGAGAGGTTGGGTAGTGGAGTTTAAGCACTCTGCGGTACCTGTTAGTGCTACTGCAGAGCCTAAACATATCTTTCTCATTTTCTAGGAAACTTTCTTTTTTTTTGTCTCAAGAACTTGATACATAGTAGAAAAAAATTACTAAATTATTACATTAAAAAAACCCAATATAATCGTATTAACAGCTGACCAAAGGGCCTAAATATCTTGATCCAAAGAAATGACTAATTACAGCCACCTTAGGCATATAGTATGCCAAGAATGGGGGCGGTAGTCTTGGTAATTTGTAATTCTTGGTTCAAGATGTGATCTTCCTAAACTTTACGTATGAGGCAACCCAAACAATGAGAAGAGAGTGCTTACTTATGTGTCACTTTTCCCCCTAAAGTCACAGCGTGATCCTTTGGCATCTGGAACAAGTAAACTTCCTCATAATAATGAAAATTTGCTTTGGGTTTCAATTTCTCCATTAAAAAAAGCTCCTCATCATTTAAGTATTTTAATAAAATGCCTATTCAAGCCATTTATTCTTCTTACTCCTTTCTTGACTGCTTTTCTATTTGATCCTTGCTTATTTATTTTATGTCAGTCTCTTTTTTTGGTGACTCTACAATAACTCACACTTCGGTGTTGCTACCTCAGGTTGCTTGCTGAGAAAATAGAGTTTAAGACAGAGGTTCCTCCAATGCTGTGTCCTTAAAAAAGGGCTTGAAGATAGGAGCCTAAATCAGTCAACCATTTGAGGTAAGGACAAGTAAAACACATAGCCCAGAACCAGGAGACAGGTTGTTTATTTATTTTTTAAAATCCCTAATCCAAAATTAAGATAGGCAAAATTTTCAGCAGAAGTGAGAACATCAAGGAAATACTAGGAGCCATTACTGAACTAGAATTCTCAAAGTTTTATTTTGTTTTGTTTTGTTTTTAGAGCCGTCATTGACTATGGCCAAGACCCTTAGGCTGAGGCACTTTTCTCAGTGGATGTGAGGCCATAGAAAATTTAAAACTGATTTGGGAGCCAAACTTGGAGAAAATAGGAACAAAGATGGCAGATAATAAATTTTGTAAGTTATCACATGATGTTGCCTTGAATACTTTTACCTTGATCTTGAGTTGATAGGTCAAAGGATTCCAGATTTGCTTTTACTTTACTTCGAAGTGGACAGCACATTTTCCTAGACTATATCCTTAAAGCAAAAATCAAATCTTCACCCTAGAAAACAGAAATCTATTTTTCATGTAATGGAAATTATGTCTGAGAAAGTCTTTACTGCTCAGTTTTCCAGTTTTTAAGTTAAAAAATGGTCTATTTGCTTCCTATGACAAGTACACATTGTAAAAAACAAAACCTTCTTCAATTTCATGCTATATCAATATACTAAATGTCTAGAAGAAAATAGATCAGGACTGATCCTTGAGTCTGGGTGCCAGGTTGAAGTTAGTGTGGTATTTGATGGACGGGTAGTATGCATGAAAATTAGCTTTGCTGTTGCAAGCGTTGTTTATTGTCACAGAATAGTTTGCTCTGCACTGACTGCTACAAAATTGTAGTTTGGTAAACAACAATAGCAAAACACAGAGGTTGTGATAAGGGATCAGTAGGAGTGTGTACATATGTGTGCGTGGATGCTCAAGTTCATGTGTCCGTGCTTATGCATAAACCCTGGAATTAAACGTTTCCCTTTTTTCATGCCATACATTTCAGTTTCTCCTTGTAATTAATTTGTTGTATTTGGAGTAGCAAATGGACAAGGAAGCATCGCCAAATTTGGAGCTGGTTGGATCCATTTCTTGTAGGGTAAGAAGGACAAGGAGGACAATTTTATTGTTTTTCCTTCATAATTAGGACAAAATAGAATATGATGACCTCTGCAGATCTGTCTAGCTTTATGACTTTATGATGTTAAATGTTAATGTTAAATGATAGGCAAAACTGAACCTTCATGAGTAAAAGACGTATTATACCTTTGTACAGAGAGCTAAAATATAAGACAGCATGAAGGTAGGAATTGTGTGAAACACTTACCCTTGTGTATAAAATGGCTGCTGAGTGTGTAGATATAACTCACAGCTAGTGATGACCAGGGATATTGAATTATTATTCAGCATGGTCCCATAGCCTTCCAGTAGCTGGGTCCCTACCCCTTGAACTAAATACCATACACTGCAGTGATTTAAACTGCATTTTCATTAAAATATCTATGATTGTAGAATGAAAGATTTTGCATTGTTAAATGGATTTAAAGAATCAATGAAGAGAAAAAGGTAATTGGGGATGAGAAAAGTTAAGGAAAATGTGATTTTCCTCTGAGATGACATAAAAATGTCCAATTGTCTGTTCTGTATGATTGAGTGCTATGAATCTACTATGGACAAACTTCACAAGATGCTGAGTGTGATTTGCTTAGAAGAGCATGGGATTTGAAATTCAAGGATGCTTCAACTTGGGTTCCTCCGGAAACAGAATCTGAGATAGAGATGAGTGTCTAGGAAGCTTATTAGGAGCTTCCTTGAGAGTAACACCCATCGAAGGGAAGAGAAGCAAGTAGTGAGGAGGAAGAAAGTGAACTCTGAGGCAGCTTCAGTGGAGGCCACAGCTGACATCAAGTGGGAATTGAAGGCTTCCTAGCTTGCAGAACAAATAAAAGAAAAAAATATAAGTTAGTTAGTTCTTTACGCCAAATCATACCTCTTCCAAGGTAACCCACATGCAAGGACTAATATGGGATTATAAGGGATTGGTCCTCTCCCCTATCTTAAGACAGTTCAGAGAAAACTGAACTCTCCTTGGAGTTTCCTGCAACATCTCACACTATTACTACTATCACCATGAAAGATGGTGAAAGTGTCATTGAATGAAAAGCTTCTACTTATCTTGGACTCTATAAAGTGTAAGAACTGAGTGATTTGATTTATATGGCAAATTTGTTCTCATAGTTCCTTCTCTTTTGTCCAAACTCTCCCTTTACTGGCACCACTTCCCTCACTCTTTCTACTAGTTCACCCATTGCATGTATTTTGCTAATGAGTTGTCTGTATTACTTTTCAGAATACATAATTTGTACAGAAAGATTTTTTTGATTAACTATGATGCATATAATAGCTTTAGGAAAAATTACTGAAATGATAATTGTGATAGTCTTTACTTAAGTGAAATCTGCCTATGATACTATAAATATATACTACATACTTTTGTTAACAGGCATAGAATTTATGCTGCTATTTGTGTATGCAGGGTAATAATTTCCTAAGCAATCTGTTTTATAATTACAACATGTTTCTTGAATCTCTTTTAAGATTGACAGGACACAATTCTCACCTACTTGACTTTTTTTGGGAGTTCTAAGTTAGGAATGATAATATTGCCAGTATTAACAGAGTCAGAATAACACACATGATGTCTTTAACATTTGGAGTTTGAAGATTTTAGAATTTCTTTTTGTGTGTACACATCACAAATATAGTTGAGCATATAACCATCTCTAGATGTATATATTTATAAATGTTACATGTTCATATTTGGAAAAAAAGTAAAAGCCTAAGGATAAAGTGTACGTTTTAGGTCAAGGGAGCAAAATACTTCATGTTATGAAGTTGCATTTCGATTATGGTTTTCTCAAATGGAAAGAAATATCCAAGAATGAATCAAATCTAGGCTTACTTGACTACTCAAGCTTAGTTCTTTATTGGAGTTCTGAAATCCAAGAGAATAATCTCTAATTTGGCAATATTCAACTGACTATTGATTCAGGCTATAGAATTGGCTTGTTTCCTCTTTTTCTTCATCTGGCATCACTCATTTTATCTCATTGTCTTCTGTCTTCCTATAAATTCTGATTCTTTTATGGCTAACCGAAGTCCTAGGGTTACATTTTAAGTAATGAAGACAAAAAATGTACTTTTCTTAAAGGATTAAAGTTCTCCAACTCTTTCTCTTTGTAATTCTATCTAAAATGTGTGACAATTATGGAAAGAACTGATTACATAAATGTATTCTCCAGCAGTAAATGTGGACCCAACTTCTACCTATGGACACAGCTCCAGGGGGCAACAAACAGCCCTGAGAGTGAACTTAGTACAACATCCAGTAGCACAGCATTGTTACTTAGAAACTACTGAGAAAACTGAGGAAATGCAGTTATTCCGACAAGTGCCCTGACATAGCCCTGACAAGTTCCATAATCTTTAATGAAGACCCTTGACTTTTCTACTTGTGGGAAGGGAATTATAAATTTATATCTCAGCTTAATTTCTTTAGGGGGGTTGTGATTTTGGTAAGGGTTTAGCTAAAAGTGCCCCATCCCCAACCTAGAATTCTTCTTATGCACAAGAAAAACTGGGCTTATCCAAGTCTTAGTGACACTTAGAAGAATTCAGTAGACTAATGACTGAAAATGCATGTTGTCAAAATAAGAAAACAAAATAGGGACTTCATCAACCAAACCAATATTTGAAGCTTTGCTGGAAGTCAGATGGACAAAAACCAAGAGTAACCAATGAGTCATAGCTCAAAACTTTAGTGAAGAATCCTGTCATACAGGGCACGCAACATTATAAAATCTGTTGAAATGCTTCAGAGATTGGGACCTGTGCCGATTCTGCCAGGCAGGGTTCTCAGCACAGGCTGCTTTCCATCTTGCTGAAATCAGTCCACTTTCAGCTCCAAGCTCCAATGGTGGACATGCATTGCATCAGACTTGGGCTTTTGATCCAACAGTGCCCAGTTGCAGGTTGGACAGCGTTGTTTGAGGTGATGTGGTATAAAGTGCTGTCTAATTCGGGGAAGTAATTAATTAAGGTCAGAATGTAAGGAAAGAACATTGATAATGAGATGAGGGCTGAGTAGACATGCATTAGTGGGTCTCTGGCATATCATATTTCTAATTTGACCACAAGTATCCTCAGCTAAAGTGAACTGAGGAAGCCTCTGCTTGCTACAGGCAGCTTGACATTAACACTTGACCCTAAGTGTCAGCCACTCTCTCTTGTGGCTTGGTGCTGACAGTCAAGAAATCTGATCACCGCTGGTTTCATCATCTTTGGTAGGAAAAGCCACATTATCTGCCTTATATAAAAGGATGAACCAACCAAAGCCAATAGGTAGTATAGAATGACTTCAGAAAAAAAAAAAAATGAGGTTGTGGAGTTGTGAAAACCTTAGGGGTAAAAGTTGTCTCTCCAAATGCTTCTCCCTAGTTTTGGTAGACATTAACCTCCATTCAAATGGAAACACCTTCATTTAAGCAAATGCCAACTGGTTAATGTAAAAATGAATCAGTAAAATTCCTTTCAAACCATCCTTTGGATTTTAGGCATATTATTACTTCTAAGTCTTGAAAAATTACATGAACAAGCTTATTTTAAGGTTGAACAGAGGACTGACAGTAGAAAATCTTGAGACATCAAACAAGGGAGCTTCTCAAATTTGTGAAGTACATTCATTTTAAGAATATGAGGGTGTGCCTGCATGCATTTTTGGCAGCTGTGGTTGTGTGGCTAGGTGAAAGTGTTCAGATGAATTATGAATGGGAAAGAGTTGATTATTCAGTGCAGAGCACAGGGTGTTCAGTTTGGCACACAGGGAATAAGATGATGTGGTGTAATGCCAGCTGTGTCCATGTGCTCTTGTGGACCTAGTGTATTAGCAAACTGGAAAAGTTATCTCCTCTGTTGATGTAAGCATGCCACTGATATTCCTCATTGCTAGATACATTCCAACCATTTATATTTCAAGCTTCTTGGAAAACAAAATCTCAGACTGCCTGGAAGGTTTTGCTACTTCGTGACATTGCTGCCAGTATTTCATTAGAAACATATTTAGTTAAGTACCTTCAGAAGAATTTTATATACAAAAAGAACCCCAAATTAAATTTTAATATTTTGTTATATTTTGACAAATAGCAGTTAACTTGAAATATAAAATTCTTTATATTTTATATTTAATATAGAGTAGCATTATTTGTTGACTCAGTATTTACCTATATAACAAATCCAAAATATTTGTGTTTCAAAAAAAAAAAACAAAGGATGAACTGAATGTTTCTTTTATATTGTGCCACATAGACCCAATTTAAAGGCTCAAGAGAAAAACTCCCCAGGAGGGTGTGAAATCTGATTCCTCATATGCCCTCACAGGTCCAATCAAGCACTAATGGAGGAAATTTGGCTTCAGTGAGATCATTATATATACATGCATTGCTTAACAATATCAATAATTTGTATTCCTAAGTTATTTTTGTGGCTGTTTGTTAGTTTCTGGGAACTTTGACATTAACTGTTACAAAATCAAAAATGGGGAAAGGTTTATTTAGAATCAATCAATTGGTGGAAAGAAATCCATTAAACCACTTGGCTGATAATAGTGAACAGTTTCATTAATAGGTTGATGAGGGTATGTGAATGAGTAGATCCTGAATGTGACTCCACTAATGTGGCAACATTAACATCCTGAATGCAGCTCTTCATGAAATAAAGAAAAAGTTAAATTCAAATTTATTTAAAATACATTTAACTATAAGCACATTCAAGGCTTCCTAATTCTGACAAATTGCAGGGAGGATTAGTATAGCACTAAGCTACTTTTCTAGGTTGGCCCAGTAAGGAAAAGAGTCAGAAAATTGTTGAAGGTCTTCAGGGGCAGCCGATGGTATCTATTAAAACTTAATTGAGTTCAGCATCTTCAACTTATATAGAGTATTATAAGTTCTTCTATAAAACAGCATGTGATTTATGAAAATTAAATATGCTACGTGCAATTTTATTAACAAGATAACGTTGTCCAGAAGCCCTTCTTTCCTGGACCGTATGAATGTAAATATTGCTTTGTGCCATTAAAAACAATTTGGTAGTTCAAAGTTGTGGAGTCTAAATTAATATTGAAAACTATAGAGAACCAAAATATCACAGGACAAAGTTTAGATTCATTTTAGTAATTTTAGATACTTTTACAGAAAACTCATGTCACTAGCACGTGCATAAACAGGCACTATGATTTGGAGAAAACTATAATTAATCTATGTTTTGGGATTCTTTTTTAAAATTTGATCTAGTTGTATTTTTCTTCTGAAATCTATCATGCCATGTTTTATTGTGTGGAAAGCTAAGCATAAATAGTAGGGGCTGCATTTTTCTCCTGTGGTGGTTTGTGGTAATTTGAAACAGGCAAGGCTCTTCCACATTCTGCATCTGTACCGGTGCTCTGTACCAGGACCTTACACTGATCACAGAGCACGGCTGTCCTTTGTCTTTGAATCTCTACCCTCCTTCTACCTGGTGGTCCTTGGATTTTCTTTCAGCACTTCCCTTCCTACTTCTCTTCCTCCACATTGTTTTCTCCTTCCATTCTTCCCCCTCCCTGTCTCCTATTGCTTCTCATTTTCTTTCTTTCCTTTCTATCCTTTTCTTCAATATCTTTAAAAAATTCTGTTTCTTCAATAAAATACTCTTTCTTCAGTATCTTTAAAAAATTTTATGAAAATATTAATTTGAATTGTTGAAAATTAGAAAAGTACAATGAATAAATGTCATCTTGCCACCAACCACAGAACACTATGTAGAAACTCTAATGTGTGTCTTTCCAAATTTTTCATATGTATAAAAATACATTTTATAAACCTATAGTTTTTTATATATACACATATAGCTTTTATGTATATTTTACATGTTATGTGTTTATATACATGTAAATATATGAATGTATGTGTGTATTTGTGTGATTGGTTGTAGTATAACCTGCTTTTTCCAGTTAGCCATCTTTCAGTCTACTGTTTCAGTACATTTTCATCTAATATGATACCAAACCTTATTTAAATTTCTTCAGTTGATTCCAGAATGACTTTTGCTGCTGGTTTATTTAAACAGTATCCAATTCCCAGCCACAGTCTGCATCTGGTGGGTATATCCCTTTGAGTCTATTTTCATTATTTTTCTTATCCATCAGGATATGCCTAGATATATACCATTTACATCAAAACATATTGGATCTTACTGTCCTCTTTCAGTGTGCAGATTCAGATCTTTCCTCAGCCCAGACATATTATATTTTCATGTGTCTATTTCATTGCTTTCTTCCCAAATACCCAATATTTGCTTGTCAGGTTTTCCATAACTTTTCATCGTTTACCACATGCCTTCTACTACTTCCTGTGTTTTAAGCTATAATTTAATTCCTGTGCTTTAAGATTTATTAACATTAGGTTACTGAGTTTGGTCATTCACTGGTTAAACTCGTTCTTGTTTATTATCAACTGATTTGTTTTCATTGGAAAATAATGATTGTACTCTCCAGAGGATATTTTGTTTTGTTTTGTATTATGTTTGGATCTCCTTCAGCATTCATTATTAATTTTTTTCAGATGATCATCTGTCTGATATAGCAGTGCATGTATCCACATTGTTTGCCTGGTCCTTTTATTATAGGTTGTGGGCTGTGGTAAAGATGTCAGCTCTCCTTAGGTTATAGGAAGAAGCTTCCCTATTCTCTGTCATCCCACAGTCCCTCAGCCAAGTGAAGGTAAAGAAGACTTTTCATTTTCAGCTGGAAACTAAAGAACAGATCATTGAGAGAAAACACCCACAGCCCAAGAATCCTTTACACAACCAGAATTCATTTACATGTCAGGAAAAATGTGAAGTTGCGGATAGGCAAGCACTAACTGAATGCCACCCAAGTTCCCCATATGAGGAAAATGCATGAGAAAAGACTCTAACTAAACAACAAACTACCCCAGGCAGACACCTCAACCTGGACCAAGATAAAAGAAACAATCATGGTGGGGCAAGGCAGTGTGGCCCAGGAATTATGTAAACAGGCTCTGAGCAGCACACCTGGATTCAGTTTCTGATTATGTCACTCACTGGCTGTGTGAAATTAGGCAAGTATTTAACATCTCTTTGTTTGACTTCTTCATCTGTAAAAGAATAAGAAAAATGGTGGAGCTTATCCCATAGTATGGTCGCAAATATTTAATATTTCTATTAATCTTCATCTACAAGATCAGGCTCCAGAAAACAAACAAACAAACAAAAACCAAACCAAAACAAACAAAAAAAACCCAGATAGTTCACTCAAATTAGAGCAATTTCAGAATGGTTTGAAAAAGATATTATTTATCGAAACAAGGGCATAGGGTAAGAAAACCAAAAAGAGTAACACAGTATGCCAGCTAGTAGCAGTGGAGTCGTTGCCACGCTTGTTGTTGAAAGGACAAGGAGAGGAAGCCCTAATCAGAATTTGGAAAGAGGAAGTGGTACAGAGGATATCCTCAGTGACTTTCTGTGGAGAGTTACAGCCAGCCTGAAATGACCCACTGGGGAGAGAGGCAGAGGTGTGTGTGTGCGCGTGTGTGTGTATGTGTGTCTGTGTGTATAAAATGTCCTTCAGTCTCACTCTATTCCTTATCTCCTGGTATTCTCTATCTGTGAGCCCAACTGGAAGCCAGAGGGCCCTGCAGTTCACTTAAATGGTCCATACTGGTCAGCCTCCTGGGTCACACTGGAGGGGCAAGCTGAGCTATCCAGAACATCAACAAATTAAGAGTGAGTTCTCAATCTAAATAAATACCTCTAACATATTTCATGCTGGGAAATTACAGGTTGTCACCTAAAAATATGAGATCTATTTTGTTATAGATAATCAACAAACTACTGGTTTAAATCATATTCACAGGCTTTCTTTGCAGGAAAAAGGAAAAAGTCAAAAATAATTGAGTTATTAAGTTGAGCAAGTTGCTAAAGTACATTTGCAATGTGTTCTTATAAGGAGTGTAATTTACTTGCCTAAAGTTTTGAGACAACATGGAGAAGATTTCAATTAAAGAATCTGAAGAGCGTACTTAAACCTTTTTTTTTTTTTTTTTGAGACAGAGTCTCGCTCTGTTGCCCAGGCTGGAGTGCAGTGGCCGGATCTCAGCTCACTGCAAGCTCCGCCTCCCAGGTTCACGCCATTCTCCTGCCTCAGCCTCCCGAGTAGCTGGGACTACAGGCGCCCGCCACCTCGCCCGGCTAGTTTTTTTTTTGTATTTTTTAGTAGAGACGGGGTTTCACCGTGTCAGCCAGGATGGTCTCGATCTCCTGACCTCGTGATCCGCCCGTCTCGGCCTCCCAAAGTGCTGGGATTACAGGCTTGAGCCACCGCGCCCGGCCTTAAACATTTTAAAGAATCTTAATAACCCATGTTGGATCAATATTTAAGTGACACATATGCTACAGAGGGGAACTGAAGTTGGAGTTTTATTTTGATTAAAGAAAAATTATCCCCATCTAGTGAAGGAAAGACAGCAACTTGTACAGTGACTTCTATTTCACTAGTCAATTAGTCCCTAGCATTGGCTTTGGCTACCATTTACAGTCACATTGATGTGGCATTAAAGACATCAAGTGTGAAACAGCAATCAGTGGTCTAACCAATATTGATCAACACTGTGGCTTGACATTTAGGCTTCCATAGATATTTCAGAATGGCTTCTTCACCCTTGTTAAAGAAATCCAGCACTTCTTGACCACTGCAAGGTAGCGGGTGTCTGGGCAGAACAGAACAAAAGAAAATGAAGAAATAAGACATGGGTTTATTTTCCTTGCTCTTATTTACGTGTGCATTCCATCCTCCTTTTTGATACCATCATACCAAACTGGATGAGTAATTAACTCTAAAAAATCTGTGGCTTCTCTTATTCACTGATTGGGGTTCTACAGTACTACTGAAACCTCTCAATGTCAATAATAACATGAAACACCAGGATATGCCAGGGTCTATCCCTTTCCTTTGATTTCCTGGCTTCTCTTCTTTTTATAACTCTTGAAACTCTTCAAGATTTATGCCAGCAACTTTGATAGTAAATTTACCTATGATGTCAAGTAACAGGATCATAAAAATTAAGAGGTGAGAAAAATCTTAGGGATCATCTAGTCCAAACTCTAATTTTAAGGATGAGAAAAATGAGATCAACAGACTACTTAGCTGTGCAGAGGGCATAGTCATTAGTGGCCAGGACTAGGAACTTATATATCTCTTTGTATCTAATTAATTGCTTTTTCTATTATTTCTTATTAACTGTTAAATAAAAAGTACAATTTAGAGAAAAATTTTATACCTACCTGAAAAATATATCTAAGAAAGCATTTAAAGAAAAATAAAAAGAGATAAGTAGAGCAGAATTGTGCTGCTAACGATTATATAGATTCTTACCCTAATGCCTAAAGTAAATTATAATTACATGTTAGAAAAAGTGATATCAAGTTTTATTGTAACTTTAAATTAGGCTACTTATTTGATCACATGATCTTCTAGTGTTTGAAATATGGTAGACAATACATTGCATTTCTTTATTTTTTTAGGAGTATTGAAAGTAAAGAGAAACTCTTACGGCACATTTTTTGGAAGGAGAGAATAGTTAAAAATTGTTTGTAATAAAAGAATGGTTAGACTTATAGAACCTTATAATTTGAAGGGCATATACTGATTTCTAGTCTACCTTTCTACCTAAAAATAGGAATTCCTTTTGTAGTATCCCTGAGAAGCAGACCATGGTATCTGCTTACATTTTTCTAGTAATAAGAAACACGTGATTTGTGCAGAAATAGTTTTTGCCAAGATGACATACAATTCTTCCATATGGAGCCTAACTCAGTCCCTGCAACACTATACCTTTAACTCGGTAGTATTAATTCTTATTTCCTCGAAAGTAAATAAAACAATTTCTGTAATGTTTTTAGTAGCCATTGCACATACATTTAAAGATTGCTATTCTATTTATCCTAAGTGTTCTATTGCACCAGCCCAGCATTTCGAGTTTTTTTAGTTGTTCCATGTAAAACATGGCTTTGAATTTCCAGCTATTTTAGTGATTCCTCTGAATATAGTAATTTGTCAATGTACTCCTAGAAATGGATTCTTACATAACTATTGTGGATTCACAGTTCTTTCTTATATATTCCAGGTATTGTTTACCACCTGAAGTGGTTGGTACATTATGTTCTTGGATTGGGGCATAAAGCTTTCAGTACAGTTCTGGTTCATGTTCACTAGGGAGGCAGGGATTGAGAAAATATCCGAGATCTTTTCAACATGAGCCTTGTTTAAATCTCCCTGATCCTATCCTGGTGAAATTCAGTTGATAAAACTTAAATATAGAACTCTACATGTTTTCTTGCTAAATTTTTTCATGAGTTGTTTACAGTATTCTAACATTGTGAATGACATGAGCAAGTGACAAAACTTGGGTGTGGGGACATTCTGGCTTTTAAGGGAACACACCGATGGGGATAAAGAAATATTGGCCAAGCATGGTGGCTCACGCCTGTAATCACAGCACTTTGGGAAGCCTAGGCAGGTGGATCACCTGAGGTCAGGAGTTCGAAACTGGCCTGACTCATATGGCGAAACCCTGTCTCAACTAAAAATACAAAAATTAGCCAGACGTGGTGGCAGGTACCTGTAATCCCAACTACTTGCGAGGCTGAGGCAGGAGAATCGCTTGAACCCGGGAGGCCGAGGTTGCAGTGAGCCAAGATCGCCCCCACTGCACTCCAGCCTGGGCAACAAGAGCGAAACTCCATCTAAAAAAAAAAAAAAAAAAAAAAAAAAAAAAAAAAAAAAAAAGATCGAAAGGGGAATGAGGCAGAAGGGGAAAAGTAAAAAGCTTCCTAAAGGCAAACTTGAATAATCTGTAATTTTGTCTGGGGCTGGCTAAATATAGGGCTTAACAAAAAGACATGTTGATATTTTATTATATAGAATTCATCTTTTATGCCAAAAATGTCATGGGGGTGAATTAGGGGTACATTAGTCAAAGATTCTCTATTATTTTGGTGTAAAGTTTTTTAGAGTAGGACTTTTCAACCCACTGCTATTGACGTTCGGGACCAAATAATTGTTGTGAGAGGCTATCCTTTGAATTGTATGATGTTTAACAGCATCCCTGGCTGCTACCTGCTAGATGCCAGTAGCACTCTTAGTCTAGCTGTGACAACTCTCAAATGTCCCCCTGCTGGGATTACAGGCATGAGCCATCATGCCCGGCCTAATTATTTTTTTTTCCCAGTGCCTCCATGCTATTTATTTGCAAAATATGTAAAATATTAATTCATTAAGTTAATACTTTTTGAATTTCTACAATGCTCTTGGTGTAATTCTACACACTGGGGTTACAGCAATAAATAAGAAAGTGGAGAACCCCTGCTTTCATAAAGCATGAGTGTCTGTGTATGTGTGTGTGTGTGTGTGCACGCTCATGAGTGGTGTGCTGGAAGTGTGATAAAGAAACAATAAAATTAAAAAAAATATCACAGTACTACAAAGTGATTGAAGTACCATGAAGAAAACGAAAGCAGAATAAGACAGGACAAAGAGGGTATGTATCCTTTCATTAATTGGTGGAGAAGACAACTTGTTTGAGGAGAGGACATTTGAGTAGAAGATGGGATTGTATGAAAAAAAATGAAGCATGAAAGTTCTTAGAAAAGAATATTTTAGCTAGAGGAAATAACATTCTTATGGGATGAATTGCGTTCCTCCAAATTCATACATTTAAATCCTAATCCTGGTACCTGAGAATGTGATTGTACTTGGAGATAAGGCCTTTGGAGATAGGCTAATTAAGGTAAAATGAGGCTGTATGACTGATCCCTCAATTGAGTATAATTAATGTCCTTGTGAGAGGAGAAAATGTGGACACAGATAATATGTGAGCATAGAACAAAGACCATGTGAGGACCCAGAGAGAAGGTGGCCGTCTGCAAGCTGGAGAGAGAGAATAAATCAGACCTGCTGACTGATACCCTCACCTTGGACTTCCAGCCTCTAGAATTGTGAGTAAACATATTTCTGTTGTTTAAGTCATCTAGTCTGTGGTTTTTGGTATGCAAAACCTAGCAAATGAAACAAGCATGTCAACTAGAGGGCTTTGATGTGTTTGATGAACAGCAGGCAGGCCAGAATGAAAGAATGAAAGGAGGAGAGAGTAGTAGAAGGTATGACTGTAAAAAAAAAAAAAAAAAAAAAAAAAAAAGACAGGGATCAGACCATGTGGTGATAAGGGGGTTAGACTTTGTTCTGAGTATAATGTGGGCAGGTTTTTGAGCAGGTAACTGACACGAGTGACTTACATTTAAAGAATAGCAATTTACTGCAGCATGAACCATTGACTTTAAAGAGCTAAGAACAGAAGCTGTCGATGGATTAATAGGCACGTGTAGCAGCCCACATGAAAGGAGAATGTGGCTTGGACAAGGTTGCTGTTGGAGTAGGTGAGAAATTGTTTGATTCAGGATATGTTCTGAGGGCAGAGCCAACAGATTTTGCTGATAGACCTGAAGTACTGTGTAAAGGAAAAAGAAAGCAAATACAAATCTTAGGTTTTGCACCTAAGCGAAAGAGCTAATGATGGTTTTATTTTCTGAGAGGGGGAAACTTGAAGGAAGAAGCCTCAAATGTACGCTTATTGCAGGATCTGGCCGGCAGCCCTCAATGCAGCGGGGCTCTCTCTTTGTTCCCAGGTGGATCGGCAGGTCGAGAAATAATAGACACACACAAGATAGTGAAAGCTGGGTCCAGGGGGGTCACTGCCTTCTGGTCCCGCTGTGCCAACAATGCACTGGATAGGCCAGCTTTGTTATATTATGTGCATAATGAAATATTTTTCCTTAATTAAAAATGATAAATGGAGTAGCTGTGGTGAAAATGCAAAAAATATAGGAGTATATCGAATAAAAAATTTTCTGTTTGTAATCTCACTCCTGAGAGTTGAACAAGGCACTGTTAACAGTTAACACTGCATCTTTCTAGACCTTTTGTTCTAGGTATCTTTAATCTCTCTCTTTTACACACACACACTTCTTAGAAAGCTGATTTATATTATCATGAAAAAAGTGCCAGAATTCTAAAAATATTATTGAAATCAATGGAACATGTATTTATCTCCTTAAAAAAATTTAAGTGAGCTTGCTAGAATTGTATGTAGAAGATCAGCTAGTGGGTGGTAAAACCACCACTTTGAGGAAAAATGAGTGACATTCTCATATGGCAATCACTGCTGTTATTCTGGGCTCCAGATTCTCGATCTTTGTTGTCAACTGGATTTAATTTTTATTAAGGTGAACTTTGTTCAATTGATTCAAATGTTGTTTGCCTATAATTTTACAAGTGTATCATTTTTGGGGTCTGGTGAAAAGTTATATACATATATTAGCCACTGGAGTAATTTTTTGTTTGATAATTAATGTTATTTTAAGGGCTATATCTTTTTTATGCAGTGATTTTTTTTTTCTAAAATTTTTACGTGATTAAACCAAATGTGAACACGGAGATTTAAGAAACCAAATTTACTTGATGAATTCACCAAGTCTCTAGATGGGAAAAACAGAAATGAACAGATTCCATATAAAACATGCAGAGGAAAGGGCAAAATAAATTCAAAATCTTCATCTAAAATAATTTAACAGACCGAAGTTTTTAACCCATAAAGCACTGTAAAATAAGATAAAGTGAAAGTTATGTGTGTGGCTAATAAGTTAGTATATCACATAGAAATAAACATTGTACTATGTTGTATATGATTCTTGAAGAAAGATTCTCAATCATAAACCAACAAATTATCCACAGTCCACACTATCCTGTTCTTTCTGGTCCTTCTTTCCCTCAATCCCCATACAACAAGAAATATATTCTAGAGCAAATGAGCGATACAGTGCTCTGAAAAAGAGTGAGTAAATTCAGAGGACCACATGTGGCTCTGGAAAAAGGAAACATGGCTCACATGCTGTATGGGGTCTTTGGAGAGAGAAACAGTGTATCTATGCCAGTCACTGTGACTAGCCTTTGATATTGACATCTCATTTAATCCTTACAATCTGATGAGTATTGTTATTCCATTTTGTAGACAAGCAAGCAGACCCAGAGACATTAAGTGACTTGCCCAAGTTCTTCCATTTAGTAAGCTTCAGGAGCAGAGAGGTATACAGACTTGTCGGACCTCAAAGATTAGGTTCTCTCCCACGTGACACAGTGCCCTCTGCTCTGCATCTGAGTACTAAACAGGTGTTTACCAAAGTAATAATCAATGAGGGATGTCATACATTTGTCACTTACTATTATTTCCTTTATATTAGAAATATTTTACAATTATATTTTCTATTTTCAAACTAAATATAAAACTCATTGTATCTCAATCAACTTTACATCTTGAGCCTTTAGCATTGCATGTCACATAGAGTGAATGTGAAACAGACATTACTGATGGGATGGTGAAGGTCAATCTTTTGGCATCCCAAAAAGAGAGAGTGTGTTTATGACAGAAGCCTATTTTTTTTATTTAAAACTATCTTATACATACATTATACCATCTTAATATACACGAGGAAAATAAAATTGAGAAATATGAAAAATTTTATTTAGAAATGTAAATACAGAATCTATAGCTTCCAAGACCTACAGACAAAATATATAATCAGTTATGGTTTCTTTCCTGTTGGGTTAATCTTTTTTAGTGTTGAATACACATAGGACTTTTGTTATTTCAAATTATTTATTAATATTAATATAACTCAGGACTGGTGCAGTGGCTCATACCTGTAATCCCAGAACTTCAGGAGGTGTAGATGGCCGTATCACTTGAGGTCAGGAGTTCGAGACCAGCCTGGCCAACATGGTGAAACCCTGTCTCTACTAAAATATTAAAATTAGCCAGGTGTGGTGGCGGGCACCTATAATGCCAGCTACTCTGGAGGCTGAGGCACAAGAATTGCTTGAACCCAGGAGGCAGAGGTTGCAGTGAGGCGAGGTCGTGCCACTGCACTCCAGCCTGGGTGATACAATGAGAGTGTCAAAAATAATAATAATATTAATATAACTAATTACTCTTCTCTGAGCTGCTAATGTGTTGTAAATGTTTACCAAATGGGATAGGTTATTATTGTGCATGTATTTCCCCATCTAAATGTTAATATTGACATGTAACTCAGGTTTTGAATGTTCCTTATTTCTTTACATTTAACTAATAGAGCTCATTTAGAGATGTCCAAATTTATAGTTTTGTGGTGTTATATTAAGCAATAGAATATTATTTATACTACATATTACTCCTGAATCATGAGCTTTTATGATACATGTAAATCATATGCCCACTACATTTCTCATAAATAATTTCATCCTAGCTACAGGAAGGTTTCTTCTACAAACAGGCTAGATACCAAATAGGAGTGAAAATTGCTCCTTGAACTTTAAAACTGGAAATGGTGGGAATAACATTTTTAAGAAATTTAGCTAATAAATTCTTGTCTTTATATTTCTAAGATCCAATTTCTTTATGAAGAACTACAGTTGGCTGAAGCAGATCACAAGTTTCTCTCATTGTAAAGAAAGGATAGCACTTTGCAATTAAGACTGAGACAAGTATCTTTTCTCCAGAAGAAGCAGGGCAAGGTGTAGACAAAGTTCTACTAAGAGGGGAAGAGGAAGTAGGAAGCCACCTGCATTTTCCATGGGATTGTGGGAATAGGAAGACGGAGGTCAAATATATGACAGGACTTCTTACTTTGGACCCAAACATCAGGGAACAAGTTGTATTCTTTACCTTAAAGTCTAAAGCTGAGGAATATTAGATTACTCTCTCTTTTGGAAACCTAGAAAGACACTGCCTTAGCTTATGGTCTCAAAATAACATAGTGGGATTATAGTAATGACGTCCATTAGTTTAGCAGTAGCCAAAGAAGATGTCTGGATAAATAAGCTTGACTGGTAATTCTCAAGACTGACCTCGGACTCTGATGTCATAGAAATTCCGACATGCTCTGAGGGAGAGGGCGAATATAGTTAAAAATTTGACTGGTTAACTTGGCAGAGACTTATTCTAATTAAGACAAACTGATGTTTCACAAGGACTGGAGAAAAGGAAACTTGTTGAGGCAGAGACTGAAGAGAAGTTATAGACAGACCTCATAGGAGACCCACAGTGCAAGTATAAGCTAATGTAGGGCTGGCTCAGCAAGATATGCAAACAAGAGAACACCAGTTGCCTGGAGACCAACAGGGTGCCAATGATGAGGCTGACAAGGGACAGCACTATGAAGAACAGAGATCCCAAAAGACACAGGGCAAGACAAGGACATTTATGTTGTTCCTCCCCCACAATGAAGCCTTATAAACCTTCTATTTTTCTTCACTTGTATATTTAACTGAGATCCACCTTGAAGGTGAGCATGGAGATGGGAGAAAATTTGAATGACTGAACATTTACTCAAAGGAGACAGAGTAATGGAACAGGGTCTCTTGTACTTGAAAAAGTTGAGACACCACTGATCTGCAAGGCTAAGATCTCTCTTTTACCTTGGCATGAAGACATGAAGATGAGTAGATAATTTTTTTTTCTGCCCATTTGTAAACCAATGCATACTATAATTCTTGTTGACAGTTTTTTAGGCATCTTTTAAAAAATCAATTATTTTCCTAGATTGAGACACCAGTGAGGCTCGTAGCCTCTTTCCTCTAATGTGGTGGAGAGCTCCTTAGCAGCAGTAGTTTTGGCATGTACTATCTGGCCGCACACTTTTTTTCAGAAGATTTTAAAGGGTCTTTAACTCAGTGAATTATTCCTGGGTAGTAATAGATCATGAACAGTAGCACTTTCATCTAGCTTCACTTTTAAGTTTTCCCTTCAGGCTTTAAGAACCATTATTGCTGATCCTCTAAATATGCACTAAAATGTCTATTTGGCCAATTTCCTCAACTTTGGTTGATTGGTTGATTCATTAACTTATTCAACAAATAAGTACAGAGTACTATGTGCCAGGTATGGTAAACCAAGCTGAAAACTTACCCATTGTCTCTGTCCTTATGGAACTCATATTTTGATTATTTGGATTATTGTCACCACAAAGGCACACTACAGCTCTTGCTTACGTAGTTTGTCCTTTATTCTCTACAATTGTTCCTATTGTTAAACAACTCATCCTTTATGTATGTGCAACATTTGCCTTTTTTATCTCCACTATCAGTTTTACCTTTTTCTGCTTTTATTTCCCTTGTATTTTTATGCCTTTTAATATCACTTTAAACATTCTCACTATGTCTACACTTACAGTGTCTTAAAAAGTTTCTAATGCTTGAAAAACAGTTAACCCATACCTATAGAAAGCACATCAATGAATGAGGTGCACAATAACCAAATGTGTAGCAATCTGCTACAGTTACTAACATCATGTATTGGTGATCAGCTTTCGCTCTGAGACATAGTTTGTTCATATCTATGGAAATTCCTGAGTTAAAGTTTGTAAAATAAAATAGAACATGTGTTTAATTATTCAGTTGAAGTAAAAAGAAATGATCAAGCAGTAACCAAAGAGACAAAAATTAATAATTAAAAATTTCCGCCTTTAGAAACGTATTGCCTGGATGCGGAGACCATTATCTAAAAATAACTTTTAAAATGTGTTATGTATAAGGTTTTAGGTGTATAATAAATGAAGGTGTGTTTAATTATCTACAAAGAAGACGTTACATTTGATGTGGGCCTTGAATACCAGGTAAGAGCTGGCTGAGCAGATGGGAAAGAATGATGTAGGCACAGGAAACAGCACATGCCAAGGCAGAGAGGTGGGAAGGTTGCCATGAGGCACAACATGGGAAAGAGAGAGGGAGCTGGAAAATAAATCAGGATCTGAAGGTGCGGGGTTTTGTGTGTCATGCTAAGGAGCTGTAGTTAATTCTATAACAATGAGAGCCCCTAGATGCTTTAAAGTTGACCTGTTCACGTTTAGGTTTTGAAGCTGTCTGGCAAGTGGACAAAGGAATATTTGTGCTGAGAGAAGGGTGAGGAAGTAGTGCTATCACTGGAATATATTCCTTATTTTATTTTATTTTATTTTATTTTTTTGAGATCATTGCTTGTAACAGGATTATATTACAGTTTGGATTTAAAATATCAATATGAATATCCTACAGAGTGAAAATATGTCTACTGAGTTACATACAAGGTATCTATGCAATTATTGACTTGATCGCTTTCTAATAGTGCGTTTTATTGCTGAAAACAACCCAATTCTCAGAAACATGAGTTTTATCTGATCAATAGCACAAGTTTACAACTTATAATTTCCAATACTTCCAGCTTATTTGGTGTAGACATAGTTATTTCAAGTTTTTCAAGTTCTTATTGTAGAAAGTGTATTTGGTTCATTCATATTTGTAATCCTGATATGCTTTACACGTTAGTTATTTTATAAGGTAACATTGCTGAAGAGAGTAATTGGATTGCGCTTCAAATGAAAATAAATCTAAAATTATTTTTCCTTACAAAAAATCTAAAAAAAAAATTATTAACAAATTTGTAAACTCTAAAAATGTGCAAAAACCTATGCTAAGGTCAATATAAGGCCTTTTTTTCATCTTGGCTTTATTTCTAAGAAAATAAAATTTAGAGTTGCCATAAAATCCTATTGTAAATTCAATTTAAAAATTCAGCACTGAGTATAAACTGTCTAACACTATGAATGCAGATTTTGGGGGAGCATCTTGTCATAGTATACATAGTGCTCTTATGAAATTAAAAGATATATAGAGATCTCTATTTGGAATTGATTGTCAAAATGTATAATTATTTAAACACACATTTAGAATAACTGAACTATAATTCTTTGTGAAAACGGTGACATTGAACAAAACAAGGCAATGCATAATTTTTCCCTGTACCTACCAATAATTAGATGCTAAAATATGCTTGAGCTGGAACCAATCTAGTTTACAATGGAATTGCGGTGTTTGTAAAGATGTCCTTTAAATGTTGGCTCATTTTTTTTAAAAGTTTGTTGGAAATCTTTAATCAAAATATTTAATAAATGTAGTGCTAAAATAAGGTTTCAAAGCTTTTTAACAAATTGCAATTATCAAGAACAGTGCTTGCAACAGGAAAACAATGATGTTTATGTCCCTAAAGAAAAGAAGAAAATGACCCAATTAAATGACACGAGCTCTGGTGGATTTAAGATTTAATTTGTAAATTCTATAATGGTATTTTAGAATATCCTGACTTGTGGGAAAAAACTTTTAATAAAACTCCTATTTTAATTGAACAGTTTAAAAATTCTGTTTTGGAATTGAGATGAAATTGAGAGGGCCTACAATTTTGCAGTGTCAAAATTTGGAAAAGTATTCAAAGGATCATAGAGACAACTTATTTTAATAAGTTTTGTGCAAAATGAAGTTCGCTAAAGATCTCTGAATGAAATTACTTGTGCTGTAAAATTAATCTATTTCAACATAAAAAATAAAAATAGAAATGAGAATAACCTTCATTTAGCAGGCATTTTTCTGAGTACGTCAAACCTTTGGAAAATATGTTTCTCAGTAAAGTATATTTTCTATAGAAAGTTAAATTAAAAGTTATAATTTCAAATTTACTTGTCATAAAATACAATTTTGCAAAATATTGCAAGATATTTTGTAAAAATCTTGAAAATATGAAAAAATTTCTCAAAAATATTATTTTAGGATAGAAATATGTATCAAGAATAGTTACTCAATGTATGCTATTTTTAATATTCAACCAATCAATATATTTTTAATTTGTTTACATGTTTGTTTTTTTAAATTACAATTTATTTATATTAATTTTATTAAAAATAATTTTTGAATAAAATGATTTTACAGATTTACCAGTTTAATAAAACCAGTTGTCAGTTAATAAATAAATGTTTCATAAAGTATATATCTAAAATAGTATATAACTATTTTAGTAATTTTGCTCATACTCAGATGTATTCTGGCTAACAATAAATTATACAGTCACTATATTTAACAGCTGTGTGACCTTGAGAAAATCAACACCTCCATTAAACTTTAGTTTTCTCATCTAGGAAATAGAGAAGATATTATTTATCTCAAAGTTAATTATGAGGTATAAAGTAAATAATGTATATAAAGTGCTGATCACAGTCCTTGAATATAATTATCATTTGATAATTAGCAATACTATTAATATAATGGTTCTTTTAAAAGAAGCTAGTGTTTTTTTTCTTCCCCCCAAGATGGTAGAGACTTTTAGCGTGCCTCACTCACTTGGAAATAGCAAGATAGTGTATAAAGATAAACTCTGTGAGCTTTAATTCAAGAAGGAAAATGGGAATCCACTGGAATCATGAAGGACATCCCAGATCCCGGGGAGGAGAACGAAAGCAAACAGCCCCTCTGACAGCATCTGGCTGATAAATGTGAGGGAAGTCCCAGTACATGAGAGAGGCAGAGAGTCTCCCTCTGTGACTCACCTTTCCCTAGGGATCTGAGCAGCCCAGGCTGAGGGACAGCACTTTATTTCTCCCAAGTCTTGGAGCTAACTTGGGGAGAGGCTTGGAGATGCTATGAGAGAAAGATACTGGGAAAAGCTGCAGACATTTTCCCAGACCCAGGACTGAGAACAGGATGCTGTTTTTAATCTAGGTGCTTACAAAGTCAGGCATCCTTTGGAGACCTGGCAGCATGGCCATGCAGGCATTTAGTCTGCCTAAATGGAGAAGTTCCAGTCTATAGTGATTGTCTATCATAACTTGGATGGTAATAAAATAAAGTAAAAAAAATAAAAAAGAAAAATAATAGATACTACAATCAGACGATTGACAAGTATATAAGGAAAAGTTTCCACTTGTATAACATCATGCTAGCTATTATGACAAATGCAGGGATAAAACAGACTCTTATAGCCTGCTAGAGGAGATACCATTTACATTCATGAAAAATGACTGTGTTTAACCTATTGTAGTTGTAATTACATATCTGTGTGGTTACAGCAGTAGAAAAGGAGTTCGAGATAGGAGTGAATACTGTGACCTGGGGTTATCATTTCATCTTTACAATATGCTTAGCACTATGTAAGAAATTGGAAATACAAGAAGACAGAGTTCTTATTCTCAAGAAACTCAGAATCTCCTGAACCAAGGTAAGCCTCAGGTATCAGGTGAGATACACCATTCTGGGCAGTAGAATAGAACTTCTCATAGAGGAATAAGCATTGTAGGTGGAGTGAGCTTTGTTTATGAGGGCGGTTGGCTTGGCTGGAGTGGAGGGAGCATTGAAGAGTGATGGGAGGTAAGCCTGAGTAAGCAAAGTAAGAAACTCCATAATAAAAACACTCCGGATTGCTTTCTGAGCATGGCATTTGGGTGTAGTCTGGCATAAAAGTGTATTTCTGAAGACCTGCTAGGTTGCTAAGTTTTGTGTTAGTAGCTTTATAATTCTTCCATTCCTCCTGTATTACATGGAGAACAAATAATATGGTTCTCACTCTTGTTAACACTAGTTTCTGTATCAAGCAGTTCTCAATCATGTGGAAGGATGGCATTAGCAGCCACACTATGGTGTGGAGTTATTATGTGGGTAAATTTTTTTCACACATTTGACACAAAAAAACATTCTGCACAATAGCATATTAGACTTCATTTCTTTGTTTTATGGAAGGAAACCACAGTCCATAACAGTTGCCTAAGATCCCACTCAATGTGTGGAGGGCCAGGACCCAAACTACATTCTCCTGATGCCTGGCAGGGGCTTTTTCCACTATATCAGCATCTCCACGATGGGATCCCAGGAATACTCATTCCAGAGGTGTTAATTGGGGCTCACAGAACAAAAGTTTCTAGGGAGAAAAATAACCTTGGAAGTATTGCA
The DNA here is from genome assembly GCF_024542745.1 of Macaca thibetana thibetana. NCBI lineage: Eukaryota > Metazoa > Chordata > Mammalia > Primates > Cercopithecidae > Macaca > Macaca thibetana. The sequence goes on along the minus strand of NC_065581.1, from coordinate 72,158,946 downwards.
TGTTAAATCCTTCTCTCAAAGATGCAGAGTTCACAGTAGTACATTAAAGACTTACAAGAGTTCCAACAGTAAAGAAGAAAGTTATTTAACAATGTTAAATAGTTAAAATGACTTATTCGTAGAAAAGACTTTTCTTTGTATACTTTTCTAATAGGAAATTATTTTCCCTTAAGTTTGAAATGACTTCACTGTCTTCATCCTCATTTCTCAAATTTAGGGTAGCCCAATAGACTTTGCTGCAGGTAGCTGAGATGAGGAGGGCCAGTATTCCTACTGAAAAGACAGCAGAAGGATTTCACAGCAGGGCTTCAGCCTCAGAGATTACTGAAGGAGTAACTGGAACCCTGTTTTATTGAGTGTCACCAGACTGATGAGGCTTGTACTGGGCTGAAATATGAGCTAAGTGTATCTTATTTCTCACTTATTGAAAGCAGTGTGGCCAGCAGTTGAGAGGTTGATCTATGTGTCAACTAGCCTTGTTCTTGCCTTGTAGTAACTCTGTGATGTTGAGGAAGTTATTTCAGCTTTTCGAGCCTCCCTTTTCTCATGTAGGATGGGGCTAATGATTCCTAAGTCTTAGAATTTTTGTTAAGGCTGAGATGCTGTAATATGGACCATCTAAAGTGTTACATATAATGTATGATATATGGTTTTTGTAAGGTTCCTAGCAGAATTCTTGGCACACAGTTTGTGCTTGTGTTCAGCTCTATGGGGATTATGTGATAGCTCCTGCTTACAGAGTTGAGTGAACGTGACTCAACTCTATTATATTAGAAATAATAGCTGCTGTTTAGTGAAATGTCCTGTATGCCAACCACTCAACTAATGCTTTTTATGAGTTTCCTCATTTAATCTTATCAATGATCATGTTCATTCTTTTAATATTTTCATTTTCATGGAGCAGAGAATTGAGGCACAGAAGGGTTGCATAACTTTCCGAAGGTTACACTATTAATACATTGGCAGAGCCAGGATTCAAATCCAGGAAAATGTTGTGTTTTTCTGCCTCTTTAATCAAGATAAACTATAGATTCATTTTAAAATTTCTATTTTTGTGTTAGACATATAAACATAGTATAATACAATAGATATTCAGAAATTATTTTGAAATATATAAAACAATACTAAAATTAGTATAAATTTTAAAAAATCTATTATACAATCATCCAAATGTAGTTTTCACATGATATTTTTCCTTTTAGCCTTTGTGCAAAATAATATTTTCCATATTTATAACCAATATTGTGTTGTTTATCAGTAATAATATATCATAACAGTTTTAATTTTCATTTTAGTTTTCATAGTTATTTTTAATCACTAATATTTCCTCAAGATGACATAACATAATTTGCCTGATCATTCTTCCATTGCCAGACATTTTGATGTTTTCCAACCTTCTAATTGTTCTGCATACATGATTTAGGGTCACTTTTCATAAAAAATCATAAAACCCTAAAAACAAACAAACAAACCTGAATCATCTATATACATCGTTGATTTTAAACTTAGTATTTCTTTAACAAACCGAATTCTGGGATTTTAGTTACAGAATATCACTATCCTTTGGAAAAGCAACTTAGTATATTCTAGGATTTTCAAAGCCTAGCCAGGGTTGCACAGATGCAATCCTTTGGAAGAGGAACTGGTACAGCCTGCTCACACAAGCATCCCCTTGGACTTTTATCATCACACATATTTTACACTCAGAAATGGAAGAGGGAGTGAACAAACAATGCCAAATTCCTACAGAAGAGAAACCCATTTCATATTATCAATCACCTCTTGGAATAAGTAACATGGTGTCAATCACGCTGCTAAAATGAACTTCCATTGCTGATTCCGTTTTCTGTTATTTTTCTCTTCTCTTTTTCCTGTAAGCTATACTCAGAGTGTTGCTGTTAATAAAAGAATATTCTTCTTCTGTTTCTCTACAAAGATACCTAGTATACCTCTGTAATTTATGGATCCAGAAAACATTATTTTTCCTAATTGAATCCACCAGCACTAAAATTACATTTTTCATTCTCCGTATTGCCTTCATTATTACAAGTGTTAACAGAATATGAGATATTCATACACATTTTATTCATCAGACTTTTTTTCTGAAGTTATGGAATACATTTAGAAATGACTTGGTTCATTTTGTCATCTAACTTTTAGCTACTGAATAATGCCATGTTATCTATTTTGGGTCATACTTATATTAGAAATAAACATCTATTGAGATTTCAAAATTTCTTATTTTTTTCCAGAGTAAGGCATACATTAAATTTGGTATTACAATTTATCCCAACAGTACAGAGCCTGCTTAGGAAACAGTTCATTTTTTCAGAGTATAATGAAAGGTTAAGCTTTGTGTATCTTTCTTGGAGGGCCAAGTACAGCTTGCCTACATCTGCAATCTTAGGGGAAATGATCACTGCATAAACTTCATATTTTTAATGGAAAAGAACAAGCAATAGCTCTCCAAAGACTCTTTTAAGAAAGGCAAAATTATGGAACTTGAATATTTTCTGAAATGTTTGGCTTCATGATATATTTACATTAGGAACTCACTGTTTTCCTTGAGCCCTCAAACTTTTATTTTAAGACTTGTATCATTCTAAAGCTATAAGTTAACTGCTGAAGGATGGAATTTTACAGGATGTACTGTGGACAGGGTGCAGGCGGAGGAAAGCATATGTTCTCACACTTTAAGTTGCTAGGGGAAAAAGGTATTTTAGCCCAAATTGGCATCAGATGGCAGGAAAGTCTTGGTTGGTTAAAAAAAAAAAGTCTGCTCTGTTGAACCACAATGAATGAGCTCCTCAGAATCATGTACGTTTAAAAAATGATTCATATTTTTAAGCAAACTTGGAGAAAATTTGGGAAGGAAGGGATCTTGAGATCGTAGGTCGAGGTTAGATTTCCGTTGGCATTTTCTTCTTCCATTGTGGTGCCAGTGTTGCAATATCCATTCTAGGTGAGGAAAATACAACTAGCGCTCATTCTCAAAATCTCCAACCACCAGACATTTCCACTCAAACATCCTGCCACCATCTGAAACTCATTTAATGTTGGACTGATCTTTTCACTTCTCCCCGAACCTATTCCTTTGCTTTCCTTCCTTATATTAATATAATCATTTTCTCATCCCTTAGACATGAAGACTTGAAATTAATTTTAACTTTCTCTCCCTCACATTCAATGAGTCACCAAGTTCTTTATTCCATCTTTCCTATGTATCTGTCCCCTCCTGCCCATCTCTACAGCCTCTTCTTATACCATACCTTGGAAGCAGCACACACCTGATCCAGAACAGATTTTTGGACTCTGGACTCAAATTAGATACCCTGGACTCAAATCCTAAAACTGTTATTTACTAGCTTGGGAAAATAAAATAGGGTTGTTAGGGCCATCTTATAAAATTGTGATAACTAAAAAATAATGTATATAAAGCATAATACTTGACACAAACCAAGCTCTATAAATGAAAATTGATATCTGTCTTGCTGCTCTTCTTTTTTCCAAGCTCAACACTGGCAATTCAGTCTAACTAAACCATTTTCAGCATTCTATCCTTAGCCTCTGGACTTGCCAGTACTCACTGCACCCCAAAGACTGGTTTTAAGCTATGTGGTTATCATCTCTTCCTCTACATACTTGAATGCTTTACTCCTTCTAACCAGATTTTTTGTTTTAACAATCCCCAGAAACTGGTTTGCATTTTCCCACCTTTCATTGCTGTCCTGCTTTGGCTGATACTACCTATTCACTAGGAGTATCTTCTCTCTGTAAATCCTTTCTACATATCCAAATCTTGTAAACTCTTTAGAATAATGTCAAACCTATCATTACTGAAAAGTCATGCCTAACTGTGGCAGATGAGAGTAATTTTGTCATCTTCTGAACTTTTGTAGTTCTTAGTGTCAGTGACTAACTTTTTGGGCATAACCTTATGCCTTATGATATGGCTTTAGTATTATTCTGAACTTTTCTTGTTGTGTGTTACTGTTACTTAACCTTCCACGTATTTATTTCTTAGCTCTTCAGTTGTTTTCTCAGTTCCCTGAAGGCAGAGAACATGTGTTTTCCTCCGTAGTCTCTGTCATAATATCTAGGACTTAGTAAATCTTACTAAATCATAAGTGATTGAAGAGGATACAATTACTCTTGCCTGACATTCAGATATCTTGCATTAATATATGGGGCAAACTTTTGTAGAGAAATAAAGTTGTGGAGCACTTGCTTTGTGCTAAGTACTAAAGTGGGTAATGGGGATAGAGAGATTGATAACATGGTTCCTCAAGGAGCTCACTCTGGGAGAAATGGACATGTAAATACATTCATGCAAGAGGGGGTATGTTTCAAGTAGTACTAGACATACTTGCGGCACAAGGGAGGTTGTGTTCCATTCTGCATAAGGAGGCAGAGATGGTGACACAGAGAAGCAGAGGAGAAAGCTGAGAGCTGGTTCTTATAGAATGACAAGTACTTTGCTCAAGAAATGGATGTGTGTGTTAGTATGTGGGTGGGAAAAAGAAGGAGTATCCTTTGAGGTACATGGCAATTCATAGAAAGAGATCATCTGTAGGAAATATAACAATCCTTTCAGAAGAATATGGAAATAGAGACTTCTGGTTCCAAAATGGTGTCATAGAAGCAAGTTGGCTCACTCCCACCACAGAAAACCAAAACTAAATATATAGCACCAAGATTTATGAACAGTAATATCCCAGGACTCACATATAAGGAGACAGTTCCCAAGGCACAGAGAAGTGAAAAAACTCCAAGCAGGTGGTAGGAGAATAGGACTTCCATTCTGTGATGCTCCTCCTCCAAATCTGATTGGCTCCAAAAATGCAGAAAATTTCTTCCCAACTCATGGTCTCTACACTAGAAAAAGTGAGGTCATGGTGAACAACCATTTTTCCTAACATCCTGCGTTCCCTGGCAGGCAGCCTATTCCTATCTCGACCCACAGGAACCATGAAGAGAGCCTGAAGGAAGAGATATTCCTTTAGGCAGAGACAAATGAAGGTGGGACAACAATCCCCAGCCCAGGAAACTCTGCTCTGTAACTCAGCACCGGTCAGGAAGTTTGTTCCCACGTATGTCTTGGGCAAGAGCCCCTAACCAGCTTTCCCACACTGCCAAAATAACTCTTTTAGTATCTCCCTCATCTGGGATGGGCAATGCTCTTATCATTTACTAGAGCTGAGGGAAACCTGGACTTAAGGTGCCATCTAGTGCTGAAGAAAGACAGCAACTTACCAGAAAAAATGATATTTGATAGGTAAATTACAAAAAAACTCTAAGCATATTCAGTAATAACCAATATGAGCCAGACATAGAAGACTGGCATAAATAATTCTTTAATGCAAAGACATAGAAATATATCCACAAGAAACAACAGCAAACAGGGAACCATGACTCCTCAAATGGACAAAAAGAAATGACTCACCCTAATAAGATAGTGATATGTGAGTTCTCTGATCAGGAATTGAAAATGACACTTTTAAGGAAACTCAGTGATCTCCAAGATACCACAGAAAGAAATCAAGTCAGAAACTTAGAGAAATTTAATAAAGAGATTAAAATAATTTAGAAAAACAAATCTTGGAACTTAGAAATGCAGTTACTGAGCTGAAAAATTTATTATAGGATTTCTACAACAAAATTGATCAAGCAGAATAATTAGTGAGCTTGAAGACAGGCTATTCTAAAATACAGAGGAATAAAATAATGAAGATTATATATGAGATACAGAAAATTACTTAAAAGGATCAAATTTAAGAAATGTTGATGTTCAAAAAGGAGTTCAGCAACAGCAAAACTTTTTCATATAAATAATAACAGAAAACATTCCAAAATTGAGAAAGATCTAAATATCCAGGTACAGATAGAAGGGCAGAGAACACCAAAGAGATTTAACTCAAATAAGACTACCTTAAGGCATATAATAATCAAACTGTCAAAGGTCAAGTCAAAGAAAGGATCCTAAAAGCAGAAAGAAAAAGGAAGCAAATACCACATAAATAAAGGAGCTCCAATTCATCTGGTAACAGATGTCTCAAAAAAACAAAACAAAACAAAACAAAACAAAAACAAAAACCCAACTATACAGGTCAGGAGGGCATGGAACAGCATTTTCAGTGCTGAAAGTAAGAAACTGCCATCCAAGAATACTGTGTCCAGCAAGACTATTCTTCAAATGTGAAAGAGAGATAAAGTTCTTCCCAGACAAACAAAAACAGAATTCACTACCACCAGATTCATCTGACAAGAAATGCTAAAGAGAATTATGCAATCCAAAGGGGAGAAAAACATTAAATGTGCAAAACAAGCAAACATTTAAAGGTATAAAACCCAATGATAAAATTAAATACAGGGACAAACCCAGAATAATCTAATACTGTAATTGTGGTATGCAGTTAACTGATAACTTTAATATGAAGCCCAAAAGACAAATCTATCAAAAACAATAACAGTACAGCAACCTGTTAAGAGATAGGCAATATAAAAATATATAAATTGAGACAACAAAAAGTTAGAATATGGGGAGGATGGAGTTAAAGTACAGAGTTTTTTGTTTTGTTTTGTTTTGTTTTTTACTTTTTGTTTCTTGTCTTTTCTTTGTGATCTAAGTTATCATTTCTTTAAAATAACTTGTTATATTGATAAGATGTTCTTTGTAAGCCCCAGGATAACCACAATGCAAAATCCTATAATGGATCCATTAAAAATAACAAGCAAGCAACACATCAAGCCACAAGAGCAGAGAACCACAAAAGAAAATAGAAACAAAGGAATATAAAAATACAGGAGTTGCAAAACAACCAGAAACAAGCAACAAAATGGCAGTAGTAAGTCCTTAATATCGGTAATAACACTGAATGTGAATGGACTCAATTCTCCAATTAAAAGGCGTAGGAGAATAAAGACAGAATGAATAAAAAAATATGACCCAACAATATGATACCTACAAGAAACCCATTTCTCCTATAGAAACACAAATAGCCTTAAAGTGAAGGGATGAAAAATGATATTACATGCAACTGGAAACCAAACAAGAGCAGGAGTAATTATACTGGGATAAAATAGACTGTAACTCAAAAAGTACAAAAAGAGAAAAGGTTACTATATAATGATAAGGGGTCAATTCAGGAAGTGGATGTAACGATTACAAAATATCTATGCACCCACCACTGGAGCTCCCAAGTATTTAAAGCAAACATGAATAGATGTAAAGAGAGAGATAGATGGCAATACAATAATATCAGGGACCTCATCACCTCACTCTCAATAATGGACAGATAATCTAGACAGAAAATTGATGAAGAAACTTTGGAGTTAAACTACACAATAGAGCAAACAGGCCTAACTTATATTTGCTGAACTTTTCACCCAACACATTCTTTTCATCAGCACATGAAACATTCTCTAGAATAGACTATATCTTAGTCCACTAAAGAAGTCCCAATAAATTCAAAAACAGACAAATAATATCAAATATCTTCTTTGACCACACTGGAATAAAACTAAAAATGAATAACAAGAGGAACCTCAGAAACTACATAAAAACATGGAAATTAAACACATGTTCCTGAATAACCAAATGAGTCAATGAAGAAAGTAAGGAGAAAATTTAAAAATTTATTGAAACAAATGAAAATTGAATTATAACATACCCAAATATATAGGATATAGCAAAAGCAGTACTGAGGTAAGTTTATAGCAATAAGTAACTACATTAAAACAATAGAAAGGCTTCATATAAAAACTCAGGTATACGTCTCAAAGAAGTAGAAAAGCAAGAACAAACCAAACATAAAATTAGTAGAAGGAAAAGTATAATAAAAATGAAACATTAATTTAAAAATTGAGACTAGAAAAAAATATAAGACTAACAGAAGCAAAAATTGATTTTTGAAAAGATAAACAAAAGTGACAAAATTTTAGCTAGATTAAGAAAAAAAGAGAGAAGGTCCAAATAAATAAAATCAGAAATGAAAAGGGAAACATAGCAACTGAGACCACAGAAATAAACAGAATCATTAGAGACTATGATGAGCAACTCTATGCCAACAAATTAGAAACCCTAGAAGAAATGGATAAATTCCTGGATCCATACAACCTACCAAGATTGAACCATGAAGAAAAGGAAAATCTCAACAAATTAATGCATAATAAGATTGAAGCTGTAATAAAGTCTTACATCAAAGGAAAGTCCAGAAACTGATGGCCTCACTGCTGAATTTTACCAAAAATTTAAAGAACTAATACCAATTCTACTCAAACTTCAAAAAAAATTGAAGTGGAGGGAATACTTCCAAACCCGTTCTATGAGGTCAGGATTGCCTTGGTACCAAAACCAGACAAATACGCAACTAAAAGAGAAAACTACAGGCCAATATCCCTGATGAACACAGATGCAAAAATCCTCAACAAAATACTGGCAAACCAAATTCAATAGCACATTTAAAAGATAATTTACCATGATTACATGGGATTCATCTCAGGGATACAAGGATATTGCAACATAAACAAATAAAAAAAACCCCATAAAACATTACATTAACAGCAAGAACAAAAAACATATGATCAGTTCAATAGGTGCAGATATGAAAAAGCATTTAATAAAATTTACCTTCTCTTTATGATGAAAACCCTCATAAGCTAGGCATAGAAAGAATATACCTCAAAATAATAAAGACCATATATGACCAACCAACAGCAAAGATTGTATCTAATGGGGAAAAATTGAAAGTCTTTCCTTTAAGATCTGAAACAACAAGGATGCTTACTTTCATCACTGTTATTCAGTGTAATACTGGAAGCTCTGGCCAGAGCAATTAGACAAGAGAAAGAAAGAGTATCCAAATTGGAAAGAAAGAAGTCAAAGTAGGCTTGTTCACAGACAACATGATCTTATACTAAGAAAACCTAAACTATTCATCAAAAAGCTGTTAGAACTAATAAGCAAATTCAGTAAAGTTACCAGATACAAAATTGACCAAAAAATCAGTAGTATTTATATATGTCAAAAGTGAAGAATCTGAAAAGGAAATCAAGAAATCTATCTCACTTATAGTAGCTGCAAAGGATATAAAACAGCTAAGAATCAACCAAAAAAAGTGAAAGATTTATACGAGAAAATGTATAACCACTCATGAAAGAAATTGAGTAGGACACAAGAAAGGAAAATATATTTTATGCTCATGGATTGGAAAAACTAATATTATTGAAATAAGAATACTACGCAAGGCTATTTACAGAATCAGTACAATCTCTATCAAAATACTAATGACATTCTTCACAGAATTGGCATCGTATTGGCATAACAACAGACACTTAGACCAGTTGAATAGAAGCGAGAACCCATATATAAATCCACATACCTACAGTGAACTCATTTTTGACAAAGGCACTAAGAGCATAAAATGGGAAAGGATTGTTTCTTCAATAAATAGTGCTGGGAAAAGGTAAATAACCATATGCAGAAGAATGAAACTAGACTCCTATCTCACCATAAGTAAAAAACAAATCACAACAGATTAAAGACTTAAATCTTAGACCTGAAACTATGAAACTACTAGAGGAAAACATTGAGGTAATGCTACAGGACATTGGTTTGAGCAAAGATTTTTTTTTTGTGTAAAACCTCAAAGGTTCTGACAACAAAACTGACAATAGATAAAAACTGAAAATAGATAATTAGGATTACATCAAGTTAGAAAGCTTCTGCATAGCAAAGGAAACTGTCAGCAAAGTGAAAAGATAATTTCCAGAATTGGAGAAAATATTTACAAACTATCCAGATGACAAGGAATTTATAAATAGAATCTATAAGGACCTCAAACAACTCAAAAGCAAAAACAAGAAAACCAAACCATCACATCACAAAAAACAAACCAATTAAAAGCAGGGCAAAAGACCTGAATAGACATTTCTCAAAAGAAGACATAAAAATGGCTAACAGGTATATGAAAAGTGCTCAACATCACTAATCGTTAGAAAAATACAAATCAAATCTGCAGTGAGATATCATTTGCAGTTAAATGGCTTTTATCAAATAGGGAATAATGGATGCAGGTAAGGATGTGCAGAAAAGGGAACCCATGTCCACTGTTGGTGGGAAGGTAAATTAGTTCAGCCACTATTAAAAACAGTGTAGTGGTTTCTCAAAAAACTAAAAGAAGATATACCATATGGCCTAGCATTTTCACTGCTGAGTATATATCCAAAAGAAAGGAATCAATATATTGAAGAGATATCTGCACTCCAATGTTTATTGCAGCACTATCACAGTAGCCAAGATAAGGAATCAACCTAAATTTCTATAAATGGATAAATAAAGAATATAAACATTCTATATATAAATTTCTATAAATGGATAAATAATACACACACACACACACACACACAAAATGAAATATATTTAGCCATAAGAAAGAATGAAATTCTGTCATTCACAGCAACATGGATGGAATTGGAGGTATTATGTTAAGTGAAACAAGCCAATAACAGAAAGACAAATACCACATTTTCACACGTACATGGGAGTTGAAAAAATGGATCTCATGAAGATAAAGAGTAGATTTCTCATTACCAGAGCCTGGGAAGGGTAAAGTGGAGGTGAGTGGGGGTGGGGGTGGGGGTGGGGGACAAAGATGGGCTGATTAATTGGTAGAAATGTATAGTTAGAAGAAATAATTAGTGTTTGATAGATCAGTAGGATGACTATAGTTTACAAAACTCTATTGTACATTTCAAAACATAGAGGGGAATACTTTGAATGTGTCTAGCGTACAGAAAAGACAGATATTTAAGATGATGGATATCTCAATTATCCTGATTTGATCTTTACATATTATATTAATGTATTATATCATCATATGTACATCTATTATGCATCAATAACAATTTTTGAAGAAAGAACATGGAAAAATAAAGATGACTTTTTAATAATGAATAATCTGTAATTTAATTTCCAAAAACTTGTTCACACCAATCCTCTGTTTTCTTCCCACTCTCCTCCTTCCTTCCTTCCTTCCTTCCTTCCTTCCTTCCTTCCTTCCTTCCTTCCTTCCTTCCTTCCTTCCTTTCTTCCTTTTTTATTCCTTTTTTTCCCATTTAGGCTAGACATCTAGAGCAATCTTAAACCTGCTAGGATGTATTGACCTCTTGCTGTGTGCCAAGCTCTGTGCTAATCTCCATCATATATGATCTGATTTAACCCTCATACAATCCTAGGATGCTAACATTATTTCTGATGAAGAACTTGAGGCTTAGTGAGGAAAATAACTTGCTTAAGGTCAGGTAGCTGACAAGTCATATAGCCGAGGCTCTAAACCCTGCCCTTAGTCACAAAAACAAAACTGCTTCACTCTCCCTATTCTACTCCATAACATTCAGCACATCGTAAGTCCTGCCATTTTTAACTCCTAAATATTTTTCATTGTTTTCATCCCTATTACCACAGCCCCAATTCTTGCCTAGACAATTATCACTTCCTCCTGATGGGTCTGACTGCATGTAGCCTTTCTCTAGTTACGCCTGTCTTAGATGGTGGTCAAAGTGATATGCTTGAAAGGCTGCAAGTCTTCTTGTTGACTATCAGACACTTTAGTCAGGTGATGCTGACTGATAGTTTGGAACACACATTGAGAATCACTGCCCTGTAGTGTTTTGTCTGAGTTTCAGAAGAGGAAATGAAAGGTAAAAATATGGCAGATAGAAGACTGAAGAGAGCAGAGAGTAACCCCTGGAAATCCAGATGAATTATTTGGTCTTTACTTGAATGTTTGGCATCACAGATATAGAACTTGAGAATGAACAAGCTCATTGCTAGGTAAAGTCAAAGAAAACTGATTCACAGATAATTTCGTGTATACATTAAAAGAAAGTCTGAGCAGTGAAAATTTGCATCATCCTTGAAAATCAATGTGGAGGTATATGTGCTAATTTTCACCCTGGTATTTAATTTTCTGAAGCTATTTTTTTTGTGTCTAGTTTTCCAGATATACATTTTATTAACATAGTTCAATAATGAAGTATTGACATAATTAAATAATACAGATTGATTTGAGTCTTCTCTTAATATAAAAGTGGGAGAACATGATGAGTGAGTCACATTTTATATCTTTCCACATTCTTTTATTTATATTTAGATTGAAGTTGGGAAAAGCAATCACTGTCAGAAAGCAAACCCTCTTGTGCCTGGTGCTCAGCTGGAAGATTGTTCTGGACTCTGGGTGGGTATCGTATGTGTATGTACAGGGCTGTATACTCGCACTCAGAGATCGGGACTCTTAAGCAACTCTAATTAGGAAGTTAAATAAATACAGAAATCTTTAAGAATTATCTCAACCCTATTCTCTTCTCAATCTATGTATCTATCTCTGGATCAGGCCGTTGTGTGATATGAAAATCTTTCCTATGTTAGGAAGCAGAATGAGGTTATGATGTATTATTTTTATTGTGTTAAGTTTTCTTTCAGTGTAAAATTCAAGAGATTAAAGCCAAAATAGAATTATATAAACTACACTGTGTATTCAGTTGTGTGCCTCTGTATGAACAATTATATAAACTTGTTCAAATTGTTCCTAGACTGTTTTTTATATTCATTTAAATTGCAATGTGAACTCTTAATCTCATTTTTGATAGATGATTATCATAAATTGTCTACAAGTGGATTCCTTTTCTGTGATTTTATTTTTTTATAACCCTGAATCTGACCATGCTTTTTAAATTATGTGTTTGTCATGCTTGGCGGTCCCTTCCATGTTTGGCCATTCCTAAGCTTCTGTAATTCTTTAGAGGGCTCCAAAAGGTCATTGTGTGCCCTGACCTCCTGCTAGGAGAGCTGCTTTTTTCTCTCTCCAGATGTTTTGCAGTTTAAACTTTTATTGTTGTACTCTGTATACAAGTCATATATGAAAAGTGTCAAATATCATTGTCCAGCAGTGAAATTAGGACTCTTCCAAATTGGAGGGGAATGTTAACAGAGTGCAACTGTGTCCTGCCAGTGTTTCTCCTGGCAAGCTGGCTCTGAGAACACTGTTTTCCCTTTAGCCATCTGTGCTTCCATAAACAATCTGCAGTGGTTTCTTCTTCTAATTCAAATTCTAGCAGCTGGTTTTCCTCCTTAATTCCTTTTGATGCTGTGACACCAGTAGCAGCACACCCATGAATCTTTGTGCTTCTTTCTACTTTTACGGATTATATCACCAAAAATGTTAAATAAGCAGTTCACCATGAGTTTCCCACATGGGGATTCTGCAATGCATGTGCTAAAGTAGGCCAACTGAGTCCTGCATGAGAAAATGGAATAGAGCGTTTTATGCCCCCTGCCCAACTTTAAATGCCCATGCTTCTTTTTCTCTATTTAAAAACAGGTAAATCTTCCTATCTAGTTAACATTTTTGTTGTTGTTGTTGAAAAATCTACCTCATTACTCTATCCCCACTACCCACCAATGCTACCTATTTCTAGTATCATGCACTTCAGCTTTTTGGATTCAGTTCAAAAAGTTTTTTTTTTTTTAAATAAATAAATATCTTAGTTTGTTAGGTATTTGTAGATGTAACCCTACCTAGTGAAAGTCTTTAGATATGTAATTAGTGTTACTATATATGTAATATATAAGGTTCATAGAACAGAACACACACTCTTTATTCCTGTTTAAATTCATCTAATGCACAAATATTTTGCTGTTCAATGGAATTAGCAGTCATTAAAATTGGAATTTTTCAGAATACAGTATATTGCCTTTTTATAATTTAAAAAAGTTAAAAAAATCTTACAGTAGTTATAATTTTAGTAATATTTCCTTGCAAAAGAGTCATGTTGCAAAGTCTATAAAATATGTTTTCCTTAAAGGAAAGACAAATGTCAGAAAATAAGATGTTATATAAACAAAAAGTAAATTTCAAAATATTTTTCAGAGGGGTTTGTGAGTAATTGAATTGGCAACCTGATAGTTGAAAGCAGAAGACCAAGAGAGAACACAATGACTTTTCCAAAAAAAAGAGAAAGAAAACACCCCAAACCAAAAAACTAAACTAAAAAACGTTAGTGGCTTAAATGACAGAAAAAGCCCATAGAGATAAAGATAAATTAAACCATCCAAACATTAAATACTTTTTCATTGTGATACAAAAGATTTGGATTTAGTGAAACATTCAAGTGATTGATCAATATTCCTCTTTTCACTGAGAAGTTTTGTTGATTTGTAGGATAAGGACATTAAAAATGAACTTGGCTATTGGTCTTAATAAGATACTGTTAGTTTCATGTAGTTTCATATCACTAGACTCATTTCTAGAAAATATTTCTTTCTCATAAGAAATATTTTCTTGAATTCAATCAGAATAATGAGCTTTTCCTTGAGAAAACATTCTTAAATTCCTATGAAATATCAATTAATGAATCCTGATAAATAATGCTGAGCATCCAATATTACATGAAGACTCAGGAATTGATTTCCATTAGCTAAAAGTTCCACAGGGTCAGTGGTTATCTTCTTCATTGTGGTCTCAGTGTCTATATGGTAGGCACTCAATTAATGACTGGAAAAAAAGTGAATGAGTGTTAAATTAAGGTTTGAAATTCATTACTCTTAAGTGGCATTGGAGGAGATGCAAAGGCTAAAAATCAGAAATTCTGGTTTTACTACTTGGCCATTTGCGTAGCCTTGAGAAAGGCACTTGATAGCTGCTGGTTTCCACACCCCTAAAATGAAGGGGTTGAAATAGACGGTTTCTAAATTCCCTTGCGGCATTATTCCAGTGTGATCTCTAGGAGGAGCAGCATCATCTCATTTATGCAATAAATATTTATTGAGCACTTTGCTAACACCATGCTGAAGTAAATAACACAGAAGTTAGGACATAATGGGAAAAATAACTTGAGTAAATGGATAAACTTTGATAAATACTGTGAAGGGAATGCACTAGGCTTTTTCAGGGAATGTCACATGAAGGGAATCTGGTCTAGATTAGGAGTCTGTTGGGATCTCTCTGGGCATGTGATATTTCTGTAATTCAAAGTATAAGTTAGGCAGAGGATAACAGGTATGAAAAGTATTATTAGAAGATAGTAAATAAAGTGAAAACCCAGAGGAACCAAAATAAAACATTATGTGGTAGGAGCATACTGGATGATGTTAGAAAGCAGCAGATGAGGAAGAAGAGAAGCAAATTAGGAGGCCCATGCCGTGGTCCAGAGGAGCGACAAAGTAGGTGGGGACTAAGGTGAGGCAGTGAACTGGGGAAAAGTGGATGAAATTCAAATTTATCTTGTGCCCACAGCCAACAGTCCTTGGATAGGCTTTTTATGAAGCATGAGTGATCAGGCACCATCAAGTGATTCCTAAAATTCCTGCTTGCTTGACCCACTGAGTAATGGAAGTCTCATTAGTTAAGGTGAAGAATTCAAGTGGGCAGGAGATTTGTGCATATAAAGTTTGACTTGTGGACATTAAGTGGAGATATCAAGCAGGCAACTGGATGTACTGAGCTCAGGGGTGAGGCTAGGAGTCATCAGAATATATAGATGGCATTTAAATTATAAAATTTGGAGCAATAAATGCAAGTATATTAAACCTAAAGCAACTCTAATACTTTTTGTTTCAAGAGGTATTTAATGTTATCTGATCCATTAGAATGTCTTTTTCAGTTGAGGTGATATATGAAGTAGTCATTAATAGCCAAAAGTTTTAGTGGCAAGATTGTGCAGAGATTTTTGTCTTTTTAAATCCACATTTTCTAAATATTACAGAAATATTTTTGTATCAAAGAGTAGTCTTTGATTAGAGATATATTTATGTAATATATACATTTAAATGTGAATTTGCTCCATGAAACTCATATGGGAGAAATGTCACATTTTAATATTTTGTGTTACTCCAACTTCACAGGCTTTTATCCTCCATACTCTATTGGTGGGAAATTCAACCTTAGTTTTGCTTTTCTGAAAAAGTTCTATTCTTTCAATGGCCTCGACAGAATTCCAGAAATTTACCTGGTCAGAAAACTTGACCAAGGACCCTCTGAGCTCTTCACTTTCCCATAGTAGACTGCTCAAGCCATCTATGGCTTCATCAGGCACTGAGAAGCTATCTTTGCCTTAAAGAAAGCTGCATAGGATTTAATTTTGAAAAACAGTTTGGGCTGATCTTCCAATCAGAATTCATATTATGTTGCTCACTTCTTCAACAGCCTAGGAATAAAAAACTTGGCTAAGAAAATCTCTCTCTTGTTTTATAACACCCTTTGCATTTCTACATGGGTTTCTTGGATAGAGGGATCCAGGCTGTGAGCACTACAGGCCCTTCCTGTACTCCGGAGAGGCTGGTGCTGTCAGATCACAGACAAGCCCTCTTCTACCAAGTGTCCATCACCAGGGAGAATTTCAAGATTTTCTTCTTTCCTAACAGGATGAGAGACTATTTTCTTGTGGGACCAGGCAATTTATCTCCCATGCTGTGTCCTCATATGACAAAAAGAACTCTGTTCTCTTCAGCCCCTTATAAGGGCACTAATCTCATTCATGAAATTTCTTCCCTCATGACACAAGCATTCTATCTATAGCAGGTACCCTAGCCAGAGCCCTCCAGATCAATCTATTGTTATAGTCTATATATTCAGACATCTTTTCAACCAGCCTCCTGGTGTTTATCCAAAAGGCTGACATACCCTGCTCTCTGGTGTTCAACCACATCCAGGAGCCTGTTTGATTACTTGAGACATTCATTCGAAGTCACTAAAGTAGTAATGGCTTTGACAGCATGAAGATCACCAAGATTTGATCCTAAGACAGCCCATTGACTGCCCCCCATTGCTAAAGTATTTGGTAATACATCCCAGCCACAGTTCATATGTCTCTTAGGCTGGGAGTATCATTCTTGGAAAATGAATTCAATTATTGATAATTTGCTTTTTTCATCAAAAGGAGTACAGCATTCCTGTGTGTTCTTTTTATTTAGCGAGAGATTTTCTTCTGAGAAATTCAGGGTCTGAGATAAGAACATCAAAAATCAATTTCCATGCTCCTCCATTTTTGGTATTTTTCTAGTAATGAGAGAGAAATATATCTCTTGGGCAACAAAACTGCACTCGTCTTTTTTTTTCCTTTCTCAAATTTTTGAATATTGTTCTATATTTTCTTAGGAGATTCAAATCATTCTGTACATGCTTTCAAACCTAGTTCTGTTACATCTGTTTTCTCACATTCATCTTTTTCAGCATCCACATTCATCTTTGCACAACAGTTTTCCAACAGGGTCACAGCTGTGACTGGTTTCCCCGACAGTCTAAACTCAGTGGAAAGTGAATATGAAACCATTCTATTTTTCTCCAGTCACTTACTGCAACCATACTCAGATGAATCTCTTTTTCTTATAACTTAACAACATCTTGGACAGATTAACATCTTAGACATCTTGGACAGATATGGGTCACTTTAGATTATTTAAAGTGAGTCCATTTTAAGACTGTAATTTCCTGTCTGATTGAAACATTAGCCCCTCCTTTTTCCCCAGTAGATCTGAAATGGGGAGTGATCATGATCTCCTCTTTTTTTCTTCTTTTACTTGTGTGGAGTGAGGCTGGGACTGGAATCCCTCAGGGATAACTCTTCTCTCTTTTCTCTCTTCTTATGCTATATAGCGCTTCCTGTGAATGGAACAGGGAGCAGAAGATGGAGAATATATCACCATTGTCACTGGCTACTACTGTCAATCATCACTCTTTCTTTGACTAACACTGACTTGCTGTTAGCTTTGCTGTGCTGGCTCTGAGTAGAGGCAGGTGTGTATTTTCAGAGGGCCCTATGGGGGCCTCCTATTCCACAGTTTTTGGCATGAGAGATCTGGTTGCAGCTTCAGCTCTTCCAACTGTTTACAGAATTATCTAGTGTTGCCTCAGTCAGCAGCCAGCCTTCCTGGGTGGCAAGTCTGCTCATGTCTTAAGACTGTGTGTTGCTCTAGTTATTTGTGATTTGCTTCAGGATATGAGCCTGGTAGTTGTCACTTTATGTCCAGTATTTGGCCCTAGCAGTCAATTCTGGGCTTCTGAAAGAAACTCCACTCAAAAATAACATTGCTTTAGTCACAATAGGATAGGTTGTGTTGCAGTTGCAATTACAACATCTCAGTGACTTAACACAGTGTTTATTTCTTGCTTATTTTATAAGTCCAACACGGATTAGTTGGACAGCTCTGCTCATTATAGTCAGTCAAGAACCCAAAACAATGGAGGATCCATTTTGTCATATACCTGCATAATTACAGAAAGAGGAAAAGAGAACATGAGGAATCTCACTTTCCTAAAGCTTCTACCTGGAAGTGACATAAGTCACTCTTTATTGGTCAATGTGTGCAATATTTCTAAGCCTACCCTCAAAAAGAGTGAAGTGTAACACTTTCATGTGTTAGGAAGGAGAATGGGAACACTTGTGAATAGCCCTAATGACTGCCAAAGGCTGACCTTTCTGGTTCCCAAATATTTGGTTCCCCCTTACCCAAAAGTTCCATCCAGTGACTGCATTCATTGTCGAGTCCAGGATCTCTGAATGGTGCTCCACAATCTTTTTATCACATCTGGGCATGGCTCCTCTTAGTCTGCAGACCTGTAAGTGCAATTGAAAATTGTCTATCTCTTATACACCCATTATACAATGGTGGGAGAGGGATAGGATAACAACAACAACATCCTCATTAAGTAAGGGGAAAGAGTATGAGACACAAAGCACTGCATAGCAATTCTGAAATCCAGTCAGGCCTACACTGACAGTGAAAAATGTTATTTAATGAGACCCCAATTCTGCCATTTGGGAGGGCTTCCCGTTCACTACTCCCCGTGGTTCCTGGCTCTGCTGCTTAGAATATTCTTCCTTTTCCGTTACCCTTTGATGTAATCTAAAGTAGACACTGGAAAAGTTGTCTGCCATTGAGTGCTGAGCAGTTTTATCAGTCTGCTTCCTAACTGTGGAAGGTTGGAGACCTAAAATTATTTTAAGACACTGACCTTTTTCAGTTTAGGTATGTGGTTCCTTTGGTAGTGTAACTGTATTAACACATAGCATCATATGTATTAGATTACATTCAATGTTGTATGCCAACAACCACACATAGTTTGGTTTTAGATATACTAATTAGATTTACTGTATTTCCCCTCTGTCTCCACCCTCTGTTAATTAGGAACCTACCAGGTTGGTTTCTTTTTTTTTTTTTCCTTTCTTTTAAACCATTTTTTCAATGGAAAGGAATAAGTAAGCATTAGGCCTTTAGTTGCACTTGCTCATCTTGCCTTCTTAATCTAGCTAGAGCTTGTAAGAATGGGTTTGAAAGCTATACTCTTTATTTTATCCTCATTGAGTTATAATTGGCCTTGTCATTTTAAGACGTTCTCAAGCTTTTCTTGACAAGTTGAAAAAGGAAAAATAGTAGCGTCTTGCAGCTTTGTATGTATATGTGTATTTTTGCTATTCGATTTTTATTTCTATAAAAGAAAGTGGCTGAAGTTAACCAATTCTTTTCTGAACTCATCTCTTCTTCATAATACCTTATCAAATGAAGCCAACAGCAATCAGCACAGCACACAAAGCTAACATTATTTTCTGATCTCTTTTATGAAAGCTGCAGGCCTTTTAGATACTTCGTCTTCCTTCCAAGCCACTATAGGAAACAGTTTTACCAAAAGGACTATTGATTATAATCCTTCTAGCTTCCTTGCTACTTACCACTTGATTGCTAAGCAATTCTATGTATTAATAGCTTTATATTATGCAGTATGACTACATCTCACATTGGGTTCCGATTTCTATACCAATCAGAATGTGTTCATTATTCTGTATATTGCAGGTAGAGCTTACAAGAATATGTTGTACTAACAAACATCTCTAAAATTTAAGTGGTTTAATCCAACAAAATTTATTACAATTCAAATGGATTAACTCAAAAAATTATTTCTTGTTATGGTTACATGTCTAACACAGGACAAAAGAAGAGCTTTGTTCACATGGTTGTTCAGAGATTCAGGTTGATGGAGGCTTCAGTTGATGGATGTTCCATGTAACTAACTTTCATTGGCTATAGCTACTCACTTGGCCATGCGTAACTTCAAATTGATTAGGGAAGACTAATACTACCAGATGCCTGGAAAGAAGACTGGAATGTTTGTGAACGGTCCTAATTAGCTGTAGCTTGTAACATTTTAATTTGCCCATGTGTGGTGCAGATGTGAGATATACAAGGATTTTTTAGCAATTCTGATATTTCTTTAAACCTGCTTCTTCCATAGTATTCCCATTCTACTTAATAACAATTCCATTTGTTAAATTATTTGATAAAAAATTGTGTATCTTTCACAATTATCTTTTTATTGTACCCAGCATTCACTAGAATACCAATCCTATTGGTTTTACCTTCAAAATATATCCATAATTTTATTGCCACTTCTTACTACCTTCATCCCTACCAAGATCTAAGCTACTATTATTGTTAATCTTCTAGCTGGTTGTCCAATTTCTGCAATTTAATCCTGTGTAATTATTCTTAACATGCTTATCATATTAATGCTTTCAATGCATAAAACATATAACTTGTTTGCTCAAAACTCTCCAAAAATATCACATTTTACTGCATGACCCAGCACCTTCTAAATTCTTCTGTCCCTCTCAAGTCCTTCCTTTTTACATTCCTTCGCTCAGTGTACTCCAGCTGCATTATTTTCCTTACAACCCCTTAAACATACAATCACTTCCTGCTCATTTTCTTCTTCAAGAGATCCAGTAACTTACTCTCTCACCTCTTTCAGGTGTCTGCTCCTTTGTCAATGAAATCTTTACCAACCAACACATTAAAATGTCCACACCTCCAACACCCTCTCCCTGCTTTCTGCATTCGTAGCAATTATCACCATCTAATGTATTTTTACTTATTTATTTTATCATCTCTATCCACTAGAATGTTAAACCCAGCAGAGCAAGAGGGCTTGTTTCTTTTACCTTTTCTCTTTCCCTTCCTCCTCCTTATTCTTCTTAATTACTATTATTATTATTTTTTTCAAAAAATATTTTTATATTGCTGTATCTCTAGTACCTTAAACAGAAGAACAGTGCCTGGAACATAGTAAGTATTCAGAAAAGTTTGTCAAACACATGAGTAGAATATTGGAGCATAAAACATGAAACCTAACTGAATAACCACACAGCAGTTGTTGTAAACGGTGAAAGTGACTTTTCATATTGGTGAAGAAAAGAAGGATTTGCCATAATGAGTAGTTATGTAGAAAAATATAAATTAGGATTTCCTCAAAAGTTGCTGCTCACTCCAAAATAGATTGCAAATATATACAAGATTTAAATTTTTAAAAAATTATAAAATACTAAAATAAATTACTGGAATATGGGAAAGTATGAGCATGGTGTAATAGCTGGAAACTATAAAGGATTGATAAATCCAGTTTATCAATTAGAATATATGCAATTCAATTGCATATCACTATAAACAAATTGTGTATGGCAAATGTACCATAAAAAATCAAAACAAATAAATAGGAGAACAAAAATCTTTCAGACTTATAAGACAGACAAATAGTTAACTTTCTTGCTATATGATATAATCACTTCTTCCAATTCAAGACAAAAGGAAAAAGAAAAACCCAAACAATGAAATGCATAAGGAATATGACCAGAGAGGAAGAGAAATACAAATGGCTCTTAAACATATTTTAAAACTCACAATCTCACTGCTAATACTGCAAAAAAGCAAATTAGAACTGCAATGAGATACAATTTTAAAAAACATATTATTGGTAGAAATAACTTGTTTTTAAACATCTGGTGTTTGACAAATAGGATACAATTATACTTCTAGGAGAAATGATAAACACCAGATTAAAAAGAAAATCTATCATAAGCCATAAATGCAAATAAAATTCCATCACAAATTTGTTAAGCACTTTCTGTTAACACTTCATTTTCCCAGGAAATACCAATATTCTTTAAAATGTTCTGAGATTCTCTGCATAAGGAGAAGAAATGATGATGCCCATTCCTTTACTCTGATTGGATTGGGTGCTGAGTCAATGAAGAGTTTTCTTTGGATTCTTGATACATTATGGAAAGATCGTTGAGAAGATTTTGTTTCATTTCTTACCAGGAAACATATTTACTGAGAGAAAAACCTTGTTTAGCTTGTACTTAACAGACAGAGGGATTATCAGGATCATACCATTATGCAAACCATAGATATAAGAGTAATAGAGCTGCCTATTCAATTTTGGGGACCCATCAAAGGTGGTGGATTCTCCATAGGCAGCATGGCTGTTATGCCTTATTCTCGTTCCTAACACCTCTATACCAGTGCCTTTTTGCTGGCAGAATTCTTGACATTGATTTATCTTATTGTCTGTGGCAGCTGAGCTCTAGAGCTTTTGCTCAAATGAAAAGGCAACAAATTAATGCAGTATTTCTTCTTGGATGTCTGGAGGAAGAAAGAAGGACCTTTAGAACAACTGGACAGGATGCTTAGCTGTTTGACACAATGCTTTTGAATTCTTTCACATTCTCCCCCAATCCCTCTTCTTTCCTGCCTGCTTCTAACTCATCTAGGTCTTCCCACAGAGGTCTCCCACACCCTCCCAGTCTGGCCATGTTTTCCCCAGGCACTAGAATTGGAAGTACTTTCTGTTAGGCAGGACTGGATTTTCAGTAAGGCCAGTAGGAGGATATGTAGAAAGAACAGGCTGTGGGGGCAGTGAAGCTGTTTCTAAAATCTTGCCTTGAGGCTCAGAACATAAACCTAAACTACTAGTAGGAAGCCATAAATCCTTGATTTCAGTGAAAGGATTGTAATACACTTTTTACAGCTCACAAGGAGGTTAACAGAAAAACATTTATCTTGTCTAACCTTGTAAAATTGTTCCAGAAACAGACTAGAAGGGGACAAAAATGATGGGAAAGCACTAACTACGAAGTCACTGTTCTTACAGGCAGTCCTCTGCAGGAGGGAGCTATGCATCCACACAAAAATGCTTTCATGGTCTGGCTCCATTTCTTTGGCTTGGATGGGAGGCCAGATTCAAGGGTTTCCTTCAGGGAGATCTGCTTGAGATTTCATTTACCCTGGGCCCCACTTCACTACAGTTATATTTTTCTGTCTCTGATAATGATGATCCGTAAACAGTCATGGCCTCTCTGTGGCAACCCAGATGTGAGTTATACACTATGATGCAGAGAGAATTAAAAAAAATAAATTGGCCCAGTATTTTCTTTGCGACATTTAGAATTCCTTTGAGAGGAATTTTCCAACTTAAAGGTCTTTTTTTCCTCTCATAAGTATTTTATAAATCTTGCAGAATGATTAATCATTCTAAATAAAACATTAACTACTCAATGTCTAAATAAGGTATTTGAAAGGCAAAAAGGTCTTTGTCTCTTCTTGAAATAACACATTTCTAACAATTTTTAGATGAAAGGATACTAATGTTCTTAGGTTGAAATGTGTCAAAAAATTTGAGACAATAGGGATGAAACCTATTTACCTGGTGACCTGGCTGTATTACTGCTCTGCATTTATGTTTTGTTAAATGATTTGTAGCATATTGAGCCTGGGAGGCCTTAGCAGTGTTCCAATGCATTCCATTATATTTTCACAGCTAACATAATTACAGACATATACAGAATATCAAGTATGTATAAAAATGAATCATTCTATTTCTGCTGGCTTAACAAGCTTCTCAAAAGAAAGAGAGAGAAAAAAGGAGTGTGACTATTAATAAGGCTCCCCTCCTTCCTCCTTTCAGTTTCCCAGTATAGGGTATTTCTTTAGCTACTATGACATTACCTTCTTTATTTTTTTCTCATTTCTAGGTTTAGTGAATAATAAACTTCCAAACTTCCTTTCTTCACAACAACTGACCATGACTAACTCTTTGTGAAAGAACTCTGAACACTATAAGGTACTGTAGTAATGTTAAGTAAACTTTGCCATAGGAAGAAAAAGGAAAAGTAATAGAAATAAAATGATAGAAATAAAAAGGAGAAAAAAGACATAAATAGAGAAAAGTTTAATTATGTAGTGATAATTATGGGAGAGACAAAATATAAGGTAAGTTTTGTTCAGAGATAAGAAAATTATGGTTCCAGTGATCCCTGATTCAAATATTAACATAATTTTGATGAGTGGGCAAAAATATGAGATGACTAGAAAATGGAAGAGATACCTGGTCCTTTTAATTATCATTTTCTTTATATGACTTAGGAAACCAATAATTTGGGTAACTTAACCCAGTAGTTCTCAACTGAGTTGTTTTACCTTCCCCAGGGGGGATATTTGTCAATGTCTGGAGACATTTCTTGTTGTCACAAATAGGGGGAGGTGTGTTACTTGTGTCTAATGAGTAAAGGCCAGGGATGTTGAGGAATATCCTCTAGCACACAGGACAGCCCCATGTCCTCACAAGAAGAATTATTTGGCCCCAAAGGTAAAAAATGCTGATGTTGAGAAATCTTCGCTTAATCCAATTCATTTTTAAAACCAAAATGATGGGTTTTAAAACCCCAAATAAGCAAACACACGTAAAAACTGAGCTTCATATAATCTTCAGTCATTCCTTCTTTTTGGTCTGTTCTGTGATCTAGTACTATTGAACTATCCAGAGCCCCACTACATGGAACTTTATGATCCTGTACTTTAGTACTTTTTTCCTTTTTCCTTTCCACATTTAAGGATCTTCAAGACTTTTCTTATGTATTACCTCTCCTGTGAGAGATTTTCTGTGACATTGCCTCTACAAGACTCTGTCTCCTAGGAAAGGTGAACTATATTCTAAACAACCAGTGTCTATGCCTTTACTATGTACTAATTGTATTAGTCTGTTTTCATGCTACTGATAAAGACATACCCAAGACTGGGGAAAAAAAAGAGGTTTAATTGGACTTACTCTTCCACATGGCTGAGGAGGCCTCAGAATCATGGTGGGAGGCGAAAGGCACTTCTTACATGGCAGGGGCAAGAGAAAATGAGGAAGAAGCAAAAGCGGAAACCCATCAGATCTCATGAGACTTACTCACTATCACAAGACTAACAGGAGAAAGACTGGCCCCATGATTCAATTACCTCCCACTGTGTCCCTCCCACAACATGTGGGAATACTGGGAGATACAATTCAAGTTGAGATTTAGGTGGGAACACAGCCAAACCATATCACTCACATTCTATTATTTGTTCACATGCAACCACCTTCCCCAGACTACGAGCCCTTGAGGGCTCTTTCCTGGATATCTCTTAGGTTTCTCAAACTCAACCTCAACAAAACCAAATTTATTTCTCTTTCTAACTCATTTCTTTTTGCAAATGCCCTGTATTAAGATAAATATACAACATGAGGATCATTGTACACCTTTTTTTGTTTCTCAAATGACTAAACTCTAAATCGCTTTCAAATTCCTCCTTCTCATTTCCATAACCGCCGCTTTACTTTAGAAATCTAGCTCATCATTCTGTTGCTTCCAGAATTTTTTTAAATGTAAATCTCTCCTGTCCCCTGGTTAAATTGTTCAAGGGTTCAATGGCTCTTCATTGTTGGTAAATAAAATCCATACTCTGTAGACTGATAGTACAGAACGTTTCATAATATTACTCCATGATATTATCTCCCCAGCCTTATCTCATCTCACACCTACATATGTGCTCCCAGCACACCAGTTTGTGATTTCTTAAATTACTATGCTTTGTCCAGTGCTTTTACCTGTTTTGTTTCCTTTGCCTAAAATCACCTTACGTCCCAATCCCTTTTGTCATTCACCCACTGTCATCCACCATGCACATCTCTCCCTAAAGTATCACTTTTATCTTCAGGATGGATTGGTGTCCTTTTTCTGGGTTCCCAGCTCTTTCTGCCTGTATTTCTAGCACAGCTCATTTTCCCTAGCATTGCCAGTGTCTGTCATCCCTATTAGATTGTGACTTATTTAAGGAAGGAGAAGGTATAACATCTCTATCTTCCTATTGCCTATCACAGTACTTGTTACAGAAGAGTCAATAAACATAAAGCCTTTCGTGTGGAAGGTAATCAGTAAATACATATTCAGTTAAGCTGAATCTCAGAGGAAGAGTCCATTGGAAATACATCTGGAGGTGTCATGGTTGCAACATCTTCAGGTGTCTTTCATGTATGAATATCACTTAGTGGAACAAAAACTCAGATTGTCTCTCCAAAGTATGAAGCTTCAGTCTCTTGGTTTGTCTGCCATGTTGACTTCTGCTAATCTTCATTCCTATGCTATCTTTTAGACCTTATTTAACAATTCAAACTCACAAAGATACCGTTCAATTACTTTGTTGAGTGGAATTTAGTTTGGCTTTTAGAAAAGTACCCTAACTCTTTCCAGCCACAGGTTATCATTTAGTCAGAGTATTGTGGTAGCAGTGGTTGGAGAATGAATGTGGAGGTGATGGTGGTCTATGACGATATTGCAGGAAGCACATAAATGGCAGGAGCAACGTCCAAGTACACAATGTGAGAGAAAGGATAACTGGGTGTTAGGTGAGGTCCAACAATGAGATAATCCAAGTAGCATTTCCAGCTTTCAGCTACTACAGGAATTTTGAAGATTTAAAAATAGATATAATATGTTCCTTGTTGCATTCCCAGACATGGAAGGGCTCTTCTGTCACATTCTCAGACTCTGTGGGTCCTACAAGACATATAAAATAGAGAATGGGTGTTTAAGTCTGGACAAAACGGAGGCACATATTAACGTTCCACATTCCAAAAGGAAAAAGAAAAACCTCGAAACAAAATCACATCACTCTATATCCTTGCAGACATAGCTGAGGTTAATGTTAAAAGTGTTAAATCAGCTCTGTTTTTTTTCTCTTTCTGAGAAGTAAAGTATTGGGGGAAAGGAGGAAATAACGTTTAGGCGGGTGAATACATGACTTATAGTTTATATTTTATAGAAAAATGTAGTTCTGGAAAAAATGTTGAAAATTGTATTATTACAAATTTTGAATGCAGGTACATTTTATCAAAATGAAAGTCAAGTAGTTCACCACCCAAAAAGCATTCATCATGCTTTTTGTTGATGCTAAATGTTATGTAGTTATTTAGTTGTTATTTAGTTGTAATTTAGTTTGTTATTCAGATTTTACTGATGTGTAGGTCAGTTCTGAGTTACGCAAACCTTTATGGACTCATGTATGACAAGAAAGTACTAAAAAATCTTTTATGTATTATTTTATTATAGTTTAAACTTTTAACAGTGAATATTTTATTCAGCTGTTTATTTCTTAACGTAACAGCTAAATTAAACATAGTGAATTGTATTACCTGAGAAATCACCTATTTATCAGGAAAACTACGCATATTACTGATATTTGATCAAAAAGAGGTTAAGAAATATTTTGCTGAGGAAAAACTGTAAAAAGAATTTTTCTTAGTTTGTGAAAATGAGTGGAAGTCAAGGACAGAGCCTCTTCTATCATTCATAGTGGAAGGATTAGTTTGGTTTTTTAAACATGGGTTTATGGGGAAAATTGAAGGGATGAAAATTTCCACACCACTGATTAAAAACTTGCTTGGGCAAATCCACTTGCCACCCTGTGTTTTAGTTGTCCCATGTAAAAAATGAGGTGAGATTAAATATGCAAAATTTCTCTAAGCTTTAAAATGTAATGATTCTTTTAGCTTCTTAATTGCCTTAAAAAAGTTGATTGAAAAATATATAACACTATAAAATGGGTATTGGGTATTGTAGCACAAGTCTTTGGAAAAATGAACACTATTGAAGATCAAAGATCAGGTAATATTTAATTTGTTCTTATCTTGCTTTTGTAGTCAAATATTTTTTAAATGAAAGAATAACAGTTCTAATGTTGAACTGTTTAAAGAGGTAGCAAAATACACATTTTGGTCAGATGCTGAAAGTTTGGGTGTTAAAGTCAGTGTCTAGTTAAAGATGAGGTTAAACAGCATCATAGAAAGAGTGCCATAGAGAAAAATCTGAAATTTTATCAAAAAATTTAATTGTTATTAAATTTTTCATGTTAAAATGTTAAACATTTTAAAGAGGCAATTTATGCAGGAGCAATGATCTCTGAGCACTGTCAAGAACAAATTTCTCTTGAGATTCCTCTAAACCGTATTTATGTTGAATTAATGTTAGTGGAAGAGCCTTACTTTTCTCTAGCACCACCATTGTTTTTTCTTCATATTCTTTTTAATTTCTAGACAGTAGAAACTTTTCATTGTCATTGCCAATGTGATTTTGGATTCCCACCCTAAAATCCTGGCTATCTTGAGATGTTAAATCTAGAAATGTTAAATTAATATTCTGCTTTTAGTTCATCTTGACATGTAAACATTGCAAACTGGTACTATACTCCTTGAAACATTTATGACCTAAAAATAAAAAGATATAGGTACATGAGAAAACACCAAGACATTAATCTTTCCTAAACATTGTAACCTTTGTTATACAATCACTTATTTATGAAACCAAAACCCAAAAAATTCTTAAAATGTTTTGTCTTCATATACATGTGTCCAATTCATTTGGTTGCAAAACGTTATCTGAACTGACACCCATCTCTTTTTAATGTTTATTTACTTAGAATGACTACCATACTGGGAAAGTATTAATGTGTTTGATTACAATTACTTCCCAGATCTACTGGGGAGTTTACATAACACATATTACATATACCATGTAACCTATCTAATAGCTGAATAATTCTGAATTCTACAATACATCCTACCCCAAAGATTTCAGATTTTCCAGTTGTTAGGAATATGCTGTGGAAAATTGTGTTTTCCAAAGACGCCCTCAACAAAATTTCCCATTCCACACTTTCTTTTAGAACCTTGCCACTCTTCCATCCAGAGGTGGTGTCTAATTCCTTTCCCCTGAATTTTGGCATATTTAGCAACATTTTTTATAACCAATGGAATGTGGCATTGGTGATGCTATGTGATTTCTGAGACTAGATTTGAAAATGCCACAAAATTCCCTTGTTCTTACGGGATACTCACTCTTGGAAGCCCTAAAAATGTATTAAAAGGCTCACTCTGGGATCCCGGTTCCACAGCCTTAGTTGAGTTTTCAGCCAATAAACTGTACTAATGTGTCAGCCACATGAGCAAGACATCTTAAAAGTGAACTCTCCAATTTCTAGTTGAATGACTAGGTGACACTATGCTTAGTCCTGCTCAAATTTCAGACCATGAAATTTGAAAGCATTCATAAGCAAATAAATATTTTTTGCTGTTTTAAGCCACTTGGGGTAGTTAGCTATGTAGCAATAACACTAGAACCCTAACCTGCCTTACAAGCAATTCAGTTGTCCTGGGAAGACCATGCAATAAAGAAGCCCAAACTATCCCACGTGGAGATCTCATGGAGAAGCTCTGGGACAATGTCTAGAAAAAAGATACCTGGCCAGTCACCTGGTCCAGCTCCAGCTAACATTTGACTGCAGCCACATGAGATGCCTGGGTTAGAACCTCCTATCCAGTATCTTCTTGAGTTCCTGATCAACAGAAACTGTGATTGGAAATACAACAATTGTTTTGAGCTACTAAGTCTTGAAGTTATTTGTTACATAGTGATAGATAACTGGAACATCTGCACATAATTTTTAGAAAACAAAAAGGAAAACTATGAACTTTAAGAAACAGAAGAGGCAGCAGTTTGAAAACCATTTGTACAGAAGACCAAGCTAACTCTGACAGTCCCTGTAGTCACGGGTTCTGGGGCTCTCACTCTTTTTTTTTTATTATACTTTAAGTTCTGGGGTACATGTGCATAACGTGCAGATTTGTTACATATGTATACTTGTGCCATGTTGGTAGACCTAATACCATAAAAACCCTAGAAGAAAACTTAGGTAATACCATTCAGGACATAGGCATGGGCAAGGACTTCATGTCTAAAACACCAAAAGCAACGGCAACAAAAGCCAAAATTGACAAATGGGATCTAATTAAACTAAAGAGCTTCTGCACAGCAAAAGAAACTACCATCAGAGTGAACAGGCAACGTACAGAATGGGAGAAAATTTTTGCAATCTACTCATCAGACAAAGGGCTAATATCCAGAACCTGTAAAGAACTCAAACAAATTTACAAGAAAAAAACAAACAACCCCATCAAAAAGTGGGCAAAGGATATGAACAGACATTTCTCAAAAGGGGCTCTCACTCTTATCTCTCTCAAAGAGGATAGACCTTCACAGAGTATGTACCAGTATGCACATATGCATGGGACCACAAAGAGGAGGGTGATTAATTCTACTCTGCAGCATTTGTGAGCACTTTGCAGGACAAATCATATTTAAACTGGATCTTGATGGGTAGTTATGAGTTTTCTGCAGGTTCTAAAGTGTGTGTTGACATGTGCTGTGGCTACGTGGCCAGAGAGAATAGGAAAAAGAGAAACAATTGTGAGAATAGTTACTTAGAGTTCCAGTGGCTTATTATTGGTTTCTGTGCTTCCTGATGCCCCATTAAACTTTCCTTAAAAAATTTCCTTGAGAAAGATATTTAAAATAATTGAACTTTTTTTTTAAAACTAGCCATCAAAAGTCTTGACTAAGACAATTCATCTTTTTAGCGGTTTCTCTATTCTAGATATAATGATATTCATATTGCATATAAACCTGTTTAATTTTTACAACTGCTTTTTGAAATGAATATCATTATTCACATTTTGAAAATAGGCAAATGGAGACTTAATAACCTGTTATAAAGTGAGTATCCTGGATTTCAAATTTGGACTTTTGCTCTTCAGTGTATAATGGCTCTAATATATGATCTTACTACCTTAATAGCTCACCTCATGTGTGTGTGTACGTGTGTGCGTGTCTGTGTGTGTGTGTATGTATTAGGTGAGCCATAAAGATGATATACACACACATTTGTATATCAGGTGAGCTACATATATATGTCTGTGTATATATTATATAAATGTGTGTATATACACACTTACATATTTGTGGTGTCCATACTTTTTTGTGTGGACATATTTTATCCTCTAAATTTAGAGTAAGGCAGAATTTTTATTTATTTTTCTTTTCTTTTAGAGCTGGCATTGTGTTTTGTCTAGGGTAGATGCTCTGAATGTTTAATTGACTCGATTTATAAAAATAATTTAAAAAGCTATTGGAAGATAAAAGTTTTAGATGATGTTAAGACTTGGATGAAAATGAGAAATGGACATGTTTCTTCTGTTTCTTTCCTTGGGAGGGAGGAAAGAAGTCTGTGACCTCTGGGTGTGTTGAACTTTCAGGGTATCTATAGTAGGCTGGAGATCTGGAAGGCCCTGCTGGAAGAGCTACTTATCTTTGTTTTTTAGCTGTTCTCTAAGATAAAATAGACGTTTGAAAACAATTCTTGAATTCTTTGTAGATGACTGAATTTAATATTATTGCCTTTAAAAAGCTCTTGCCTTTGTACAGCAAGATTCTCCTTAAATACTACAAAAGCTTTTGTTTCTACATTGTTATTATTTACACTCTTCTCTTGCCTCAGATACGCCTATTCATTTCTTGTCATTGTGATAAATAGTGACAATAACAAATCTAATAATTAGTTGACTAACGTCTTTTGCAATATGGATAAATTAGATATATGCATATAGATTCTATGATATAATTTCAATTCATTCAATTTTTCTTAAATCTTTATCTCCATAATATCCCTCAGGTTAGCCTAATATATTAAATAGCTTTTTAAGTTGAATCACAGGATGATAGAATTTGGTACTTGGAAAAAGAAAAAGTATGAAAAGTGAGATCTAGGCTTTACAAAAAAACAAATAAAGACAAAAACCTCTCCAGGTGCCCCGCAAAGCCAAGCCAGGATTGAAAACCAGCATTCAATTCCTTTATTTTACCAATGAAATAATTAGGTTATAGGGAGCGTTGGTAGAATGACACATTTTATACCAAGTTCTCACGTGCTACTGTTCCTCTTCATTGTTGAACTTTATCCTCTTTCATTGCAAGACGAATTTATCCACATGGTAGCAAATGTGTTTGCCAATGATTTACATATTTGACACCTCATTATTCTGAAGGCCCTGAGAAGAGAATGACCTCAAGCTTTCCTTAGGACTGAATTAAGATATCCTAGAAAGGGATTCAACATGAACTGGGCACAAACCCTAAATCAAGTTGGACCGGGGGACAGGGTTACATGATATTGAAAGAAGCACTCCCATATAAATCAGGTTGATAGTGGAAGAGGCAGTTTTTAGAAAAGGAATACTTAGCAAACCATCTCAGTTACCTACTAAAAGAACTTAATAAGTTACTTAATTTTAAAAATACATTACAGATATTTTAAATTTTATTGAAAAATCTTTACATGAAGTATGATATAGTGCTTTCTTGGGAAATATTTAGTTTCTTCAGAGTAGAATCTTCCAATCCCTTGGGCAGTAGGGTAGCCTGAGAACCCCTCAGCTCAATAGACAGACTTTTACTTACTCTCCTTGCATTTAGTCCTTCATTTCATTTCTGTATTTGGGTCTGCAGCTTGAAACATCCTAGTTCAGTTTTGTCTATAGTTCAGTTTTGTCTAGTCTAATTTCACCTCTCTTTATATGGCAAAGGAGTAGGAGAAAGAGTCTTTTTTTTTTTTTCATTGTACTTTAAGTTCTAGGGTACATGTGCACAACGTGCAGGTTTGTTACATATGTATACATGTGCCATTTTGGTGTGCTGCACCCATTAACTCGTCATTTACATTAGGTATATCTCCTAATGCTATCCCTCACCCCTCCCCCCTCCCCACAATAGGACCTGGTGTGTGATGATCCCCTTCCTGTGTCTAAGTGGTCTCATTGTTCAATTCCCACCGATGAGTGAGAATATGCAGTGTTTGGTTTTCTGTTCTTGTAATAGTTTGCTGAGAATGATGGTTTCCAGCAGTATCCATGTCCCTACAAAGGACAAAAACTCATCTGGCTGCATAGTATTCCATGGTGTATATGTGCCACATTTTCTTAATCCAGTCTGTCACTGATGGACATTTGGGTTGGTTCCAAGACTTTGCTATTGTGAATAGTGCCTCAATAAACATATGTGTGCATGTGTCTTTATAGAAGCATGACTTATAATCCTTTGGGTATATACCCAGTAATGGGATGGCTGAGTCATATGGTATTTCTAGTTCTAGATACTTGAGGAAACGCCACACTGTTTTCCACAATGGTTGAACTAGTTTACAGTCCCACCAACAGTGTAAAAGTGTTCCTATTTCTCCACATCGTCTCCAGCACCTGTTGTTTCCTGATTTTTTAAATGATTTTCATTCTAACTGGTGTGAGATGGTACCTCATTGTGGTTTTGATTTGCATTTCTCTGATGGTGAGTGATGATGAGCATTTTTCATGTGTCTGTTGGCTGTATGAATGTTATCTTTTGAGAAGTGTCTGTTCATATCCTTGGCCCACTTTTTGATGGGGTTGTTTGTTTTTTCTTGTAAATTTGTTTGAGTTCTTTATAGGTTCTGGATATTAGCCCTTTGTCAGATGAGTAGATTGCAAAAATTTTCTCCCATTCTGTAGGTTGCCTTTTCACTCTGATGGTAGTTTCTTTTGCTGTGCAGAAGCTCTTTAGATTATTCAGATCCCATTTGTCAATTTTGGCTTTTGTTGCTGTTGTTTTTGGTGTTTTAGACATGAAGTCCTTGCCTATGCCTATGTCCTGAATGGTATTACGTACGTTTTTTTCTAGGGTTTTTATAGTTTTAGGTCTAACATTTAAGTCTCTAATCCATCTTGAATTAATTTTCGTGTAAGGTGAAAGGAAAGGATCCAGTGTCAGCTTTCTACTTATGGTTAGCCAATGTTCCCAGCACCATTTATTAAATAGGGAATCCTTTCCCCATTTATTGTTTTTGTCAGGTTTGTCAAAGATCAGATGGCTGTAGATGTGTGGTATTATTTCTGAGGGCTCTGTTCTGTTCCATTGGTGTATATCTCTGTTTTGGTATCAGTACCATGCTGTTTTGGTTACTGTAGCCTTGTAGTATAGTTTGAAGTCAGATAGCGTGATGCCTCCAGCTTTGTTCTTTTGGCTTAGAATTGTCTTGGCAATGCAGGGTCTTTTTGGTTCCATATGAACTTTAAAGCAGTTTTTTCCAATTCTGTGAAGAAAGTCATTGGTAACTTAATGGGGATGGCATTGAATCTATAAATTACCTTGGGCAGTATGGCCATTTTCACGATATTGAGTCTTCCTATCCATGAACATGGTATGTTCTTCCATTTGTTTGTGTCCTCTTTTATTTCACTGAGCAGTGGTTTGTAGTTCTCCTTGAAGAGGTCCTTCGCATCCCTTGTAAGTTGGTTTCCTAGGTATTTTGTTCTCTTTGAAGCAATTGTGAATGGGAGTTCACTCATGATTTGGCTCTCCGTTTGTCTGTTACTGGTGTATAAGAATGCTTGTGATTTTTGCACATTGATTTTGTATCCTGAGACTTTGCTGAAGTTTCTTATCAGCTTAAGGAGATTTTAGGCTGAGATGATGGGGTTTTCTAAATATACAATCATGTCATCTGCAAACAGGGAAAATTTGACTTCTTCTTTTCCTAACTGAATACCCTTGATTTCTTTCTCTTGCCTGATTGCCCTAGCCAGAACTTCCAACACTATGTTGAATAGGAGTGGTGAGAGAGGGCATCCCTGTCTTGTGCCAGTTTTCAAAGGGAATGCTTCCAGTTTTTGCCCCTTCAGTATGCTATTGGCTGTGGGTTTATCATAAATAGCTCTTATGATTTTGAGATACATTCCATCAATACCGAATTTATTGAGCGTTTTTAGCATGAAGGGCTGTTGAATTTTGTCAAAAGCCTTTTCTGCATCTATTGAGATAATCATGTGGTTTTCGTCTTTGGCTCTGTTTATAGGCTGGATTACATTTATTGATTTACATATGTTGAACTAGCCTTGCATCCCAGGGATGAAGCCCACTTGATCATGTTGGATAAGCTTTTTGATGTGCTGCTGGATTCAGTTTGCCAGTATTTTATTGAGGATATGTGCATCGATGTTCATCAGGGATATTGGTCTAAAATCCTCTTTGTTTGTTGTACCTGTGTCAGGTTTTGGTATCAGGATGATGTTGGTCTCGTAAAATGAGTTAGGGAGGATTCTCTCTTTTTCTATTGATTGGAATAGTTTCAGAAGGAATGGTACCAGCTCCTCCTTGTACATCTGGTAGAATTCGGCTGTGAATCCGTCTGGTCTTGGACTTTTTTTGGTTGGTAGGCTATTAATTATTGCCTCATTTCAGAGCCTGCTATTGTTCTATTCAGGGATTCAACTTCTTCCTGGTTTAGTCTTGGAGGAGTGTAAGTGTCCAGGAAATTATCCATTTCTTCTAGGTTTTCTAGTTTTTTGCATAGAGGTGTGTATAATATTCTCTGATGGTAGTTTGTATTTCTGTGGGGTCGGTGGTGATATCCCCTTTATCATTTTTTATTGCGTCTATTTGATTCTTCTCTCTTTTCTTCTTTATTAGTCTTGCTAGTGGTCTATCAATTTTGTTGATCTTTTCAAAAAACCAGCTTCTGGATTCATTGATTTTTTGGAGGGCTTTTTGTGTCTCTATCTCCTTCAGCTCTGCTCTGATCTTAGTTACTTCTTGCCTTCTGCTAGCTTTTGAATGTGTTTGCTCTTGCTTCTCTAGTTCTTTTAATTGTGATGCTAGAGTGTCAGTTTTAGATCTTTCCTGCTTTCTCTTGTGAGTATTTAGTGCTGTAAATTTCCCTCCACACACTGCTTTAAATGTGTCCCAGAGATTCTGGTATGTTGTATCTTTGTTCTCGTTGGTTTCAAAGAACATCTTTATATCTGCCTTCATTTCGTTATATACCCAGTAGTCATTCAGGAGCAGGTTGTTTAGTTTTCATGTAGTTGAGCAGTTTTGATTGCATTTCTTATTCCTGAGTTCTAGTTTGATTGCACTGTGGTCTGAGAGACAGTTTGTTATAATTTCTGTTCTTTTACATTTGCTGAGGAGTGCTTTACTTCCAATTATGTGGTCAATTTTGGAATAAGTGTGATGTGGTGCTGAGAAGAATGTATATTCTGTTGATTTGGAGTGGAGAGTTCTGTAGATGTCTATTAGGTCCACTTGGTGCACGGTTAAGTTCAATTCCTGGATATGCTTGTTAACTTTCTGTCTCGTTGATCTGTCTAATGTTGACAGTGGGGTGTTAAAGTCTCCCATTATTATTGTATGGCAATCTAAGTCTCTTTGTAAGTCTCTAAGGACTTGCTTTATGAATCTGGGTGCTCCTGTATTGGGTGCATATATATTTAGGATAGTTAGCTCTTCCTGATGAATTGATCCCTTTACCATTATGTAATGGCCTTCTTTGTCTCTTTTGATCTTTGATGGTTTAAAGTCTGTTTTATCAGAGACTAGGATTGCAACACCTGCTTTTTTTGTTTTCCATTTGCTTGGTAGATCTTCCTCTATCCCTTTATTTTGAGCCTATGTGTGTCTCTGCATGTGAGATGGGTCTCCTGAATACAGCAGCAGACTGATGGGTCTTGACTCTTTATCCTACTTGCCTGTCTGTGTCTTTTAAATGGACCATTTAGTCCATTTACATTTAAGGTTAATATTGTTATGTGTGAACTTGATCCTGTCATTATGATATTAGCTGGTTATTTTGCTCGCTAGTTGATGCAGTTTCTTCCTAGCATCAATGAACTTTACATTTTGGCATGTTTTTGCAATGGCGTGTACCTGTTGTTCCTTTCCATGTTTAGTGCTTCCTTCAGGATCTCTTGTAGGGCAGGACTGGTGGTGACAAAATCTCTAAGCATTTTCTTCTCTGTAAAGGGTTTATTTCTCCTTCACTTATGAAACTTAGTTTGGCTGGATATGAAATTCTGGGTTGAAAATTCTTTTCTTTAAGAATGTTGAATATTGGCCCCCACTCTCTTCTGGCTTGTAGAGTTCCTGCCAAGAGATCTGCTGTTAGTCTGATGGGCTTCCCTTTGTGGGTAACCCGACCTTTCTCTCTGGCTGCCCTTAACATTTTTTCCTTCATTTCAACTTTGGTGAATCTGACAATTATGTGTCTCGGAGTTGCTCTTCTTGAGGAGTATCTTTGTGGCGTTCTCTGTATTTCCTGAATTTGAATGTTGGCCTGCCTTACTAGGTTGGGGAAGTTCTCCTGAATGATATCATGAAGAGTGTTTTCCAACTTGGTTCCATTTTCCCCATCACTTTCAGGCACACCAATCAGATGTAGATTTGGTCTTTTCACATAATCCCATATTTCTTGGGATTTTATTCTATCACTGTAATAAATCTTTGCCATTAGTAAAATTATCTGCTGAGTCCTGTAATTCCTTCTAGTGAATCACTGAAAGTGTGAGTGGTCATTGGACACTCAAAAAGGTAAGGGCACACCTTAACTCTCGGGTTTATGGTATTCCCAGTTTCTGAATCTCTCTTCAATATCACCTCCCATCGGCTTTCTACCTTCCAGAATGCAATCTGTCACTGCTGCTGCAACAGTGTTGACTAATACAATTTTTCACTACTGTAAGGCCATTTTAGGGCAGATTCGTGTCAGAAAAGATATAAAGAAATGTGGCTAGGCTATTATATATAAGTGGAAGTCCACTAATATCTTTAAGAAGTTTCCTGTTCTATTTATCCCAGTCACTTTTTGAAGAACACCAGTTCTTTATATTTTGGATCCCTAATATCAGTCCTAATGTCTTTTCCTTATCATTTTATCGCTTCATTCATTTCCTCATTTTGTATAAATTTTTCTGAAGTTACTTTTCCATACTGCTATTAGAGTATTCTGTATACTGATGATTTGATGTTATAAATTTTCAATTGGTATTATTTTTCTCCATAATTTTTGTTTGGTTGTGGTTATTTAATTTTTAAAATAAAACAGCATCCTTGTGATAATGTTAACTCATTTTTTAGCATGCTTCGTTAAGTCTTCAACATTTCTTGATTGTGCAGACACATTGGTTTAAGTTTTTAAATGATACATATATATAGTAATTTCTAAA
Source organism: Macaca thibetana thibetana (assembly GCF_024542745.1). Taxonomy (NCBI): domain Eukaryota; kingdom Metazoa; phylum Chordata; class Mammalia; order Primates; family Cercopithecidae; genus Macaca; species Macaca thibetana. The sequence continues at coordinate 72,120,898 of NC_065581.1, read as the reverse complement.
AATTCACATATTTCTGATATCCACTGTTCCTTTTCTTTTTATCATTTTTATAGCTATAATATTTTTATCATAATTCCAGGTTACACTATTTTTCTATCTATTTGTCTCGTAGTGGATGGTTATTACTGCACCTGCTATTTGCTCCAGAATAATGTGGTTGCAATTTATTTGACTTCATTATTTGTTTACTTGTGCATTGTATAAATATTCCCTTTCAAGCTTGAGAGTTAAATGTTAATAGTTTATATTTTCTTCAGCAGTCTACACTTTTAATATCACACCATGGGCAGATAAAATCTGAGTTCTTGTTTTGCTCTGTTTTACTTCCATTTGCCCAATTTTTCTATAAATTTGTTGAGACTCTTGTGATACAAATTGTGACACTTCAATTTTGCTTGGTTCACCTTGCTTCTGCATAAGCCAGCACTTTGGTGAGAATTCAGTTTAGAAAAAAGCTCAAGTTTTGTTTCATAGATCAACACATGTTTTGTTCCCCACTGCCCTTCGAAAGTTATCTTTGGTCTGAAACTGCAGAGCTGGCTTTGAGAATATTCTTTTCCACTTCTCAAACAACCCATCCTCACCTTCACATCTAACATCTGTCAGTTAAGAAGTAAAGTTAGTGGAGAAGTAATAGTAACAGATAATGCTAATAGGTAAGTTCCCGGTGTCTCTTCCAGATTCATCTCCACAGATGACCCGTGGATATGGGGCAATGTATAGAAATTTCCTGTCTTTCCCTCTCTGCTCTCCAGTGCTTGTGTCCACATGCTGGGGAATGTTAGTGGAACACTTCCAAGGTCGTCCTTCATTTTGGACTAAATTATATCTTTCTTAAATTATTTGATGCATCTTATGTGAATTGTGAGATGTTCCGCCATTTGAGAATAGATACATTTCCTTCTGTATTATTTCTTATTTTATTTCAGATAATTCTGAAAGTGTTTTCACTGTATACCAAAAATACTATCTTCTCCAGAAGGCTTTAAAATAGCAAACTGCTCAGATTGATATTATATGAAATTACTAGCCTTAATGGAAACTTTTGGGTAGGTTTAACTAAAAATAAAATGATCCAAAAGATGGGGCTTCTCTGCCAACACACACATTGACTCACCTACATCACATACAGTGACTTAGAAAAGGTATCCTCTCTACATTGATAAATTGGAAAAAAGATTCTGCTTCTGGCTTCACAGAGTGCAAGTGAAACAGCAGCACTTGGTAGGTGAAGCAAGAGATATTTTGATCATCACTCAAATTTCTTGGCTGGCTATAAATTGCATGATCATAGCAAGAAGTCCTACATAAAAGCACATAGATGTCTAATAAAGTCAGCAGTGTTTACTTTCTTTCTTTTTTTTCTTTCTTTTCTTTTCTTTCTTTTTTCTTTTTTTTTTGAGATGAGTCTCACTCTGTCGCCCTGGTTGGAGTGCAGTGGTGCAATCTTGGCTCACTGCAACCTCTGCCTCCTGGGTTCAGGCAATTCTCCTGCCTCAGCCTCGCAAGTAGCTGGGACTACAGGTGCACACCACCACGCCCTGCTACTTTTTTGTATTTTTAGTATAGACAGTGTTTCACTGTGTTAGCCAGGATGGTCTCGATCTCCTGACTGCGTGATCTACCCACCTTGGCCTCCCAAAGTGCTAGGATTACAGGCATGAGCCACAACACCCATCCTAGCAGTGTTTACTTTCTATGCAAAAGAAATCAATTGTTTTTTTTTTTTTTCCTTTGGTCATACTAGTTTTATAGTTTTAGTTATCTGTGTATTTAACTATATTTCATTGATGTCATCATGCCTTTTAAATAATCTACAGATAAGATGGGAAAAATGCATTTCAGTGACTATCTTACTTCACGTTCAGTTTACCAAAAGCTGTGAGCAATGGTAGAACTTGCTGATTTTAGGACCTATGATGGTATTTTGTATAATTTCATACAGATGATAAGTTTAAAACTTTATAAATTTAGGCTATTAGACAAATGAAAACTGCAAATTACTTAAAATATTACTAATGTAATAGCATTCTGCTACCTGAAAAATTTAAAAATTTAACAAATTTTAAAAAGTGAATCCCATGAACATAGAGAGCAGATTGATAAAATAGAACAATAAAGATGGTAAATCATAGACATATATTGTATCTCAATAAAAACAAAAATAAATCTTTGCTATCAAGAATTTTTATTGGCTGGGCGCAGTGGCTCATGCCTGTAATCCCAGCACTTTGGGAGGCCAAGGTGGGTGGATCATGAGGTCAGGAGATTGAGACCATTCTGACAACATAGGATGGTCTACTAAAAATACAAAAAATTAGCCAGGTGTAGTGGCACACACCTGTAGTCCCAGCTACTCAGGAGGCTGAGGCAGGAGAATAGCTTGAACCTGGGAGGCGGAGGTTGCAGTGAGCCGAGATCATGCCACTGCACTCCAGCCTGAGCAACAGAACGAGACTCCGTCTCAAAAACAAACAATAAAACATATAATTTTTATTAGGTAAATTAACTACAGCATATTTTCTGTACATTCTCACGCTCTGAGTTTGGTTTTCTGGAACCTATTCACTATCCACTTATTGTTTTTAGCAGCTTCTAATGCAAACACTACATAGAGTAATTGCTAAATTTCTTTGGCAGCAGAACTGACATTCAAGTGGGTAAAATAAGATTAAAGTACTCAAAATACAAAAACAAAAACTAAGTCTGTCATGTAGAGTTTTCTGTTAGCACCAGGAATTGCAGATGGTCTTGTCACCAAATGGATCTGCCATATATGTTATGGGATTATGAAGTTGAATTTTTAAAGCTCTGACAGCATTCTCTGGTTGTTACCACTCACAATATTTTTAAATTGTTTACTTCATTTTCTAAACACATTAGTTCTGGGTTTCTGCTGTCATAAAAGAAGATAAATGAGAGGCAATTGTAGCAACTGTACATATAGGGAGGATGAAATTTTGCAAATTATTTCAAAAACTTTAGTTGAGGCTGGGCACGATGACTCATGCCTGTAATCCCAGTATTTTGGGAGGCTGAAGTTGGTGGATCACTTGAGGTCAGGAGTTTGAGATCAACCTTGGGCAACATGGTGAAATCCCATCTCTATTAAAAAATACAAAAAAATTAGCCAGATGTGGTGGTGCAGGTCTATAATCCCAGCTACTCCAGAGGCTGAGGCAGGAGAATGGCTTGAACCCAGAGGCAGAGTCTGCATTGAGTCGATATCGTGCCACTGTACTCCAGTCAGGGCCATAAAGTGAGATTTAATCTCAAAAAAACCAAACAAAAAACAACAAAAAAACCTTAGTTGACAAGTAATATTGAATTATCATCCAATTGTTTCTTTTGACAACACCTTTAATACTGAGTCCCACTGACACTGAAATATATTTTAAAAACAAACACAGATAATTTTATTCCTTTGGTTACAAGTTTAAAGCTACTCAGTTTGGCCAGGTACAGTGGCTCACGCCTGTAAACCCAGCACTTTGGGAGGCCGAAGCAGGCGGATCATGAGGTCAGGAGATCGAGACCATCCTGGCTAACATGGTGAAACCCCATCTCTACTAAAAACACAAAAAATTAGCCAGGCGTGGTGGCATGTACCTGTAGTCCCAGCTACTTGGGAGGCTGAGGCAGGAGAATCGCTTGAACCTGAGAGGTGGAGGTTGCAGTGAGCCGAGATCGTGCCACCGCACTCCAGCCCGGGTGACAGATCTAGACTCCATCCCCCCCCCCAAAAAAAAGATACTCATTTCATGAAAAGTTTTACATATTAAGTGGAATGGATTATATTTGGAACATTATTTATATTAGATATATGGAAATATGATATATATATATGAATAGAATAAAATAATTGCATGTGTGGATTAAGGTATGTTATTGCCATTCAGCAATCTATCAAGCTTCTCCAATTTTGGTTAAGTCAACACTGTGGGGAACATGATATATTGACTTAAACAACTTCAAGTATTTAGTTCCTACATATTGGTTACTCTTTCCTTTTTTATTTTGGCATAGATCTATTGGGTCTACAAAGATCTGAAGTTTCATCAACACATTTAGTATACAAACTATTATAATGTCTTTTTTTCGTGAATGGTATGTGAAAATATGTTACCCTATAACTTGAGGTGTGAGAAGTTTCACACCCTAATTTAGATTTTCAGATTTTCTATTGAGACTTAGAGTATGACTTCATCTATTTTTAGAAAAGAATATTGTGCCTCATTTCCAGCCATCATAGCTCCATCTGGACTAAGAAATCAGAAGCTGTCCCAAGGAGGCTGAACAGATGATCAGTGAGAATGAGACAGGCAATTGGCTAACACTACATCATAATGAAAGATGGGGCATAAACATCTCATCACAAAAGAAAAATGCTATTGAATTATCAAACACAAGCAAATAGGCCCAGCAGATAGAATAGTATAAATATCAATTAGTGGGGGCGGGGGGAGTTATTGGGTTATAAGGTTTTCTTTTAACATGAAGAAACTTGATAGGTAAGCAAGGACTCTGGATTAATATCCTTTGTGAAAAATAATTCTTATAGGAAAGGCAGAAAACTGCAATTGGTCTAAGTTCTGAGTTAAAGTTTATACTCTGATTGATTCAGCTTATATAATAAAAATTAAAATAAAATACCCCAGATATGAAATATTTTCCTGAACAGAAGTGGGAAGATAAGAACTTGGTTATTACCCAATTGATAATTTAATGTGTATAAGAGTTATACATCAATCAATGAAGGATTGATCTACTCATTTAATAACAAAAACAACCTTGATGTGAATGTATAATTATCTGATTTGGGGGATTCTGAGAGTCAGATAAATTAAAAAATTTGTTTAAATGTTACCCAACTTATAAATGCACATGAATAGAATGTTGTTCAATCTCAAATGTTCATCAAATTTTGGTGATACTACAGATAAAAGCAAACAAAATTAATTTACAAAATATACAAAAGAAGTATTATTTAAAATTTCTGTCTCTGAACTTGATTTTAGACTTGATATAAAATTCTCTTATAGTCCTACTCACAGCAGATTAACACAAGTGTCTGACAGTAGGGAAGCATAACCTCAGCTTTAAAGTTACTGAGAATACTTTTAGCAGACTCAATTTTAATTAATCCCTTAGTAAGTCACATGTTGCTAAGACAACAGGTAGTTCTTAACTATGCCTATTAAGGAGGCTATTAAAATTCCCATAGTATTTCGGGTGACATTTGCTTAAATCATCCGGTACTCGTCATTCAGCCATGTGATGCAGTTGGAATAACAGGTATTTATAAACTTTAAGAACCAATCAATCTATGGACAGATAGAATTTTCTTAATTATCCTTAGTTATCAAGAGTAATTTTGTCATCATAGATGTGGGCATGGGTTAATAGACAATATAAAGAACAAAAATAAATATATTTTTCATGTATATTAAATTTCAAGTTGTTAACTCACTTCTCCCATGCATTTCCAAAAAGTTTTAGAGAGAAATTTGCCACAGTACACCCCACTCCCTACACGCTTTTTTTTTTAAAAAAAATACAATACATTTAAGAGGAGAAAAACAAATACGCCCAATGTAAAACTCAACATAATTGTTCTGAAAACATACATTCTGATAACAGATCACCAATGCAAAAAAGATGATGTTTTAAATTAATGTAATTTTCATTTTCAGAGAAGAGAAAACAAGCTGGCTGTTGAGAAAGACAATTCTTTTCCTAATGACCAAACTTAGCAAAAAATAGGCAGCAGTAGTTTCTTAGTAAATCTAGAATCAAAATTCAAAGGCCTGCTTCCAATATTACCTTGAGAAACTGAGGATTAAAATGAAAATATAAGTCTGTGACCAACACCCTGCAAGGAGTTAATATAACAAGATCCCAGGTATCAATTCGGTGGAGTGGACTTTGAGGTAGACCTTCAATGACTCACTTGATTAAAGAGCATACTTTTTTAAAATTTTTTTCTTTTGTACGATGGAGTCTTGCTCTGTCACCCAGGCTGCAGTGCAGTGGTGCGATCTTGGCTCACTGTAACCTCTGCCTCCTGGGTTCAAATGATTCTCCTGCCTCAGCCTCCCAAGTAACTAAGATTACAGGCGTGCGTGCACCACCACGCCCGGCTAACTTTTGTGTTTTTAGTAGAGATGGCATTTCACCATGTTGGCCAGGCTGGTGTCAAACTCCTGACATCAAGAAATCTGCCTGCCTCGAACTCCCAAAGTGCTGGGATGAGATTCAAAAGTTTAGTTATAATTTTAAAAGGAATGTACACAAAGCATATATTTTAAATCATCTTCTATTCTGTAACTATCTCACATCACTTAAAAGCAACAGTGCATTAACTTTGAGAAATTAGAGGAGTAGGTGATATGATTATTTGGTGTTAGTGAAAACCTAAAAGACTGCCAGTGTTCTCCCCTGGATGAAAAGACCCTCCGCTTCCATAATGAGCTGGAAAGACGATCTCTAGTACCTGCCTCTTAAGCATGTATGTTTCAATATTTGCAGTCATGACTGTTGAGATTTATGATTGTTACGGGTTGAATTGTGTCCTCTTTCCTATGCTGAAGTCTTAACTCCCAGTATCTCAATAGTCTTTACCAAGTTAAAAATCAGGTGATGAGAATGGACTCAATTCAATATGACTAGCATCTTTATAAAAAGGAGGAATTTGGAGCTAGACTCACATATAGGGTGAAGACCACATGAGCATGAAGATGGCTACGCATAATCCAAGGAGAGTGTCCTGGAACAGAGCCCTTGGAAAAAATCTGACCCTTCTAATACCTTAACCTCAGATCACTAACCTCAGAACTATGAGACAATAAATTTGTTAATTAAGCCACAAAGGTTATGGTATTTTGTTATCATAGCCCTAGGAAACTAATACCATGGTGATGACATAACTTCTAGATTTAGAAATTTTGAACATGCATCACAATAAATCCACAAATTAAAATAAGTGGAAGGAAAAATGTAGCTGCCTTTCTTTCTATTAGTCTTCATGCTTAGTTGCCATTTTCCACTGAATATAACTGTGTAGTGTCAATCAATACGTACCTCTAAGCTCTCAATCAGTCACAAATTGTTGCAGAGCACCTATGGGTTTTTAGAATACATATAAATTCTTTCATTTGCCATTTAAGTGAAAACTGAGTGATTTTACCAAATGACGTTTTTAGATTTAAGTGCTTTGATGATACAGCTATTAACTGTAATAGTAACTAAAGCAAACATGTGTAAGCCAGCATATTATCTTAAACTGTCTAGATTTTTCCCTTCTAACTTCTCTACATTTTATGGTATGTCATCTACTGGGAGACCTGTTTTCTTAGGCAGTAGTAATTCTACTTACAAGGTAGCAGAAGGAAATTCTTTTAATAAAGAAAAATTGTTGGACTAGTGAGATGACGGGTTGTCACGAGAACTTATTGGCCACTAAAGTACCAGCTGGCACACTGTGCCCTATGCCTGCCACACACCTGTACATCCTTCAGATCCCTCAGTCACCCTCTGGACTCCTGCTGTCTACTAATGAGTGATTCCATATGAGGCACTTAAATGGTGCGACTTAAATGACACTGAAATGATTCTGTATTTTACACTTAAATGACACGACTCTTTTCGGAACCTTTTTCATAATTTCAAAAGGAGCTTTTTTATAATGTTTCTAGACTAAATTCTGCTTACGAATACCTTGAAATTTAATGACAAATCTGGTCCCTTTCATGTGGCAAAACTTCCACCATTAAAATAAAGTGCAGAGAATAGTACAATAGCAAATCTTATTTTAATTAGTATGGCAATTTCACAAATTGGAATGTAAAGTTGTGTAATGGTGCAGACTTTAAAAGAAATAAACAGCCATGTAAATAGTTGAGATAATCCCACAAAGTTTGTTAGTAAATATTTTCTCTGAAAAATGTGGAAGACACATGTAAATAAAGTTTTAAAAATTCCTGAAGAAAACAGGAGAAGCTATTTACATAACTTCCAGTAATAGAACAAATTCCTGAGGAAAGTATGCTTACTGTTAACATATTTTATTAAACTGTTGTGCATTCAGAGACACAATTTTATAATCTGTGGGGAGTGACCGTTAAGATTACATATTCTCCAGGTGCAAATGATTTTCTGACCTATTTTTAGTGTGTTTTAAAAATATAGATTGCAACCGATAGGGATGCCTTCTCTTTGAAGAACATTTGTTAAATACAGTGTGATTTTTAGATTTACAGAGCTGGTTCTTCTGCCTTGCAATGATATGTCTTGCTTATAAAGTCATGCTTTTATTTTCAAGTGACACTGAAAGAAAACTAAATCTTTGTGTCTTTGTCTAACTTCAGCTTTTGACTTTCCCAGACTTTCCCCCAAGCATTAAATATAATTGCTAAGGTACATACACATGTGTAATCACAGGATAGTTAGTTAAATGGTTATTGTCCACTATGGACTGAATCGTTTTTCCACAAGTTCATATGTTAAAGCTCTCATCCCTAACATGTCTATATTTAGAGATAAGGCCTTTGAGGAGGTAATTAAGGTTAAGTAAGGTCATAAAGGTGTTGTCCTAATTAAATAGGACTGCTGTCCTTAAAAGAAGAGCAGGAGACACTAGAGATAGCTCTTTTCTCTGTGCATGCACAGGGGAAAGGCCACATGAGGACACAGCAAGAAGGGGGCTCAGCAAGCAAGGCAGGAAGGCATGCAAAGAAACGAGCTCTGCTGGCATCTTGATCTTGGACTTCTAGCCTCCAGGGCTGTGAGAGAATACATTTATTTCTGTTGTTTAAGCCATCCAGTCTGTTTTTTTTTTTTTTTTTTTTTTTTTTCCTGGCAGCCTGAGCAGAGTAATACATTGTCGAAGCTGCTCCAGTGTCCATGGCATACTTGCTTTTGTTCCTTGGCTTGTCTCATTATGGTTGCAAAATGGTCACTCAAGCTCAGACATCACCTTTCTCACTGCCTCCAACAGAGGCAGAATGTGGAGTGTCTCCTTATATCTTTCTTTTTCTCAAGAAGGAAACATTTTCCCAGAAGCCCCAGGTATACCTCCTCTCAAGTTCTATTGGCCAAAATTGAGTCATATGCCCATGACCATAATGCAGAGGAATCTGGGAAAGTTAGTTATTGGCATTTCCAGCCTTAAAGTGTGAGGTGAGCTCTGCTAGCCAGTAAGATGGTTTAGGGAATGATTGTTAGATAGACAACCAATATTGTCTGTATGTATATGTGCATAAATACTTTTGTAAATGATAATACGCAATACAATAATACTTGCTTTCCAACAAACTATGTATTATGAATATTTTTCCTGCCATCAAATACAATCTGCATATTTTAAATACATACGTAGATATACATCCCTGTTTCTCCCCCCATCACCCTCAAGAATGGCATACAGCTAGTAAGAAAGTCAGGAATAGAATCAGAACCCATGCTTTTAAAACGAATATAATGCTATTCTTTAAGTAATCTTCCTCTTTTGGATAGTTAGGTTGTTTCCAAGCATTTGCTATTATAATATACGCTTCAAGGAGTGTCCTTATAATATCTTCTATATATACGTCTAATTACGTTTTTGAGTTAAATTCCTAAAAATTAATTTGCTAGATTGACAGGTATACATATAACAAGGATTTAATATGTACTTTCATATTACCTTCTAGAAATGTGATATGTATTTACACTTCTACACCTGTTTTTCTATATTCTCCTTAAAACTATGCATGATTACTAATTTACTAATTTTATTCTTTAACATTTCATTAGATAATTATCACATGACCTTATTTTAAAAATTCTCAAGTTTCTCCTTAATGATATCAATAGATATATATATATTAGCCATTTGTATTTTTCTTTTGTATATTATATGTTTATTTGCTTAATTCATTTTTTTATTCAGATATTTTTGTCTTTCTTGTTCATTTGTAGGACAGACTTTATGTATGAAGTTGTGTCAATGAAAGTTCTCTTTCTCTTAGCAAGTGTGGAACATACTCTGGGTGGGTGGTTGAGGCTGGTACAGGTTACGGCTCCCCTCCCATCTGTAATATATTAACCTAATTTATTTAACTGATTTTCCCTACTAGACCATAAATCTCTTAAGAGCAACCTTTATGTTTTTCAAGTTTCTGGTATTCATCAAGTACTTAATGCATTTTGAAGAAGTAAGAAATAATTTACTTGCTTTCAAAAATTAGTACAATTTCATGTTTTACTTAAATGACATTATAGACAAAACAATATTGTGTTGAGCAGCTCTGAAATTATCCATCTGATAATGGAAACCAGTTATAAATTTTCAATAAACACCCATTTGGTTATTTAAAAACCTCTCCAATATGTGAGGATTGTCCCAAAGCATATATTTAAATAATGTTTTATGTCGTTATGTTTCAAAATCTGCTAATAATAAGAGGTGCTACAATTCCTGACAAGTGTGTCAGGAAGAATCCTGTACACACGGTTTGAAGAGCTATGAGGACACTGATGTTCAGCAGATCCAGACCACAGGTATTCCGTCAACACTAAAAACAGATTTGCCAATGGGAATTTCCCAATTTCTGTTTTTTCAGAGCATATGTGCTCAGTAACATTTGGTTTTGTTTACCAACTTGTCCTTTTAAATAGATCACTGTGCTAGCTAGTGTGAAGAATTATAAAGAAAATCAGACTTCCAGACTTCATATTGAAGATACACTATCACTGAGTCTGCTATATTGACTCTAAGGATGTGTCTTGCAAGAAGCCATCAGAGCACAAGTCTCATCATCTCTCCCACACTTCATCTGAAACCACTCTTATGTTGTGTTTTGTCTAAAACACCATCTATAGAAGCACCTCTGATTCAGAGATCCCTCTGCTTCTCTTGTAAACTCCCATGGAGGATATAGTGTTCGATGTCTCTGGCTCTTCTCGGAAAGTGGTAGTGGTGGGGTATCCAGAGGCCTGCACTGGTGACTGTCATCAGTAGCACCGGCATCATCCTGTGGTGTGTGTGTGTGTGTGTGTGTGTGTGTGTTGGGGGCAGGGAAGGGAGCTTCCTGCTCCTGTTCTCCTACTACATGTAATCCTGGCACCACATCTTGGTACTGTAAACACATCTCCAAAAGGCAGTTATCACACATTAAAATTTACTGTCACAACTGATTTGTTAAAATGTAACTTTAACTTTCCCAAGAGTGTCAACTTCTGCTCACTGGAAAACACTCAATATCACTACTTCTAAGTAACATTGATTCAAAACAGTTGCTTTCAGGAAATTATGTAGTTTAGTATCCAAAAACAAACAAACAAACAAACAAACACCCCTCCCAAGTGGTTTCCCCTATCTAGGGGCTTACAAGGGGAAGTATATGTGACTCCATTGTGTAGGGACCTCAATTACCTCTCTCGGCAATCAAAACCCTCCCCCTTAGTTTCTACTAGTGATGTCAGTCCTTTCAGTCTTGATGATGCTTCTCATCTTTTCCTTGGAATATCCAGATCCCCGCTAAAGGGTTGGAGGATTTAGCAAACAAAAATGTCGGATGCTCTTGGAATTACAAAATGGAGTGTGTTCAGTGCTGTTACTCCAGTGGTCTTCGGGGAGGCAGACAGCTCTCCTCCTCACTCCCCAACATAGAGAGATGAGGCCCATGGGCGACATGGTGTTAGAAACTCCTGGTTTGCTGACTACGAAGCACTTCATGTGGGAAGTACATTGAAAGAATACCAGAAGTGACCCACCCACTCATCCAGAAACTAGTAGCTCCCTGTGCACCTGGGCTTCACAGTCCATCAAGTACTGTGGTAGCCACCATGGAAGTTCAAAAAACATGGCCAAAAGATTGCTGAGAAGGAAGTGACAGATAGGAATTGGAATCAAGAAGATGAAGCAGAAGAGCTGGGAACATTCTCAGTGGCCAGTGAGGAAATTTTGAAGAATAGAGTTAAAAAAAAAAAAAAAAGGCAAAACATAGAAATGTTGGATTTCAATCAGATAGGGGATTGGGCTTTCAAAGATTTCAATGGACTGGTTGTATATTCTGAGAGGAGAAGCATTTTCTGAATTTGGGAATTGTAGTGGAGTTAGCCTTTACAAGGACTGCCAAATGGAAACAACAAGAACTAGTGCCCTTTTCTTCACCAGTCCAAATGCAGCCGGGAAACCAGGGCAACGTTTCATTCCATTCTTGTAATTGAGGAAAAAATTTTCAGATCTACAGTCTAATAGCGACAGTCAGTAGCCTCACACTTCTGTTTTTACCGTGAGTAAATCATGCCGTAGTAATCCCTGTACCACACAGGCAGTTAGCTGCTTTAAACTGTTCATGACTGGATAGTTAAACACTTGAATGCAAGCCCACTCTGTGATGTGAAACCTATTTTTAAGAACTCTAATAAATATTTAGCAAATATTGAACAGCAACATGGGAACAATGACCTTAGTAATTCTAAAAATGAAGCTAATAAAATATTAGCTGAAACATAGTCTCCTTACCTATTTATTTCAACAAAATTATAGCAAGAATCAACATTTTGGTTGTATCTCAGCAGCAGAACTGAGAACATCTGTGAGGAAGATGGAGGCTGAGTCTGAAAAAACAATGAACCCATCAGTAGAAGCACCAAGTGCCTTGACAAGAAAATTGATTGCTGTGTTTTAGTTAGGCTTGTTTATCTCTGGACTCTTGATTGGATTTTCATTTTCCCCTGGACACTCCAGTTTATTTGGCAAAAATATTACCCAGAGTAATCCAGGCTTTTGTTGTTGTTGTTGTAGTTGGTTTTAACCATTTTCCAATAAAACATTGCAGAGTCAAGGAAAAGATGGCAGTAATGAATGTAAAGATGGAGACAAAGGGAGAGAATCAGGAGCCAACTAGAGTAATAGTTACTGAAGTAAAAGCAGAACTTTTTATTCCAAAAAGTGTAATGCTTTTTTTTTTATAAGAAAGATAAGTTTAAAGAGAAGGACGTAGGTACCCTTCTCTTAAAATCTGTAGCAAATCAGAAGCACAGTTGTTACTGGGGGCAAACACCAATTTAGGCAATGTACTGCTGAATATTCTGATTCTACCTAATATGTTGTATAATTGAATAGAAAGAGCAATTAACTTATTTTCTGTGTTTTAAATCTACCAATTTATGAGAAAGATGTCATGACCTCAGCTAAGATATTAATTTGGTTAAATCTAAGTGATCATGTAGATGAGTAGGACAAAACTTCCTAAGGAAAAATGATGCCTGAAAACAATCAACTGAGCAATCATGGCCAAGTTGCTATTTCCCCGCTACCCCCTTAAACTTAGTCAGCTTTTCTTCTCTTCTACTTTAACATTTTGAGAGTTTACAGCTGTCTTAAAAACTTGTGAGGAAAATTACCATGACCAAGGAAAATTTAAAATGTAATTGACAAGAAAAATATACAGGATACCCAGTTAAATTTGAATTTCAAATAAATAAGAAATAATTAAATATTTGAAACATATTTATGCTAAAAATTGTTCATTCTTTATCTGAAATTCAAATTTAACTGTGTCCTATATTTTGTCTGGCAATTCTATCTGCTATCTTCTATATCACATCACCAAATCACATGCATATTCTCTTGCTTTTGTTAGAAAGGAAAAGATAAAAGAAAAAAAAGAGAAGGAAAGAAAAAAGATAGATGAATAGAATAAAGGAATTTAAACCCTAAATTAAATCATAATCTTGAAAGTAACTGTTTTCTGTCTTTTTAAATATGATTATTTTAGATTCAAGGGAGTGCCTGTGTAGGTTTGTTGTATCAGTACATTGCATAATGCTGGAGTTTGGGCTCCTACTGTATCCACCACCCTAATACTGAACATAGTACCCAATCTGTAGCTTTTCAATACTTGATCTCCTTCTACCTTCCCTTGTTTTGGGGTCCCCAGTGTCTATTGTTTCCATCTGTATGTCTGTGTGTATGCATTAGCTCCCACTTATGAGTGAGAACATGCGATATTTCTGTTTCTGCATTAATTCACTCAGGATAATGGCCTCCAGCAGTATACATGTTGCTGTAAAGGACACAATTTTTTTCTTTTTTATGGATGAGTAGTACTTCATGGTGTATATGTAGCACATTTTCTTTCTCTAATCCACTGTTGATGGGCACTTAGGTTGATTCTGTGAGAAAGTAACTATTTCAATCAGTGTTATCTAGAATATAACCTGATTAGTCTCAAACTTTAAAAGTCTCTGGGTGGGCATAAGACCTAGAAAACACCTCACCAAAAAACCTATATAGATGGCAAATAAGCATGCAACAAGATGCTACACATCATATGTCATTAGGGAAATGCACATTTAAACAACAAAATGCTACTATACACCTATTAGGATGCCCCAAATCCAGAAAACTGACACCACCAGATACTGGTGAGCATGTGGAACAACAGGAACTCTCATTTATTGCTGGTGAGAATTCAAAATGGCACAGACACTGTGGAAGACAGTTTGGCAGCTTCACACAAAACTAAAGATATTCTTAACATAGGATCCAGAAATCATACTCCTTGGTATTTACCTAAAATGAGTTGAAAATACACCTTCACAAAAACCTGCACGTGGATGTTTATAGCAGCTTTATTAATAATTGCTCAAACTTGGAATTAACCAAAATGCTCTTCCATAGGCAAATGGATAAATAAACTCCAGTACATCCAGACAATGGGAAATTATCCAGTGCTAAAAAGAAATATGCTATCAAGACATTTTAAAAGTGTGGTACACTTTAAAACCTAAATGCATATTGCTAAGTGAAAGAAGCCAATTGTAAAAGGTTACACACTGTGTAATTCCAACTATATGACATTCTAGAAAAGGCAAAACTATGGAGTCAGTAAAATGATCAGTGGTTGCCAGGGGTTAGACGGGGGATAAAATGGTGAATAGAGAGAGTGTAAATATTTTGGCAGTAAAACTATCATGTATGATACTATAATGGTGGATACATGTAGTCACACATTTGTTAAAATACATAGAATATATAATGCAACCCTAATGTAAATTATAGACTGAGTACTTTCTGTTCAATTTTCCTGTCAACCTAAATTGCTCTAATAAATAAAGACTATTTAAAATGAGGGAAAACCTGTGAGAATATATTAGGTCACACCAGCATTTAATACTCAAAATTTTCTGTACCTCAGTGTTGCTTCAAATTCTTTCCAGGTATATCTGTAAGTCCCCAAGATTGTCTCACAGGTGCTCAGGAAATGTGTATTTACATTATTTGACTAAAGCTGCTTATGTGAGGTCCACCATGTCAACAACTCGAGAAACATCCCCACTGCCATCAGGACTGCTGCTGGAGCTTATGGATAGAATGCTGCTTTTCAGGGGAGGGTGTTCTGGGGTCCATCTTTTTTCTGTCCAGCAAAGTAGAGCATGGTGGTATTCCGTGGTGACTACCTTGAGTGGTCAGGTGGTGAGCTGATCACCCATACCTAAGTAAGGGGGAACTGACCCTCTGTAACTCTGTGTTGCACTTTGCTATATAGAGGCCCAAAGCTGCACAGTTCTATGTTCGAGCCCCAGTATCTCAGATGAAAAAATTCTTTCTTTTATGTCTTTTTCTCCTTGGAGCTTCCTAAAGAGATGAGACTGTTGTGGGTATGGGAAGGCTTAAGAGCCATCCCCTTTATTTTCTTCTTTCCTTCACTCTTTGGAATTGGAAAGTAAACTAACTGAAATAAAAAATCAAATTTATTGGAGGTGTACAACAACACTATTGGGCAGACAGCTTAAAGGAGATTGGGGAACAGAGTTATGTTTAAATGAAGTTTTTGTATTTCTATGAACTTAAATTGGTATTGACCTGAACTAGATTGTCATAAATTAAGGTGATAATGACAACCCCCAATGCAACTACTAAGAAAATGACTTAATAATATACAATAAAAATGAGCAAATTAAACCTATAAGTGAAAAAATAGCTATTTAATGAAAAAGAAGGCAGTAATACAGGAAAGAGGGAACTAAATGACATAAGACACATAGAAAACAAATAGCAAAATGACAGACAAGTCTTTCCTTATCAGTTAATGAATGAAATTTATTAAATTCTTTGATGCAAAGGTAGAGATTGACAGACTTGGAAAAAAATAAACATGATCCAATTGTATGCTTTATGTAAGAGCCAACATTTTAGATCCGAAGACCAAATAGGCTGAAAAAAAAAAAAAGGAATCTATATGCCATGAAATTGGTAAGCAAAAGAGAATTGAATTGGCTATCTTAATATCAGACAAAGTAGTAATACAAAAATGGTTACTAGAAACAAACAAAAAAAAAAAAAAAAAAAACACTGTGTAATGATAAAAGGCCATTCCACCAAGAAGATATAACAATTATAAACCTACATGCACCTCACATTAGGGCCCCAAAATACATGACAAAAAGCTGAAATAATTGAAATAAACACATCAATAATAATAGTTGATTACTATTATGCTCCATTAAAAATAAATAGAACAACTACACATTATCAACAAGAGAATAAAATACTTGAACAATGCATAAACCAACCAGACCTAATAGATATCTAGAAACCACTTCACTGAAGAGCAGCAATCTGTACATTCCTACGTGCATATGGAACATTCTGCAGTACAGATAATATGCAAAGCCTGAAAAGAAGCCTCAAAAAAACTTAAAATGATTAAAATCTTAGTGTATTTTCTACAACTATAATGAACTGATATTAAAAATCAATAACAGAAGAATATTTTAGAAACTCACAGATATATGGAAATTAAACAATGCATTCCTATGTAACCATTGTGTCAAAAAATCCAAATGGGAATTAGAAAATAAGAAGATAAATGAAAATAAAAAATCAACACACCAAAATTTAGGGGATTTAGGACAAACAGTGCTCAAAGGGGAAATTTATATCTTTAAATGCCTGCAAGAAAACAAAGCACATCTTAAATCTATTACCTGTTCTTTCTTTTTAGGAAAGTCGAAAAAGACAAACTGAAAGCAAGAAGAAAGAAAGAATACAGATTAGAGTGGAAGTAAATGAAATAAAAAAGGTAAAAAAGGGAGAAAATTGGTGAAAATAACAGTTGGTTGTGGCAAAGGACAACCACTTTGGCAAATCATTAGTTATACTGACCAAGAGAAAAAGAGAAAATTGTATTTGAATTCAATTTATTAAAATTAGGAATGAATGAGGGGAGATTACTACTGATCTTAACAGAAATCAAAGATTATGTGAGAACACAACGAACAATTGTATGCCAACAAGTCAGATGACTTACATAAAATGAACAAATTTCTAGAAAGACATAACTATCAAAAGGAAAAAAAAATATCGGATTATATTAGATTTACCCGATGTAAAGATATTGTTTTAGTAATCACAAAACTTAGCACAGAGAAAATACCAGGACCTGAGGCCTTCACTGATGAATTCCAACAAATATTTAAAGAATTAACACCAAATTCTTCCAAAAAATAGGAGAGAAGGAAACATTTCCTGACTAATTTTTTTGAAGCCAAACTTACCCAGATAGCAAAATCAGACCATGATATAATAAAAAAGAATAATATAGGCCAATACTCCTTATGAATACAAACCCTAAATTCTCAAGAAAATACTGGCATATCACAACCAGCATCATATAGAAAGGATCAAATACCATGCCTAAGTGGGATTTATTACAGGAATACAAGCTTAATTTGACATATAAAAATCAATCAACGTAATACACCATATTTTTAGAATAAAGTTTTTTTAAAAAACACACAATCATCTCCGTAAATGCAGAAAAAAATCTGACAAAATCTAACATCACTTTATGACAAAAACACTCAGCAAATGATGACTAGAAAGGAACCTTCTAAACATGATAAATTACATCTTTGCAAAACCCACAGCAAATATTACACATAAAAGTGAAACACTGAAGGATTCTTCCTAAAATCAGGAACAAGACAAGCATATTAACAATTTTCACTACTATTCAAATTTTACTACAGGATATAGTCAAGACAATTAAGTAGGAAAAATAAAGGTGTCCAGATTGGAAAGGAAGAAGGAACCCTATATTTGAAGGCGTAATACTATATATAAAATTTTATAATTTTATATATAGAAAACCCTTAATAATTCATTCAAAAAACTATTACTTGCTAATAGATAAGTATAGCAAGGTTGAAGTGTACAAGATCAACATACAAAATTATTTGTATTTTTACATACTAACAATGAATAATCCTAAAATGAAATTGAGAAAATTTTATTTACAATAACATTAAAATATTTAACAATAAATTAAAAAAATAAAAGTACAGGGCATGCATGCCAAACATGAAATGTTGAGAGAAATAAAAGAAAATCTAAATAAATGGAAAAACATCTCTCATTTATGAATTGAAAGGCTTAATATTATTAAGATGGTAATACTCTCCAAATTTATCTACACATGCATGAAAATTCCTATGAAAAGAACAACTGCTGTTTGTTTTTACAGAAATGACAAACTGATCCAAAAATTTATATAAATAGTAAAAAAGAAAGTTAAAAAGAAGAACTAAGTGGGAAAACCCACTTCTTGATTCAAAACATACTACAAAGCTACAAAAACCAAGATTCTGTGGTGCTCAAAGATATGCATATAGATTAACAAAGTAGAAGAACCGATAATCCAGATATCTACCATATACTTATATTCAATTAGTTTTGGACAATCTTCTGTACTTCTTCCAAGTACAGAAGATCTTTTCCGCAGATAGCGCTAAGACAGCCTGATATGCACATGCAAAATAAAAAGTGTGCACATATATTTTGTATCATATGTCATAATAAGCCCAAATATGAACCAAAGACCTAACTAAGACCTGAAACTATAAAAACCATAGGAGAAATCACAGATGTAAATTTTCATGATCTTGCATTAGGCAATGATTTAGCTATGGACACTGAAAGCAAAAGCAACCAGCGAAAAAGTAGATAAATGGTACTTAACCAATTTTTTAAAAACGTGCTTCAAAAGATACTAGCAAAGAAAGTGAAAAAAACCTGCAGAGTGGGAGAAAATATATGTAAATCATATATTGGATAAGGGTTTGGTATCCATAATATGTAAAGAACTCTTACAACTAAGAAGTAAAAATCTAAATAACCAAATTTAAAACATGGGCTAAGGATGTGAATATATATTTCTCTGAAGAAGATGTACAAATAACTGATTAGCCCCTAAAAAGCTAATCAACATAATCAGCCATTAGGTAACTTCAAATGGAAACCACACGAGATACTACTCAGTTGGATCCTCACACCTACTGGGATTGTTCTAATAATAATTGTGGACAATAACAAGTGCTTTCAAGGATGTGAAAAAATTGGAACCCTAACACATTGTTAATGGAAATGTAAAGGGTGCAAAGGCTGTGAAAAAGTGTTCCAGTTCCTCAAAAAGTTAATATAGAGTTACAATATTGTCCAGTAATTTTACCTTTAAGTATATATGCAAGAGAAATAACACATCTTCACACACAAACTTGTATAGGAATGTTAGTAGCAGCATTTATCATAATGGTAAAAAAGTAGAAACAATCCATATGTCCATCAATATATAACAGAATATTATTCCACTGTAAGATGAAGTTCTGATGTATGTTACAACATGGAATGAAACTGGGAAACATGCCTGTGAAAGAAGCCTGACAAAACAGACTTGTGAAAGAAGCCTGAAAAAATACCATATAACATAATTCATATTATATGATTCCATTCAGATTAAATATCTAGAAGAGAAAATACCAGAGGCAGACAGTAGAATATTGATTGCCAGGAAATGAGGGGTGGGAGAGAAATAAAAGTGACTGCTAACAGCCCTAGGTTTCTTTTTAGAGTGATGTAAATAGTTTTGTATTAGATAGTGGTGATGGTTGTATAACCTTGTGAATATATTAAAACTACTGAGTTATACATCTTAAATTGTGAGCTTCATGGCATGTGAATTAAATCTCAAATTAAAAAATTAAAGATTGAAGGAGGACTTTAGTTACCAACAAATACCCTTATTACATTAATTCGGGCAAGTAAATGCATAGGAGTTCAAAGGGCTTACATACAATTTTATACTCAGTTTGAAATCATATATGTTTATAAATTTATTTTAATAGAGGGTTCAAGACATATTACATTTCTTTCTCTCTCCCTCCTTTCTCTTTAGAAACATAAGAAAGCTCTGTGTGAATTATGCTGCATGTAACATTCTGGGAAAAGCTTTTGGGTCCTCATTCCATGTTGGCTATCACTGCCAAGATAATGTTTCACAAGTGTGTAGGTGGATGGCCAGGGAGCATTCATTCTGATCTTGGTCAGAGCATATCTTCCTACAGCTTCTCAGGCACAGTTCTTAATTTTAAGTGCCTTGAGTACCCCTTGGTTTTCCCCAACAGAAGTTCCATCGTCTCCTGTGATACATCTGCAACATAAATCCCCTGAAATGTGATTTCACTAATTTCTTGGGATAAAGAAAAAAATATATCCACAGCAGAGAGAACAAAACACTTACAAATTATCTTGCCTTATAAGTGGAGAAAAAATGCCTGAATGACTTATACCAAAATGTGTTGAGTGCTTATCTTTGGATAACGGGAATGATGATTTTAAATTTCTTCCACATGCTTCTTGCAGCAAAAAAAAAAAAAAAAAAAAAAAAAAAAATTTAGTAATTTTTTAAATCCTGGTTACAAAATTCAGTTTAACTAGTAGACTAATGATTAATTACAGCCATACATTGCTAATATGTATCAAGTAATTTGGAAAGTAATAGGGAAATGTGATCTACATTTCAAATATATTTGTGTGATTATCACATATAAAGCACTTAGTATAATGCCAGGCATTTAATAAGGTTCAATAATATGACTGGCCAGAAATAACACTAAAAACATTTATTACTTTCAAATGGAAACTTGTAAAGGAGAATAGCTTCTAATTTCTATAGATTCTATTTTTGACTCATAGCTATTTTTGACTCACCCTTTTGAGTCATGGCTGGCGCTTGAGTGGCTGGGATGCAGGAAGCCATGTCCTGAGTCTGGGCAGGACAGCAGGGCCCTGGGCCTGGCACACAAAAGCATTCTGTCTTCCTTGGCCTCAGGGCCTGTGATGGGAGGGGCTGTCTTAGATCTCTGAAATGCCTTCAAGGCCTTTTTCTCCCTGTCTTAGATTTTAGTACTTGCATTTTTAATTGTTAAAATTTCTCTAGTAAGTGGTTGCTCAGCAGCCACTTGAATTCTTCTTCTAAAAATGGGCTTTTCTTTTCTACCATGACCAACCTGCAAATTTTCTGAACTTCTATGCTCTGCTTCCCTTCTAAATATAACTTCCAGCTTTAAGTAATTTCTTTGCTCCTGCATATGAGCATAGGTTGTTAGAAGCAGTCAGGTCAAATCTACAACACTTTGCTGCTTAGAAATTTCTTTAGCTAGATACCCTAACTCATCACTCTCAAGTTCTTAGTTCCACTGATTTATAGGGCAGAAGCACAATGCAGCTGAGTTCTCCGCTAAGGTGCAACAAAGGTGACCTTTGCTTCAGTTCCCAATAAATTTATCATTTCCATGTGAGAGCTCCTCAGCCTGGATTTTATCATCCATATCACCATCAGCATTTTCATCACCAACTATTTAATCAGTCTCTAAAACGTTTCAAACTTTCCCTCATCTTCCTGTCTTCTTCTGAGTTCTCCAACCTCTTCCAACCTCTGCCTGTTACCCAATTCCTAAAGTGTTTCAACATTTTCAGATTTCTGCATTTTCTTTATAACAACGGCCCGCTCCTTGGTAACAATTTTCTGTATTGGGCCATTCTTGCATTGCTATAAAGAAATACTTGAGACTGGGTAATAAAGAAAAGAGATTTAATTGGCTCATGGTTCTGCTGGCTGTACAGGGAGCATGATGCTGGTATCTGCTCACCTTCTGAGGCCTCAGAAAACTTACAATTATGGTGGAAGGTGAATGGGGATTAGGCATGTCACATGGTGAAAGCAAGAGCAAGAGAGTAAGGGGGGAGGTGCTACACACTTTTCAACAACCAGATCTCACAAGAACTCACTCACTGCCACAGCAGTACCAAGGAGGGTGATGCTAAGCCATTCATAAAAAATCCTCCCCTATGATTCAATTACCTCCCACCAGTCCCCACCTCCAACACTGGGAATTACATTTCAATATAATTCAGATTGAGTGGGGACATATATCAAGACTATACATGCAGCATATCACTGTATAATATTAGCACTTCCATGATAGGTATCTTCATGTGATTATCACATATGAAGCACTCAGTAAAATGCCAGGCATTTAATAAACATAAAATAAAAAGGAAATTTGGGAGTGATCATGTAGACAAGTTTAGTATAACCATTTGGTGTAGGTAACCCCCACAGACAAAGTTTATTGATAGAAATAAGTTTGGCCTTTCCACACACACACACACACACACGTACACACACATACACACACATACACACACACACACATACATGCATACTAAAGCATTTAGAAATTCAGAAGCAAGGGCTGTATAAGTTGATTTTTAAAAACACTTCTAACACTAAGGCTCTCAATTTAAATAATTTGGAGACGTAAGTGGTTCTTGGGACATAAGTGGTTCTTGAAGAAGAGAGCTGCTTTTGTAACCTCAAATCAGAATTGAGACTTTTACATTCTAATAATTAAATTAGGTCTAATGATTCTAATTATCAAAATAAACTTGTTATAGAGAAATAGAGACCAGTGCAGACTTGGAACGAAGTATTAGCAGTGGTGTAAGTGGTCATGGATGTGCCTGTTGTCAGTGGTTAGTGTTTTGATCAAGTCCATATTTCTAAAAATATATAATTTTACTCAAGTTAATGCCAGTTGGGTTGAGGCTTTAGAGTATGGATTTATTTTCTATTCTGACAGTATGATGCCATTTGGTTGAGATGCACGTACTACTGCTTACTCCTGGAATTGCTAGACTGTGGCAATGTTTGCCAAGTTTTCCATCTATGCATGTGTAGCTCTGGGTCAAATCTGTTTTTCCTTAACGTTCTATTTCCTTAGAAAGACAGTTTTGGCCTCCATAAATCTCCCATACAATATTTTTGTGAAAAATAGAATTTAAAATAATTATCTATCCTACTCTACAATACACCTGGGGTTTATTTCCTTTGTTAATTTTTTTTCGTTATTCACATTGCAAGAGAAACTTGTTTATGTTCTATTAAATAATCACAGAATAATTTTAATAGATTGATAAATGATGACTGTGAAATTGATATCGATTTTCAAGGATATTAAAATTAATGCAAATTTTCATTTTTAAAAGGTAAGATTTATTTTGAAGCTTTATATTAAAAATAGCAATATCATCTTTTCATACTCAAGGCTTAATGAAAACAATAGGAAATAAGGAGGAATAAGTTGTTAATTTTTAGTTAATGCAAAAGGCTATTTCACTTTGAAAATTGATGTGAGTGCCATAGAAACTTAATGCATCAGGTATTCCAAAATGTTCTCTTACTTTGTTAGGAATAAAATGGATTGTTATTTTCTTCAACAGATATGTAGAGTTTCCCAGGGACATTTTCATTACATATCAGGGACGTGATGAGAGGCTAAATTTTGACTGGAACAAAATAACAGCAATCATTATAGTGGTCATGGATATGCCTGACATGTGTGGTTAAGTATTCTGATTAAGTACATACTCTGAAACTTTATTGTTTTACTCAATATGATATTTTATGTAAAAGCCTAGACATTCTCAATGTGCAAATTTTTCTCTTCCTCTATAATAAGCTAAAAGTTTTAATTCATACCTACATATTCAAAACCTTTGTAACCAATATTCCACTCTCAGTTTATCTTTATTTTAATATCAATGTCATAGTAACCCTCCTATGTGATGCTACTCCATTCCATAAAAATTATGAATGACTCTCTATCATTTTAAGGAAAAACATACTATCCTTATCTTGAAGTTCGAATCTCTTCACAATCTAGCTCAATATATCTTTCCATGGATGCAGCTGGAAACCATCATTCTTAGCAAACTATCACAAGAACAGAAAACCAAACACCGCATGTTCTCACTCATAGGTGGGAACTGAACAATGAGATCACTTGGACTTGGGAAGGGGAACATCACACACTGGGGCCTATCATGGGGAGGGGGGAGGGGGGAGGGGGGAGGGATTGCATTGGGAGTTATACCTGATGTAAATGACGAGTTGATGGGTGCTGACGAGTTGATGGGTGCAGCACAGCAACATGGCACAAGTATACATATGTAACAAACCTGCACGTTATGCACATGTACCCTAGAACTTAAAGTATAATAATAATAAAAAATAATTAAAAACAAACAAACAAAATATATCTTTCCAGCTTAAGCTCCTAAAATTTGCTTTTTTGGACCCTTCCTTTGTCCCAAACTTGTCTATGTGATCACTCCCAAATTTTTTTTTTCTTTCTTTTCTTTTTTTTGAGACAATTTTGCTCTTGTTGCCCAGGCTGGAGTGCAGTGGCATGATCTAGGCTCACTGCAACCTCCGCCTCCTGGGTTCAAGTGATTCTCCTGCCTCAGCCTACTGAGTAGCTGGGATTACAGGCACCCGCCACCACACTTGGCTAATTTTTGTATTTTTAGTAGAGACGAGGTTTCACCATGTTGGCCAGGCTAGCCTTGAATTTCTAGCCTCAGGTTATCCGCCTGCTTCAGCCTCCCAAAGTGCTGGGATTGTGAGCGTGGGCCACCATGCCTGGCTCCAAATTTCTTTATGGTTTCTTTTGTTAAAGTTCGCAAGTTTCTTGGACCCCCTATATCAGAATTGCAGTGAGTGAATGTGTTTGTGTGATATAATTTTTTGTTAAAAATTCAGGTTCTCAGTCACACTTCAGACCAATTGAATCAAATATCATGATGCAGGCCCCCCCAAATATTTTGATAAGCATCTGCATGATTCTTACTCATGCTAAGCATTTGTCTTCACCTTTTCAGCCACCTGTAATATTATTGTTTAGTGTGTCCACTTTATGTAACTTTCAGACTTCTGTTTAAATCTCAGTTCTTTCAAAAAATTCTTTCTGTTTCTCCAAGATATTTAAAAAATTTTATTTACTTTCATGTTGCTTATTGTTAAGATTCCTCACATAAAACTTATATGCTCTGGTCCTCTGACATCACTGGACAATCCCTTAAAGCAGATAATTTTAATATTTTTTCTTGACCCATATGTAAGATACTTTACACCAGGGTTTAATGTGTGTGCATGTGTGCGTGCACACACATGTGCACGCACACATACACACACACCCTTAAACTGAAAAAAAAATCAAAAAACAATATTAATTCTTATTTCATTAAATACATTTTGGTTATTCCTATTCTGTTCTGTTTTATTCTATTTCATTAACAGATGCTTGTAGAGACCTATTTCAAAATATTATGGCTCACTCATGGGTCACTCTAAATGGTTTGAAAAACATAGACTTAAAGGGCTAGTTTGAGGCCAGCAAAGCATGTTGTAATATTTTCCTAAGTGTTTAATTCCTGGAGAAAGCATTAGTTTTGGTAATAGAAAACAGATTATTTTAAAATGATAAGATTGTGGTTTGGCTGAAATTGAATATTCAAATGCAATATGTTTAACTAATTACATGATAATTTTGCTTTGAGCTGGTTTTTGTCAGAAATACTTGCCTGGGCAAATAATTTAAAAGGCTTGAAGAAATTGCTTCGTCAAAAGATTATATGATCATATTCTAAATACAAAAGAGTGGATGAATTTTTCTGTAGACTGGGATACAACGTCTGTCTCTTAGAGTTAGTTTGGCCCTTAAATTTTTATAAAACAGTCTCTTGTACCTAATTAAATCAGAGAAGTCTCTTTTAAAGTCTTGGAGCATATCTACTAAGGATGTTGAGGTCCCTCAAGGACTATAACAGATAGACATTGTAATTTTCCATCTAAGAACCTAGCACAGTGCTCTTTACATACTAAATGCTCAATAAATCTGCTTGTCAGGTACTATGCTTATTACCTGGGTGGCAAAATAATCTACACCAAACCCCCATGACATGTAGTTTGTAACAAACCTCAAATGTACACATAAACCTAAAATAAAAGATAAAAAAGAAACCCAGAAATAGATTTCTGCATATTAGTAAAATAACCTTTAAGATCAGTTTTAAATTTTATTTTTTTTGTCTACAACAAAAAATGCATATATGATTACGACTGATGATGTATATCATTTCATGATCTGGCAATGACAAAAAGTAGCCTACATCAATATTCCTGGATTTTACTTTCATTCATGGTCATTCATTTATTTGAATATAAATGCAATATCTTATTACATTTCTATTTAAATAAAGATGCTAATGGGAGTTTTAGAAATATAGGCACAGGAAAAATGTAAAGTTACTTTCTATATGATCATGATTGTATCAACGAGATTTTAACACTAAGCAATAAAAATTTTATTATAATAAAAAAACTATAGTTCAACACCCTCGAGTCTTCATTAGCTGACTCGATAAAGCTATAATTTAAAACTTCATTAATTTCATCTTAAGCCCTTGAAATCCATATTAGATTTTTAAAAATTTTATTTTAAAATAATCTTAGATAGATAGAAAAGTTGTTGAAGTAATAGGGTTCTCACATATTCTTTACTTAGTTTTCCATAATGTCAACCTTTTATGTAACCATGGTCCTTTTGTCCATACTAAGAATTAACATTGGTACATTGCTATTAATAACTCATTCATAAGTTTTATTTTTATTTTTTATTTTTTTACTAATATCCAGAACTGAATCCAAGATATCATGTTTCATTGGGTAGTAGTGATGCCTCCTTAGTTCCCTCCAGTTTGTCAGGATTGCTTTGTTTTTCATGACTTTGATACCTTGAAGCATACTAGCTACGTACTTTGTAGAATGTCTTCGTTTTGGCTTTGGCTAATGTTTCTGTCATGATTAGACTGGGTTCATGGGTTTTGAAAGAATATCACAGAAAAAAAGTACTTTTTTCATCACACATATATCGAGAGTAGTACACAATATCAACACTGTATTGATAATGCTAACCTTGATAACTTGGTTAAGGTACTGTTTACTAAGTTTCTCCACTGCAAAGTTACTATTTTTCCCTTTCTATATTCTTTGACAGTGAGTCACTAAAACTGTTTTACACTCAAGGGGGTGGGTATTAAGCTAACTGCCTGAAGAAAGTAGTATATATACATGTAGTATTAGGAGTTCTCTTGTAAGAAAAATGCATTCCTTCTCTTCCAGCATTTATTTATTAAAATAATTTATTCATATTAGCATGGACTCATGTATATTTATTTTATATTTTTGGTTGTAATATAAAACTTTCCTTTTTTAAAAATTTAATTGATTTAAAATATTTTTTTCGTAAGTTTAAAGAGTTGCAAAGGATGTAATTTTCAGAATATTGCAAATATTGTAATTTTTAAATAAAATTTTCCATATCTAAAGGAATCCAAACATACGTATATAAGCTCTTTCTTTTTTTTTTTAATTATACTTTAAGTTCTAAGGTACATGTGCATAACGTGCAGGTTTGTTACATATATATACTTGTGCCATGTTGGTGTGCTGCACCCATCAACTGGACAGCACCCATCAACTCATCATTTACATCAAGTATAACTCCCAATGCCATCCCATCCCCCTCCCCTCTCCCCATAATAGGCCCCGGTGTGTGATGTTCCCCTTCCAGAGTCCAAATGATCTTATTGATCAGTTCCCACCTATGAGTGAGAACATGCGGTGTTTGGTTTTCTGTTCTTGTGATAGTTTGCTGAGAATGATGGTTTTCAGCTGCATTCATGTCCCTACAAGGACACAAACTCATCCTTTTTTATGGCTGCATAGTATTCCATGGTGTATATGTGCCACATTTTCTTAATCCAATCTGTCACTGATGGACATTTGGGTTGATTCCAAGTCTTTGCTATTGTGAATAGTGCCTCAATAAACTTACGTGTGCA
This sequence comes from Macaca thibetana thibetana, assembly GCF_024542745.1. Taxonomy (NCBI): domain Eukaryota; kingdom Metazoa; phylum Chordata; class Mammalia; order Primates; family Cercopithecidae; genus Macaca; species Macaca thibetana. Next base: position 72,092,820 of record NC_065581.1, on the reverse strand, counting down.
TGTGTCTTTATAGCAGCATGACTTATAATCCTTTGGGTATATACCCAGTAATGGGATGGCTGGGTCATATGGTATTTCTAGTTCTAGATCCTTGAGGAATCGCCATACTGTTTTCCACAATGGTTGAACCAGTTTACAATCTCACCAACAGTGTAAAAGTGTTCCTATTTCTCCACATCCTCTCCAGCACCTGTTGTTTCCTGACTTTTTAATGATTGCCATTCTAACTGGTATGATATGGTATCTCATTGTGGTTTTGACTGGCATTTCTCTGATGGCCAGTGATGACGAGCATTTTTTCGTGTATCTGTTGGCTGTATGCATGTCTTCTTTTGAGAAATGTCTGTTCATATCATTTGCCTACTTTTTGATGGGGTTGTTTGTTTTTTTCTTGTAAATTTGTTTGAGTTCTTTGTAGGTTCTGGATATTAGCCCTTTGTCAGATGAGTAGATTGCAAAAATTTTCTCCCATTCTGTAGGTTGCCTGTTCACTCGGATGGTAGTTTCTTTTTCTGTGCTGAAGCTCTTTAGTTTAATTAGATCCCATTTGTCAATTGTGGCTTTTGTTGCCGTTGTTTTTGGTGTTTTAGACATGAAGTCCTTGCCCATGCCTATGTCCTGAATGGTATTACCTAGGTTTTCTTCTAGGGTTTTTATGGTATTAGGTCTAACATTTAACTCTCTAATCCATCTTGAATTAATTTTCGTATAAGGAGTAAGGAAAGGATCCAGTGTCAGCTTTCTACTTATGGCTAGCCAATTTTCTCAGCACCATTTATTAAACAGGGAATCCTTTCCCCATTTCTTGTTTTTGTTAGGTTTGTCAAAGTTCTGTTCTAAGAACAGAACCCTCAGAACAGGGCTCTGTCCTCAGAAAAAAAAATACATTTATTTTGTATTTTTGGTTGTAAAACTTTTCTTTCTCAAGTCATTTCAGCTTTTACTGCTCAAAGTTCATTCAGATTGGCTCCTGTGTCAATTTGACGTGACCCACAATTTATTTATTTATTTATTTATTTATTTATTTATTTATTTATATTTATTTATTTGAGTATTTCCTTACTTTCTGGCACTACAAGATGCTTCAGGCTCATCTTGTATTTTGACTATTCCAGGCTTAGAATCAGCTATATATTCATGTAACCATTATATACAATAATAATATAAACAACTTAAATTCAAAATGATAGAGAACAATAAAGCAGCAGAAATTAGTAAATACAAAAGAAAAAGTTAATGAATTAGAAAGCAGAAAAATTATAGAACTTATAAATAAATCTAAAAGCCAGTTCTTTGAAAAATATCCATTTTGTTGGTTGAAATTCCTTGTTGAAAGAGAATTCTTTTTGAAAAACTACCAACAGAATAAACCACTGACTAATCTAGCAATATAAAGAGAAGAAAGCACAAACAGATGAAATTAGAAATGACAAGAGGAAAATAACCATCAAAAAATAATTTTCAAAAGGAAAATTTTTAAATGATGAGACTAATTTGCACAATCTTTGCAAATAAATTTGAAGGCTCAGATGAAATGGCTAATTTTCTAGAAAAATACAACTTAACAAAATTGATATCATCCGAAACGGAAAATCTAAACAGACCCATTATTATATAAAAAATGGAGAAAGAAAGTCTCCCACCCAGTAAACACAAAATACACCAGGTCTAGATGGTTTCATAGGGGAATTCTACTAATCCATTAATGATCAGATGTTTCCAATACTATTTAGTGATTACAAATCATAGAAAAAATCCAAATTATGTCAAAAAACACCTGAAGTAGATGATATACATTATGCACATTATTTTGCAACTTATGTTAGTGGTTTAACAGTATTTATTGGCCATCCCATGGGTTAAGGTGTATGAACCCTAAATTATAATTTTAATGACTAGTTTCATACTTAGTAGACAGACATAATAATTTATTAAGTCATTCCCGTATTGATGGTCATTCCAGTTGTTTTCAGTTTATTTTTCTTGCAAACAGATACAGAGTTACAGCTAGATGTGTAGAATAAGTTTCAGTGTTATGTAGCACTGTAGAATGAATTATTTTTAAAAAGTTAGAAGGGATGATTTTGAATGTTTAAAACACAAATAATAAATGTTCAAGGTAATGTATATGCTAGTTATTCTAATTTGATTATTAAAGTTATCAAAATATCACTCTGTGTTTACAACTATTATGTGTCTATTAAAAATAAAAAGGAAAAAATCCTGTGCACATATTCCTGGGGGTCAGAGCTTTTGTTTTGGTAAAACTAAGAGGCCAGTCAAGGTGATGAGAAACAAATTATTTAAGGAAATAAATATAACACAAGCTGAGTTCAAGAACATGTGTAGTTAGTTCCTAGAAAATCATTATTATTATTAATTAATAATAATTATTCATTAATACTGTTAAAATACATAGTCCATCATCTGTATTAGGTATTTCTTCTAATGCTATCCCTCCCATAGCCCCCCCTACCCCCTGACAGTCCCCGGTGTGTGATGTTCCCCTCCCTGCATCCATGTGTTCTCATTGTTCAAGTCCCACTTATGAGTGAGAACATGCGGTGTTTGGTTTTCTGTTCTTGTGTTAGTTTGCTAAGAATGATGGTTTCCAACTTCATCTATGTCCCTGCAAAGGACATGAACTCATCCTTTTTTATGGCTGCATAGTATTCCATGGTGTATATATGTCACATTTCCTTAATCCAGTCTATCATTGATGGGCATTTGGGTTGGCTCCAAGTCTTTTTTATTGTGAACAGTTCTGCAATAAACATATGTGTGACCTGCACATTCTGCAAATGTACCCCAGAACTTAAAGTATAAGAAAAATAAAAATACATGGTTAATATAGGTAAATGAATATTATCAACATTTGTCTAAATTTTTAAAATCAGAATTTCAAGTAAGTTCAACAATGCAATCAGTGTGCTTCCTCAATGCCGTGTGATATGGTTTGGCTGTGTCCCCACCTAAATCTCATCTTGAAATGTAGCTCTCATAATTCCCACAAGTCATGGGAGGGACATGGTGGGAGGTAATTTAATCGTGGAGGTGGGTCTTTCTTGTGCGCTGTTCTCGTGTTGGTGAATAGGTCTCACAAGATCTGATGGTTTTATAAAGTGGAGTTCCCCTGCACACACTCTCTTGCCTGCTGCCATGTAAGATGTAGCTTTGCTCCTCCTTACCATGATCGTGAGGCCTCCCCAGCCATGTGGAACTGTGGGCCCATTAAACCTCTTTTTCTTTATAAATTACCCAGTCTTAGTTATGTCTTTATCTGGAGCATGAGAATGGGCTAATACACCATGTATTTCAATAAGGTATTTCTTTTACAGAGAAACATTAATAATCACATTTCTGAAGAACACCAGCTGTGCACATCTTTTGCTTAAATTATTTCAGTCAATTAAATTTAAACCAAGAAAAGAAACACTTCAAGATATATTTAAAATGGGAGTGATTTAGAGATAGTTATAAGAACTCTTAGTTAATAATCATTTTGCTACCTGAGTAATATTCCAAAATAACCCTTTTCCATTATTATTTGGACTAAGTGTTTAAACCATTGCAGTTTCATGGTATTAAGTTGCTTTATTTTGGTATATTCATATTAATAATAAAAAAATTTACCTGTTACATAAATGAAAAATACTGTGAATCTGACAAATTAAATATCCTGTTTTACTTAGTAATCCATAACACTGAATGCAATTTATTTATTTTTTCTTTATTATTATTATGTTTTGAGACAGAGTCTTGCTGTGTTGCCTAAGCTGGAGTGCAGTAGTGTGATCTCAGCTCACTGCAACCTCCATTTCCCAGGTTCAGGTGATTCTCCTGCCTCAGCCTCCAGAGTAGTTGGAATTACAGGCACGCCCTACCACACCCGGCTAATTTTTGTATTTTTAGTAGAGAAGGTGTTTCACCATGTTGGCCAGGCTGGTTTAGAATTCCTGACCTCAAGTAGTCTGCCCGCCTCAACCTCCCAAAGTGCTGGGATTACAGGCATGAGCCACCACATCCAGCCACTCAATGTAATTATATCTATGTGTATATATGTATATTATGTATTTAAGTGTACATGTGTTTACTAGAATTCATACATGCAGAGGAAAATGTACATTATTTGATCTAGAGCTAATTTCCGCTTCATCAGTTCTCACATATTGTTTAGCTGAAAAAAGTATAAACTTATTGTACATTCTGGCTTTAGACTTGGTCTGAACTGATATTTTCAGTAGTCACTTTGGTAATATTCTGTCTCTTAATATCATCTTCCTTCCTCTGCCTCTTTTCTTAAGATAGTTTTGGAATATAAGTGAACAGCGGGTGAGAGCTTGCATGCCTTAGTGGTATGACTGGGAAAAGTAGTGGTCTCTTATCTTTGGTCTCTTATCTCTTATCTTCAGCCCTGAATGCCGGCTGCCTGGGGTCCACTGGTTTCTGGGGTGATAACATTTGCCATAGCAGATGGTTCCTAGGCCTTCCAGAGTCTACAGCTGGTGAAACTGAGGTCTCTTATTTCTGAGAAACAGTAGGGCACCTGCCCTTCACCGATTCATATTCCTCTCACTTCCTCCTGGATCTGCCACATACTCCATACTGTCTGTCAGTCTTGTAAGCAATTTCAGACCCTTTGGGACCTTGGCAGCCCTGTTGACTCTCCTGTTAGGCTCCAAACTACCCAGGAAGTGAGAAAGGCTCAGGAAAGCCAATCAGATTCTTTCTCTGTCTCACCATACTTCTACACTCTCCTAATTAGGCTGGGTTGAGATGTATTGGCACCTGGTTCTCTGCGTAGTAATTTCCTGATACCCAGATTGGGCAGTTGAACATTAGCTCCTGTTCTCTCCGTGCCTATCCTCTGCTTCGGTTTATCTAACACACATCCAGAAATAGAAAATAAGAATGCATACTGTATCACTTCTTCCATTTATTTCCTCTTGTTTGTCAATATCGTGGACCAACCAGATTATAAATGTCAAGAACACTGGAAGGCAAAGGGAAGAACACAAACAATATTTTTATTGTAACTTGTGGCATATACATGAATATAAAGTGGTATTTCCTCCTAAATCTTTTTAACTTCCTTCCAACCAGAAAAATAAATCTAGTATAAAACCAGTTCAGCAATTAAAAATAATATAAATTACTACACTGAGGAAGTATTAATTCTGATTTTTTTTTTCATGTGCTCTTACATACTTCTGAGATTTGGTAAAAATAAAAGATGATTTCCACATTTTTCTTTAGTTACTGAAGCTAAACAACTCATTTTTATAAGACATGTTTATTATAATGTTCAATGGAAACTTCATTGTTTATATTAATTATATTCAGTATAAAGACAAAGCTAACCAACCTTGAATTCACATGATGTCAAACATTTGGATGAAAAATTCACATAATCAGCTAAATGTTTCTAAAGATGTAATCGTTGACACTGTGTAGAAAGATTCAGACGACTAGCTGAATTCTGTAATATTTATTTAAATATTTTTATATAATATGCACTCAAGCTTTTACTCAGCACCTTAGAACTTAAAAGTATGTAGTTTCATGGAAGAATATTTTTAAAATATTGGAGTACAAATAAAAATCTTCTATTTTATGACTTGGACTCTCAAATCAACACGTTCATTCACATCTTGTAGCATTTAAACACCAAGAGTTTTGCTAAACCAAGCATGTAAGATGCATGACAGAAATAAGAAGTGCCAACAAAATTTTCAATAATTTGAGTTCTGTCATTAAATTGTGTTATCACAATTTAATCCCATAAAACCCTAGCATATAATGCTTATTTTGTTTTCTGATTAGTTTGGTAGTGTCAAGTCATGGCATTAGGAAATCTGCGAATAAAACAAAGGAAACTCTCTAACTATTCATAAAGTAATGATAAAAGTGTCTGAAAAAATGATTATTTACATAGTGAACTTTATATATTCTTTCTTTAAACTTAGCTCTTTAAAATTGTATTATGTATGTTTGTGCAATTAAAAACACAGTAGAAATGTTAGGAGGTAAACTTGTTTTTATTTATTGTATTTACAAAATTTAATGTGCATAGTGTACATGAAAAACACAGGGGCAAATATATTGAGAGAAAAAATAAAGACATGCAGAATGCAGCCAAAATTATAGAAATGCTATAATAACTATAAACTTGTAAAATAATTATTGTAACCACGTTGAGGGCACATTGGTAAATTCCAAAAGTATTTTAAGATAAAAAAAATTAGGTATGGATTTCACAGCACATGGCGTTTTTAAAAAACTGTATAGCTGTGACTAGAAGGAAAGCTTAACTATAAGAGACTTTTTTTAAAATAAAGGAAGAGTTATGCTAAAATGTAGTAAAATTTATAAAATAAAAGATTTTTAGTAATACTTTAATTATGTGGTCAATAAGCTAGCATAGGTCTTAAGATTTGTTATGCCTCCCACCTCTTCTCCCTATCTATGCTCATTCATTGACCTTATGTTGAAAGAAAGAAAAAAAAAAAACACTGTTGAAAGAAAGAAATTGGATTATTGGATCATTGGTAATCGATGACAGTCTTTCTTTTTTGTAAAACTAGGGTTATTTATATTTCTTAAGCCTCCTTTCCCACCCCAAAATGAAGAATTGGACTACATTATCTCCAAGATTTCTTGCAGGTTCAAATCTTTTTTGTTTGTTTATTTGTTTTTGAGACGGAGTCTTGCTCTGTCACCCAGGCTGGAGTGCCGTGGCACTATCTCAGCTCACTGCAAGCTCCACCTCCCGGGTTTACGGCATTCTCCTGCCTCAGCCTCCCGAGTAGCTGGGACTACAGGCGCCCGCCACCAGGCCCGGCTAATTTTTTTTTTTTTTTTTAATGGAGATGGGGTTTCACCGTGTTAGCCAGGATGGTATCGATTTCCTGACCTCGTGATCCTCCCACCTCGGCCTCCCAAAGTGCTGGGATTACAGGCGTGAGCCACTGCGCCCAGCCCTGGCGGGTTCAAATCTTATGACTGTATTTGATAGTCTGTGAACAAAAACAAAAACAAAAATTCCAAAATTTGAATGTGCAAATGATAGAAAAAGGAAGTGATGGGTAGGAAAGTATAAAAAGATCACGCACTTCCCTTCTTGTAATTCACGCCCAGGTCACTAAGGGGTGTATAATACAGACAACCGCATTTCCAGATGTGAGGAAGGAAACTGTGCCAGAAAACATTAAGAAAGGATTTTTCTGCTTTTAAAGTAGTCAGAACATAGGTTAAGGATCAGAGAAGCCTAATAAGCCATGAGGCTTCGAAGTGAGCCTCTCCGCATCCTGTTGTGATCCTGAGGAAAAAAAAATATTTTTACTGACTTCTTCCAATGTCTCCTCTATGTAAGTAGAAACATGTAATATCAGAAATGGTATGCCTACGGCTACTCACACTAAACTCAGAAATAAATAAATCTACTACAAGGCTTCCAGTTTTATCCCAGAGATGTATACAGCTGGAAAGCATCGTTCCCATCCCACAATAAAATATAAGCCCGAGCAAAAGAAAAAGTAACAATTTTTCTTACACTCATCAGAAAACTAAAGTTGCAAGGCAGACAGCTTACCTGAAATCTGTAGAGACAGGAACCTGCAGGGAGAAACAGGACTTACGCATTTGCTTATTTGAATTGATGCCAGCAAATGCCATACAAATCAGTAGGAAGATTAAAATAATAATTTTTAATGAAGTAATAAAGGCTGAGTTTAGGTGAGTGTGGAAAGCTAGAGTGGCTATATTAATTTCAGATAAAGTAGACTTCAGAATAAGAAATATTATTACGAACAAACAGGACACATTATAAATTCTCCAAGAAGACATGGAAATCCTAAATGTATGTATGCACCTAAAAACAGAGCTTCAAAATGAGGTGAAAATTGATAGATTTGAAAGAAGAAATAGACAAGTTCATTATTATAGTTGGAGACTTTATTATTCCTCTCTTGGTAATTGATAGAATAAATAGGTGGAAAATCATTCAGGGCGTAGGAGACCTGAACTATAAGTATGTAACTATGATCAACCATATAGAGTATCAGTCAATATACTTAATACAGTTACTTAATGCTATAAAATCTTCTCTGATAATTTTTATCAATGTCCAATATATTCTAATACATCAGATTTTCTCTTTTTCCTTTTTTTTTTCAGAAAATCTATAATTTTGGTCCATATATCTCCTCTCAGACTGAAGATTTTTACTTGCGAGCTTTTTAAATTAATAGGAATGATACTTTTTGCTTTCTAATGCTGTTTATATAATTTATGTTCTTAAAGTCTGTCGAGGTTAACTTGTGGTCTAAAATATACTCCCTTTTTTGGCAAATGTTCCATGTATACCTACAAAGAGGATATATTCTGTACTATCAAGGTTTAGATTTACTTTACTGATTATGTCACATACGTCTTATTAATGTTTTATTGACTTCATCACAGTTGGATCAGCAAGGTGTATTAAAATATTCTACTATTATTGTGTTTCTGTCTATCTTGGAAACTCATGTAGTTTCTGCCCTATGAAAGCTGTTTCTTTCTCATTGGAGGAATAAATACATATCAATAACCATATATTTTATAAAATTTAGCAATAGAAATATCCATTTTTGCCTTTTAAAATATTCTGATTGCTATGCCTTCAGATATTAAAAATTTCCAAATTTACTTTCTTTGTATTTCTATGCTTGTATATTTGTCCTATAATTTTATCATTATGATTTTTTTTTGTTGCAGGTGTGTCTTTAGTATATACTATAGCATTTATTTTTGCTCTGTTGACCCATTTGAACATTTTTTCATTTAATATATGTTTTGCACATTTTAATTTATTGTTAAGATTAACATGTTTGCCTTCAGTTCTGCAATATTGTATTTCATTATATATGGATATATTATCTATGTATTAACAAAAGTATGGATGTAGATGTAGTCTACTATGTAATTTGATTTATTTGTTTTCCATTTTTTATTATATTATATTTAGAAATGTTTGTTTTCTCATTCTAATGGTTACCTGCATATTAATTCATTTATACAATACTTTTAATGCCCATCCACTTTTTGGAGGCTACCAATTTATTCACTACTCTTAGAAGAAAAATTAACTTGTACTGTCTTCCAGTCCCTAATCATCTTCATCCTCAGCAATCTAAATTTAAACAATAAACTTGGTATTAGTGAGCTTGTTCTACTTTTCATATACACCTCCAATTCATGAATGATTGTTGTAGTTACACTCTTTCTATTTTGTAAGAGAATGTAACTATCATATACTATATTATCTTTTAAGAAATGCTTATTTACTTTTATTTCAACAGGTAAATATAAATTTTATGCTCATAACTAGTCTTTATGCCAGTGAATCTCTGGTCATTTTAATATCTTGAAGCTTATTTTCTAGCAGATTATTTATGAAGTTCTCATGGCAACAATATTTCATATTCCTTGTGATTTATTTATAAAAGAAAGTCAATTTGACTAAATAAATATTTGTGAATAACAAAGTTTTTTTTTCCTTGAAATATTACATATGTTGCTCCATTGTATTTTGGCATAAAACACTAACCTGAAAAGGTCTTAAATCAATCTGTATTTTTTCTATTGTAAGTGACGTGGTTTTTGTGTCTGGACTCTTGAGATATTTTTTCTTCAGGTTTCAATTCAATATTTTTACTAGAATATATTGTAATTTTGTCCATTCTGGGTTGATTTCCCCCAAGTATGTGATATAGTTTTTTGTTTTCATTTTTTTTGCTTTTGTTATTTTTAATTGACAATAATATTTGTACATATTTATGAAAGATTGTGATATTTTGATACATGTATTCAATGTATAATGATCAAATCAGGGTAATTAACATACCTATTGCCTGAAACATTTATCATTTCTTTGTGTTGGTAAAATTAAAAATCTGCTCTTCTAGCTGTTTGAAAATAGAGGGTAAGTTGTTAATTATAGTCACCCTATAGTGCTGTAAAACACTATAATTTATTCCTCCTATCTAGCTGTAATTTTGTATCTGTTAACCAACCTCTCAGAATCATCCTCCCATCTTCTCAGCCTCTGTTAACCACAATGCTACTCTCTACTTCTATGTCATCAACTTTTTTCACTTGCACATATGAGTGAAGCATTAGGAATTTCTCTTACTGTGCTAGGCTTATATCGCTTAACATAACGTCCTACAAGCTCATCCATGTTGCCTCAAATGATAGGATGTCATTCTTTTTTTGTGGCTGAATAATATTCTATTGTTTGTGTATACCACATTTTCTTTTTCTAGTCATCCACTGATGGACATTTCAGTTGATTCCATATCTTTGCTATTGTGAATAGTGCTGCAATAAACACAAGACTCTTTTGTCATGCTCATTTACTTTCCTTTGGATAAATGTCAAAGAGTGGGATTAGTGGGTCATATGATAGTTTTTTAAGAAAAATTTCCATGTTGTTTTGCATAATAACTGTTCTAATTTACATTCCCACTACCAGTGTAGAAGAGTTCCTCCTCATCCTCTCCAGCATTTGTCATTTTTGTCTTTTTGATAATATCCTTTCACTGGGGTGAACTGATACTTCTTGTGGTTTCATTTTGCATTTCCCTGACGATTAGTGATACTAAGTATATTTTTCATATACCTGTTGGCCATATTTATGTTTTTTTTTATGAGAGAGGTCTTTTTAGCTCATTCCTCATTGCTTAATTGGAATTTTGTTTGTTTTTGGCTTTTTTCTTGCATATTCTGGGTATTAATCTCTTGTCAGATGAATAGTTTCCAAATATTTCTTCCATTTTGCAGGTTATCGATTCATTCGTCGATTTTTTCCCTTGCTTTGGAGATGTTTTTAGTTTAATAGTATCTCACTTTTTTATATTCTCTTTTGTTGCCTGTGCTTTTGAGTTCTTATTAATAAAATCTTTGCTCAGACCAATGTCCTGAAGCATTTCCCCTATGTTGTTTTCTAGTAGTTTTATACTTTCAAGTTTTACAACTAAGTCTTTAATCCATTTTGTGTTTATTTTTGTATATGGTGAGAGATAAGAGTCTAGTTTCATCCTTCTGCATATGGAAATCCAGTTTTTCCAACACCATTTATTGCAGATTGCAGAGACTGTTCTTTCCTCAATTAATATTCTTGGTACCTTTGGTGAAACTCAGTTGACTGTAAATACATGGATTTATTTTCAGGTTCTCTATTCTCTTGTTAAATAGGATTTTCAGTCTCTTTTTTACAATTTTTGATTTCTGTCTGTCTTATGTGACATAAGTATTTCTATTCCTGCTCAAATTTGGCTTGTTTGTATGGACTGCCTTTTTCGAACTCTTCATTTTCAGTCTATCAGTGTCTCTTGAGGTGAAGTGAGTTTCTTATGGGTGTTCTATGTTTGAATTTTTTTTTTTAATTATTCATTCAGCCAGTCTATATATTTTGATTGGGATATTTAATCTTCTTACATTTAAGATTGTTATTGGTAAGTGAGGACTTACTCTTTTTTTATTATTATACTTTAAGTTCTAGGGTACATATGCACAACGTGCAGGTTCGTTACACATGTATACACGTGCCATGTTGGTGTGCTGCACCCATTAGCTCATCATTTACATTAGGTGTATCTCCTAATGCTATCCCTCCCCTCTTCCTCCATCCCATGACAGGCCCTGGTGTGTGATGTTCCTCTTTCTGTGTCCAAGTGTTCTCATTGTTCAATTCCCACCTATGAGTGAGAACATGTGGTGTTTGGTTTTTTGCCCTTGCCGATAGTTTGCTGAGAATGATGGTTTCCAGTTTCATCCATGTTCCTGCAAAGGACATGAACTCATCCTTTTTTATGGCTGCATAGTATTCCATGGTGTCTATGTGCCACATTTTCTTAATCCAGTCTATCATTGATGGACATTTGGGTTGGTTCCAAGTCTTTGCTATTGTGAATATGCTGCAATAAACATACGTGTACATGTGTCTCTATAGCAGCATGATTCATAAACCTTTGAGTATATACCTAGTAATGGGATGGCTGGGTCATATGGTATTTCTAGTTCTAGATCCTTGAGGAATCACCACACTGTCTTCCACAGTGGTTGAACTAGTTTACAGTGCCACCAACAGTGTAAAAGTGTTCCTATTTCTCCACATCATCTCCAGCATCTGTTGTTTCCTGACTTTTTAACAATCGCCATTCTAACTGGTGTGAGATGGTATCTCCTTGTGGTTTTGATTTGCATTTCTCTAATGGCCAGTGACGATGAGCATTTTTTTTTTTTTTTTTTTTTTTTTGAGACGGAGTCTCGCTGTGTCGCCCAGGCTGGAGTACAGTGGCCGGATCTCAGCTCACTGCAAGCCCCACCTCCCGGGTTTACGCCATTCTCCTGCCTCAGCCTCCCGAGTAGCTGGGACTACAGGCGCCCGCCACCTCGCCCGGCTAGTTTTTTTTTTGTATTTTTTAGTAGAGACGGGGGTTTCACCGGGTTAGCCAGGATGGTTCGATCTCCTGACTCGTGATCCGCCCGTTCGGCCTCCCAAAGTGCTGGGATTACAGGCTTGAGCCACCGTGCCCGGCCTGCATTTTTTCATGTGTCTGTTGGCAGCATAAATGTCTTCTTTTGAGAAGTGTTGTTCATATCCTTTGTCCACTTTTTGATGGGATTTTTTTTTTTTTCTTGTAAATTTGTTTGAGTTCTTTGTAGATTCTGGATATTAGCCCTTTGTCAGATGAGTAGATTGCAAAAATTTTCCCCCATTCTGTAGGTTGCCTGTTCACTCTGATGGTAGTTTCTTTTGCTGTGCAGAAGCTCTTTAGTTTAATTAGATCACATTGTCTATTTTGGCTTTTGTTGCCATTGCTTTTGGTGTTTTAGACATGAAGTCCTTGCCCATGCCTGTGTCCTGAATGGTATTGTCTAGATTTTCTTCTAGGGTTCTTATGGTTTTAGGTCTAACATTTAAGTCTTTAATCCATCTTGAATTAATTTTTGTATAAGGTGAAAGGAAAGGATCCAGTTTCAGCTTTCTATATATGGCTAGCCAGTTTTCCCAGCACCATTTATTAAATAGGGAATCTTTTCCCCATTTCTTGTTTTTGTCAGGTTGTCAAAGATCAAATGGTTGTAGATGTGTGGTATTATTCCTGAGGGCTCTGTTCTGTTCCATTGGTCTATATCTCTGTTTTGGTACCAGTACCATGCTGTTTTGGTTACTGTAACCTTGTAGTATAGCTTGAAGTCAGGTAGCATGAATGCCTCCAGCTTTGTTTTTTTGGCTTAGGATTGTCTTGGCAATGTGGAACCTTTTTTGTTTCCATATGGACTTTAAAATAGTTTTTTCCAGTTCTGTGAAGAAGGTCATTGGTAGCTTGATGGAGATGGCATTGAATCTATAAATTACCTTGGGCAGTATGGCCATTTTCACGATATTGATTCTTTCTATCCATAAGCATGGAATGTTCTTCCATTTGTTTGTGTCCTCTTTGATTTCACTGAGCAGTGGTTTGTAGTTCTCCTTGAGGAGGTCCTTCACGTCCCTATAAGTTGGATTCCTAGGTATATTATTCTCTTTGAAGCAATTGTGAATGGGAATTCATTCATGATTTGGCTCTCTGTTTGTCTGTTACTGGTGTATAAGAATGCTTGTGATTTTTACACATTGATTTTGTATCCTGAGACTTTGCTGAAGTTTCTTATCAGCTTAAGGAGATTTTGGGCTGAGACATTGGGATTTTCTAAATATACAATCATGTCACCTGCAACGGGGACAATTTGATTTCCTGTTTTCCTAACTGAGTACCCGTTATTTCTTTCTCCTGCCCAATTTCCCTGACCAGAACTTCCAACACTATGTTGAATAGTAGTGGTGAGAGAGGACATCATTGATTTTTTGAAGGGTTTTTTGTGTCTCTATGTCCTTCAGTTCTGCTCTGATCTTAGTTATTTCTTGTCTTCTGCTGGCTTTTGAATGTGTTTGCTGTTGCTTCTCTAGTTCTTTTAATTGTGATGTTAGGGTGTCAATTTTAGATCTTTCCTGCTTTCTCTTGTGGGCATTTAGTGCTATAAATTTCCCTCTACACGCTGCTTTAAATGCGTCCCAGAGATTCTGGAATGTTGTATCTTTGTTCTCATTGGTTTCAAAGAACATCTTTATTTCTGCCTTCATTTCATTATGTACCCAGTGGTCATTCAGGAGCAGGTTGCTTAGTTTCCCTGTAGTTGAGTGGTTTTGAGTGAGTTTCTTAATCCTGAGTTCTAGTTTGATTGCACTGTGGTCTGAGAGACAGTTTGTTATAATTTCTGTTCTTGTACATTTGCTGAGGAGTGCTTTACTTCCAACTATGTGGTCAATTTTGGAATAAGTGTGATGTGGTGCTGAGAAGAATGTATATTCTGTCTATTTGGGGTGGAGAGTTCTGTAGATGTCTATTAGGTATGCTTGGTGCAGAGCTGAGTTCCTTTCCTGGTTATCATTTTTAACTTTCTGTCAATGTTGACAGTGGGTTGTTAACGTCTCCCATTATTATTGCATGGGAGTCTAAGTCCCTTTGTAAGTCTCTAAGGACTTGCTTTATGAATCTGGGTGCTCCTGTATTGGGTGCATACATATTTAGGATAGTTAACTCTTCTTGTTGAATTGAGCCCTTTACCATTATGTAATGGCCTACTTTGTCTCTTTTGATCTTTGGTGGTTTAAAGTCTGTTTCATCAGAGATTGGGATTGCAACCCATGCCTTTTTTTGTTTTCCATTTGCTTGGTAGATCTTCCTCCATCCCTTTATTTTGAGCCTATGTGTGTCTCTGCATGTGAGATGGGTCTCTTGAATATGGCAAACTGATGGGTCTTGACTCTTTATCCTACTTGCCAGTCTGTGTCTTTTAATTGGAGCATTTAGCCCATTTACATTTAATGTTAATATTGTTATTTGTGAATTTGATCCTTTTATTATGACGTTAGCTGGTTATTTTGGTCATTAGTTGATGCAGTTTCTTCCTAGCATCAATGGTCTTTACAATTTGGCATGTTTTTGCAGTGACTGGTACTGATTTTTCCTTTCCATGTTTAGTGCTTCCTTCAGGAGCTCTTGTAGGGCAGGGCTAGTGGTGACAAAATCTTTCAGCATTTGCTTGTCTGTAAAGAATTTTATTTCTCCTTCACTTATGAAGCTTAGTTTGGCTGGATATGAAATTCTGGGTTGAAAGTTCTTTTCTTTAAGAATGTTGACTATTGGCCCCCACTCTCTTCTGGCTTGTAGAGTTTCTGCCAAGAGATCTGCTGTTAGTCTGATGGGCTTCCCTTTGTGGTTAACCCAATCTTTCTGGCTGCCCTTATCATTTTTTTCCTTCATTTCAACTTTGGTGAATCTGACAATTATGTGTCTTGGTGTTGCTCTTCTCGAGGAGTATCTTTGTGGCATTCTCTGTATTTCCTGAATTTGAGTTGGCCTGCTTTGCTAGGTTGGGGAAGTTCTCCTGGATAAGATCCTGCAAAGTGTTTTCCAACTTGGTTCCATTCTCCCCGTCACTTTCAGGTACACCAGACGCAGATTTGGTCTTTTCTCATAGTCCCGTATTTCTTTGAGGCTTTGTTCATTTCTTTTTCTCTTTTTTCTCTAAACTTGTCTTCTCACTTCATTTCATTCATTTGATCTTCATTCACTGATACGCTTTCTTCCAGTTGATCAAATCGGCTACTGAAACTTGTGCATTCATCACATAGTTCTCGTGCCATGGTTTTCAGCTCCATCAGGTCATTTAAGGAATTCTCTACACTAGTTATTTTAGTTACATGTTCGTCTAATCTTTTTCAATGGTTTTAGCTTCTTTGCGATGGGTTTACTGCCTCCTTTAGCTCAGAGAAGTTTGATCGTCTGAAGCCTTCTTATCTCAACTCGTCAAAAGTGGACAGAGATGTTCACCTTTGTTCCTTTGCTGGTGAGGGGCTGTGTTCCTTTGGAGGGGGAGAGGCACTCTGATTTTTAGAATTTTCAGCTTTTCTGGTTTTTTTTTCCCCCATCTTTATGGTTTTGTCTGCCTTTGATCTTTAATGATGATGATGTACAAATGAGATTTTGGTATGCATGTCCTTTCTGTTTGTTAGTTTTCCTTTACACAGTCAGAACCCTCAGCTGCATGTCCATTGGAGTTTCCTGGAGGTCCACTACAGACCTTGTTTGCCTGGGTATCAGCAGCAGAGGCTGCAGAACAGTGAATATTGCTGAACAGCAAATGTTGCTGTCTGATCATTCCTCTGGAAGCTTCATCTCAGAGGGGTACTCGGCCATGTGAGGTGTCAGTCTGCCCCTACTGGGGGTGCCTCCCAGTTAGGCTACTCGGGGGTCAAGGACCCACTTGAGGAGGCAGTCTGTCCATTCTCAGATCTCAAACTCCATGCTGGGATAATAACTACTCTCTTCAAAGCTGTCAGACAGGGACATTTAAGTCTGCAGATGTTTCTGCTGTCTTTTGTTTGGCTATGCCCCGTCCCCGGAGGTGGAATCTACAGAGGCAGGCAGGCCTCCTTGAGCTGTGGTGGGGTCCACCCAGTTCGAGCTTCATGGCCGCTTTCTTTACCTACTCAAGCCTCAGCAATGGTGGGCACCCCTGCCCCAACCTCGCTGCTGTGTTGCAGTTAGATCTCAGACTTCTGTACTAACAATGAATGAGACTCCATTGGTGTGGGACCCTCCGAGCCAGGTGCAGGATATAATCTCCTGGTGTGCCATTTGCTAAGACCGTTGGAAAAGCACAGTATTTTTTCCAGGTGCTGTCTGTCACAGCTTCCGTTGGCTAGGAAAGTGAATTTCCTGACCCCTTGTGCTTCCTGGGTGAGGTGATGCCTTGCCCTGCATCAGCTTATGCTTGGTGGGCTGCACTCACTGTTCTGCATCCACTATCCGATAAGCCCCAGTGAGGCGAACCCGGTACCTCAGTAGGAAATGCAGAAATCACCCATCTTCTGTGGGGCTTATGCTGGGAGTTGTAGACTGGAGTTCTTCCTATTCGGCCATCTAGGAACCCAGTTCGAGGACTTACTCTTATGTTTTTAATTGTCTTTCGGTTATTTTGTATATCTTTTGTTCTTTTATTTCTGTTTTTCATGGAGGTTTGGTGGTTTTCTGTGATGATAAGTTTTTATTTCTTTTCCTTTCTCCTCTGTATCTGTTCTAGCAGTGAGTTTTATACTTTTGTGTGTTTTCATGAAGATGGTTATGACCTTTTGCTTCCAGATGTAAGACTTCCTTGAATATTTCTTGTAATGCTAACTAGTTGTGTTGATTTTTTTAGTTTTTCTTCTCTGGGAAAGACTACTTCTCCTTTGTCTCTGAAGTATAACTTTGCTAGGCATAGTATTCTTGGTTAGCACTTTTTTTCCCCTCAGCATTTTGGATGGATAATCCCAATATCTTATGGTCTATGGGGTTTCACCTGAGAAACTTGCTGTTGGTCTGATGGAGATTCTCTTATATGTGACTTGTTGCATTTGCCTGCTGTTTTTAGAATTCTCTTTCTATCTTTGTGTTTTGACAATTTGTCTATAATGCTCCTTGGAGGGTACATTTTGAATTTAATGTATTTGGGACTCTGAGCTTCCTGGATCTGGATGTTCATACCTCTCCCCAGACTTGGAAGGTTTTCAGCTATTATTTTAGTCAATAGATTTTTGGTGCTTTTTAAATTCTCTTCTCCTAGTCTCTTCTGGTAATCCCATAATGCAAAAATTTGTGCACTTAATATTGTCCCATAAGTCCTGTGGGCTTTCTTTACTCTTTTTCATTCTTATTTATTTATTTTTCTCTGATTTTACAATTTCAAATGACTTATATTCAAATTCAGAGGCTTTTTTTCTTCTGCTTGATCAAACCTGCTGTTAAAGCTATTAAATTCTTTATTTCATTGATTGAATGCTTTAGCTATACAATTTCTTTTTGGTTCTTTTGTACAATATCCATCTATTTATTAAATTTCTCATGCCCTTCATGAATTGTTTTTCTGTTTTTGTTGAAATGCTTGTCTGTATTCTCTTGCATCTCCCTGAGTTTCCTTAAGATTATTATTTTTCATTCATTTTATGAAAATTCATCTGGTGACTTTGGTTCCAAGTAGGTACGGTGATATAACACCCATGAGACTTCCTCTGCTGCTGTCAACATCGGTGAATAGTGTGGATGCCTCAGTGACCTAGGCTATGGGAGTTTGTAAAAGCAGTGGTGGTGCCATTATCAGTTGTTAAGTTTCTTGGTGTTGAGGGCTTTTGAGGTCCTCCATTGCTCTCATTTTCTCCACAATGAGGAACTGAGCCAAAGAAATCTCTCTTCCTGTTGGTTTTGATATGATCTACAATCAACTGCAGCCTCCAGTCCCTTTGGATAGCAAGAGTGCCCTTTACTGTACTGTTTTCCCAAGTATCAGAGTACCATTTCAGCTCATGCACAGGAGGATGTTGCTGCTCTGGGAGGCCAGAACACCTCTTCCTTGGGATGTCAGGTGTTGTTTTAGCTACAGCACAGGAAGATAGCTTTAGCTACAGCACAGGAAGAGTGCAGCAGGAACTGGGAGGAGTATATTGCATGGCTTTACCAAAGTGCCTCTTCCCTAAAAGGCTGTATGTAGCTTTACTTTGAGTCCCATTGATAGGGACAGGAGGTAAGGGAATTCTGAGCAGAAGAGGTGGGTCCCTAGCAGGGACCACAGCCTCAAGCCTGGAACCACAGCCCAAAGTGGTTCCCTGTTTTCTTGCTCAAATATTGCCTTTTCCAAAACCACCCATGGCCAAACCCTACCCCACCCCTGCCAATCCTGTGCCCATAAAATCCCCAGGCTCCACCAGTAAAGAGAGAAGAGGAGAAGCAGCTGGACAATGGAGACTTTGGTTGGATGTTGGAGAGAAGCAGCTTGACTTCAGAAGGATGGCTTGTTGGCGTATCTTCGGACAGGAGTCTGGTCGGGTATGGCTAGACTCTGGGGGAAGATTATATTCCTGCTTCATCCCCTTTTCAGCTCCCCTTCATTGAGCCGACAGTCACTTTCATCAGCAATAAAATCCCCCACACTTACTATCTCCAATTTGTTTGTGTGACCTCATTCCTCCTGGATACTAGACAAGAACTCAGGTGCAGGTGCAAAAGGTCACATTAGCCCTCCACTGAGCTCTGAACACTTAAGCCATCTGTGGATGGCAAAGCTAAAAGGTCACCGACTATAATACTCCTTCTAGGGCTTTAGGAGTCAGGAGCACCCTGCTAGATGCTGCTGTGGAGTCAATGCAGTTTGTTCCTGCCAGCACCCAAAAGTGCTCACCCCCAGCTCCTGCACTTACTCACCAGCATGTTCCCTCCTGTGAAGGGTTAAGCACAGTGGGTTCAAGTGATTGAAGCTCACCTATGCTGGTGCCTATGCACTCCAGTTCCCACCCATGAAGGAGTCAGGGAAAACCATGGAGCCAGGTAAAGATACAACTGGGAGGGGTTTTTGGAGCAGTTCTGCCAAAGCACCATTTCTGCAGGAGGCAGTGTTCAGCTTCAGCTCTGGCTCCTATACGCATGGCACAGCAGCAACTAGAAGTGGTAGATGCAGCAACTCCACCAAAGGACTATTTCCCTAGGAAGGAGTGCACAGCTTTAGCTCTATCCAAGGGTGCAGGGCACAGGTGTGACTGGGAGAGACAGATAAAGTGGCTTTGTTAAGGTATTGTTTTCTTAAAAGGCCATCGGAAGCTTCACCTCAGATCCCTAGGGGCAGGGTGCAGCAGCCATTGGGATGGATACATGTAGCAGCTCTGCCAAGGTATCATTTCCTTAGAAGGCAGTATCTGGCTTTTAACTCCAGCTTGAGTGGGCTGTGGTGCAGCTGTGACTAAGCTGAGTAGGCGAAGTGGCTCCGTTGCCACTTAGACCCACAAGGAAGAGTGTAACAGCTGCTCACAGCTCTGTTGTGCCACTCTAGTGCCACTTGCACTAGAAGCAAGACACACTCTTGCAGCAGTTTCAGTTCCAAGATGATATAGTGCAGTAGCCATGTGGGCTGCAGGGGCAGGACACAGTGTTAATTCTTTCTCTAGGGAGAGCATAGAGGTGTGGACTCCAGGCACCTCTCTCAGCTGGATTTAGTACCTGTGAGGCTGCAGGGTGGAGATTGTAGGTGTTCAAGGGGTTGGGGACTGCTGAGATCTTCTGATTGACCATTTCCCCTCCAGCAGAAGTTTCTCCTGCTTCCTGGCTGATTCTGGCTCAGGGATAGGGTGATGGAGGCTAGGTGTTTCCTTCTGTTCTCTATCAGAACTATCCTGAGCTTCTGTGATCACCAGTTTCTGTTAATTCTTTGATGTGCTCTGGTGCTCTCCTTTACTTATTTCTCTCAACATGTATTTGTTTCTTGGTTGTTTTGGTTGTCTCTATTTGGGGGGTGGCAAGGATGAGTGCTGAAGGTCTCTAGTTGGCCATCTTGCTGACGTCCGACTCACATGATCTTCTAATATATAGTTTCAAGCCTTTTTGAAATTTTAGAAATAATTTTCTTTGGTTGTAATGTTTAGTATTTATTCTGTCCTATTGCTTTGGATTTCATCTTCGGTGACTTTTGTTATGCATATATTGAGTCTTTTTGCAAGTTGTCTATCTAGCACTTTCTCTCAAATTCTTTTAATCACTTTCATTATTTATTTTTCAATCATGTTATTTCCATATCTCTTTCTCTTTGTCACTTTGTTATTTTTATTTGCTTTAGTGTTATTTTCAATTTGTTCTTCAATTGTGAAGTAATTTTTGAATTCTTTTATTATCTTCCTCTGCAGATCTTTGTCTCCTTTATTCTCATTTATGAGTTTTTCTAATTCTGGTTTATGCCAATCCTATTTTCTTTATTGCTCTGATATGTCCTCAATTTCTTTTAACTTGTTTTGACATTTTCTTTATTTTTTATTTCTTTTTTTTTAACTTTTATTTTAAGTTCAAGGTACATGTACAGGTGTTTATGTAGGTAAACTTGTGTCATGGGGGTTTGTTGTACAGGTTATTTCATTACCAAGGTATTGATAATAGTACTCACTAGTTTTTTTTCCTGATTCTCTCCCTCTTTCCACCCTTCACCTTCTGATATGCCCCAGTATGTGTGGTTCCCCGCTGTGTCCATGTGTTCTCATTTAGTTCCCACTTATAAGTGAGAATATGTAGTATTGGTTTTCACTTCCTGTGTTAATTTGCTAAGGATAATGGCCTCCAGTTCCACCTATGTTCCTGCAGACAACACGACGTTGTTCTTTTTATGGCTGCATGGTATTTCATGGTGTATATGTACCACATTGTTTTATCCAGTCTATTATCAATGGAAACTTAGGTTGGTTCCACGTCTTTGCTATTGTGAATAGTGCTGCAATGAACATATGCATGCATGCGTCTTTGTAATAGAAAGATTTGTATTACTTTGGGTATATACTCAGTAACGGGATTGCTGGATTGAATGGTATTTCTATTTTTAGATCTTTGAGGAATTGCCACACTGTCTTGCACAATGGTTGAACTAATTTACACTTGCACCAACAATGTATAAACATTTCTTTTTCTCCACAACCTTGCCAGCATCTTTTGTTTTTTCACCTTTTAATAATAGCCATTCTGACTGTTGTGTGATATCACATTGTGGTTTTGATTTGCATTTCACTAATAATCAGTGATGTTGGGCTTGTTTTAATATTATTGTTGGCTGCATGTATGTATGTCTTCTTTTGAAAAGTTTTTGTACATGCCCTGTTCCTTCTTTTTAATGGAGTTGTTTGTTTTTTTTCTTGTAAATTTGTTTAAGTTTCTTATAGATGCTAGATATTAGACCTTTGTCGGATGCATAGTTTGCAACAATTTTCTCCCATTCTGTAGGTTGTCTGTTTACTCTGTTGATAGTTTCCTTTGCTGTGTAGAAGCTCTAGTTTAATTAGATCCCATTTGTCAATTCTGGCTTTTGTTGCAATTGCTTTTGGCATCTTTATCATGAAATCTTTGTCCATTCCTACATCCTGAATGGTGTTGCCTTTTTGCTATTTGCTTTCCATATATCTCAATGTGTTTTGGTTCTTCTCTTTCTCCATTACTGCTGTATTTTGTCTTCAATATATATTTGTTATTGTACCATTTTAATTCTCTTGTTTTTTGTACTATATATATTTTTAGTTATTTTCTTAGTGGTTGTCTTAAGGATTACAATTAATATCTTAATTTATGCAAATGCAGTTTGGTTTAATATTAACTGATTTCAATAGTATACAAAACTGCTCTTAGATAGCTCAGTCCCCCACATCCTTTATGCTGTTATTGTCACAAATTGCATCTTTATACATTGTGTGCCTGCTAACTTAGATCTAGAATTATTTCATTATGCTGTTTTTAAAAAATAATATAGAAAAATAATGAATTGCAAACAAAAATACATGTATACTGTCTTCTATATTTATCCATTAGTTATTTAGATGTCCTTAAATACCTTGAACCAAAAAGTCTCTCAGTCTTTGAAATGGGGCTCTGTATGCATTTTGAGTACACTTCAACACTCAGCCAGGCAGCTGACAACTCAACCTTATCCTTCACTTCCTGATTGCATAGAGCCTCAATGTCAGTCTGAAGTCAGAGCTTAGAGCATTCTCAGGTATTTCCTAAAAATACACGTAGCACTGGTCATGAGCATATCCCTACACTCATGTGGCCTAGGCTAGATTTTCAGGAATACATCAAAGCATTTCAGATCTCTCCTATGGCCATCTCATTCCTCTGCTTTTCTTTTTAAAACAGTTTGGTTAGTCTAAGATTTCCCCCAGTGCCTGTCCACAAAGGTAACCACAAAGTAAATAGTTGCCTATAATTGATTTTGATAACACCACTACAGGGAAAGGCTTTTGAGCAGGAAGGGAGAAAGGGAAGGATTTTCATACTGGCTGAACTCTGAGTCAGGTCAAATGCAGATAGCCTTGCAAGTAAGATGTTTTAGTGAATGACCAGATAAGTTAAATAATGACAATTCTTTGGGAACTTGAGGTTATTTCAGATTTTGAAAGAGCTCTGGTCGCCTTCTTCAGGTGACTTGCAGGCTGCTGGTTCTCACAGAGTATGGGTTGTTGTTTTACAAGGCTACTATGAAGCTGAAGAATAAGGATGGGACTTGGGCAGGTTAAAATGACACAAAGCTTGCTGTTCTTACTGAGATAGAGCTTATTCTTTCCTTTTTTCCTCCTTCCATCCCTCCTTCCTTCCCTCATTCCCCCCTCCTTTCTTATTTCTTTCCCTCCTTCCCTCTTTTCCTTCCTTCCTTCCTTTGTTCGTTCGTTCCTTCCTTCCTCCCTCCCATCCTCCCTTTCCCTCTCTGTCTTCCTTCTCTCTCTTTCCCTCTTTCCTTCTTTCCTCCCTCCCTTCTTCCTTCTTCCCCCATTTCTTCTTTCTTTATCTTCCTTCCTTCCTGCCTGCCTTCCTTCCTTCCTTCCTTCCTTCCTTCCTTCCTTCCTTCCTTCCTTCCCCCCTCCCTTCATTCCTTCCCCCCTTTCTTTCCTTTCTTTTTCCTTCCTTCCTTCCTTCCTTTTTGTTCGTTCGTTCGTTCCTTCCTCCCTCCCATCCTCCCTTTCCCTCTCTGTCTTCCTTCTCTCTCTTTCCCTCTTTCCTTCTTTCCTCCCTCCCTTCTTCCTTCTTCCCCCCTTTCTTCTTTCTTTTTCTTCCTTCCTTCCTGCCTTCCTTCCTTCCTTCCTTCCTCCCTCCCTCCTTCATTCCTTCCCCCCTTTCTTCTCCTTTCCTTCCTTCCTTCCTTCCTTCCTTCCTTCCTTCCTTCCTTCCTTCCTTCCTTCCTTCCTTCCTTCCTTCCTTCCTTCCTTCCTTCCCTGTCTTCCTTCTGTCTCTCTCTCTTTCCTTTCTAAAAGCCCCCTGGGTTGCTGCAAACTTTTGGTTAATTTCCAGAGTTCTGAAGTAGTCAATTTTGGCCACTTTTTGCCAGTTTTCTCACTGCTTTTATGGAGGAGAGAATTTTCAGAAGTCCTTATCGAGACATTGTACTGACATCCAGAGCCACTGGACTTTAAACCATGGAGTATACTTGTCTAATGAGCTTATTGGCAGTGATATGGATGGACCAAAACCAGAGAGGTTTTCCTGTAATGATTACTCTGCTTTAGATTCCAGGACCTTCCTACATATATGGGATAGATTTGGAAAAGATATCCAACAAAGATGATTGAGACTAAATTTAGTATTGAGTTAGATACTCTGGGGGCCTTAAAGTGAGATTTAACTGAGTCAAAGAAATTAAAGTTACTTGGCATTTCCTACATATTGGACTTTGAAGTGGCAAATTAATATCTGTTACGGTAGCCTCTAGCTGCTTTTCTTCCTTCCTTCCTTCCTTCCTTCCTTCCTTCCTTCCTTCCTTCCTTCCTTTTCCTTTTCCTTTTCCTTTTTCTCTTCTCTTCTCTTCTCTTTTTTTCTTTTCTTTTCTTTCACCTTGAGTCTCTTTGTCTTCACAAACTCACGATTGGTGAGGCTTCTAAACACCTCAGTGTCATCCAAAGGCTCCTTTGTGATTTCCCAATTAATTACAGCAATTAAAAAAAATAACAGAGAGCTTCTGGGGCACCAAGAGCTCCCTACGCGTGCACGCACACGCGCACGCACACACACACCCCATACAAATAGGGCTTTTGTTTTATATACTAAGTTTCAACATATGATGGTTGATTGCTAAGAAAAATGTTTATAACTGATAACTTGAAGGTATTTTTTCTTAAACACAAATGAACTGGTGAACTTGATAAAGACAGATCCCCTGCCTTCACCGTCAGAGATACTTATATATAGTAGGTTTATATGGTGAGTATAATACAGGTGGTCTTCAGACAACCATTTGGAAAAAGCAAAATACGATGTACAAGAGTATGAAAAAGGCAGCATTCAAAATGTCTCATCAATTGGTCAACCCTAGTTTTGCAAACTTGAAAGAGGCTGTTTTCCCAAGATTGTCTGTTGTATGTATTTTGCCCATGCTGTGCCTTGGCCGAATTATTTACTGCCATCTGACGTGCATTATTTGTCTTTTATGCTTGACTTCATTCTACCCTTCCTTAAAGTTTAGCTGAAATTTCACCTTCTCCATTTTATTGACTCTACCTAATTTAACCTACGATGATCAGAAGGACAAATTGGGCTAAATACTACTGTTTCTCCAAGTAACAGCAATGATTGCTCAGTTTAAAATTTTCTGATTTCATCACCTTAGGGTTTAAATATGACTTGCTTTTCTCTCCCTGATTAGCTGGAAACTTGCTGGGCCTGTCAGCCAAACCTGGCCTGAGACCACAGGGCAGGGAGACAATCCTGATCCAAAGATGTGTCTAGAAACAATATGGGAGTGAAAAGCCAGGTGAATAGCTCCTCTCACATGGTAATCTGACAGGATAGAGAGGCAAAACCCAGATGGAAGCCACTGAATAGAAATAAGGAGCCACAGATGAGAGCAAGTTCTGAGTAAGGGCAAGGATCCAGTGCCAGTGTTTTTACTGTGAGCTTCATTTTTGCACAGTATGGGCTTGGGTGGAGACATCATTGGAGGCCCTGACAGAGAGATGGAATCATAAATTATAAATTACATTTTTCTTGCTCTTAAAAAGGATAAAAAACCACAATAAACTAAACCTAAACTCCCTCATCAATAAACTAAACCTAAACCTAAATGGTCACAACTGGCTTAACTCACTCCTAGAGAGACTATCTTTGGCCTTGGGTTTGGTTTTTTACTATCTTCATTCAGTCTCAATATTAAGAGTTCCTCCAGGTACTAGAGGGTGGAGGGAAAAATATGAAATAATCTTATGCTATGTTGATGGTAACAGAGGCAAAATAAATGTTTATTGCTTCCATTTTAAATTTGAAATACTGATAATTATAGAGGGCTACCATTGTACTATATTAAATCAGCATTAAAATATATTTAACAATTTTGTAATTAATATACATAATATTTGTACATAAGAGAAAAAGCTGATTTTTTTTCTCCCACAAAACTACTTTCAGTGTTATTTAAAATTATTTAGGCTGCTGTGGTGGTTCATGCCTATAATCCTAGCACTTTGGGAGGCTGAGGTGGGTGGATCACTTGAGGCTAGGAGTTCGAGACCAGCCTGGCCAACATGGCAAAACCCTATCTCTACTAAAAATACAAAAATTAGCCAAATGTGGTGACACATACTGCTATAGTCCCAGCTACTCGCGAGGCTGAGGCATGAGAATCTCTTGAGACTTGGAGGCACAGGTTTCAGTGAGCCGAGATCACAACACTGCACTTCAGGCTGGGTAACAGAGCAAGACCTCTTGTCTCAAAAAAACACTCTGACTTGTTACCAAAAATGTTAATATAATTTTTTCTTAAATCACTCTATGCCATTTGATGATGCTTTCATACAATTTTCACGGTCAGTATACATACATACATATACATATATATGTATGACGTGTGTATGTGTTTATACATTCACATATATATATGTTTATTTATCTGCAAGTATAAGCATAGTAAGACAGAATAGAAATGTTACTGTGTATGTCCCTTTTCTCTTGTACTCTTCATTTCAACCTTTGCTTTTAATCTTATTCTTTCTTAATCTCTAATGCTCCTTGATTGATAGAGTGTAATATTTCCTTACTGTCATTGACATATTAAATAATTGTAGAAATGATACATATAATATACAATGGTACTCTCTTTTCTAGGGGAGGATGACCCCCACTGAATGCCTGAAACCATGAACAGTGCTGAATCCTACGTGTATTATGTTTTATTCCATTAATAAATACCTAAAATAAAGTTCAATGTATAAATTAGGCACAGTAAATAATAAAACACTAATAAAATAATAACTAATAATAAAATAGGAAAATGTGAACAATATACTGTGCTAAACGTGATGTGAATGTGGTGTCTCTCTCTCTCTCAAAATATCTTCTTGTGCTGCACACACCCTTCTTCTTGTGATGATGTGAGATGATACAATGCCTACATGATGAAGTGAGGTAAATGGCAGCATTGTGATGCAGCATCAGGCTACTATTGACCTTCTGTAGTCCTGAATTTGTGTAACTATCCTTCATCCTTTACTTGCAGTAAATGGCTTGGTGTCACTCAGTGTAGTGAATTCTTTGCTAAAGTCTTCATTCAGCTTAGCCTCAATGCTTTCTGATGCAATACGTTCCCATTAATCAGAACACATTTTCTGTTCATGTCTTCCACCCACAAATTCAATGCCTTTTCCATCTTAACTAATCACTTATCACACCCTGTGCCTATAACTTGCAGTTTGAGGTACAACAACAAAACTAGCACAACTTTTTTTTTTTTTTTTTTTTCATAATTTTGTGGATAGAAGATTGGTTCTTACCATAGATCTTTGCAATCTCAGCATATATTTGTTTCTTTCTTTACTGAGAAATTTCATCTTTTCACTTAAAGGAAGTACTTTCTACTTTCTCTTTGGCATATCTGAATTGTCAGTATCACTACTCTTGTGTTTTGGGTCCATGAGTAAGTTTCTTGACCACAAGCACTGTGATACCTCAACTGTTGATCTGGTAACCATGATGGCTACTAAGTCACTTAACAGGTGGGACACGTCTATAGCACAGATGTGCTTAACAAAAGGCTGATTCACGTCCTGAGTGGGATGCACAAAATTTCATCATGCTACTCAGAACAGCAGTCAATTAAAGCTTATGAATATTTATTTCTATAATTTTCTGTTTAATATTTTCAGAGTATGGTTGACTGCAGTAACTGAAACTGTGATAAGCAAAATTGCAGATAAAATGGAGTACTGTATAGTTAAATCCTTGAATAAACAAGAGACATTTATAGAAAGTGAATAATTTGTATAGCAAATTAAAGGGCATTAAATATAAGTAACTATAGGTAGAAAAATCTTATCTTTATGGTTAGATATGTTTTATAAATTTTTTAAAAGCTAGTATTTATATAAACACATGCACAAAACACCTCAAGGTGATTGGTTACTCCTTAGACTTTCAGACAATATGTTGAGTTTGAGGCTGAGAGAGAGGTTGTTTGATTTTTTCATTTTTCATTCATTTATTTATTTGTCGAGCACATACTACATGCCAAATAAGCGACATAGGCAGTCTCTATTCTCATGGAGCTGCTATTCCAATGAGGGAAGGCAGAAAGAAAGCAGGTAGACAGTTATTAAAAATGATAAGATTTCAAATAGCTTTCAGAGTTATCACAAAAATAAAGGTGAGGAGTGGAATATGGGGAGAGAATGACTGGAGGAGGCAGTGCTTTAAATGTAATGATAGGAAAGGTATCCTTGAGGAGGTCTATCTAATCCAAAGCCTAAAATATGAAAAGCAGTTAGGCTGGTGAAAATATGAGAGAAACTGCTCTAAGCAGAGTGCGAACACCCGGAGGCAGGAACACCTAGCGTAAACACCCAGAGGTGGAGTCAAGATTGGAAATGTGTGGGAGAGGAAGAAATCTAGGCATATGAGGTCTAATGAAACAGGAAGCAAGAAAGAGCTGATGTAGAAGTAGTCAGGAGCTGGATGGTATAGAGTCCTGTGGACTATGGTAAGGGATTTGGCTTTATTCTAAAATTTATGAGAAACAAAAAGATTTCAGACACGAGAGTAAAATAATCTGATGATGAACAACATGGGCTACAAAGCAGGCAGGGGACCATCTGGTTTGGCTTTAATAGGTGTATCAGATCAGTCATCCTAATTCTGTTCCTCTTTATCTTGTTTTAACTGCATCCAGAGCCAAGCAGGGGACTGTGAAGGGGCTAACCTCTTTTGAAGAACATAGTGGTTTAAAGGAATCTTTTGGAGAGTACTGAAGACCATAAAATGTTTGAATATTGGTAGATTGCCCGTGAAAGAACAATTGCCAGAGGGATTTTAAAATGCATATCAGGAACAAAATGTTCCCTTATTCATGGAATGCAGAGTAGAAACAGTGTAATTTCTCTCTGTTTCTCTCCCTCATTATAACTTCCTACATTTCTCTTTTTTAGCTGGTATATTGTTTAATCCATAGTGTTTGATATCATTGTAAAAAAGACATTTAATAGCACAGATTTTTTTCTCAAGTATTTTATAATAAAGGCCAATACAAAAGAGAGAGACCTAATATGAGCTGTATTTCCTTCTACTTCAGTTTTCTTCTCTTTCAATAGGTGATATAGTCTCTTCTTTGCTAGAGCTCATAAGGGGGCACAATTGATAGGTCAATTATATTTTATTCTGAAGGAATACAATTTCAATTAAAATATTATTTATTACAATCATGTTACTATTTCATATTGCATATTATTCCATATTGCATAGTATTCTTTTTTTATCATTATACTTTAAGTTATGGGGTACATGTGCAGAACATGTAGGTTTGTTACATAGGTATACACGTGCCATGATGGATGCTGCATCCCTCAACCTGTCATCTACATTAGGTATTTCTCCTAATGCTATCCCTCCCCAGTCCCCCCACCCTCCGACAGGCCTCAGTGTGTGATGTTCCCCTCCCTGTGTCCATGTGTTCTCATTGTTCAACTCCCACTTATGAGTGAGAACATGAGGTGTTTGGTTTTCTGTTCTTGGTGTTACTTTGCTGAGAATGATGGTTTCCAGTTTTATCCATGTCCCTGCAAAGGACATGAAGTAATCCTTTTTTATCACTGCATAGTATTTAATGGTGTATGTGAGAACTACAAACTACTGCTCAAGGAAATAGAAGAGGACACAAACAAATGGAAAAACATTCCATATTCATGGGTAGAAAGAATCAATATCGTGAAATGGCCATAGTGCCCAAAGTATAGATTCAATGCTATCCCCATCAAACTACCACTGACTTTCTTCACAAAATTGGAAAAAACAACTTTAAATTTCTCATAGAACCAAAAGAGCCTGCATAGACAAGACAATCCTAAGCAAAAAGAACAAAGCTGGAGGCATCACGCTACCTGACTTCAGACTATACTACAAGGCTACAGTAACCAAAACAGCATGGTACTGGTACCAAAGCAGATATACGGACCGATGGAAAGATCAGAGGCCTCAGAAATAACATTACACATCTACGACCATCTGATATTTGACAAACCTGATAAAAACAAGCAATGGGGAAAGGATTCCCTATTTAATAAATGGTGCTGGGAAAACTAGTTAGCCATATGCAGAAAGCTGAAAGTGGATCTCTTCCTTACACCTTATACCAAAATTAGCTCAAGATGGGTTAAAGACTTAAATGTAAGACCTAAAACCATAAAAACCCTAGAGGAAAACCTAGGCAATACCATTCAGGACATAGGCATGGGGAAATACTTTATGACTAAAACACCAAAAGCAATGGCAACAAAAGTCAAAATAGACAATTGGATCTAATTAAACTAAAGAGCTTCTGTACAGCAAAAGAAACTATCATCAGAGTGAACAGGCAACCTACAGAATGGGAGAAAATTTTTGCAATCTATCTGTCTTACAAAGCGCTAATATTCAGAATCTACAAAGAACTTAAACAAATTTACAAGAAAAAAACAACCCCATCAGAAACTGGGCAAAGGATATGAATAAACATTTTTAAATTTTATTTTATTTCTTGAAACAGGGCCTCTCTCTGTTGCTGTAGTTGGAGCATAGTAGCATGATCATAGTTCAGTGCAGCCTCAAATTCCTGGGTTCGAGAGATCCTCACACTTCAGCCTCCTGAGTAGCTGGGACTACAGGCATGCATCACCACATCTGGATAATTTATTTATTATTATTTTTGGTAGAGATAGGGTCTTGCTATGTTACCAGGGCTGGTTTGAACTCCTGGATTCCAGCAATCCTCTCAACTAAGCCTCCCAAACTGCTAGGATTACTTTGGGTGTGAGCCACCATGCCCAGCCAATAAATACTTTTTTATATTTCCAAATAATTAGGTAATATTTTAAAAATATTGTCAAACCAGTTAGAAAGAATAAAAATACTTATAAAATTATTTAGGTAAAAAGCATTTGGTTTTTTAAAAGATATATTTGGGCCCTGTGTGGTGGCTCGTGCCTGTAATGCCAGCATTTTGGGAGGCCGAGGTGAGTGGATCACCTGAGGTCAGGAGTTGAAGACCAGCCTGGTCAACATGGTGGAACCCCGTCTCTACTAAAAAATACAAAAATTAGCTGGGTGTGGTGGTGCACACCTGTAATCCCAGCTACTCTAGAAGCTGAGGCAGGAGAATTGCTTGAACCTGGGAGACAGGGGTTGCAGTCAGCCAAGATGACATCACTGCTATCCAGCCTGGGTGACAGAGCAAGACTCCTCAAAAAAAAAAAAAAAAAAAAAAAAAAAAAAAAAAAAAAAAAAAAGAGAGAGAGAGAGATATTTCATCTGATTGTCTACAAAATCCAAACCACCAATATCTCCAACTGTCTCCTAATTATTTTCAAAAAAAAAAAAAAATGTTCTTTTTTTTAATTGGCCCAGTAAGGGATTCTATCATAACTGTTCAAAGTAGGCTTGGAGTTGATGAGTAGACTGGTTCATACACTTTTGCAGCAGCTGCTCTCTGCCCTCATCATTTCCTTGCGTGCCAAGACCCCCAAGAAGTCCCAGGGTGGACAACAAACAGCTCTGGGTGGCCTGGAGCTGACCAAGGACCTTTGTGTATCCTGTAGGCCTTCTGAGACCACCTTAAGATTTTTTTGGATTTATTATTTTATGAAAAAGATATATGTGATAAATATCCAAGAAATATTTCTCTCTATATATATAGATAGATATTAGATATAATGTATAGCAAATAACACATCACATAAAATATAATATATATTTTAAGGAAAACAGAATCACAAGATATATTCTCTTTCAATTAAAAAAAAAACTGATTTAAAAAAAAATTAACCAAAGGAAAGCTAGTAAGGGAATTGTTAAACTTCAAATAATTTTTCCTTTCAACAAAAGGTAATTAATCTTAGAGGATTCTTCTAAAACTAATAAAAACCCTTATGAAAAACTTAAAGGTTGATGACTATTTTAAAGCTATACGTTTCAGCAAGACAAAATTGGTTGATTAACCTATTTTAAAGATGTGGAAGTACCTCATTTAAGCTTCCTCGTTTTCCCTAATAATCAGAATACACTCTGAGTTTGATATATTTTAAATTTTACAATTCTAAGACATGTAGCATTTATAGTCTCTGTGAGCTACCATTCCCACAATTTTTTTTGTACTAATCTAAAATATACCACGAGTCCATTTTACTATGGCTTCTCCATTTTAGAGTTCCTCGTTGGATTTATCTTTTGTTTGATTCCCTTTCACTGTCATTTTAATTTATTTGTTTGCTTGCTTGCTTTCATGTTCCAAAGAAGTACTACTCATAACTGCTGCTTTTCCTGAGTTCTTGAATGCACTGAATATTTTTCAGATATCTTCATATTTGAAGAAAACAGTTGAATTTAATGGTTGATTCACATTTGCTTCCATGCATCAATTTACCCAACATTATTAATTGACTTTTTATTATGTGCCAGGGACTGAGGATCCAGGGTAAACAGCACAGACAACACTGTTGCCCTTGTAAAATGTACCATCCAATTATGGTTAAGATAAATGCATGGATTTTACATAGTGATGTGTGTTGCAAAGAAGAAAAATAGGGTAATGGATAGGGTGGCTGTGAGTCATTTTAAGTGAGAAGGCTAGATAGTGCCTTCTTGGAGATGACTTTTGAGCTGAGTTAGTAATGACTATAAAAGAAAGTCAGCTAAGTGGAACTGGTTAAAAAAGCATTCCAAGCAAAAGAAACAGCAGAAAAACAAGTGCACAGGCCCTATAATAGAAAGGCAAAAAAGTTTTTTGAAGATTTGGAGAGGCAAAGATAACATAGTTTTTGCTGAAAAGTAGTAAATGAAAGTGGGAGTGGGTGTTGTATTAGTCTTTTCTCGTACTGCCATAAAGATGCTACCTGAGACTGGGTAATTTATAAAGAAAACAGGTTTAATTGACTCACAGTTCTGCATGATTGGGGAGGACTCAGGAAACTTGGAATCATGTTGTAAGGTGAAGGGAAAGCAAGGCAAGGCATGTATTCACAAGGCAGCAGGAGAGAGCAAGCAACTGCAGATGAAACTACCACTTTTTAAATCATCAGATCTCCTAAGACTTCACCCACTATCATGAGAACAGCATGGAGGAAACCACCCCCATGATCCAATCACCTCTCACAAGGTCTCTCCCTTGACACATGGGGATTACAATTCGAGATGAGATTTGGGTAGGGACACAGCCAAACCATATTATTCTGCCTGACCCCTCCCATATCTCATGTACTTTTCACATTTCAAAGCCAATCATGCCTTCCCAACAGTCTTCCAATTTCTTAACTCATTCCAGCATTAACCCAAAAGTGCAAGTCCAAAGTCTCATCTGAGACTAGGCAAGTCCTTCTGCCTATGAACCTGTAAAAGCAGAAGCAAGTTAGTCATTTCCAAGATATAATAGGGGTATGGAAATAGGGTAAATGTTCCAATTCCAAATGGGAGAAATTGGCCAAAACAAAGGGACCACAGGCCACGTGCAAGTCTGAAATCCAGCTGGGCAGTCATTAAATATTAAAGCTCCAAAATTTCCTTTAACTCCATGTCTCACATCCAGGGCATGCTGATACAAGGAGTGGGCTCCCAAGGCCCTAGGCAGCTCCATCCCTGTGGCTCTGCAGGGTTCAGCCCCGTGGCTGCTTTCATGGGCTGTTGTTGAGTGCCTGCAACTTTTTGAGGTGCCTGGTGGAAGATGTTGGTGTATCTATTTTTCTGGGATCTGGAAGACAGTGGCCCTAGTAGGCAGTGCCCCAGTGGCAATTCTGTGTGGGGGCTCCAATCCCATATTTCCATATTTCCCTCTCACACTGCCCTAGCAGAGGTTCTCCATGAGGGCTATGACTCTGCAGCAGACTTCTGTCTGGACATCAGGGTATTTTCCTCTTTTTTTTTTTTTTTTTTTTTTTTTTTTTGGCAGAGTCCAGCTCTGTTGCCCAGGCTGGAATGCAGTGATGTGATCTCGGCCCACTGCAACCTTCACCTCCCAGGTTCAAGTGATTCTCCTGGCTCTGCCTTCTGATTAGCTGGGATTATAGGTGTCCACCACCACACCGGATGAAATTTTGTATTTTTACTAGAGATAGGGTTTCTCCATGTTAGCTAGGCTGATCTTGAACTCCTGACCTCAGGAGTTCAAGATCAGGAGTTTGAACACCCACCTCGACCTCCCAAAGTGCTGGGATTACAGGCATGACTCATCACACCCAGCTCATCCAGGTATTTTCATACAGCCTCTGAAATCTTGAGGGGTGGGTTCCAAAACCTAAATTATTAATTTCTATGCACCTGCCAGCCCAACACCACATGGAAGTCACCAAGGCTTGGGGTTTGCACCCTTTGAAGTAACAGCCTCCAGTACATTGGCCTCTTTTAACCATGGCTGGAGCTGCAGTGGCTGGGACCAGGGCACCGAGTCCTGAGGCTGCACAGAGCAGTTGGGCCCTCGACCTGACTCACAAAATTATTTTTCCCTTCTTGGCCTCTAGGCTTGTGATGGGAGAGGCTACTGGGAAGGTCTCTGACTTGCCCTGGAAATCCCATGATCTTGGCTATTAGCATTCAGCTCCTTGTTACTTATGCAAATTTCTGTAGCAAGCTTGAATTCTTCCCCAGAAAACGAGGTTTTTTTTTTTTTTTTTTTTTTTTTTCCTCCCGCATGATCAGGCTGCAAGTTTCCCAAATCTTTATGCTCTGTTTCCCTTTTATACACAAGTTCCAATTTCAAGCCATCTCTCTGTGAACAAATATAACCGAATGCTTTCAGAATAAGCCAGGTCACCTCTAGAATGTTTTTCTGCTTAGAAATTTCTTCTGCCAGATACTCTAAATCTTCTCTCTCAAGTTCAAAGTTCCACAGATCTCTGGAGCAGGGGCAAAATGCCACCAGTCTCTTTGCTAAAGCATAGCATGAGTAACCTTTGCTCCAGTTCCCAACAAGTTCCTCATCTCCATCTGAGACCACCTAAGCCTAGACTTTATCATCCATACCACTATTATCATTTTGGTCAAACCATTCAACAAGTCCTTTGGATGTTCCAAAGTTTTGCACATTTTCCTGTCTTTTTCTGAGCCATCCACGGTGTTCCAACCTCTGCCTGCTACCTAGTTCCAAAGTCATTTCCACATTTTCAGTTTATCTTTATAGCAGTTCCCCACTGCCTACCAATTCTGTGTGTTAGTCCATTCTCACATGCTATAAATATACTACCCGAGACTGGGTAATTTCTACATAGAAGAGGTTTAATTGACTCACAGTTTGGCATGGCTGGGGAGGCCTCAGGAAACTTACAATCATGGTGGAAGGTGAGGGCATGCAAGGCATGTCTTACATGGCAGCAGGAGAGAGGCAGAGAGTTAGGAAGTGCCACACTTTTAAAACCATCAGATTTTGTGAGAACTCATTATCATGAAAACAGCATGGAAGAAACCTCCTCCATGATCCAATCACCTCCCAGCAGATCCCTCCATCAGCACATGGGGATTACAGTTTGCAATAAGATTTGGGTGGGGACAAAGAGACAAACCATATTAGGACTGTAGACCATGTAAGGCCTGATAGGCCATTGGAAAAGATTTGGGATTTTTGTAATTGCAATGGGAATTCCACCTTCTACTCTAGGCACTCTCCTTTTTGCCCCCAATTTCTCATCTGATATTATTTTATCTGTCCCTTTCAGACTTCTCTCATCACCACTCTAAGACCTCATTGACAAGCATACAAATAGCTATACGTTTGCCTCATGTAGGAGTCATTTCTCTGCCCTTAACTTTCCTGAGGTTATAGTAGCATTTTATCACTGACCACTTCCTTTTTTTTTCCATTGGCGTGTATGACACAACCTTTTATGGTTTTCTCCCACCTCAGACTTCTTCTCAGTCTCTTTTTTATGTATCTACTCCATATTTATGAATAATTGTATACAGTCCTATGACTACGATATCATCTGTGTAACAGCATCTCCCAAATATCATTGTCCTAGTCCTTCCCAGAACTCCAGTTTCATATATGAACTGCCCACTTGACCTCTCCACTTAGATCCTTAATATACATCTGAAACATAACATGGCCAAAATCAAACTCTTCTTTGACCATCTTAAACTAGTGCTCTGACAGACTACACATCTCAGTCACTGGCACCCCTTTCCACTCAGCATTATTCTTGATTATTCTCCTTCCCTTTTACCCTAATACAATTAATTCATTAGCAAGTACTGTCACTTTATGTCTAAAATACACCTTTGGTCAGAACAATTTGCTCCATCTCTAAGATAAGCAGCCTCACCCTAGCTGCCATTATTGCTTTCTTATGCTAATTCAATAAGGTTCTAGACAATCTGATTGGTTCTAATCTTACCCCTACAAATTCACTGTTTTCGGAATAACCAGAGTGATTATTTTAGAATGTGAATTAGGACATGTCACTCCATGACTTAAGTTTTTCTAGTGCCTTCACATCACACTTATAAAAAATGTTTCTAAAATGCTTATCTTAGATTCCAATTGCTACCTGCCCTTTTATGCTTACCTTGGCTCACTCTCCTCATTATTTAATGATTTGTAGGTTAAGTGTAAGTCTTCAAAATTGTCAAATATATTGAGTTCATTTCCTCACACTTTTCCAAAATTTTAGTCAATATGTGTTAGAAATCCATCAAAGGGTTAGTTTCCACCACAACTGTTTTTTTTTTAAAGTGAAAAATCTGGACAATAAACACCGTATGTCCTTAATTGCACCAATTATTAACATGCCAAATTTACATGTGCTCTCTTTCTTATATCCCTTAACACCTCAACATATGTATATAAATAAGGGCATTCTCCAATCACAATACTAGTATCCTATACAAAAATTAAAAGTAATTCAATATTATCTGATATCCAGTCCATATCCACATTTCTCCAGTTGTCTCAAAAATGTCATTAAAGCTCTCTCAACTAGGATAAAAATAAAAATGTTTGATTAAGTATTTTAAACAAATATATATTAGAAAGAACTTTAACAGGAAAACAATCTTATATGCAGATATTAGCCATTTCTGATGTTCTTTTATTTGTGAAGATCTTGGTTTTCCTCTGGTATTACTTGTCTTCATCCTGAAGATGTCCTTTGGTTTTTCTTATAGAGTAGGTCTGTTGGTGATTAATCCTCTTAGTTTTCCTTTATCTTAACTTTCTTTATTTTGCTTTTATTTATAAAGGATATTATCACTGGATATGAAATTTTATTTTCTTTCAACAACTTATTGAGATGTTGTTCTATTGTTTTATAGACTATGTGGTTTCTGATGAGAAATCTGAGAAATACAAATTGTTGTTCCGTTGTGTGTTACGTGTTGCTTTTCTGTAGCTACTTTCAGGACTTTTTCTTCAGCTTTGAATTTCAGTAGTTTGATTATGATGTTTCTAGACATTAAAAATAATTAATTTTATTTAAAGTTTGCTAATCTTCTTAGTCTGTAAATGTATGTCTTTCATAGGATTTGGGAATTTGTTGCCTATTATTTAAAATATTTGTCTTCTTCAATCTCTTCTTGACTTCTGACATTCTAACTACATGCATGTTAGACTTTTTAATATTATCCCACAGGTCTCTTAGGCTCTATTCATTTAAACACTTTTCTTTTCTCTTTTCTTCTGGGTAATTTCTATTTAATCTGCAAGTTCCTGAGTTCATTGCTACCTTATCTGCACTCTGTTATTCAGATTATCTAATTCATTTCATTCATTCAGATATTAATTTTTTAGCTCTAAAATTTCCTTTTGTTGTTTTACATATTTGGTATTTCTCCACTAAGATTTCCTGTTTTCCTTTATTTCTAGTGTGTTTATTTCTTTTTTTTTTAATTTCATGGAATGTAGTTACCATAATACATTTTATTAAAAAAATTTTAATTTCCATAGGTTTTTGGAAAACAGGTGGTATTTGGTTACATGAGTAAGTTCTTTAGTGGTGATTTGTGAGATTTTGGTGCACCCATCTCTCAAGCAGTATACACTGAACCCAATTTGTAGTCTTTTATCTCTTACCCCCTACTCACCCTTCCCCCTGAGTCCCCAACATCCATTGTATCAGCTTTATGCCTTTGTTTCCTCATAGCTTAGCTTCTACTTATGAGTGATAACGTACAATGTGTGGTTTTCCGTTCCTGAGTTACTTGACTTAGAATAATTGTCTCCAATCCCGTCCAGGTTGCTGTGAATGCCATTAATTCATTCCTCTTTATGGCTGAGTAGTATTCCCTCATATATATACCACAGTTTATCCACTCATTGACTGATGGGCATTTGGGTTGTTTCCCTATTTTTGCAATTGCAAATTGTGCTGCTATAAACATGTGTGAACAAGTATCTCTTTTGTATAATGACTTCTTTTCCTCTGGTTAGATATCCAATAGTGGAATTGCTGGATCAAATGGTAGTTCTGCTTTTAGTTCTTTAAGGAAGTTCCACATTGTTTTCCATAGTTTTTGCAGTGGTTTACATTCCCACCAGCCACACAGAAGTGTTCCCTTTTTTCTGCATCCCTGTCAACATCTATTATTTTCCAATTTTTAGTTCATGGCCATTCTTAGAGGAGTTAGGTGGTATCGCCTTGTGGTTTTGATTTGCATTTTCCTGATCCTTAGTGATGTTGAGTGTTTTTTCGTATGTTTTTTGGCCATTTATGTACTGCTTTTGAAAATGTCTATTCATGTCCTTAGTCTACTTTTTGATGGAATTATTTGTTTGTTTTCTCTTGCTAATTTTTTTGAGTTTGTTGTAGACTCTGGATATTAGTCCTTTTTCAGATATATAAATCCTGAAGATTTTCTCCCACTCTGTGGGTTGTCTATTTACTCTGTGGACTGTTCCTTTTGCCATGCAAAAGCTCTTTAGTTAATTAAGTTCTAGCTATTTATCTTTGTTTTTATTGCATTTGCTTTTGGGTTCTTGGTTGTGAAATTCTTGCTTAAGCCAATGTCTTGAAGGTTTTTTTTTTTTTTTTTTTTTTCCCCAGATGTTATCTTCTATAATTTTTATAGTTTTAGGTCTCTGATCTCATATTTAAGTCCTTGAGTTGATTTTTGTATAAGGTGAGAGACGAAGATCCAGTTTCATTCTCCTACATGTGCCTTGCCAATTATCCCAGAACCATTTGTTGAATAGGGTGTCTTTCCCCACTTTAGGTTTTTGTTTTCTTTGTCAAAGATCAGTTGGCTGTAAGTATTTGGGTTTATTTCTGGGTTCTCTATTGTGTTCCATTGGTCTATGTGCCTATTTTTATACTAGCTGGAGGTTTCCTCTGGTAGTTCTCCCCAAGGACCCCTATGAGACAAGGCAGAAATGGCTCACCAGGGAACCCAGAGAGCCCATAGGGATTTTCCCACTGTTTCCTCTGCACCTGTATTTCTCTTGGCTCTGTAGATTGACTCAGATCCAGGTAAGGTCAGAATCTTCTCCCATGATCTAGTCCTTCAGTTTCCTCAGTTGGTATGTGTGTTCAGGGACAGACGATCCCCCTTTCCCACTTCCACAGCTTGGACACGCACAGTATTTGGAGTTTCTCCTGGGTCCTGCAGGGCAATCTGCATCTTTCAGAGGGTCTGTGGGTTCTCTCATCTTTCCTGGTTTATTC
The DNA here is from genome assembly GCF_024542745.1 of Macaca thibetana thibetana. Classification (NCBI taxonomy): domain Eukaryota; kingdom Metazoa; phylum Chordata; class Mammalia; order Primates; family Cercopithecidae; genus Macaca; species Macaca thibetana. The sequence goes on along the minus strand of NC_065581.1, from coordinate 72,053,096 downwards.
CTGAACTAGTTCTGGGGCGCAAGTTCATGACGTGAGTCTCCACACATTGCTCTGTCCATCCACATGGGAGCTGCAATCTAGTCCTGCCTGCCATTCAGCATGATCCCTCCGTCATCAGTTAGTATAACACCTTTAAAGACTTTGTCTAATTACCCCAATAAATTTGTTACCCTGATGTCATTCTCTCGAGAATGTTTCACATTTTCCTGATTCCTTGTATGTCAAGTAACTTGGACAATATCTGGCCAATATGACAGTGAATGTCATACTGTAGATTATGTAGGCTTTGCTACAATCTTTTAGAGTGTATCTGTGTTCTTGTTTTAACAAAGAATCAATACAGTTAGGATCCAGTTGCAATTGCTATTTCACCTTCTAAACGTGGTGATTCGAATTCTAATTCCCTGTGTTTTGCTTTGCATTTAAAGGGGTCAGTCTTATGCATGCATACTTCAGGGTTAGACCGAAGTGTTTATATTCAAAATTAAAGAAAATACAGGGAAAGAGCTCTTCCTCTGACAAGATTTTTTCCCTCATATATTATTTCCTTCCTAATAATTACTCTGACCAGTAATATGGCAGGGGGTTTCCACTGTAGTTTTAGGCTCCTATCTACACTGTTCCACCACAGGAAAAAAAATAAATAAATAAAGGCAGGAAACTCACCCCGTGCTGGTTACTTCTTCAAACTGAGTCCCCTTCACAATCTACCTACTTTTGTTTACCTTTCACATTTATCTAGTAGCTTTTTTTTTTTTCCTTTTTCTTTTGTCCGGAGTTCATAGTTATAATCAGTGGGAGGTATGTTCTGCCATAAAAGAACCAAATCTCCTAATCTAGCTACATTTCCATCAAAGCTCAGAATTTTCTATCAAAATTTTCTGAATTTTAGAGTTCATGCAGAGACACCAGGTGCTTCACTCTTATCCATCTTCTTCTATTTATAGATTTTTATTCAATGTTTTATCATTAATAGCAATTATTATTATTTTTGATGCTCAAATTTCCCCAAATTTGGCTAGTAAGAGCCTCTTCAGATGTCCCAGTCTTTTTTATACTTTTTTAGTGCCAAGACTTCAGTTAGCCAGTTTTTTTTTTGTTTGTTTTCATTTTTTCAAAAGAGTCTTGCTCCCTTTTGGTGGAAAATGCTTTCTGGTTTTATGCTTGCATTTCCCAATCAAAATGCAGTTCCTAATCAAGCCTAGCTAATGAAGTTCTTTAAAATTTTGATAATTAAATAATTCAATGAATATAAAATCAGATAAATCTAGAAGATTAAGCATTATCCAAGACAACTGACCTATATTCATTTAAAAAATGTAATGTCTTCAGGAGAAGAGGGAGAGAAGGATAGTTTATTTTCTACAGATTGAAAGGGATTAAGAAATATAACTACCAAATATAATCTGTGGATCTCTATTGAATCCTGAAATAAAAATTTGAATAGCAATGGTAGAAGAGTATTAACACTATTCCCAAAATTGATAGACATTTGTTCTTGTCCTTAAACATAATTCATAAAATTCATTCTTCATGACATATACTTCAAGGATATGATCATTCTTAAAATTTAATAGGATTTGTTTTTCTCTCATTATCAAAGGTATTGGTAAATTTTCTGGAGCTAATATTAATTAAAATAAAAATTTCTTGCTGAATTTCAAAATAGATTTTCCTGAGACATAACTCTATGCTGTCCTAACAGTCTTAATCTTTTTTTTAGAATTTAAATAATAAAGTGTAATACAAAAAAAAAAAATACTACCAGTGAACTGCTTATAACTACTTTTTCAAAGTTAATTTTTTCCTTTGAATTTATGAACTTTGACACAGTTTATTACTGCAATTCATGACATCCTTGCAATTTTAGTTTTTTTCCCAGGTACTCAAAACTGACTGTAATTAAGCTTTTTTACCCTCTTTATTTGAGGTAACCATTAAACAAATATGTAAAGATAATAATGTTTTGTAAGTAATGAAAATGGACATTTTCTAATTTGTGCAAAGTTAAAGACAAATTTAATTATTCTTTTCCCTCCATCTAATGAATTTACAATAAAACCTGTATCACTTAACTAAAAAAGTAGTGCTCTGAAAAAGGTACTATGTTCTATGTTTTTAACCATTTCTTTTCTAGTAATTCAATAAGAATTTGACTATATTGAAAATATCAGATTCAACCCAACATTTCAGTATAGTTTGAGAGTAACTGGCCAGTTAAGCCAAACAACTCATGTATTTTTTCAAACTCAATTTTTTTCTCCCTTATCAATAGACTTTCGTGTATGAATTAAGAGATTTAGTCAATTGTTTTGTCATTGAACTTACATAATCCTTTTACTCACCAAATTACCAAATAAGAGGCAAATATTGTATATTATTGACATAATTTTATTTTTAAATGCAGCTCAAAGACTATAGAATTATTTGAAGTTAAACAATTCTTAGAATTAGAGGGTGTATATTAATAAATATTATTTTACTTCTTTAAGTTTTCAGTTATTTCTTACAGGTTCCATTCAAAATATTTTGATGGGTTTTGTACTGCTAACTTGGTTTAATTCATTTTTTTCAAGGTAAAAAGAGAAACGGCTAGAGGGTCTTTAAATTATTCCTTCACTCCATTAACATACCTATGTTTTAATTTGATTTACAAATACATTAATAATTTGAATTTATAATTTTGAAAGAGTTTGTGTCTATATTTTTTATTTCACAGGAAATTAGTAAAGATCATAAATGTTAGAATAAGACAAACCTCAGCTGATCTCCCAATTCTGTCTAAACTTGAATTTCTTGCAAACATATATCTGATAAAAGGTTAACATTCAAAATTTATAAATAACTTATACAATTCAGCAGTAGAAAAACAAATAACCCTATTTGAAAATGGGTAAAGGCAGGAGATGGAGCTTGCAGTGAGCTGAGATCGTGCCACTGCACTGCAGCCTGGGAGACAGAATGAGACTCCATCTCAAAAAAAAAAAAAAAAAAAAGAAAATGGGTAAAGGATCTGAATAGACATTTCTCTAAAAAAGACATAAAAGTGGCCAAGAGGTATATGAAAAGCGGCTTAATATCACTAATCATTGAGGAAATGCAAATTAAAATCACTATATCACCTCACAATTGTTAGGATGATTATCATGAAAAAGCCAAAAGAAGGTAAATGTTGGTGAGGGTATAGAGAAAAGGGAACCCTTGCACACTGTTGGTGGGAGTTTAGATTGGTGCAGCCAGTATGAAAATAGTATGGAGATTTATAACAAAATTAAAGATAAAACTACCATATGACCCAACAATCCTTCTTCTGAGTGTATACCCAAAGGAAATGAAATTGCCACCTCATAAAGGTATCTGCACTTCCAAGTTCATTGCAGCATTATTCACAGTAGCCAAGATATGGACACAATCTAATTGTCAACAAATAGATGAAGAAACTGTGGTGTACATATACACAATTTCTTTATCCGTTTCTACATATATAGGAAAAAATTATTCAGCCTTATAAAAGTAGGAGATTCTGCCTTTTGTCACAGCATGTGTGAAACTAGAAGTATGTTAAATGAAATCAGTCAAACAGAAATAAAAATATTGCATGATCTCATTTACATGTAGATTTTTTTTTAAATAAAATATACAGAGATAGAGAATAAAAGAGTGGTAACCAGGGGTAGGAAGTGGGTGTGGTTAGGGAATAAAGGAGATATGTATGTCAAAGGATACAGACAAGTAGATATGTAGTATGAACTAGTTTAGAGATCCAATGTACAGCATGTGATCTGTAGCTTATAAAATTATACTGTATTTGGGATTCCTGCTAAATGAGTAGATTAGCTACTCTTGCTATGAAAACAAAAAAAATAAGTAACTATGTGAGATGATGAATATGTTAATCCAGTTTACTATAGTAACCATTTTACTAGATGTATCTCATAACATCATGGTAAATGCCTTAAATATACACAATTAATTTTATTCTTTTAAAATATTGGATTTTATAAATTTTTAAAGTCAATAAATATTGTTGGTTATAGACAATTTATTAGGTAGAATGTATCAGATGCTCAAAATACAGTGGAAGGATAAATAGACTTGGATCCTACCTTAATAAAGTTTAAATTTAGTGATTTAACCTCTCTAACCCTCAGTTTTTTCAGTTACAAATAGTTTAATTTATTTTTAATTTTGGGGGGTACATAGTAGCTGCATATATTTATGGGTTACATGAAATATTTTGATACAGGCATACAATGCATAATAATCACATCAAGGTAAATGTGGCATCCATCACCTCAAGCATTTATCCTTTGTGTTACAAGCAATCTAATTATACGTATTTATTTTTAAATTTACAATAAAATTATTTTTGACAGTAGTCACCTTGTTGTCGTATCAAATACTGAGTCTTATTTATTCTTCCTATTTTTTGTACCCATTAACCATCTCCCCTTCCCCTCCAACGCTCCACTACCCTTGCCAGCTTCTGGTAGCCATCTTTCTACTCTATTTCCTTGAGTTCAATTATTTTAATTTTTAATTCCCGCAAATACATGAGAACAGGCAATGTTTGTCTTTCTGCGCCTGATTTATGTCACTTGACATAATGACCTCCAGTTCCATCCATGTTGTTGCAAATGGTATGATCTCATTCTATCACAAATGTGTGGTAATTGTGAATGGCAATTGTGAGTTGCATTCCTGATTTGGCTCATGGCTCGGCTGTTGTCAATGTATAGGAATGCTAGTAATTTGGGTATGTTGATTTTGTATCCTGAAACTTTACTGAAGTTGTTTAAAAGCTGAAGGAGCTTTTGGGCCAAAACTATGGGGTTTTCTACATATAGAATCAGGTCATCTGCAAACAGGAATAGTTTGACTTCTTCCCTTCCTATTTGGATGCTTTTATTTCTTTCCCTTGCCTGATTGCCCTGGTGAGGTCTTCCAATACTATATTGAATAGGAGTGATGAGAGAGGCCATCCTTGTCTTGTGTTGATTTTCAAGGGGAATGCTTTCAGCCTTTGTTCATTCAGTATGATGTTGGTTGTGGGTTTGTCATAGATGGCTCTCATTATTTTGAGATATGTTAAGAGTTTTTAACATGAGCAGGTGTACAATTTACAATGTTATTGAAAGCCTTTTCTCTATCGAAATAATCATGTGATTTCTGTCTTTAGTTCTGTTTATATGATGAATCACACTTTTTTGGTTTGCATTTGTTGAAACAACCATGCACCCCAGGTGTAAAGTCTACTTGATTGTTGTGGATTAGCTTTTTGATATGCTGCTGAATTTTGTTTTCTAGTATTTTGTTGAGGATTTTTGCATCCGTGTTCATCAAGGATATTGGCCTGAAGTTGTAGTGTTTTTTCGTTGTGTCTCTGCCAGGTTTTTGTATCAGGATGATGCTGGTCTCATAGAATGAATTGGAGAGAATTCCCTCCTCAATCATGGGGAATAGTTTCAGTAGAAATGGTACCACTTCTTCTTTGTATGTCTGGCAGAATTTGGCTGTGAATCTGTTTGGTCCTGGGCTTTTATTGGTTGGTAGGCGATTTATTACTGATTCAATTTTGGAGATTGTTATTGATGTATTCAGGAGTCAGTTTCTTCCTGCTTTAGTCTTAGAAAGGTATACGTGTCCAGGAATTCATCCATTTCTTCTAGTTTTTCTAGTCTGTGTGCATAGAGATGTTCATAGTAGCCTCTGATGGTTATTTGTATCTGTGGGGTTGTTGGTAACATCCCCTTTTCATTTTTAATTGTGTTTTTTTTTTTTTTTTTGGATCTTCCCCCTTTTCTTCTTTGTCTAGATAATGGTTTATCTTATTAATTTAAAAAATGTCCTGGATATCTTTGTTAACCTTCTGTCTCTGTGCTCTGTCTAATATTGACAGTGGGGTGTTAAAGTCTCCCATTATTATTGTGTGTGAGTCTAAGTCTCTTTGTAGATCTCTAAGGACTTGCTTTATGAATCTGGGTGCTCCTGTATTGGATGCATATATACTTATGACAGTTAGCTGTTCTTGTTGAATTGATCCCTTTACCATTATGTAGTGGCCTTCTTTGTCTCTTTTGATCTTTGTTGGTTTAAATTCTGTTTTATCAGAGACTAAGACTGCAACCCTTGCTTTTTTATTTTTAATTTTATTTTTGCTTTCTATTTGCTTGGTAGATCTTCCTCCATTCCTTTATTTTGAGCCTATGTGCATCTTTGCACATGAGATAGGTCTCCTGAATACAGCACACCAATGGGTCTTGACTCTTTATCCAATATGCCAGTCTGCATCTTTTAATTGGGGCATTTAGCCCATTTACACTTAAGGTTATTATTTTTATGTTTGAACTTGATCCTGTCGTTATGATGTTAGCTTGTTATTTTGACCATTAATTGATACAGTTTCTTCATAGTGTTGATGGTCTTTACAATTTGGCATGTATTTGCAGTGGTTGGTACCAGCTGTTCTTTCCATGTTTATTTAGTTCTTTATTCAGGAGCTCTTATAAGGCAGGCCTGGTGGAGACAAAATCTCTCATCATTTGCTTATTTGTAAAGGACTTTATTTCTCCTTCACTTATGAAGCTTAGCTTGGCTGGATATGAGATTCTGGATTGAAAACTTTCTTTAAGAATGTTGAAAATTGGCCCCCACTCTCTTCTGTAGGGTTTCTGCCAAAAGATCTGTTAGTCTGATGGGCATGGACTTCCCTTTGTGGGTAACCTGACCTTTCTCTCTGGCTGCCCTTAACATTTTTTCCTTCATTTCAACCTTGGTGAATCTGACAATGATGTGTCTTGGGGTTGCTCTTCTCGAGGAGTATCTTTGTGGTGTTCTCTGTATATCCTGAATATGAATGTTGGCCTGCCTTGCTAGGTTAGGGAAGTTCTCCTGGATAATATCCTGAAGAGTGTTTTCTAACTTGGTTCCCTTCTCCCCATCACTTTCTAGTACACCAATCAAATATATATTTGGTCTTTTCACATAGTCCCATATTTCTTGGAGGCTTTGTTTGTTTCTTTTTACTCTTTTTTCTCTAATCTTGTCTTCTTGCTGTATTTCATTAATTTGATCTTCAATCACTGATATCCTTTCTTCCACTTGATCGAATCAGCTATTGAAGCTTGTGCATGCTTCACGAAGTTCTCTTGCTGTGTTCTCCAGCTCTATCAGGTCATTTACGGTCTTTTCTACACCGTTTATTCTGGTTAGCCATTCATCTAATTGTTTTTCAAGGTTTTCAGCTTCCTTGCGATGGGTTAGAACATGTTTATTTAGCTTGGAGAAGTTTGTTATTACCGATCTTCTGAAGCCTACTTCTGTCAACTCGTCAAACTCATTCTCCATCCAGTTTTGTTCCCTTGCTGGTGAGGAGCTGCAATTCTTTGGGGAAAAGGTGATCTGGTTTTTGGAATTTTCAGATTTTCTGCTCTGGTTTCTCCCCATCTTTGTGGTTTTATCTACCTTTGGTCTTAACTGTTGTTGACCTACTGGTGGGGTTTTGGTGTGGATGTCCTTTTTGTTGATGTTGATGCTATTCATTTCTGTTTGTTAGTTTTCCTTCTAACAGTCAGGACCCTGAGCTGCAGGTCTGTTGGAGTTTGCTGGAGGTGCACTCCCAACCCTGTTTGCCTGGGTACCACCGGCAGAGGCTGCAGAACAGCAAATATTGCTGCCTGATCCTTTCTCTGGAAGCTTCATCCCAGAGGAGCACCTGCCTGTTTGAGGTGTCTGTTGGCCCCTACTGGGAGGTGTCTCCCAGTCAGGCTACAGAGGGGTCAGGGACCCACTTAAGGAGGCAGTCTGTCTGTTCTTGGAGCTTGAACACTATGCTGAGAGAACCACTGCTCTCTTCATAGCTGTCAGACAAGGATGTTTAAGTCTACAGAAGCTGTGCCTTTTGTTCTGCTATGTCCTGCCCTCACTCCTACCCATAGCTTTACTCCAGTGTGGAATAAATTTTCTAGACAAGGTGATTTAGAAACATTGGTTCATTTTTTAATACAATAGTTTGTTAGGTTACCTAATTTTTGGCTTTTTATGACTCCCCAGGAAGAACTGACTATTCTCTTCATCATACCTCCAGATATTCTGTTTCTTCTATCTAAAATATTGCATTGCTCTTTCTTATTTTCATCTTTTTTCTCCTATTAAAGGGTACATCTTTTAGAACCAAGAGCTATGGTGTGTTTGTCTTTGTGTTCTCAGTGCCAAACATAGTAGATTCTCCCCAGGAAACAGATGAATGAATGAATAAATATGTAAATTCATAAATGAATGAAGCATGAAGCAGCTGGCTTGAAACTCCTTTTGGAATGTCACCTAATCATCAGTTAGAGCTGCCTACCTGCCAGAAATTACTCAGAACTATGGTTTTGGCTCGCTTTACTGCTTTCCTTTTCTCATAGACTAAGATAATTTTAAATAGCCAGGTATGAAGATTATCAGCAATCTGAGGGGACAATGGATTTTTTTTATATTTGAATTTTTGTAATGATTAGAAATTTCAGCTACGAGCTACCATATCATGTAAATGTAACTAACCTGATTTGTAGACTAGAAAATAATACAATAGGACCCTGTTTCTTCTGGCTATATGACTACACTTATAGTAGGGAAATAAAGTAGGAGGAGGTTTCACAAGCCAAGAATGATGTATTTTTAACAAAATAATTTTGGAACCTGCTAGAGATTTTCGAACAAATTAAAATAAGAGCTTGCTTCTGGATTGCTATTAGCCACATCACCTTCTCTAGATCATTTGAAGTGGGCTTCATCCCTGGGATGCAAGGCTGGTTCAACATATGCAAATCAATAAACATAATCCAGCATACAAGCAGAACCAAAGAAAAAACCACATGATTATCTCAATAGATGCAGAAAAGACCTTTGACAATATTCAACAGCCCTTCATGCTAAAAACTCTCAATAAATTTGGTATTGATGGAACGTATCTCAAAATAATAAGAGTTATTTATGACAAACCCACAGCCAATATCATACTGAATGGGCAAAAACTGGAAGCATTCCCTTTGAAAACTGGCACAAAACAGGGATGCCCTCTCTCACCACTCCTATTCAACATAGTGTTGGAAGTTCTGGCTAGGGCAATCAGGCAAGAGAAAGAAATAAAGGGTATTCAGTCAGGAAAAGAAGAAGTCAAGTGGTCCCTGTTTGCAGATGACATGATTGTATATTTAGCAAACCCCATTTTCTCAGCCCAAAATCTCCTTAAGCTGATAAACAACTTCAGCAAAGTCTCAGGATACAAAATCAATGTGCAAAAATCACAAGCATTCTTATACACCAGTAACAGACAAACAGAGAGCCAACCATGAATGAACTTCCATTCACAATAGTTTCAAAGAAAATAAAATACCTAAGAATCCAACTTACAAGGGATGTAAAGGACCTCTTTAAGGAGAACTACAAACCACTGCTCAGTGAAATAAAAGAGGACACAAACAAATGGAAGAACATACCATGCTCATGGATAGGAAGAATCAATATTGTGAAAATGGCCATACTGCCCAAGATAGTTTATAGATTCAATGCCATCCCCATTAAGTTACCAATGACTTTCTTCAGAGAATTGGAAAAAACTGCTTTAAAGTTCATATGGAACCAAAAAAGACCCTGCATTGCCAAGACAATCCTAAGCCAAAGGAACGAAGCTGGAGACATCACCCTATCTGATTTCAAACTATACTACAAGGCTATGGTAACCAAAAACAGCATGGTACTGGTACCAAAACAGAGATATAGACCAATGGAACAGAACAGAGCCCTCAGAAATAATACCACACATCTACAGCCATCTGATCTTTGACAAACCTGACAAAAACAAAAAATGGGGAAAGGATTCTCTATTTAATAAATAGTGCTGGAAAAACTGGCTAACCGTAAGTAGAAAGCTGAAACTGGATCTTTTCCTTACTCCTTATATGAAAATTAATTCAAGATGGATTAGAGACTTAAATGTTAGACCTAATACCATAAAAATCCTAGAAGAAAACCTAGGTAATACCATTCAGCAAATAGGCATGGGCAAGGACTTCATGTCTAAAACACCAAAAACAACGGCAACAAAAGCCAAAATTGAGAAAGGGATCTAATTAAACTAAAGAGCTTCTGCACAGCAAAAGAAACTACCATCAGAGTGAACAGGCAACCTACAGAATGGGAGAAAATTTTTGCAATCTACTCATCTGACAAGGGGCTAATATCCAAAACCTATAAAGAACTCAATCAAATTTACAAGAAAATAACAAACAGCCCCAACAAAAAGTAGGCAAAGGATATGAACAGACACTTCTCAGAAGAAGATATTTATGCAGCCGACAAACACATGAAAAAATGCTCATCATCACTGGCCATCAGAGAAATGCAAATCAAAACCACAATGAGATAACATCTCATACCAGTTAGAATGGCAATCATTAAAAAATCAGGAAACAACAGGTGCTGGAGAGGATGTGGAGAAATAGGAACACTTTTACACTGTTGGTGGGACTGTAAACTAGTTCAACCATTGTGGAAAACAGTGTGTGGCGATTCCTCAAGGATCTAGAACTAGAAATACCATTTGACCCAGCCATCCCACTACTGGGGATATACCCAAAGGATTATAAGTCATGCTGCTATAAAGACACATGCACATGTATGTTTATTGCAGCACTATTCACAATAGCAAAGACTTGGAATCAACCTAAATGTCCATCAGTGACAGACTGGATTAAGAAAATGTGCACATATACACCATGGAATACTATGCAGCCATAAAAACAAATGAGTTTGTGTCCTTTGTAGGGACATGGATGCAGCTGGAAACCATCATTCTCAGCAAACTATTGGCAAGGGCAAAAGACCAAACACCACATGTTCTCACTCATAGGTGGGAACTGAACAATGACATCACTTGGACACAGGAAGGGGATCATCACACACTGGGTCCTATTGTGGGGAAGGGAGGGGAGGGATAGCATTAGGAGACATACCTAATGTAAATGATGAGTTAATGGGTGCAGCACACCAACGTGGCACATGTATACATATGTAACAAACCTGCACGTTGTGCTCATGTACCCTAGAACTTAAAGTATAATAAAAAAAAAATAAAGAAAATTTCCAGTGAAAAGTCGTTGAGACTCAGAGTTTGTGTAGTGCGCTCTTTCTCTCCAGAGCTGTTGTTTCTGCAGAAATAAAGGAGAAATTTGATCTTGACTGCATTCCTGGAGTCCATGCCTAAACTAATTTATTCCCAGTGGAGCTGCACAAGGAAGAGTTGGTGAGTCTGCTAGCCAGACCTATCACTGCAATACTTTCTTCAGAATGTTTTGCCATCTGGAAAATGAATGATTCAGCTGGAATGGCACAAGTACATCATTTGTAGGAAATAGAAGAACAATAATATTAATTGAACAAACTTCAAAATAAATACAGAATATTTGTACAGGAATGCTAACCAGTTGGTGAAATGTGAATAGGTCTAAATGGCTTTCATCTTGAATGGTCTGGACACTCTGTTTCAGTCTGTTTTATTTTTGTAGTAGAAATGCTAATTTTTCAATGTGGTGAGTATAAAGAAAAAGAACGAAAATGTAGTATGTAAAACATATCAAAAATAAGGGAACCCTAAAATATGGGAATTCTGGACTGGAAGATAGGTTTTTATTCCATGAAGAATTTGCCCACAAAAATTATGCCACAAGCAACTGAGAAACAGTGATAATAAGCTCCTAATTTTAGTGTTAGCACTGACAATGAAATGTTTAACTTGTGTGGTATCAGAATAGTAAACTTTAGTGACATGATTAATATTCTGAAAAATTGGTTGCTATCAGAAGATATGAAACGAAAATTTTTATTAGGTCACACCTCAGACCGTTACCTTTCTTGCTCATTTTGTATACATCTATTTTTTTAGATGCACCTCCATGAATACAGCTATCAGGTGTTCATTCCCAAATACATAAACACACACTTCATCAAGTACAAGGATACATTTCCCAAGTAGTATTCATCATCTTCATCATCATCATAATCACCATCATCATTGATACAATGATAAGACTATTTACTAAGCACTACCAAAATTTAATAGATTGAAAGATGCACATTTTTTCATATTTTAACATTTCTGATGTCAAAATGTATCTTTCAATGAATGTTGTTTTACAGTTATTATCAGCCAGGAGGTGGACATGACATAGTTGTTTAACTGACATTTATGGAAAGATCAAGAAAGGGCCAACATGAAAATATATACAAAAAGTGCCATCACCTTGAAATATTATCCTGGAGACAATGGTGAAGTCTTTTAAGAAAAGCTGTGTGACCAATGATCATGATGAAATTGAGAAGAATTATTTTGTGGAAAACTACCGAAATCAATGAATTTTATTCTAGAAGTGTTCAGAATGTTCTAAGTACTTGAATCAACTAATTTTATTTCTATTTTCTTTTTATTTATGTAGAGTGATGTAGGATAAAAAATATATACTATATAGGTCTAAAAGTTTAAAACACACACTCTAGCTTTGGTTATGAGATCCATGGTAGATTCTCATAGTTTACAGTAGAGAAAAATAAAAACCGGAGCAATTTCACTCTCAGACATGTAGCAGTAGAATCACATAAAGAAAACAGACACTCAGTTCTCAGCCAGACTAAGAATGCATTAAGATGGGAATACAAAGACAATTTAATTCAATAACTTCTACCTTCTACATTAGGTAGGAGGAAAGCCTTCTAATAAGAATGGGAGGTAAGAAAGAAGAGTAGTTGGAAATTTAAGAAGAAATAAAAATTCCAAAAAAGGGAAGATGTTGTGGAGACACAAATATAAAATAACAAGTAGCAGTAAAGGCCTATAGTGAAACAGAGATGAGAAATCCTGTTTCTGGGACATCTGGGAATCCTTTTATGAAGGACCTTGGCCTCCCTAACCATTTTCCAGCAGGATTTCTCATGACCACTGATATGGTTTGGCTGTGTCCCTGCCCAAATCTCATACTGATTTATAGTTCCCATAATCCCCACATGCATGGGAGGGAGCTGTTGGGCGGTAATTGAATCATGGGGCAGTTACCCCCTTGCTGCTCTCATGATAGTGAGTGAGTTATCACGAAATCTGATGGTTTTATAAAGGGCTTTTCCCTCTTTTGCTCAGCACTTCCCCTTCCCTGCCGCCATGTAAAGAAGGATGTGCTTCCCTTCTGCCAAGACTGTAAGTTTCCTGAGGCCTCACCAGCCCTGCAGAACTGTGAATCAATTAAACCTTTTTCCTTTATAAATTATCCAATCTCAAGCAGGTCTTTATGGCAGCATAAGAATGGACTAATACAACCATCTAGAGAGCTACTGAAAAGGCAGATCTCTTGACTTCCTTTATAGAGACTCAGATCTGGTACACCTGCATTGGCGACCAGGCATCTCTGTTTTGAACAAATACTGCAGGTGGTGCTGATGCTAAACTTTTACGAACACTGGACAATTAATTAACAATTATTTGATGATTCAGTACACAAATAACTCTTTGCAACCAGGTTTATGTTATTAGAAACAAACTAACTAGATTTCCCAGGTGTGGAAAGCTTTCACAACATACCCTAACTTAAATAAACTTAAAATTACCCATGTAAATATTTACTAAAGATTTTTAATATAAATGATAGTGATACACAAATTTGAGTAATAATTCAAGAAACTAAGTGCACAATTAGGCTGTTAACTGCTGTTTATCTGATTATGTGAAATACCCATTAGCTTCCCTCCACCCTTTACTCTAACTGCCATAAAACCCTCCAACCAAGCCACCAACCTATACCCACCATACTTACCACTCTGTCCTCAAACTCCTGTTTGGGCATTTGCTCCTGATTCTTGAAACTTCATTCTGAGAAGCTGAATAAAATTCCCTCCTTAGAAAACACTCTGTTCATGGTTAAATAACTAATAAATAGTTGAGCCAGAATCTGAATCCAAGCCTATCAAAAGCCTGAGTGAATTGAAGCAGTTCAACTGGTTCTTATTCTGTCACAGTTGTAAATCCATACACTTTGTCTATGGTAGGCAGAAAGCTTAATTTTGGCTTGTCTCCAGAATTCTATTGAAGAGATATCAATGGACTCTGTAAAAATTCTGGACATAAAGAAGTTTAGCGAAAGGCATTGTCAGCCTTCAGCATCACTTTGATTATTTTCTCAATTCCTTGGTCTTTAACGACTTTATCTAAGGACATCACTGCCAGTGGCTTCCACCACCAAGGCCTAAAGGCAAAGAGAGCCAAAGTGTCTTATATAGCTAGAGGTAATAAAAAGTGCAAGTTTGTCTGAGTGTTTCAGTTACCTAATGCTGTAAAATAAATTACTCAAAAACTTTGTGACTTACATGAAAATCAGTTTATTATTTCTCAGTGTCTGTGAGTCAAGAAATTAGACTGAGTTTAACTATGTGGTTTTGGATTGAAGTTCATCAAATTATTGCAGTCAGATGAGAAGGTGAGTGGAGCTGGAATAGTGCATGGTATCAGCTGGAAGCTCACCAACCATCTCTCTCTCTTATCATAGGGTCTCTTGCATATGCTAATTTGGGATTCTTCACAACATGGCAGGTTCAGGGCTGTTTGACTGCTTACATAGTAGCTGGCTTTCCTGTAAGTGAGTGTCCCAAGAGAGCCAGGCAGAAGACATATCATGTTTTATTATCTGACCTCACAGAGCATCACTCCTACCATTTCTATTGATTGATGGGAAGAGTGTCAAAATCTTTATGAACATGATTTTTAAACACCACAACCAGCCACTGCCAAAATATCTTCTGGTTATGAGCTATTCTGAGTGTCCATAGCAGGAAAGGGAAAGGACAAAAAATACACTGCATGTGGTGCACAAGGTGGCTTATATGTACACAGTGTCTATAATGACATATCTCAGGGATTATATGGATATAAATATTTAAATCTAGAAAGTCATATAGAGTTGTTACTTCCAAAGTGTTTGAGGGTCTCTTAGGGTAAGCATACATGTATTATGACTAATACTACAAGACATGCATAAGTGTCCTGCTTGAGTGATGAAACCACTCTATATTTCTATTTATTTAAATGGCTGGAAAATGCTCAAAGATAAAAGACACAGTGCCTTTAAAAAACTGAAAGCAGATCCTTGGTAGATGTTAAATTTTTAAGTGGCAAAATAAATAAATCCACTTGATGATTAGGCATTGCTTATGAAGGAGGTTGGGGTTGAGTGAGTGAGTTGAATTCATTGCCAGAAATATCATTTCCTTGTTAGAAGTAAAATTTCACAGATTTTTAAAATACAGATTTCATCCAGCTTATGTGCAGCATCTGAGGAGACAAATTCATGTCTTTCAGATTAAACTAAGCCTTATGTAGTTGATTACTGAGGTAGATTCTACAGATCTAAGAAAAGTTATGGAAGAAATGGAAGTATGAAGAAAACGCCTAAGGTCTTTCTATAACTGGTTTTGAGTATTAAATAATTTTATCCCTAAATGACTCAGATGAACTGCTGCAAGGTCAAGAGAACAAGGTCCCAAGTTAGGGCTCAGTATATGTGGGGTTTCCTCTACCCCTCATGGTTCCCTGGATTGCTGGTAAGCTTACTGTCATCCTGCATCTTTTTCCTTAAATATTCTTTATTACTAATTACCCAAGCAGCAGCCATGACTTGACCTTATGATCCCTTCCCACCCAATTTCCAGCCAACTAGGCTCAATTTCTTACTTCTTCCCAGTTAGAAAATAAGTATATCTTACAATCTGGGATGTTATTTTCTATGTCTCCATTTAGAAAGAAAAATGTGGATTTGAGTCCTCTCATAACTGCCCTTCATACAGAATAAGTGTCTTCATGATTATCAGTACTTGAGATGATTTTTATTGCAGTGAGTTTAGTAAAGAAAATTGGTACCATGAATTTGGCTTGGGATATATGCCATAGCCTGGCAAGATTTCAGCATTTAGAATGACATTCTACTGTCTTTTTTCCCTTACTCTTCTGCCTTGTCAATAACACTTAGATCCTTGAGAAAGCTTTCTCATTAAATTTGTAGTGCTAAAACTCTGTCACAATTTGTCTCAGTTCCTTCTTTTGTCTTAATGCAGGTTTTAAATTTTCTCAACGTTTTGCATTGCATCTATTTGAGTCTTCTGTTCATCTTTTTATCTGTTCTGGTACTGAGATATTTCATGCTCAGTGTTAAATATGCTCTTCAGAATTTTCTACCGGGAAACAAGAATTTACAATTTAGTGAATTTCTGTTTCTTCCTGGCTCTACTTAGGGTTGCCTTAATACCAGTTCAGATTAAGTGATATGTCTCTTGTCCTGAAAAATTCATCCTCTGTGAAGGTGCTACAAAACCTTGAATTTCATCTCTAGATAGTCATTCTCAAACTTACTTCTTGCTTACTTCTTTATAAGCATTACTTGGGAAACTTGTTGAACATGGAGTCCCTGCCTCACCCAAATCTCGTTAATGAGAAGCTATAGACAGGGAATGATTCTTTGTATGTAATACATACTTCTCTCTATATATCACAAGTACTAAGATAAGTACTAATAATTTTTAAATATACATAACAGAAGCCCACAGAGCATTTTATTCCAAGGTTTGCATAAGCTTGAGTTGTAAGTAGAATTGTAGCTATCATTTCTACTTTTACTTAGATCTTCAATGGTAGTGAACTTCCTTAATAAGGTATAAAGTTTACAACCAAGCAGTGATTGCATAGGTAACAAGAATTGTGATCACTGACATTGTTGATAATAGAATTTGTGTGTGCGTGTGGTCTAAAATTTTCTCCCTATCTCACGCCATTCTTCTGCCTCAGCCTCCTGAGTACCTGGGACTATACAGGCGCCTATCTTCTTAAACTCACTGGGTCCTCTGGTAGATGTGTTTGTTGAGGCATGGTGAGACTTAGGTTATTTTGTTTGTCAAGAGACTTTTAAAATTTGATTTAAAGATAGAAAAGAAAATTCACAACATAAAACGAAAAATAAATAATACTCAAAGACATTTTCATCAGGAAAAGGGAGAAAATTAGACAGAAATTATCCACTTCAAGAAACAGCTCTCAGTTTTAATCCACATTTATATTTGACTATCTTATTAAGGACAGAATAAATGAAGGCCTTTTGCCTTAAATGTTGACTTAAAACCATGCCATAGAATTTAAATACTGTCCTCATTAACCCAATAGGAAAGCCAACATCTTTTGGCTTGGACTATCCTTGTGTTTGGCAGAGACATTGGAGACACCCCGGATTGACTCGGTGTGGCACATGAGCATGACTGGGTAATTTATTTCCAGATGGAAACATATCGTAATAAACTATAATTCTAAGAGGAAGCAATAATAAAGAAAATTTTTTCCAGAATTGGGGAAGGTCGTGGTGTCTGAATTAAAATGAAGTCATCAGAAAACAAGCTTACATAGCAAAAATAAAATTAAAGCCATCTTAGTAGTTATCCGCTATAAACATTTCACTTTCCACTTTTAATTATTAAAGACAAAGGAGTCAGTTTTTGTAAAACTGAGTAGTAATGACAAGGTATTGTGAAAAATTTTACTGTTTTTTTTTTTTCCCAGTAGAAAAAAATTCAGTGCTTTGAATGTCAGACTATTGGAAAGTATAGACAAACATTTTCCTTTAAATCAATAAAAACCTAGATTGCTTCAAGAATACATAAATATTAACTGCCAAAGTATACATTATAAATATATTTTTAAAAAGTACTAGGGGAAAGTTAAAGTAAGTTGTCACATGAGGAAGGGACAATAACATATTCTCCTAATTGAAACCAATACACATTTGGTTCTATACTATAATTATTTGTGTAAATATCTTATTCTTAAACTTGAAGAGGATCAGTTGGATAGGTTGAACATTGCACTGTTGCCTAGATTGCCTCTTCCAGTATCAACATAGTTCATTCTCAAAAAATGGTTAAAATGAATTTAAATCTATAAATCCAAAGTTGTTTGAAGAAATAATAAATGAGGCAATATTATCCTAGGTTAATTTCTCCTACATGCATAGGAGAAAGGTATTCTGATATGTTCTCGTATTATTTGGGAAGATTGAGGTTATGAAAGTATGACTCAGTTAACAATAATATAAAAAACACAGGGTGAAGATAAGAAAATAATTCTGACTATTATCAAGCCTGGCACAATATCATGTGGTATATGGACTGACATATACTATGTGATGTGAAGCATCAGAAGAGAGCATCCACTCAGAAATATTGGTATTGTCAAGTAGAAATAGAGAGTCAGTATATTTCAAATCTTATGCATGCTACATGCAGCTCAAAGTATGTCTGCTCTAACCCTCAGTGGGATAAAAGTCACAGATCCTTTCTCCCTTGTATGACTGATTCATTTTGACAAAGTACCCACACAGCCTCCATTGTTCCCATACTTTTCAAAGTGATTTGCACCAACTGCTTCCTGAAGTTGTACCGCTTGCATTCCTGAAACCCTCAGATTGGTCCTTGATGTCGCTTCTATTGTTATATTGAAGAGCCAAGTCAAGGCAGCTTGTAGAGGTACCACTGTCCTAACAAGTCACACCAAATTTGCTTCCATAACTCTACTGTCATATGTGGTTTCAAATGAGGTCCTTGCTCTCACCATTTTCAACACCTCTGAGCAATCTGCTCTTCCTTCTCCATAGCCGCTGTAACTGCTATAATCCAAAATAAAATTGGAACTTCACCACTGCTAATAGTTCTTCAGCTCTTTGAGGGCTCTTAATCCTCACCCTGGGCTAAAGATTTGGTTGATCATTAAGTAGCCACCTGAAGATGCTGTCTTTGTGGACACTTAGAGGGATGTCTGCTTCAGACAAAAAGGGTTTGCTCTGGTAAACATCCTGACTTGGGAGTTAATTAGGATAGACAGGCCATTTAGTTAATAATATTTTTTGATCCTAAGCCTTAGGACCCAGTTCCCACTTTGGGAAACAGTGGCCAGACTTCCTATAAGTCTGACTGAGCAAACGTTCACAATATACTGATATCAATAAGCTTTTTATTTGTTTGTTAATTTCAGAGATATTTTAATAAATAAAAAAATGTAACTAGATTTTTCATTGGCTTTGCCTAACTCCAATCATCTGTCGTATCTCCCTGCTACTGTTTCTGAGTATTGATACAATGGAATTGGGGATAAATTTGTCTTCAGGTTTCTCAATAAAGAGTTAAAAAGGAGGCACCAACTGACTTCCTAAAAAGTTGTACCGCTTACATTCCAATAAAGAGATTGGTCCTTCCATAAAAATTCTATTGTTATATGGAAAAAAAAAGTAAATAGGCAGCTTCAAATGAGGTTAAAACTGTCCTTAAAAATGTCACCAAATTTGCTTCCATAACTCCCTCACCATATGGGGACCCCCCCCTTCCCCCCCCCCATTTTCAACACTCTGAGCAATCTTGCTTCTTCCTTTCTCCATAGGCCGCCCATGTAACGGCGTATAATCCAAAAAATAACAATTAGGGGAGCCTTCCACCACTGCTAAAATGTTCTTCAGCTTCGGTTGAGGGCTGCTCTTAATCCTCACCCTGGGGCTAAAGCTTGATTATGGTTGATCATTAAGTAAGCCACCTGAAGGATAGGCCTGTCTTGAGGGGGGACACTTAGAGGGATGTCTGCTTATCGAGACCAGAAAGGGTTAGGGGGATTGGGAGAGAGCAGTAAGCCCGTGAACATTTATATATCAGGTTCAATTAAGTTTGGGACAGGCCATGTTAGTACTAATCCTAGCTTGGGGGACCCCCCCTAAGCCACTGCAACCCCAGTTCCCACCTTCATGGGAAACGGGGGCGCGAGACATAAGCTTGAGTTTATCACTTTTCAATTAATAGTTTGGGATCATGTTTACTATCCTAGCTAGAGAAGGGCACATGCACCCCAAGAATACATTTTATATAAGGGCCCCAGTTTTTTCACTTCATTTGGTCTGTGTGTCTGTATTAGTCTGTTCTCACACTGTTTTATAAAAAAGTACCTGAGACTGGGTAATTTATAAAGAAAAGAGGTTTAATTGACTCATGGTTCTGCAGGCTGTACAGGAAGCTTAGTGGCTTCTGCTCCTCGGGAGACCTCAGGAAACTTCGAATCATTGCAGAAGACTAAGGGAAACCAGGTACATTTTACATGGCTGGAGCAGGAGGAAGAGAGGGAGAGCGAGAAAGTGCTACACACTTTCAAATGACCAGATCTCATAAGAACTCTATAACTATGCAGTACCAAGGGGAGAGTGCTGAACCATTCATGAAAACTCTGCTCCCATGATCCAATTACTTCCCAACAGGACCAACACTGGGGATTACAATTTGACATGAGATTTGGCGGAGATATAGATCCAAACCATATCAGTGTCTATATTCTAACTCTCCTCAGAATGATATATTTCTACATCTCTGTACAGAAATCATGATGGAACAATTGCATTTATTATAAACTGTGCAAATTTAATTAAACACAAAGTCTCATCCTCCCAAATTCCCATATTCAATTAGAAATATTTTTCTTGTCCAAAAAAAAAAAAAAAAAAAAAAAAACCAAGAAAGCATTGGAGAAACAAATCCATAAAATATTTTATACTCTATCCTGTAAGTAGGGTGTCCATCACTGTGCCATCATTTACTCCTTGTAAGCACCTTAATTATTACTCCCCTGGCAGCTTTTTTTAAATTGATTTGATTTACTAAACTGTCTGCTAGAAATCTTGACTCTTCCTGAGCTATGGCATTTTTCTCCTATTTGACATTGACTTCATGACTTTTTAATTTCCTTCCTTCCTTCCTTCCTTCCTTCCTTCCTTCCTTCCTTCCTTCCTTCCTTCCTTCCTTCCTTCCTTCCTTCCTTCCTTCCTTCCTTCCTTCCTTCCTTCCTTCCTCCCTCCCTCCCTCCCTCCCTCTCTCTCTCCTTCCTTCCTTCCTCTCTCTCTCATTCCTTCCTTCCTTCCTTCTTCCCTCCCTCCCTCCCTCTCTCTCCTTCCTTCCTTCCTTCCCTTCTTTCCTTCTTTCCTTCTTTCCTTCCTTCCTCCTTCTCCCTCTCCTCCCTCCCTCTTCCTTCTTCTTCCTTCCTTCCTTCTTCTTTCCTTCTTCTTCTTTCCTTCTTCTTTCCTTCTTTCCTTCTTTCCTTCTTTCCTTCTTTCCTTCTTTCCTTCTTTCCTTCTTTCCTTCTTCTTTCTTTCTTTCTTTCTTTCTTTCTTTCTTTCTTTCTTTCTTTCTTTCTTTCTTTCTTTCTTTCTTTCTTTCTTTCTTTCTTCTTTTCTTTCTTCTTCAGTGAAAGAGCCACTTCTAGTTGCAACCCAAGGGGAATGTCACTGGTGTCATCAGTTGTAGAATTTTTCTTTATAGTGACTTTCTCTGTTATAGCATCATTGTCTACCTAGGGAAACATCCATGGCCAAGAATACATGTTTCATATTTTATGCCTTTTACATGAGTATCCTACAGGATGATAAAGAAACACACTAACTGACATATTTAAGTTCATTTAAATAATTGACCACTTTTTGTTGATTATCTGGGTGGTTCATAATCTGTGTAAGAAACTCAAATTCAATAAGAATTTCATATCACTGTACACCCAGACTTTTAAAATATTAAGTAAACTTGTCTTTTCTTACACTGGATTTAAGAAATTTTGGAAAAGCAAGGAGAAAAAAATCCTGAAATAAACAGCCGTATTTTGCCAAGGAGACTTCAAATTGGAATTCTCAACTAAGCACAGGCATGTGGTATTAAATCTCCACTGGCATGAGCTAGTGAATTTTGCAGAAAAGAGTACATGTGAAAATCAGCAAACTCAAGCTTTAGGGTAGTTCACCAAGGGAATTGAATGACAGTACATCTTGAATCTACTGGTTTTTGGCATGTTTAGTGTTTGTCTTAGGACAAGTTTAAATATTGACTTCTGTTTGTCAGAATGAATGTAATCATAACAATTATGAAAAAATTCTTTCCTATCATAAAGATTCTGAGTGTAGCTGAATTAAAAAGTTAATAGGAATGTTTAAGAGAAAAGACTCATGGATTTTCCTTTGTTAACTCAGTTTTCCTCTTTATGTCTCAACGGAATAAAACAGAACATTCTGACATTCTTTTAAATTAAAGGAAGAAAAAATTTCCAGGGAATCCCATTCCATTTAAACTCTTCTGACTCTGAACAGAAGTGTTATTGCTATTCAATGTGACAAATTATAGTTTAAATTATTCTGCCTAAAACAAAATGAATATATAAATAAATAGGTTTTCAGCCAACATCTTGATGATTTTAGCAATATATCCACAATGAGGATGATCTCTTTTGTTCTATGACTTAGCACTGTCCTTATTAGACAACACAAGCTTCAGTATAACCTTGTTAGGTATTGGTATGCTGCAGATAAGCAAAAAAAAAAAAAAACAAGGCAAAATAATCTTATTTTGCAGATATTCTTTTCCAAATATTAATTTTAATATAAATAAAATCCAGACAATATTTTTGTGTGGTTAATCAAATATACACTATCATTAAAGGATTTTTGACATTTTAATGATCTTTGGGTCATATTGCTATTTCACATCCTACCAAGTGTTTCTTCCAGTTTAATTATATAACAGTAGACAAAATGTTCCAGTAGTATATGAACTGGCATCCAGCTACAAACACGAAACACATGTGTTTGCAATTTAAGTCAGAGAGGGCACTTTGGTTAAGACTCAGGAGGAGTCTGTGTTGCAGCTGGAAAGGTGACTCCACTGGAGTTGGGTCCACTGGACTGTGAGGTGGGGTGAGAGGCTGGGCATCAAATACACATCACTCCTCATAGTGTTCCATCGCGTGGTAGTCACTCAGCCTCTCTATTTTTTGGTTTGCTCACCTACAAAATGGGGAAATATTTGTCAGCTAAATATATTTAGGGGTCTCCAAAACTTTACAAAAAAACTCAAAAATCAAATGAATGTAACTAGCCCAACATGAGAAATATAATTGCCTGTCCATTTATCTTAAAATTCAAACTAACTCCTGGGGAATTCTAAATATGAATTGCTGAAAACTAGTTCAAAAGATGGTATTTATTATATTTTTGAGTGTAAAATCTGTGATGTTAAGGGCTCTGCTTCTGCTGCTTCTGCTTATTGGCATTTACAATCTTGATATTGGAAGTATCGTCATATAATTCAGCACTTACACTTTCATAAATGCACTCATTAAGTCAGTGCAAAATGAAAAACTCACACTCAACATGCTAATAATAAAAACATTTATATAGCACTCAATTATGTACTAATTGTCATTACATTAATGATTTGTTTTATTTTTGCACTAACGCCTTTACAATAGGAAGGCCAAATGTTGTATTACACTCCCCTTACTGGTGAGGGAAGTGAGGCTTAGAGAAGTTGTGACCTGTCTAAGGCAAACAGCTAATATGTGAGAGAGACAAAATTTGAGCATATCTTTCTTTGTGGTTATAATATCAAGTTAGCGCAGGTTAAAGGCTGTAGAAAAGTTACATTAAACATAAAGCAATTATGTTGCAGGAAATCAGACATTAAATTTTTATTAAGACCGTTTGACCCTTATATTTTTCACATTTTAATTGTTGTGTATATTTTGCTCATATTATTGATAAAAATGAGAAAGACTTGAAATGGTGGATTAAATTCTACAAAGCAAATACGTCACTGAGTTTATAGCATACTTGAATTTACCCAGAGAATTTTTCCAGAAATCCTCACTGTCTTGGGTGAAGATTAGCCCTGTCATCACGGGTGGTACAAATTCTGAGAAGTTCTGTAGCAGAATAAATGGTTTTATTTCCAGGTTTTCCTATCAGTGATAGTAGCATTGGGGGAAGCAAGTAATTTCTTCACAGATGGGGTCGAACAAATAATAGCGTGTGACAAAGTGAAGAAACAGTAAGGCTACGAAGTAATCAAAGAAAGAAAAATTATTGGCACCTCACTTTTATCTTTGGCATACACAGGAGCACACGTTTAGAAACGAAGGAAATATTGCCTTATGTTGTCATATACATTAACGGGTTCAGGAATCCTGTGGCAAGAAAGTATATTCTAACTGATATATTCTTTGCTACAGGTAAGTTTTTCGCACAAACTTAAGTGCGTTATCAAAACGGAACTTTAGGTTTTTTGGTCAAATTGTTATGGGATCCTTGGGGGTGTTGCTTTTCTAGCCAGAAACCTCTGTGGCTGGTGGCGCCTTTTCCTGAGTTTTGCTCGGGCCTGCTGGGCCCACTTGGCCTACCAGGCTGCACTGGGCTTGCACTGCCGGCCTGGATTCCACGTCTCTGAAGAGACTGGAGCAGAGCGGCAAGAGGTGTGTGAGTGAGCAAAACTGTAGTCTGGCCACGGCACACAGGCACGCTGGCTGCTGCAGCGGGGTGGGCAGCTCCACATGCCAACACAGGTGCCAGTTCCCTGTGAGGCTGCAGCTGGCCCAGTCGCACTGCAAGCAGCTTTCATGGCTGCCACCGGGGAATGTGGTGGTGCCTGAGAGCTTGGAGACTCCAGGAACTGCGGGGCCCCAAATGAGGAGTCACAGCCCTGGCTTGGGGAGCTCCCAGGTCTGGGCCCCCTGAAGGGCCCCAGCTCTTATCTCCTTCTCTCTTATCTCCCTCTTGTCACCTGAAAGGTAGCAAGCAAGGGGCGTGTTTCAGCTCTGTTTGTATTACAGCTTTTTTAGCCCCACCATTCGGTGGGTCCTGAGTTCTTGTCCTGCACACAGGAAGAATGACATATGCAGACAAGTGGAGGGTGAGTAAGATGAAGAGGAGCTTTATTGAGCCATGGAACAGCTCGGAGGAAACCAGCAGAGGGTAGCTCCTCTCTGTAGCCTGTGTGTCCTAATGAGTGTTCAGCTCTCAGCAGAGAGAATAGATCGTCTCTGCAGGCAGGTTGTCCCAATTACAAAGGCAAGACTCCAATGATCTGTTCATCAAGGAAGAAAAAATTATGGGTGAACCATGAAAAATGTGGTGATGAACTAATTTGTAATTTTTATCATTTGGTATCAATTTGTAATTTTTATCATTTAATGCCATTCTCAAAAGAAAACAAGAGAAAGATTGTGAGAGAAAATAGTAATAAGGTTCAGCTGCAACCATGATTGCACTGAAAAGTACGCAAAAAGCAACAGGATCTTCCCAATGGAACACATGCCAGGGCACAGCTTCTTTTGTTTTCATTACTTTGACAATAAATTTTAATATTTTCCAGAAATTTGGATGGATATGATAAGCAACTATGTTTATAGTAATTTGATTACATCTGTTAAATTAAAAACAGCTAAGAAGTTCATGTATTGTTTGCTATTTGGTGATTAATGAGCAACTAAAGAGACTGGCATCTGTAGAAATTCCAAACAACTTTGGTCCCATTTAGTTCTTATAATAGTTGAAATGAGGGCAAGATTACATATTCTATGAGATCATCTTGCCTGAACTATCTTACTCAATTATTCTCTTCCTGATATTGAGTTAGTTCTATTGCATCATTAAAAATTTTTATGATGCTACATTAGTTATGTACTTTATCCACATCTTGAAATTTATTTGGTGTTTTGTGGACTATGTAATTTGAGTTCCTGCAATTCTACATGCATCATCAGTATTCATAGCTGTAAAGCATGCATCTCTTTCTAAGTGGCTTTTCAATAAAATTAATAAGAAAGTACAATGCCACTGGAAACGTGTTGACTCTAGTTCATCTTGTTAACTGGAAGTAAAAATATTACATGCAACCTCTAGCAATCCTGTTTTATACAATATTATCATACTAGTCTAACTCACAAAATTATAACCATTTTGTTGGTGGACCAAATCTTGCCAACCAAGATCCAGGTTAATGGGTTCAGACATATTAAAATAAAGATAGCATGTAGTACAAATACTTCTATTAATTGCTAGTTGACCAGGCACACATTCTCTTGGAAAACCAGCAAGGGTAATCCCTTGATTAAATTTATTTTATGAAACACAAAGAGTAAAACTTTAGTTATCTGAAAACCATTTGGAGACTAGTTTAATACAATACCATTAAAATGTTTATAGGCCTTACAATCTGCTAGACATAGTGCTAGCACTGGAGAAAATAAGATGGATCTCTCCCTGAAGGAGATCAGAGTTATATCGACAAATGATGCCAGAACATTGTGGTAAATTCAATAATGAATACGGGGCACAGTGATGGAAGGCATAGGAGTAGAATGGGTACATTCTCGGGAACAACTGCATGAGGTTGCAGAGAGGTGGGGGACTGAACAATGAGAAAAGACATGTGAGAAACAAAAAGGTAAGGGAAATAAAGACAAGAAGAAATATTCCAGTCAGAGGGAAGAGAGGCTCACGAAGCACTGAGAAAAACAGTGTTATAATAAGATATTTGAAGAATTGCAAATATGTCATGTTTACAGGGAAGAGAAGTTTGAAACTATACTGAACAAGAATCAAAGTCACATATGTAGGGAGGAATGACTTGCACAGCATGTAAGAACCTTGGAGATTTGCATGTATACCAGTGGTATCAAAACACACAATGAGTAAAATAAAATAAATTTTAAAAGAGCATTCGTTTGACATATGTGTGTTTACTTATTTATATAATTGTATGTAAACTTCATTAGAGTATTAATTTTTTAAAACAAAAACCTATTGTATTTAATGATATCTTTCTATTGTCAATAACAGTACCTGGACATGGGAGTCTTAATAAGTCACTATTGAGTGAATGATATACCTTATTAAACCCAAATAAAAACAAATTCCAAGGGGATGTTCTAAAGGTGAAAAAAAAATGTAGTTTTAAGGGTTCTTCTAATTGGGATGGGTTTATATTGTTATTAGCTGATATGCAAAGTTCAATATATACTTTGAGGTTCATCCCTCATGAAAGCAGATATAAATTAATATTTCTGGTAGTCTTCTTAATAATGTTGAACATTTTTGCCTAGCGTCTTATCAAATCTTTCTAGATCATCCTTTTCTTTACCTTGAGATGGCACTGGGTGTTAAGGGAAGAAGATGTTTCAGTTCTACAAGTTTTAACTTGCTCTTTGTGCTTATATTCTTTTTTTTTGTGCCAAGGCTCTTTATTCTTTTTTTTTTTTTTTTTTTTAATGATACTTTAAGTTCCAGGGTACATGTGCACAACAAGCAGGTTTGTTACATATGTGTACATGAGCCATACTGGTGTGCTACACCCATTAACTTGTCATTTACATTAGGTACATCTCCTAATGCTATTCTTCCCCACTCCCCCCACCCCAGGACAGGCCACAGTGTGTGATGTTCCCCACCCTGTGTCCAAATGTTCTCATTGTTCAATTCCCACCTATGAGTGAGAACATGCAGTGTTTGGTTTTTTGTCCTCGTGATAGTTTGCTAAGAATGATGGTTTCCAGCTGCATCCATGTCCCTACAAAGGACATGAAGTCATCCCTTTTTATGGTTGCATAGTATTCCATGGTGTATATGTGCCACATTTTCTTAATCTAGTCTATCATTGATGGACGTTTGGGTTAGTTCCAAGTCTTTGCTATTGTGAATAGTGCTGCAATAAACATACGTGTGTATGTGTCTTTATAGCAGCTTGATTTATAATCCTTTGGGTATATACCCAGTAATGGGATGGCTGAGTAAAATGGTATTTCTAGCTCTAGATCCTTGAGGAATCGCCACACTGTCTTCCACAATGGTTGAACTAGTTTACAGTCCCACCAACAGTGTAAAAGTGTTCCTATTTCTCCACATCCTCTCCAGCACCTGTTGTTTCTTGACTTTTTAATGATCACCAATCTAACTGGTGTGAGATGGTACCTCATTGTGGTTTTGATTGGCATTTCTCTGATGGCCAGTGATGATGAGCATTTTTTCATGTGTCTGTTGGCTGCATAAATGTCTTCTTTTGTGAAGTGTCTGTTCATATCCTTCGCCCACTTTTTGATGGGGTTGTTTGATTTTTTCTTGTAAATTTGTTTGAGTTCTTTGTAGGTTCTGGATATTATCCCTTTGTCAGATGAGTAGATTGCAAAAATTTTCTCCCATTCTGTAGGTTGCCTGTTCACTCTGATGGTAGTTTCTTTTGCTGTGCAAAAGCTCTTTAGTTTAATTAGATCCCTTTGTCAATTTTGGCTTTCCTTGCCATTGCTTTTGGTGTTTTAGACATAAAGTTCTTGCCCATGCCTATGCACTGAATGGTATTGCCTAGGTTTTCTTCTAGGGTTTTTATGGTTTTAGGTCTAACATTTAAGTCTCTAATCCATCTTGATTTAATTTTTGTAAAAAGTGTAAGGAAGGGATCCAGTTTCAGCTTTCTACTTATGGCTAGCCAGTTTACCCAGTACCATTTATTAAATAGGGAATCCTTTTCTTTCCCCATTTTTTGTTTTTGTCAGGTTTATCAAAGATCAGATGGCTGTAGATGTGTGGTATTATTTCTGAGGACTCTGTTCTGTTCCATTGGTCTATATCTCTGTTTTGGTACCAGTACCATGCTGTTTTGGTTACTTTAGCCTTGTAGTATAGTTTGAAGTCAGGTAGCATGATGCCTCCAGCTTTGTTCTTTTGGCTTAGGATTGTCTTGGCAATGCGGGCTCTTTTTTGGTTCCATATGAACTTTAAGTAGTTTTTTCCAATTCTGTGAAGGAAAGTCATTGGTAACTTAATGGGGATGGCATTGAATCTATAAATTACCTTGGCAATATGGCCATTTTCACAACATTGATTCTTCCTATCCATGAGCATGGAATATTCTTCCATTTGTTTGTGTCCTCTTTTATTTCATTGAACAGTGGTTTGTAGTTCTCCTTGAAGAGGTCCTTCACATCCCTTGTAAGTTGGATTCCTAGGTATTTTATTCTCTTTGAAGCAATTGTGAATGGGAGTTCACTCATGATTTGGCTCTCTGTTTGTCTGTTGCTGGTTTATAAGAATGCTTGTGATATTTGCACACTGATTTTGTATCCTGAGACTTTGCTGAAGTTGCTTATCAGCTTAAGGAGATTCTGGGCTCAGACGATAGGGTTTTCTAAATATACAATCATGTCATCTGCAAACAGGGACCACTTGACTTCCTCTTTTCCTAATTGAATACCCTTTATTTCTTTCTCCTGCCTGATTGCCCTGTCCAGAACTTCCAATACTATGTTGAATAGGAGTGGTGAGAGAGGGCATCCCTGTCTTGTGCCAGTTTTCAAAGGGAATTTTTACAGTTTTTGCCCATTCAGTATAATATTGGCTGTGGGTTTGTCATAGACAGCTCTTATTATTTGGAGGTACGTCCCATGAATACCTAATTTATTGAATGTTTTTAGCATGAAGGGCTGTTGAGTTTTCTCAAATGCTTTTTCTGCATCTATTGACATAATTATGTGTTTTTTGTCTTTGGTTCTATTTATATGCTAGCTTACGTTTATTGATTTGCGAATGTTGAACCAGCCTTGCATCCCAGGGATGAAGCCCACTTGATCATGGTGGATAAACTTTTTGATGTGCTGCTGGATTGGTTTTGCCAGTATTTTACTGAGGATTTTTGCATCGATGTTCATAAGGGATATTGGTCTAAAATTCTCTTTTTTTGTTGTGTCTCTGCCAGGCTTTGGTATCAGGATGATATTGGTCTCATAAAATGAGTTAGGGGGGATTTCCTATTTTTCTATTGATTGGAATCGTTTCAGAAGGAATGGTACTACCTCCTCCTTGTATCTGTGGTAGAATTTGGCTGTACCATCTGGTCCTGTACTGTTTTTTGTTGGTAGGCTGTTAATTATTGCCTCAATTTCAGAACCTGTTATTGGTCTATTCAGGGATTCACTTCTTCCTGGTTTAGTCTTGGGAGGGTGTATGTGTCCAGAAATTTACCCATTTCTTCTAGATTTTCTAGTTTATTTGCATAGAGGTGTTTATAGTATTCTCTGATGGTAGTTTGTATTTCTGTGGAATCAGTGGTGATATCCCCTTTATCATTTTTTATTGTGTCTATTTGATTCTTCCCTCTTTTCTTCTTTATTAGTCTTGCTAACCATCTATCACTTTTGTTGATCTTTTCAAAAACAGTAGCTCCTGGATGCATTCCTAACATCAATGGTCTTTACAATGTGGCATGTTTTTGCAGTGGCTGGTACCGGTTATTTCTTTCCATGTTTAGTGCTTCCTTCAGGAACTCTTGTAGGGCAGGCCTGGTGTTGACAAAGTCTCTCAGCATTTGCTTCTCTGTAAAGGATTTTTTTTTTCCTTCACTTATGACGCTTAGTTTGGCTGGATATGAAAATCTGGGTTGAAAATTCTTTTCTTTACAAATGTTGAATATTTGTTCCCACTCTCTTCTGGCTTGTAGAGTTTCTGCTATTAGTCTGATGGGCTTCCCTTCGTGGGTAACTCGACCTTTCTCTCTGGCTACCCTTAACATATTTTCCTTCATTTCAACTTTGGTGAATATGACAAGTATGTGTCTTGGGGTTGCTCTTCTTGAGGAGTGTCTTTGTGGCATTCTCTGTATTTCCTGAATTTGAATGTTGGTCTGCCTTGCTAGGTTGGGAGGTTCTGGATAAGATCCTGCAGAGTGTTTTCCAACTTGGTTCCATTCTCCCCGTCACTAGGTACACCAATCAGATGTAGATTTGGTCTTTCACATAGTTTCATATTTCTTGGAGACTTTGTTTGTTTCTTTTTACTCTTTTTTCTCTAAGCTTCTCTTCTCACTTCATTTCATTCATTTGATCTTCAATCACTGATACCCTTTCTTCCAGTTGATCAAATCAGCTACTGAAGCTTGTGGATTTGTCATGTAGTTCGCATGCCACAGTTTTCAGCTACATCAGGTCATTTAAGGACATCTCTACACTGGTTATTCTATTTATCCATTCATCTAATCTTTTTTCAAGGTTTTTAGCTTCTTTGCAATGGGTTTAATCTTCCTCCTTTAGCTTGGAGAAGTTTGATTTTCTGAAGCCTTTTTCTCTCAACTTGTCAAAGTCATTCTCTGTTCAGCTTTGTTCCATTGCTGGTGAGGAGCTGCATTCCTTTGGAGGGGGAAAGGTGCTCTGATTTTTAGAATTTTCAGATTTTCTGCTCTGTTTTTTCCCCATCTTTGTGGTTTTATCTACCTTTGTTCTTTAATGATGGTGACGTACAGATGTGGTTTTGGTGTGGATGTCCTTTCTGTTTGTTAGTTTTCCTTCTAACAGTCAGGACCCTCAGCTGCAGGTATGTTGGAGTTTGCCAGAGGGCCACTCCAGATCCTGTGGCCTGGGTATCAGTGGCAGAGTCTGCTGAACAGCAAATGTTGCTGCCTGATCATTCCTTTGGAAGCTTCGTCTCAGAGGGTTACCCGGTCGTGTGAGGTGTCAGTCTGCCCCTACTCGAGGGTGTCTCCCAGTTAAGCTACTTGGGGGTCAGGAACCCACTTGAGGAGGCAGTCTGTCCATTCTCAGATCTCAAACTCCATGCTGGGAGAACCACTACTCTCTTCAGAGCTGTCAGACAGGGATATTTAAGTCTGCAGAGGTTTCTGCTGCCTTTTGTTTGGCTATGCCCTGTCCCCAGAGGTGGAGTCCACAGAGGCAGGCAGGCCTCCTTGAGCTGCGGTGGGCTCCACCCAGTTGGAACTTCCTGGCAGCTTTGTTTACCTACTCAAGTCTCAGCAGTGGTGGGCACCCCTCCTCCAACCTCACTGCCGCCTTGCAGTTCCATTCACAGACTGCTATGCTACCAATGAGCGAATCTCCTTGGGCGTGGGACCCTCTGAGTCAGGCGCAGGATATAATCTCCTGGTGTGACGTTTGCTAAGACCGTTGGAAAAGCACAGTATTAGGGTGGAAGTGACCCAATTTTCCAGTTACCATCTGTCACAGCTTCCCTTGGCTAGGAAAGGGAATTCCCTGACCCCTTGTGCTTCCCGGGTGAGGCGATGCCTCGCCCTCCTTCGGCTCATGCATGGTGGGCTGCACCCACTCTCCTGCACCCACTATCTGATAATCCCCAGTGAGATGAACCCAGTACCTCAGTTGGAAATGCAGACATCACCAGTCTTCGGAGTCGCTCACACTGGGAGCTGTAGACTGGAGCTGTTCCTATTTGGCCATCTTGGAACCGCACCCGCTGCTTATATTCTTAGTATTATCTTCAGTCAGTGATGTTTTGGGATGAATATTTTTAACCACTCATTCATTTTCTGAAATTTTGTCTAGTAAAGACTAAGTGATATAATTAATGATATGGTTTGGCTCTGTGTCCTCACTCAAATCTCATGTCAAGTTGTAATCCCTATAATCCCCGTGTGTTGAGGCAGACACCTGGTGGGAGGTGACTGGATCATGGGGGCAGTTTCCCCCAGGCTGTTCTTGTGATAGTGAGTGAGTTCTCATGGGATCAGATGGTTTTATAAGGGCCTCTTCCTACTTAACTCTCTCCTCTTCCCTGTTTCCATATGAATAAGGTCCTTGCTTTCCCTTTGCCTTTTGCCATGGTTGTAAGTTTTCAGAGGCCTCCTTAGCCATGTGGAACTGTGAGTCAGTTAAACCTCTTCCTTTTATAAATTATCTTTATAGCAGTGTGAAAATGAACTAATATAATTAATAAATGCACTTGCTGATACATAGAGTGGGAGTGTCACCATCAAACTTTTCACTGAGGCACCTCATCTCTTACCTCTGAATTCTTCTTATTTCCTGTGTGACCACATATCAGTGGAGTTGAGGCAAAGTACCGGGGCCTAACTATATATTTAGCATCAATACAGCTCAATGCATTTCTTTTTAAAGATAAAAAGTGTGGTGCCATAAATGTAAATGTTTTAACATTTGTTTCTTATACTGTAAAGGATTGTCTTTTCCCTCTGAAGAGTATGCATCACCAGTTGGAGACCATGATTATGAAAACTGAAAATGATGGAAAAGTATTGAAAACAGAGTGACATGTTTAGACTTCAATTAAAATAATTGCTCTGTAACTAAGTTTCTTAGACAGCTTTAAGTATTTATTTTAATTTTGTCATTTTGGCTGAATAGAAAACTTTCTAATATGTAGTTTAGATTTCTTTAATTTATTAATTACCATTATAACAGTACTTATATTCTTGTTTTTAACACTATTATAATGTGCAGCAATACAGAAAGCTCTTTAGATTCTATTACAGTTTAAAAAAAAACATGTGTTGGCTGGGCACTGTGGCTCATGCCTGTAATCCCAGCACTCTGGGAGGCCAAGGCGGGTGGATCACTTGAGGTCGGGAGTTTGAGACCAGCCTGATCAACATGAAGAAACCCCATCTATACTAAAAAGATAAAATTTACTGGACATGGTGACACATGCCTGTAATCCTAGCTACTTGGAAAACTGAGGCAGGAGAATAGCTTGAACCTGGGAGGCAGAGGTTGCAGTGAGCCAAGATAGTGCCATTGCACTCCAGCCTGGGCAACAAGAGTGAAACTCCATCTCAAAACAAACAAACAAACAGACAGACAAACAAACAAACAAACACTCTATATTGTGGCCCCATATTGTTATTCTTTTAAAATCCCTGTTGTTGATTTTCAGAAAGCTTTAGCCTCTTCTCCTATATCTAGCTATTGTTATTATTATTATCATTTCCTTCTTGATTAATCCAATTTAATATATATTTAGAGAACATGAAACCAAGATTACAGGGCTCAGAAAAATTATATCTAAAATAAGGCAAGATGTTTCTGAGTTCGGGCCTGAGGGATATTCCTCTATGTAAATTGAGTATGTGGTTGATTATGTGGACTCAATAATTCTGGTCTTTCGGGAAGCTTTTTTGGCTCAATTTTTGAGTGTAGGATAAATTCCAGATAAATATAAATACTACTAGACCTCTGAGTTCTGGACAAAGAAAGCAATGCCTCTGTGTTTTACACATAGTGTTGATGGTTGCTCTTTATAAAGACTGGTTAACATTTCTTTTCATTTGTTAGGACATTTGAACTTCTAAATTTGCTGAATGGTTGAGTAGATATAAACAGGAAAACCTTGATCTTGACACACAAATTGACTACTGAAAGCAGGATGAAGAAAGAGGAAGAAAAGAGAGAGTAAGGAGGGTAAATGCATACAAAATCTAGAACTTACTGTGAGCAGGAGCCCTTTCAAACTGCAAGTGAACCCTGCATAAAGTCACAGTGTAGAGGTATAAGAAGAGGTACCTCTGCAGATGGTCAGAGGGAGGCCATGGCCACTTGGGTGTGACACAATAATGATACCTCGGCAGTGCACACTGCCGGGCAAACAATACTCAGTGGGTGTCTAAGAGGAATTTAGGCTGAGCTGACTTCCAAATAAATCAACTTATGATAAACAAAACTGTCTCCTTCATACGTTATTGGGTGCCCAATGAATCAAGATTGTATTTATTCCACTGACTATCGGGCGATTCACCCATTTTTATAAAAATTTTCATAAATACAGAAAAGCTCTAAAGGCAATATAAGAACACATACACATCTTCTCAAAATTATCCTATTTACCTCAGGCTTGTTTAAAGGAATAAAGTGTTAAAGATGCAGTTTAATTTCTTTTTAAATCCCTTCCCAGCCTCAGAATTGAGAGAGTGCGCCTTCTACTACCAAGGGCAATTTTGGAGTTTGAGAAATTAGCGGGAAAAAATAAATATGTGATTTTATTTTCATCTCATATTCTGGGTTATGCTGTACATAAAGTAAAAGGAAGTATTACACATTCTTTTTCTATAGATTTGTTTTTCTTTTTCATCATGTAATAGTGCATCAAATGTCTCATCAGATATTCATTAGGTCTACTTGATGGATAGCAGTACATTTGTTTTGGCACATACTATGTGGGTAAGGAGTTTCTAAAGTCGTGTTTAATGAAGTTACATAGTTTTAATACCTGACGAGGGAGTGCCCCGACTGAGCAACCACAAGGGAAATAAAATGATTAAAACATCCTAGCTGCTGTTCTTTTTCACTTAGGAAACACAGAATACCAGATGCAGATATTTCGGGTGCAGAGTTTGCCTGTAGACAAATTATTTGTCTTTCCCATATGATATTTTATTCTGGATCATAAGATAGGAAAGATTGTCACAGGTTGCATTCCCAGGAAGCAGACACAGATTTGGGGTTTGCATGCAAGGGTTTTATTGTGTAATGCCTTGGAAACACTCCTGATGAGAGTGAGGGAGGCAGGCTTTTGCAGAGGAAAAAGTTGAACTGTGATGCAAATGCAATACAGGACTTAGCTGATCCCATGGAGCTCTTGAAAGCAGGGTGGCCCTTCTCACCTTTCCCCATTTGAGGCAAGAGTAAAAATGCTTGCTTCTGTGGAGGGAGAGATAGCCTTCAGTGAGGCAGTTCCTCATGGTCTAAGGTAATTTCACGAGAGGGCCTTAAGTGCACACCGTCAGCAGGAAACACTACCAGCATCTGGAGAAATGAGTGCCACAGTCCTGAAGGGGGAATCCACAGGGCTCGCCATAGCACTCAGCCTGTACATGCAGTGTATTTAAAATAGCATAAAGCAGATACAAGGGCATGCATATTGTTAATAGTCAAATCACATGTTGTTAATAGTCAAATAATCATTCAATTTCATCAGGGCAGCTATCCAAATTAATGTAATTTGATTTTTCTGCCAATATATATTTTATTCTTAGTAGTAAAATTATAAAAGTAGGTGAATGTTTTTTCATATCTTTAAACAATTAAACCATTGAAATATCTATTTAAGAACTATTTCATGAAGATGATCTCAAGCAATCAGACAGTAAGGGGATGTGCAAAAGTAAGAAAAACCATGTTCATTCTAAAGAAACAGTAATATAATTTGACAGATTAAATACACAGATGAGAACAATCATGTAACAACACATAAGAAAGTGCACAATAATGTCATGGAATGAAAATTCTAGCACAATATAGATTGCGGAAGCTGCCAGAGTATGTTGGTGTCTGTGCTGGTGAAGAAATATCATTAATAAAAGGAACACTTGAAGTTTTTCCTTTTACATTTCTCCAAAGGTACTGCTTTTAGTAGGTTAAAGGTAATTACTGTCTCATTATTCTTTTTGTAAATACCTAGGTTATCAAAAGTTATCAAAGGAAAAATGGAACAGATACATGTTAGTTTCCAAAACTGTTTAGTCCAGTAATTAATTTAAATGATGTTGCAATTGTATGACTTTGGTTACAATCTGGATTAAGTAATTTCCCTGAGTAGTTCTTTGTATACCTATAATGGAAAAGACATAGAACATAAGTATTATTCTTGTGTTCATAAGAGCAGAGTCATAGTCCTGATCTACTAGAAGTCAGCATTCTGGTGAAAATGCATTTACCATGTTGTTAACCATATCTCTGCGATACACAGCTACTGTCCTCTATATGATAGCCTATGATGTTAACTATTCCTTAAGTTTAGAAAGAAAACAACTACATTTAGAAGTACTAATCCTGTAGTTCCACAGGATTCTGGAAGAAATCTGACTACTGAGGCTGATTGATTGATTGGAATGATATGATGTTTGAGTGAAATGTCTGAATATAAAAATTATATAGTATAATCAGGGCCCAGGCTAGACTACGTTTTGTTCTGAAAGCTTCCTTGAAAGTTGAAAGTTTGGAGTTCATGGGAAAATTTACCCAGTAAGCATCATTTTCCTTAAAATAAAGTTACAAATGAGAGGCAGTCCTAGGCTAGTTCTCAGATGTTTAACAAAACTCGATTTTCTTAGATCTAACTTTGGGTCAAGGTTTCACTAAGTATGGATCCCTTGGTGAGTTGTGAGCTCCAGAGGTGACATGGAAATCTGGTGGCAGAAGAGGCCCCAGGGAGAGGAGAAAGAAGGAACCGGAGCTTCCAACAACCTGTATCTCATCATGGAGAGAAAAAGTGAGCTGAGCAGTAAAGGAAGAATGTCTGTTGAATACATTAATGCCATTTCAATCTACAAGTTGTTTCCATGTTAGGGATTGTTTTAGATGATATTTTAGGATAATACTTTAAATAAATAACATTCAGTTTGATGGTTTTAATTCAAATTCATTTTGATATTTGACTCAAATTT
This sequence comes from Macaca thibetana thibetana, assembly GCF_024542745.1. Lineage (NCBI taxonomy): Eukaryota > Metazoa > Chordata > Mammalia > Primates > Cercopithecidae > Macaca > Macaca thibetana. The sequence goes on along the minus strand of NC_065581.1, from coordinate 72,016,004 downwards.
ATTTTACTTTGATAATTTTTCACTTGCTTGTGGTAGTTTTAAAATATGTCTTTACTTTATGGTCTTAATTTTTACTTTCTTTTGGATTGTATTTATTGCCTAAATAACATTATAGTAACAATACAATAAATCAAATAGAAGAAAAATTTACTCACCATCTCCTCATGTTGACATATCAGCTGCTTTCATTTTTCTGTTTTTTTGTGTAGTGTTTCCATACATAAACATTATAACCAAAACAGAGACACTTTTGTGCTCTGCTCTTTTTCACTTGACAGTGTATCATGTTTTATGATTTTTCATCCTTTACCCTCTACCACTCCTAAAAAGGAGAAACCTTTGCTTTCCAGATTCCATGTTGGGTGCCCAGGCTTGTAAACCTCTGCCCTGGGCAATGACTTTTTATGCATCTTCCTTTCATGATGGGGCTATATGTTCCATCTATGAGAACATGCATCTCTGTGGATGTCTTCTCCAATTAGAAGGGAATGACTTTCCATTCTCCTCTTAAAAGTGCAAAGAAACTGCACCTTCTCAGACACCACTTTGGGGATGCTTATTATTTTCAGTGTCATTTGAATTTAAAGGTAATTTCAAGTTTTATAGTTGAAACACTTCTCAACTGGTTCCCTTGTGTGATGCCTGGCATGTAGCAGGCATGCAATAAATGTTTATTAATGAAGAATATTTTCATACAGGATTGCAATCAATTACATTAGCAGAAGAAAATTTCTCATAATGCGTCTCCAAAAGAAAATTTGTGTGCCTACAAGAATAATTATTAAAAATAAACAAACAAAACTTCCTAAAACAAAAGTCATAATGCATTGAAACATACAGTTTGAAGAATAATGCTAGCCATTGTCCTATTTGCTTATAAACTCTTTTAAGCTTCACAACAACAACAACAACGTGTGATACTTTTATTTATACTCCTGTCTTGTAGATGAATATGATGCAAAGAAATTAAGCTTGCCCAATTAATAAGCAAGTGTTGGAGCTAAGATTTGAACACTGCCCTTTTGAGTTCCAAGTCTGTGTTCTTATATCTTTGTAGCACCTACAGGATGCTTGTAGGTTGTAGACAGCATAAAGATCAGAATGCTGTAGAAAGAGGCTTCTAGGTGTCCCTTTAAGTATGATGAGTTGGTGCTTTCGAGTGGGAATGTCAGAAGCTGTGATTTCCTGGTGGGGATGTTCCTGATTCCATCCTAGTGTCTTAGAGCAGTTAACCTCTAGATTTTCTGAATTGTCTATAGGTGTAGATATGAACTTTTTAGGACCTTCAGTCATTTAAAAGTGCTCATACCTGGTACAGGTTACTTAACTGCTTAGGAAACTATAGAGAAGATGATACTTCTATATTATACTTGCATATGAAGTGTTTGGGGTTGGCAGGGGAATGCTATGGGTTCTGCCATGGAAATTTCTAAAAATTACAAGTTTGAAATTTAATATAATCAAGCAAAAGGAAATAAAATGAAGTGAAAAAAATTACATCTTTTAACAAGAAAAAGGATTGAATGTAATACTTGATTATATGTAGAGATGTGTTTTGTGAAATTATCTCACAATTAAAAAACTTATAAATGCTAGAAGGAATATCTAATGTTTTATAAAATTCTATAAACATATATTTTACTTTTATTTATTTTGAATAAATTGTAATATTAAACTCTGCATATCAATAAATACAACCTTAAGATAAAAATAAGTATGTTGTAGAATTCCAATTAAAAAATATACAATATTTTAAATATTGCATGAAATATTAATATTAAATTTTAATATTTATTAAATATTAATAATAAACATTAATTAATAAAAGTTATTAAATATTATTAATTAATATTAATTAATAAAACTTATTAAATATTAATATTTTCTCCCAGTGTATAGCAACTAGAGGTTAATAATGATGGCCATAGCAGTATTAAAGTAATCTTCCAAAACCTGTGAGATGGAAATATTATTATCTCTATTCTATAGATAGAATTTCTATAAAATTATAGACAATTTTGTTTTCAAACATAACAGTATAAAGAATCCTTGTCTTTTCATTCTCTTAAGAGGATATCTTAAAGGCTTGGACATAAATGTTCATATAAGCATTATTTGTAACAGCCAAAATATGGAAACAACCTGAATATACATCCACAGGTGAGAAGATAAACAAATGGTGGTATCTAATCCATGGAAAACTATACAGCAATATAAAGCAAAGAATTGTTGACACATAACATGTCAGCTGAAGAATAATGAGGTTCATAAATTTAGAGAATTCTGTGTTTTATAAAGGGTTGCTACTGGGGAAGTGCAGCCTCTGATAGAAACCAGAAGCAGATGTTCGTAGAGAAGAGTGACATAGAAATTTATGCTGAATGAGTCAACTAAGTATACGTATTTAACAGTTTATATGAGAAGTTGTAAATATTCACAAAGGGGGCTTGCATACATGCATAGTAAGCAAACTTGCATGTTAACGTATGTCCCATGTTTACTTTCAGTGCATGAAAATTAGGCTGTATGCATCAAGAGGTGAAATGCAGGAAGCAAAGTCATCTTGTATGCAGCCTCTGTAAACTGGCCAAAAGCAGTCTATTATTGGTGGTCCTTTATCAGAAAGAAATACAGGTCAGTTGTGTAGATCAGCAGCAAAGCACATCTTTCAAAAGAGCTGGTTTCTGTTTAACATAGGGGACTGGTTTCTGTTTAACTCATAGCCTAATGGCGATTACTGAAGGAGGAGATTTAAGGAGGTTGTTCAACCTCCTATCTTCTCATGGCCCAAATTCAGTTTTTAAGTTTCTCTGGGGTGCCCTAGCCAAGACAGGGTTTGTTCAGTGGGTTGGGGGACTTAGGATTTTATTTTTATTTCTCAAGCAACATGGGTTGCTCTCAAAATAATTATGCTGAAGCCAGACTAAAAAGAGTACACACTTTATAATTACATTTATATAAAATTCTAGAAAATGCAAACTAATTTATAGTGACAAAACACGATAAGTAACTGCATGGAAATAGGAGGGTGGGAAGTGGGAAGGATGACATAAAGGCATGAGGAAATTTTTGGAGGTGATGAGTACATTCATCATACTGCTTTCAGTGATGATTTCATGGGTTTATTCATGTGTTCAAACTTGAATTGTATACTTTAAATATGTACAGTTTGTTGTATGTCAATTGTACCTCAAAAAAGCAGTTTTTAAAATCAGCAGAAATTTTGCATTATACTCCTTTTACTTGTACTGTTAATTGAATTACCAAAAAAAAAAAAAAAAGGAAAAAAATTATAGAGTACATAGTACTCTAAAGTTATACTGCATTTCATTCCTATTGTTGCAACACCATTTGGCTCCTTCTAAGGTAAAACATTAACATTGCAAAGGGATAAAATTCTTGCCCTTCTCTTTTAAAGTTTAAGATGAAGAAATTTCATTCGGAAAGTTCTATTTAGAAAATAATGCATCATAAAATTCTCAGTATTTATATTGACTGTGAGAAGAACATATTAAAAAACTGTTTTTCATAGAAAACATAATAAATTCTGTCCTTGGCAAGGTATGTAATTAAAAACTTAAAAAAATACCACCAGCAGGCATTAATTTCATATGTCAGGTCATGCAATAGGAAATAATTGATTTTTTTTAAGTTGGATGATTGAAATGAAAGGATATTTATAAAGGACAGCATGAAGTAAAGCAGGTCAACAGAATCATTTGGGGAAGGGTTATAAATTTCACTGAGCATTGTTGGCATATTTTCCAGTTTTCCCGTTTTATGGCCCTTGAAATATACAGCACAATTCTTAATACTGAGTTAAACAAGACTGAATTCCAGCAGAAGGCCGGAGGCAGGTTCCATGGGATCTGCTGGGAGTAGCAACAGTTTACAGCTCACCACCCACAGGCAGCAGCTGGCTCAGGACTGTTCTCCCCATCTCCACTCCCCACTGCTGCCCTCCCTTATGTGCCACAGAGGAAGAAAAGGGTTTACTATTCTGCTCCATTAGCCCTTGTTTCTTATATTTTTTCCCCCTAGATAATAGATTATCTTTTCATTTTATTCGTATTCCTTAGCCATGTCCTATTAGTGAAAATAAATACTTTCATCCTGAATTAGCATTTAGTCTACCTTAATTCTCCCTGTTTGTTCCTTCCATTTATACATTTCCTTAATTTACTGTTTCAAATCTGCTTAGAGTATTGGACATCCTATTAAAGTTGTTGCAACTACAGAGGACAGAGAGAAAGAAATTTCAGAGGACTGCTTCCTTCATTTAAAAGTTGTGAATATTATTTACTTCTTGCTTTAATTACTTTGCAACATACCTCCTTGACTTTATAGATAATTGTAGATATTTAATGTATTAATGATAATAATAATTTCAATAATTTTTAATAACAGTGGAACTCTTCAAATGAGAATTTTGAAGAATTTTAGCATGCCATGTAATGAAAGTGTAAATGTAAATTACTTCTTAATAATTAAGAAATGCTTACAACATGATTGAAGGGAACATTTTCATTTGGGATAAGAGCGAAAAAATACAAACATCTTTTTGCTTTCATAAATGTCTTACTTAGAATGGTTTTAGATTTATAGGAAATTTTTTTTTTGAGATGGAGTTTCGCTCTTGTTGCCCAGTCTGGAGTGTGGTGGTGTGATCTTGACTCACTGTAACCTCCTTCTCCCAGGTTCAAGTGATTCTCCTGCCTCGGCCTCCTGAGTGGTGTCAACACAGGTGCCTGCCATCACGCCCAGCTAATTTTTTTTTTTTAATTATACTTTAAGTTCTAGGGTACATGTGCATAACGTGCAGGTTTGTTACATATGTATACTTGTGCCATGTTGGTGTGCTGCACCTATCAACTCGTCAGCACCCATCAACTCGTCATTTACATCAGGTATAACTCCCAATGCAATCCCTCCCCCCTCCCGACTCCCCGTGATAGGCCCCGGTGTATGATTTTCCCCTTCTAGAGTCCAAGTGATCTCATTGTTCAGTTCCCACCTATGAGTGAGAACATGCGGTGTTTGGTTTTCTGTTCTTGTGATAGTTTGCTGAGAATGATGGTTTCCAGCTGCATCCATGTCCTTACAAAGGACACAAACTCATCCTTTTTCTATGGCTGCATAGTATTCCATGGTGTATATGTGCCACATTTTCTTAATCCAGTCTGTCACTGATGGACATTTGGGGAGATTCCAAGTCTTTGCTATTGTGAATACTGCTGCAATAAACATACGTGTGTATGTGTCTTTATAGCAGCATGATTTATAATCCTTTGGGTATATACCCAGTAATGGGATGGCTGGGTCATATGGTACTTCTAGTTCTAGATCCTTGAGGAATCGCCATACTGTTTTCCATAATGGTTGAACTAGTTTACAATCCCACCAACAGTGTAAAAGTGTTCCTATTTCTCCACATCCTCTCCAGCACCTGTTGTTTCCTGACTTTTTAATGATTGCCATTCTAACTGGTGTGACATGGTATCTCATTGTGGTTTTGATTGGCATTTCTCTGATGGCCAGTGATGATGAACATTTTTTCATGTGTCTTTGGCTGTATGAATGTCCTCTTTTGAGAAATGTCTGTTCATATCCTTTGCCCACTTTTTGATGGGGTTGTTTTTTTCTTCTAAATTTGTTTGAGTTCTTTGTAGGTTCTGGATATTAGCCCTTTGTCTGATGAGAAGAATGGAAAAATATTTTCCCATTCTGTAGGTTGCCTGTTCACTCTGATGGTAGTTTCTTTTGCTGTGTAGAAGCTCTTTAGTTTAATTAGATCCCATTTGTCAATTTTGGCTTTTGTTGCCATTGCTTTTGGTGTTTTAGACATGAAGTCCTTGCCCATGCCTATGTCCTGAATGGTATTACCTAGGTTTTCTTCTAGGGTTTTTATGGTATTAGGTCTAACATTTAAGTCTCTAATCCATCTTGAATTAATTTTCATATAAGGAGTAAGGAAAGGATCCAGTTTCAGCTTTCTACTGATGACTAGCCAATTTTCCCAGCACCATTTATTAAATAGGGAATCATTTCCCCAGTTCTTGTTTTTCTCAGGTTTATCAAAGATCAGATGGCTGTAGATGTGTGGTATTATTTCTGAGGACTCTGTTCTGTTCCATTGGTCTATATCTCTGTTTTGGTACCAGTACCATTTTGGTTACTGTAGCCTTGTAGTATAGTTTGAAGTCAGGTAGCGTGATGCCTCCAGCTTTGTTCTTTTGACTTAGGATTGTCTTGGAGATGCGGGCTCTTTTTTGGTTCCATATGAACTTTAAAGCAGTTTTTTCCAATTCTGTGAAGAAAGTCATTGGTAGCTTGATGGGGATGGCATTGAATCTATAAATTACCTTGGGCAGTATGGCCATTTTCATGATATTGATTCTTCCTATCCATGAGCATGGTATGTTCTTCCATTTGTTTGTGTCCTCTTTGATTTCACTGAGCAGTGGTTTGTAGTTCTCCTTGAAGAGGTCCTTTACATCCCTTGTCAGTTGGATTCCTAGGTATTTGATTCTCTTTGAAGCAATTGTGAATGGGAGTTCACTCATGATTTGGCTCTCTGTTTGTCTGTTACTGGTGTATAAGAATGCTTGTGATTTTTGCACATTAACTTTGAACCCTGGGACTTTGCTGAAGTTTCTTATCAGCTTAAGGAGATTTTGGGCTGAGACAATGGGGTTTTCTAAATAATCATGTCATCTGCAAACAAGGACAATTTGACTTCTTCTTTTCCTAACTGAATACCCTTTATTTCTTTCTCTTGCCTGATTGCCCTTGCCAGAACTTCCAACACTATGTTGAATAGTAGTGGTGAGAGAGGGGATCCCTGTCTTGTGCCAGTTTTCAAAGGGAATTTTTCCAGTTTTTGCCCATTCAGCAAGATATTGGCTGTGGGTTTGTCATAAATAGCTCTTATTATTTTGAGATACGTTCCATCAATACCAAATTTATTGAGAGTTTTTAGCATGAAGGGCTGTTGAATTTTGTCAAAAGCCTTTTCTGCATCTATTGAGATAATCATGTGGTTTTTGTCTTTGGTTCTGTTTATATGCTGGATTACGTTTATTGATTTGCATATGTTGAACCAGCCTTGCATCCCAGGGATGAAGCCCATTTGTTCATGGTGGATAAGCTTTTTGATGTGCTGCTGGATCCAGTTTGCCAGTGTTTTATTGAGGATTTTTGCATCGATGTTCATCAGGGATATTGGTCTAAAATTCTCTTTTTTTGTTGTGTCTCTGCCAGGCTTTGGTACCAGGATGATGTTGGCCTCATAAAATGAGTTAGGGAGGATTCCCTCTTTTTCTATTGATTGGAATAGTTTCAGAAGGAATGGTACCAACTCCTCCTTGTACCTCTGGTAGAATTCAGCTGTGAATCTGTCTGGTCCTGGCCTTTTTTTGGTTGGTAGGCTATTAATTATTGCCTCAATTTCAGAGCCTGCTATTGGTCTATTCAGGGATTCAGCTTCTTCCTGGTTTAGTCTTGGGAGAGTGTAAGTGTCCAGGAAATTATCCATTTCTTCTAGATTTCAAGTTTATTTGCGTAGAGGTGTTTATAGTATTCTCTGATGGAAGTTTGTATTTCTGTGGGGTCGGTGGTGATATCCCCTTTATCATTTTTTTATTGCGTCTATTTGATTCTTCTCTCTTTTCTTCTTTATTATTCTTGCTAGTGGTCTATCAATTTTGTTGATCTTTTCAAAAAAAACAACTCCTTGATTCATTGATTTTTTGGAGACTTTTTTGTGTCTCTATCTCCTTCAGTTCTGCTCTGATCTTAGTTATTTCTAGCCTTCTGCTAGCTTTTGACTGTGTTTGCTCTTGCTTCTCTAGTTCTTTTAATTGTGATGTTAGAGTGTCTATTTTAGATCTTTCCAGCTTTCTCTTGTGGGCATTTAGTGCTATAAATTTCCCTCTAAACACTGCTTTAAATGTGTCCCCGAGATTCTAGTATATTGTATCTTTGTTCTCATTGGTTTCAAAGACCATCTTTATTTCTGCCTTCATTTCGTTATGTACCCAGTAGTCATTCAGGAGCAGGTTATTCAGTTTCCATGTAGTTGAGCGGTTTTGATTGAGTTTCTTAGTCCTGAGTTCTAGTTTGATTGCACTGTGGTCTGAGAGACAGTTTGTTATAATTTCTGTTCTTGTACATTTGCTGAGGAGTGCTTTACTTCCAATTATGTGGTCGATTTTGGAATAGTACGATGTGGTGCTGAGAAGAATGTATATTCTGTTGATTTGTGGTGGAGAGTTCTATAGATGTCTATTAGGTCTGCTTGCTGCAGAGATGAGTTCAATTCCTGGATATCCTTGTTAACTTTCTGTCTCGTTGATCTGTCTAATGTTGACAGTGGGGTGTTGAAGTCTCCCATTATTATTGTATGGGAGTCTAAGTCTCTTTGTAAGTCTCTAAGGACTTGCTTTATGAATCTGGGTGCTCCTGTATTGGGTGCATATATATTTAGGATAGTTAGCTCTTCCTGTTGAATTGATCCCTTTACCATTATGTAATGGCCTTCTTTGTCTCTTTTGATCTTTGATGGTTTAAAGTCTGTTTTATCAGAGACTAGTATTGCAACCCCTGCTTTTTTTTGTTCTCCATTTGCTTGGTAAATCTTCCTCCATCCCTTTATTTTGAGCCTATGTATGTCTCTGAGTGTGAGATGGGTCTCCTGAATACAGCAGACTGATGGGTCTTGACTCTTTATCCAGTTTGCCAGTCTGTGTCTTTAAATTGGAGCATTTAGTCCATTTACATTTAAGGTTAAGATTGTTATGTGTGAACTTGATCCTGCCATTATGATATTAACTGGTTATTTTGCTCGTTAGTTGATGCAGTTTCTTTCTAGCCTCGATGGTCTTTACATTTTGGCATGTTTTTGCAATGGCTGGTACCGGTTGTTCCTTTCCATGTTGAGTGCTTCCTTCAGGGTCTCTTGTAAGGCAGGCCTAGTGGTTACAGAATCTCTAAGCATTTGCTTATCTGTAAAGGATTTTATTTCTCCTTCACTTATGAAACTTAGTTTGGCTGGATATGAAATTCTGGGTTGAAAATTCTTTTCTTTAAGAATGTTGAATATTGGCCCCCACTCTCTTCTGGCTTGGAGAGTTTCTGCCGAGAGATCTGCTGTTAGTCTGATGGGCTTCCCTTTGTGGGTAACCCGATCTTTCTCTCTGGCTGCCCTTAAGATTTTTCCCTTCATTTCAACTTTGGTGAATCTGGCAATTATGTGTCTTGGAGTTGCTCTTCTCGAGGAGTATCTTTGTGGCGTTCTCTGTATTTCCTGGATTTGAATGTTGGCCTGCCCTACTAGGTTGGGGAAGTTCTCCTGGATGATATCCTGAAGAGTGTTTTCCAACTTGGTTCCATTTTCTCCCTCACTTTCAGGCACCCCAATCAGACGTAGATTTGGTCTTTTTACATAATCCCATACTTCTTGCAGGCTTTGTTCATTTCTTTTTCTTCTTTTTTCTTTTGGTTTCTCTTCTCGCTTCATTTCATTCATTTGATCCTCAATCGCAGATACTCTTTCTTCCAGTTGATCGAGTAGGTTACTGAAGCTTGTGCATTTGTCATGTATTTCTCGTGTCATGATTTTCATCTCTTTCATTTCGTTTATGACCTTCGCTGCATTAATTACTCTAGCCATCAATTCTTCCACTTTTTTTTCAAGATTTTTAGTTTCTTTGCGCTGGGTACGTAATTCCTCCTTTAGCTCTGAGAAATTTGATGGACTGAAGCCTTCTTCTCTCATCTCGTCAAAGTCATTCTCCGTCCAGCTTTGATCCGTTGCTGGCGATGAGCTGCGCTCCTTTGCTGGGGGAGATGCGCTCTTATTTTTTTTTTTGAATTTCCAGCTTTTCTCCCCTGCTTTTTCCCCATCTTTGTGGTTTTATCTGCCTCTGGTCTTTGATGATGGTGATGTACTGATGCGGTTTTGGTGTAGGTGTCCTTTCTGTTTGATAGTAAACATAGATCACCTCATTGAGTAAGTTTTTCCTTCTAACAGTCAGGACCCTCAGCTGTAGGTCTGTTGGAGATTGCTTGAGGTCCACTCCAGACCCTGTTTGCCTGGGTATCAGCAGCAGAGGCTGCAGAAGATAGAATATTTCTGAACAGCGAGTGTACCTGTCTGATTCTTGCTTTGGAAGCTTCCTCTCAGGGGTGTACTCCACCCTGTGAGGTGTGAATATGTGTCTCGTAAAGGGGTGTCAGACTGCCCCTAGTAGGGGATGTCTCCCAGTCAGGCTACTCATGGGTCAGGGACCCACTTGAGCAGGGAGTCTGTCCCTTCTCAGATCTCAACCTCCGTGTTGGGAGATCCACTGCTCTCTTCAAAGCTGTCAGACAGAGTCCTTTGCGTCTGCAGAGGTTTTGGCTGTGTTTGTTATTGCCCTGTCCCCAGAGGTGGAGTCTACAGAGACAGGCAGGTTTCCTTGAGCTGATGTGAGCTCCACCCAGTTCCAGCTTCCCAGCAGTTTTGTTTACCTACTTAAGCCTCAGCAATGGCGCCCGCCCCTCCCCCAGCCTCGCTGCTGCCTTGCTGGTAGATCACAGACTGCTGTGCTAGCAATGAGGGAGGCTCCGTGGTTGTGGGACCCTCCCGGCCAGGTGTGGGATATGATCTCCTGGTGTGCCTGTTTGCTTAAAGCGCAGTATTGGGGTGAGAGTTACCCGATTTTCCATGTGTTGTGTGTCTCAGTTTCCCTGGCTAGGAAAAGGGATTCCCTTCCCCCTTGCGCTTCCCAGGTGAGGCAATGCCTCACCCTGCTTCAGCTCTCGCTGGTCGGGCTGCAGCAGCTGACCAGCATGGATCGTCCGGCACTCCCCAGTGAGATGAACCCAGTACCTCAGTTGAAAATGCAGAAATCACTGGTCTTCTGTGTCGCTCATGCTGGGAGTTGGAGACTGGAGCTGTTCCAGCAATCAAAAAATTGCCTGTGTAAAGAAATGAAGGTTTAGGGGATTCTTCATATTCTGCCATCTTGCTCCGCCCTTAAGGTATTTTCAAAAATCAAATATATGGCCTTGAGTTCATTGCTGAAATGGTTAAGGTTTTTTCCCTCTTTTGATTTATACAGTACCAGACACTGGTAATGAAAATAAAATTTAAAGATCAAGAATTGCATAAAATCGGTGACACGACTCATAGCTCTTCTCAGAGTTGGCATACTCCTTGTGGAAAAAGACAGTCATCATTCTCATTTTGAAACACTCTGGTGGGCAGCTCCTCCTCATTTTGGACAACCAAAGTATTTGCTCAGAAGGGTTTTCTTAAGAATTGTTTATTGCTTTTTCACGGTAACTGATGCAGTTAGGAAAATATGTTACTTTCAACATCATCATTCTTTATGCTGATTGCATGTTTGTTAATATGAAAAATTTGTAGCAGCAATTTCATCCACAATTAAATGGCTGGTCCTTCACTCGAGATTTGTTCATTAATTTGTTCTTTTTTCTTCTATTAATTTACTCAAGATCGATTGTACATCTCATTTAATGATGCTGCAGGAGAGCCACTATCATTCAAACTTTTAACAAAGCCTTAAAGGTAAAAGTAGAGTGAGACTGAAAAAATTAGCCAGGCGTTGTGGTGGGCACCTGTAGTCCCAGTTACTTGGGAGGCTGAGGCAGAAGAATGGCCTGAACCCAGGAGGCGGAGCTTGCAGTGAGCCGAGATGGCGCTGCTGCACTCCAGCCTGGGTGACAGAGAAAGACTCCATCTCAAAAAAAAAAAAAAAGAAAAAAAGAAGAAGAAGAAAAAAAAAAAAAAAAAATATATATATATATATATATATACACACACACATACACACACACACACACACATACACACTCAGAGAGAGAGAGAGAGAGACTGTCAAAGTCCAGTCATTCTGTATGGTTTTGTGGAATCTGAGTAGATTTCGTGTAGTCATCTGACCAAAGCACAGAAATCATGTGTCTTTTTAACCCAAGGCTCTGCGAGAGGAAAGTTTCCTAGTTTATCTTTCATTGTTCCCAGTGTATTAATCCTGAGAAGCCAAAACTTTCAAATCTATGAAAATAATTTTAAAATCCTAGAGAAAATTTGGGCCTTTTAAAATAAAAACTTTACAAGATCTTGTTTGTGAAGGATTCTTTTTATTTATCATTGAAGGCTAGAATTATTTAAATCAAATATGCTTGATTTTTCTTTATTGGAAGGCTCCCAAAGGTCATGAAAGTTCTGTTAAATCAAGTCCTGAAATTTTCTTGGGCTTCTAGACTATTGAAGCTGGAAGCAGTTATGTTTATTAAATCCGTCTTTGCATTTTTGGCAATCAGTTTCTCACACCTTGACTTTAGAAATCTGGGAATCATTGACATGTCCAGGCTTCAAAATATCTGAGGCTAATTTTTCATAGACCAACATGCCTAATTATTGATAATACTTTTGGAAATGCTTCCATTACTGATCCTCCAGGGATTCACACATGGCAAATGCATTTAAAACACCATCTATCATCTAGACCCCTACTTTCAAGTCCTCAGGAAAATGTTTTTGTAAACAATTGGCCCTTGAATATATCCTTTGAGCCAAGAAGTTTGTGTTTCATCAGACCAAAAGAAGAAGCACATTCCAGAGAGGAGGGTTCTCTGAGGACAAAACAGTGTGTCAAGATCTGCCACATTCTGTCATTTCTGAGCTTGCTGCAAGTGATGTCATAAATTTAAGGTCAAGAAGAACCATTACATGCCACCTCCAAAGACCCACTTTTACAGTTTCTAGCATGTGTTGTGAAAGGTTTCTTCTAATTTCTAAAATTGAAACAATTACTATGATCTACAAAATTTGAAGAACAACTATAAATTAATAATTTACTGCTATAACCAACAAAGGATAAACTAACTTCATCTGACACATGCTGAAGAGTCTACGTAAATATGACTGCAAGTCATGGCAAGTATTCGTAAGTGGTAACTAACAATGATAGTGACATTTACACAGCCAATCTGAGCATTTATAAGGGTCACTTGGAAACGTAAGGGTAGGCGTGGCTAAAAAGGAAACTGCCCAGAATTTCTACTTAAGACACTGTAACAAGAAACACCTGAAGTGCATGTTAAAAACACGATTCGTAATCATTACCAGTAAAGATGCCAGATAAAATACAGGATATCAGCATATTTGAATTCTATATAAACAATAAATAATTGTAGTTCTGTATATTTTATTTCAGATAAATAATATTTCCATATTTTATTGCTGAACGGGGCAATATGCAGGGAATGAACCTTCATGTTTAATTAGAATCTCAGGTGATTCTTATTATCAAGAGAGTTAGAAAAACAGGGCTAGAGGCGAATGCTACCATTTTCTTTCTCCGGCAAAGAACTTCTAGTTCTTAGTTAGACTTGGTAGGACTTATTCTCTTTTCTTGAGGAATTAAGACTGGCAAGGTAGCCTGAGTCCTTCTCCAGGCAGGAAGGGAGAAGCAGAAGGACAGAACCTTTGGTCCAGCTACAGTTGGGAGCAGGTAGTGCCAGATTACCTGTCAGGTAAACTCCTTTACTTTTTCCTTTTCTACAGTGGTTCTACAGGAAGAAATACCTAGATTATGTAATATTATCTGTGTGTGTGTGTGTGTGTGTGTGTGTGTGTGTGTGTGAAGTGGTATAATATAGAAGTTCTGTTTAGAATAATTTATGTTAGAATTGATGGCTAGAGATGTATATAAAAGAAGATTGGCCAAGAATTGATAATTATTGAAGTCACATGTTATATATTTGGGTGTCTGATATTATTCTATGTTGGTGTATTTTTGAAATATCCTGTAACAAAAAAATTGAAGAATTTCAAAAAAGATCTTTGTTAACTGCATCTTGTGTGATTAGAGTTTAATGCAAGACAACTGCAGCAAAACCAAATCATTTAAGATAATTAAATTATTTCACTAGCATATTTCCATTGCAGTCATTCTTTATAGTTCTTTGTCTAATATGTCGTGCTTAGAACCTTACAATGACATCCCTACAAGCCTTTATTTGTTAATGTCAGCTTTGTAGTAAAAACGTGGCATTTTAGCTTTTTATTCTGTCTAGCAATAAGAGTTAGAATCTGAAAACCTGGTTTCAAATTCACTTTCTGGCTGTGTGAATCTAGAAAGGCATTTATAGTATAGTAAATTCTTTGACTCTGAACTTTAAAATCTTGGCCCTATCACTTTGAAATGGTATGACACTGGTGAGCTACCTAGCCTGTCTAAGCCTTGCTGTCACTCTGTAATTGAAGGTTGTCTTAGTCCATTTGGGCTGATATAACAAAGGCACTATAGACTGGATGGCTTTTAAACAACAGCACTTGTATTTCTCACAATTCTGACAGCTGGGAAATCTAAGATCAAGGGCTGGCAGATTTGGTGGCTGGTGGGGGCCCACTTCCTGGTTCATAGACAACTGTCTTTTTCACTGAGTCCTTACATGGCAGAAGGGTAAGAGAGCTCTCTTGGGTCCATTTCGTAAGGGCACTAGTCCTATTCATGAAAACTTTGCCTTCATGACCTAAGTACCTTCCAAAGGCCCCACCTCCAAATACCATCACACTGGGGATTAACTTTCAACATATACATTTTGGGGAGACACAAACATTCAATCTATAGCAGAGGTGATGGTTGGCATGAGAAATAAATCAAGTAGCATATAATAGATGGTCAGGAGAATGTCTGTGACCTTGTAGGCATTCAGTGAATGGGGGGTTTTATTAGTTTCCCAGAGCTGTTGTAACGAATTACCACAAGCGGAGTGGCTTAAAATAACAGAAATGTATTCTCTCACAGTTGAGGCTAGAAGTTTGAAGTTGTCAGTAAGGCCAGGCTTCTGCTGAAGGCTCTAGGGAAGACTACTTCCTCGCCTTTTGGTTGCTGGCAATTCTTGGCATTCCTCAGCTATAACTTCATTACTCCAATCTCTGTCTACAACTTCATGTGACTGTTTTCCCTTTGTGTGCATCTGAGTGTCTCTGAATCTTTTTTTCCTTAGGAAGATACAAATCACTGGATTTAAGGGCCTGACATAATTCAGTATAACCTCATCTAATCTTGATTATACCTTTAAAGACCTTATTTTCAAATGAGGTCACCTTCACAGAACCACGGGTTTAAGACTTCAATACATCTTTTGGGGGGATGCAATTTAACCCATAACAGTGGTCTCATTGTGACTTAAGTAACTCAATCTTGTTTCCTCTTCCCAAAAATAAAGCAGCTAATATCTGTTTCACAATGGTTATGAGACTTAAATGAGATATTTCATGTGAAAAACCTGACACAACCAACACACAAACTCAATCTGAATTATCCCTTTTCTGTTTAATCACATCCAGCCATTCAGTTTTTAAATTTTTACATGTTATTTTTAAACACAAGAGCCAGCTCTCTCACAGCTTAAAGTGCTATAGAGTTTTGCCCACTTTAGAAGTTCAAATATAGGTGTAGCAGCTGGGTAAACACAGTTTCTGTCATCTATATTCACAGAGTGGACTTGTCTGACTTGATGACTAATGGGTCAGCCAACTACATATGTAAGTCTGCACCAAACCCGTTTCCTTTAGCTCACAGGGTCTGTTTGTGCTTTGCTTTAGGGAAGGAGTGGGAGAAAAGGGAACCGGGAGAAACAGTCTAGCTATTGTCTGCCTGAGTGACCTACATAAATGGCTTCATTGGAAAGATGTGCATAGTTTTTCCCACACACAGAAAGGAAACTAGTGCCTCTTCTGGGCTAGATCAAGAGATGTTTTTCTCCCAAATTTGGAGAGGAGGACAGGAGTGCTAATCACTGTTGTGAACCAAAACCTCCAAGTCCTAAAGAACGTTGAGTCTTGCCCCTGGGGAGGAAATGACAACAGAAAAATTAAATTTGAGGGGATCCTAAAGCAAGAATACTTTGGCCTATGCTTCCAGGTATAGCCCAGGATCCCGTCAGCCTTGCAAAGAAGCCCTGCACTCTAAATGATGCACAGCTGTAAGACAGCAAGGATTGAGTAGGCAGTCAGGCCTAAAGGAAGACTCACAGGATGCCAGGGAAGTGTGGAAGTAGGTAGCTAGAGACTGCAAAAGGCTTTGGAGTTCAAGTAGGGAAGGAGAGTTCTGTTATTGTAATTTGGACAACAGGCACCATAGTAAACCCAGGGGCCTTAGCATTAATAGCACATAATGAAAATGACCAAATATAAAGTGTTTGGTGGAGGCTAGTTTTAAGAGGTGGCCAAGGACCAGATTCCCTTAGCCACCAGTGACATGAACCACTGCACACTTCCGGAACCTCAGCAGTGAGAAGGAAGAAGTTCTAAATTAACATTCTGTCTCCTCAACTAACTGAGTTTAAATCCTGAACTTAGGAAATTTAAAATCAGGATAGAGCAAAGTAATCTCTGCTAAATTTAGGCAGTGACTAGATAATATTTTCTAATATCAGTACAAAGAGGAGCCTACAATGGCAATTGCATTTGATTGTGGAAAGATGAAGAAAGCCATATTCTTGCACATTGAGTTTTGTTTGATCAGACACACAAATAAACATGATTCCCTCCATCCATCTGGGGGCATTTGATTTCATTTTCTGTTGCTCTCTGTACTTCTGGTTTCTTTTGTGTAAAGAATTTGTTTACTCTGCTATTTGTGCACATAGGTCAAACCTGGCT
This sequence comes from Macaca thibetana thibetana, assembly GCF_024542745.1. Classification (NCBI taxonomy): domain Eukaryota; kingdom Metazoa; phylum Chordata; class Mammalia; order Primates; family Cercopithecidae; genus Macaca; species Macaca thibetana. The sequence continues at coordinate 71,999,323 of NC_065581.1, read as the reverse complement.
ACATCAAAATGGTGCTCTTGGTCCATAGATCAACTTCATCTGAATGTGACAGCAGAGACTAGTATTTTAAATTCCAAACATTAGAATCACCAGAACAATATGATTGTCCCACTGGAAATGTATCCACAGCTGATGAAATCATTGATTGTTTGGGTGTTGGAATTGAGATCATGTTATACAAACTTGGTTTTATACCCATAAAAGAGATAAAGGAAGAAAAGAGAAGAGAGGAGAGTGGAGGAAGCTACGGTGCTCTTTCTGGGCACACAGGAAGACTGTTTCTGAGGCTCTTTGGCTCACTTCTAGTCAATAGGATGTGGGTAGAAGTGATGTACACCCTTTTTAGGGCTTACCATAAACCTTCTTCACAATTGTCCATGCTCTCCCTTCTCCTTCTGTGGCAAATTTAGGGACCACAAGTTTAAGATAAGTGTCTCAACATGGAAGGAACCGTGGTGGTTCTCCTCCAAGTGGGTCCTTGAGTTACCACTTGGAGGAAAACCACCAAAGAGAGCAGTTCTACCTATATATATTGTGATGTGAATGAGAAATAAACCACTGTGTTGCTAAATCAATAAGACATGGGGGTTTGTTTGTTACTAGAGCGTACCTCAGCCTATGTTGATAAATATTATATGCTGCCTTATACAAGACTCCGAAATTAATTTATTGAAGTGGATTTTCTTATCTGGATATGATCATATGAAAGTGATTGATAAATAACTCTAAATGAATTCTCCTGTCCATTGAAGTCAATTTGAATTGAAAGCTTCAAATATCAGTAACAAGTAAAATTAAAACAATGAATACATTTTTCAGTACAAAGCAAACATGGAATAAAAACATACCAAACAAAATATTGCTTCATGAAAAGCTTTTTAAAAAAGAATATTTTATTTAAAATACAGAAGAAAATAAAAACTCAATAGTACAATAGAAATACATATGTCTTTTAATCAGTTGGAAAAGATGTTCAAATTCACTCATAAAAAAGATGAAAAATTCAGAGATATGACTTCTCACTATAAGTAAAAATTAAAACTACAAAGTTTTACAACATACTTTGCTAAAGAAGTTATGGTAAAACAGCACTCTTACATTGTTAGTGAAATTGCAAATGACACAAACACTGTATTGGGACATTTCAAAATATCTAAATAGATTGCATATCCATTTACCTCTTGACTTACAAATGGTATTTCTAGAAATTTATCTCAAAGATACATCACCAAAAACAGGTACTTTGTTTGCATAAAGCTGTTCAAAGAACTATTCGTAATATCAAAAACTGGAAGAAACCTAGTTGTCTATCTACAGGGTACTAGTAGAATAAATGTTAGTATCCCCATCCAAAGGAGAAAAAATTCCAGGCAAAAGGAAAGGTTGTACAGTTTGATATTGTTTAGCTAAAATATATAAATTATATATATATATATATCTGTTAGTATTAAAAATAAAAATTGAGCCTGTAATCCCAGCCCTTTGGGAGGCCAAGGTGGGCAGATCATGAGGTCAGGAGATCAAGACCATCCTGGCTAACCCGATGAAACCCCATCTCTACTAAAAATACAAAAAAAAAAAGAAAAAATTAGCCACGCATGGCGGTGGCGCATGTAGTCCCACCTACTCGGGAGGCTGAGGCAGGAGAACTGTGTGAACCCGGGAGGCGGAGCTTGCAGTGAGCCGAGATCTTCTCGCCACTGCACTGCAGCCTGGGTGACAGAGACTCCATCTTAAAAAAAAAAAAAAGAAAAGTAAACTGAAAAGCTAACTTTCTCAAAATATAGCTTTGCTTAATTTGGGGACCATGGAAATATTTTACATAATTATAAAATTAAATAAATAAAAGGATAATCCTTAAGAATAAAAATTTTAAAATGAACCTAAACATGTATTGTCAGTGATATAATCACATGAGAAGATAAAATTCCAAGTGATTTCAAAATAGGGTAATTTGAATATATACTTTTTGTGGGATATATCATAATAAAATAACTTTAAAAAATTAAATTCATCTAATCATGGACTCTAGATCTCATTTCTCGCTAAAATCAACAGGGCTTCTGGAAAAAAATGACTAAGTTCTCTGGCTTTAAATTCATTTTTCTATGCTTAGAAAAATGGGGTTAAAATAGTTCCTGTCTTATAGGGTACTCCTCAGGAATAAATGAATTATCATATATTATGCTTGGAGAAATAGTGTCTGGTTATATGGCAGGTATTTAATTAATGTATGGCATTTCTTTTATTCTCTTTTACTATGCGTAAAGTATCATTTGCCAGGAATATATAGACTACTTTGAATTATGTATATATTTGACTCTTCAGCCAGAGCTTTGGTGGAGAACTCCTCACTTTAAAGATGGCAAAACCAGCTTTTTGAGCAGGCTCACATAGAGATTAGCATTGGTTACTTACTTCCTGATTTACCTTGTTTGAAATGATAATCAAAATAACCAAGCAAAGTGGTTTTTTTTTTTTTTTTTTTTTTTTTTTTTTTTAATTAAGAAATAAGGAAACTGAGACTTAGAAAAATGTTGAAGCCCTGTCCTTGTTTCAGGGTTAGTAAGTGGCACAGCCACCAGTCAAGTCAAGCCTGTCTGACATTGAGTTCTTTCCGCCAAATCACTGCTTTCCTAAGGAAGGCCTCCTATGTCTTGTCGACTGATGCCCGAAGTCCTGCTATTAGATGTATTCCTATGACTTACCTCTTTTCCTCTGTTAAAATGCAGATGTCCTTGTAATAACTAGTTATTGCTATCTTGGATACAGAGAAAAATATATTTATATTTGGATATATTAAACTTTAATTTTGCACCATAATTGGGGTTCTCTGGATCATTCTTAGAATCAAGAAGCCAGCTTCCCCCCCGCCCGCCCCCACAATAAGTCCTTTAGCTTGTTGCAGAACTTGAATGGAAAAAAAAAAAAAAAAAAACATTTTTATAATGCCTGGTTGCAGAAATAGTACAGAACTGCTCTAGTGAAAATTATACCTTGGTCAACAGCTTGAAGAAAGGGTCCTCCAGAAAATAAAAATCCACCAGGTTATGTTCTTTAATTTCATAGCACCTTATTTTTGTATTTTTGTCTTATGTTTCTGAAATCCAATTTTAGATCTGAGATTGTATAAGACGCCTATTTCAGACTCATATGTTTTCAAATGAGATAGTTAAGAATTTGGGGCTCATGTTTTGGTTGTAAAATTAAATCTAATTTCAGAATAACTAGTAAAAAAAATTGGCAAGGTAACAGCATTTTAAGACACAGCCAAATTTTACCATTTTCTGTTCTCAATTTTGAACTCAGGAAAATTAGATGTGATAAGTTGATTCATGTTTTTAAAATTATGTAAACATACTTTTCCCATACAAAAATCATACATCTGGTAGAATGTAAAATAGATGAAGTCGAGGGTGCAAAAATGAACTAAATGCAAGAAAAAAGTAAACGCCATGAAGACATTACCACATGGCACATATTCTAGGAATTGTTTTTGTATGTTTGGAAATGGCTCCTGTATGAATAACTGATTATTCTAAAAACATTTGGAATAGTGGAAAAAATGTTGTTTGTATGAGTTATCCATATTTGCAAAAAATTTTAAGATAAATTAACAGGGTTGTTTATAAAAACAGATCAGTTAAATTTAAAACATCCTGAAAGCTCTGGTATAAAATTACAGTCACACTTTTTTCCACTGTTAGTATTTTATAGGCATTCTAATTCACATCATTCTAATTTCTTGAGAGAAAAATAAATAAATGAATACATAAAATATAGTGGATATAGATATACATACATATCTATGTGTATATGCAAATTTCATTTAATTTTCCTGTTATGCTTTTATTTTCAAAGTCTCATTGTTGATAAGCAGTATATATTCACATATACAAAAATCTTAAAAGGATTAGGTTAAGAACAACTTTCTTTAGGAGACAGAAATGGATAAACTTTTAAAATAATAAGTTATTTTGTGATTGATTTCATTGAAAGCACTAGCTGATTAATAGAAACAAATGGGAAGAAGAAGGAAAATATAAAATTAAAATCCCTTTATTTCACTTTAGAAAAGTTTCCCACACCATCACCACCACGCTTCCACCACCCCACCCACACACAAAAGAATTCTCGATAATATGTTAAAAAATGCATTTTAAGTGAAACTCTTTGAAACAGACAAAACCGTGTCTGTATCCTTCACAGTCTTATGTCCTGAAGACTCCAGAACTTTAAAATTTGCTTCTAGATCATTTTTATAATCTCTGAGTTAATTTTCAATATGAGAATTTAGAAAGTGATTAATTTTCCTTACAAGTTAAATTTATTCTCTGCAGAAATCAGTTGGGAAAAAATATTTATTTTAGTAGGATCATATATTTAGAGTCCTTCCTTTAACCATATCTTCAATAATTAGCTGACATATAACATAGAAATAGAACACACAGTTTTCATTTTATGATTTTCACTATGGATAAAAATACCCATCCCTGAGAAAGTAAGATTTGGAATTACAGTTTTATTGAGGTTAGAATACAACTGGACGAATGGCATAAACCTTTGAGGATCTGAAATTCCTATTGTAGGTGAACTGTTTCTTAAGTCACAGGGTTCACCCAGATAAGCTGTGGCATTGTCTGTGTTTAAAATTCATGGTCTATCATTACACTCCTAGTGCTCTTGGAACGTCCATCGTAATTTGTAGGAATTTAGTGACGCTCATCATCTTTTGGGGTCCAAGAGCTGCCCATATGAATTCTCAGCCAGCCTGTTCCTTTATAGGAACATGGTCTAAAGAAAATCTTGTCTACATTTTATAGTACATTCATTTCTATCTTGTAGCCATGAACTCAATTTATGCAATATAATAATTAATTTTTATGTACTTTCCAGTAACTTCTTAATTTTCTTCTCCCATACAATAAATTCACTATTGTCTCAACCAGTTTAGATACCACAAGACATTATTACACAGGATAAAACTTGGCTACAATGTATATATTTCTGCTAAACTGAAGACCATGTGACAGTTTGGGCTGGGCCCAAGTGACCTTTTAAACAATGGCAGGGACGGGCCATTTCAGTGATACAAGAATAGTATCCAAAGCTGAGTGGGAGAGAGGTACACCTAAGGCTCACTCGAAGTCTATTAGGGAATCTCATAAACTGTGAGAGCAGAGCCTTTCTCCTCTGTTATGATCAGCTCCTGCCTGTGGTCTTCCAAGAGATTTTCTAAATCTATTTTGTCACATGCTTCCCTCTCCTATCACATTTTGCCCTGTACCTTACCCTCTAGACTAATAAAAGTAACTCACCATTATTCACTTTTCCAAGCTTTTGACTCTGTTTCACCATTGTATGTGCTCCAAAATCTTACATCTACTTCCTCAACTTACACCTTCCTCCTTTCTATCTACCACCTCTCTTTCACACTATAAGGTATCTTAGATCAGGTTGCTGATAAGCTGACTTTGAGATGGGAATTTGAATGCAGAAGGTTTACTGGAGATTTCTCCCTGGAACAAGTATAAAGGAAATAAAGAAGTCAGATTGGGAAGAAGGAGAAGTGGGACTTCCATGCATTTCCAAGAGCGGTTCCAACAAACCTCACAAGGTACTCTGGAGTTGGCATAGTCTTCAGTGTTGTCTTCTTTAAGGCAAAAGGCTGAGTTTTTGTATTCTACCCATCCCTTGCATCATTCAGCCATTGGATGGTGTAGGTAGGAAAAAGGAAAGTCAAAATTCATAACCTGGGGCAAACAGCTTTTTTCTGCCTTGGCCAATTCTCAGGAGGGACTCACCTTCGGGTTATTGTATTCTTCAGACATAATCACTAAGGCCAGCCCATACGTGAGTATAAAGTTTCATCTCCTGGAAGGGTTAGCAACTGCTTATTTGGAATTCTTCTGTAAGAAAGATGTAAATGTCCCATTTTCAGCGAAGAATCACAAAGCATACACAGAAAAAGGAAGGAAGAGTAAGCCCTTACTAAACATTGTTGATAGGTTCTTTTAAACTGCAATTTTAAATAAAACATGATATAACAGAAACCATTTTTCTCATAAATGTTATTATAAAATGATGTTGCAGGCTGGAATGTAGTGGCACAATCTAGGCTCACTGCAACCTCCGCCTCCCGGGTTCAAGCGATTCTCCTACCTCAGCCTCCTGAGTAGCTGGGACTACAGTCGTGCACCACCACGCCCAACTAATTTTTATATTGTTAACAGAGACGAGGTTTCACCATGTTGGCTTGGATGGTATCTATCTCTTGACCTCATGATCTACCCGTCTTGGCCTCCCAAAGTGCTTGGATTACAGGCATGAGCCACTGTGCCTGGCCCCATTATTTCTCTTAAACTCTTATTTTTTAAGAACCTATCAGTGATGTTAAGCGAGGACTTACTGTATAACTCATTTAAAGAAAAAAAATGAATAAACAGAAACTGGATATGTTTTAAATGTTTTGTGATAAGCATTTTTTAAAATAAAAATCCTCAGAAGATTCTGGAAAGACTTGATAAAAGATCAGAGAAAAACTTTAAAACAACTCTCTTAAAAGTGCTCTAAGAACTAGAGAAAGATGTGGAGAAAGTAAAAAAAAAAAAAAAAAAAAATCCAAAAAAATAGAAATATCAGTGAAGAGCTAGAAAACCTCAAAAGAAATAAAAAAACATTTTGGAGCTGAAAAATTCAATAACAAATAAAATCACTAGAGGAGTTTGAAGGTATATTTGAACAGGCAGAAGAAAGAATGAGTGAACTTGAAAATAAGACAATGGAAATTATTAAGTCTGAGGACAGAAGGAAAACAGATTAAAGAAAAGTAAATAGAGCCTAAGGAGCCAGTGGAACACTGCTTAGAAGGTCAACATATACATTGTAAGACTCTCAGAAGTAGAAGAGAAGGGGAGAGAGAAAAGGGATGTATACACAGAGAGAAAAAAAAGAGCATTATTTTATGAAATAAAGGCTGAAAACTCCCCACATTTGATAAAAGACGTGGATATAAAAATTCAAGAAGCTCAAACTCCAAGTAAAATGAACTCAAAGAGACCCAAACTGAGAAATATTATAATCAAACTTTTAAAACACAATGAAAGAATCTTGAAAGCAACAAGAAGGAAGTGACTAATTACATACAAATATCCTTAATAAAATTACCTGCATATTTCTCAACAGAAACTCTGGGGGCCACAAGGCTATGGTCTGTGTATTAGTTCATTCTCATACTGCTATAAAGAAATGCCTGAGACTGGGTAATTTATAAAGAAAATAGGTATAATTGGCTCACAGTTCCACAAGCTGTACAGGAAGCATGGTAACCTCTGCATGGATTGTGGGAAAGCCTCGGGAAATTTTCAATCATGGCAGAAGGCTAAGGGAAAGCAAAGCATCTCACATGGCTAGCACAGGAGGGTGGTGCCATATACTTTTAAACAACCAGATCTTGTGAGAACTGTATCATGAGAACAGCAATAGGGGAATGGTGCAAAACCATTAGAAACCTGCCCCCATGATTCAATCACCTCCCACCAGGCCCCAGCTCCAACACTGGGAATTATAATTGAACATGAGATTTGGGTGAGGACAAAAATCCAAATCATATCAGTCTGATATATTCAAAGTATTCTCTGCCAAACCATGAATCCTACATCTGGCAAAGCTTTCCTTCAAAAGTCTGGAAGAAATAAAGACAGTCCCAGATAAACAAAAGCTGAGGCAGTTTGTTACCACTTTCCCTGAAACAAATGTTCAAGGAAGTTATTCAAGGTGAAATAAAAGGATGACTGGACCATAACTCAAAACTGTATAAAAAAAAATCTTAATAAAAGTAAATACATGGGTAATCATAAAAACTAGTATTAATATAACAATGATTTGTAACTCTTTTGTAATTTCTAAGTAATTTAAGAAATTAATAGATTAAAATTATTAATCTAAAAGTTAGTATTATTGTAATTTTGGTTCCTAATTTCAAATTTTGTTTTCCACATAGTTTAAAAGATAATGCATTTAAAAGAATTATTAACTTATGTTTTGGGAAACACAAAAGTTGTAATATTTTTTACATTAACAACCAAAATGAGGAGGGGACAAAGCTGTAAAGGAGCAGTTTTGTATGCTATTGAAGTTAAACTGATACAGATTGAAATTAGGGTAGTATAACTTTAGGATGTTAAGTGTAATCCAATGGTAACCACAAAGTAAATACCTATAGAAGACACCCAAAAGAAAGTGAGATTAAAAGGTAAACACATAACTGCAAAAAAAATCAACTAGCCAGGCATAGTGGCTGACACCTGTAGTCCCAGCGCTTTGGGAGGCTAACGTAGGAGGTTTGCTTGAGCTCAGGAGTTCGAGACCAGCCTGGGTAACAGAGTGAGACCCCATGCCTACAAAAAGTTAAACAATTAGCTGGGCATGGTTGAACATACCTGTGATTCCAGCTACTCTGGAGGCTAAGGTGGGAGGATTGCTTGAGCTCAGGAGGTTTAGGCTGCAGGGACCTGTGATCATACCACTGCACTCCAGCCTGAATGACAGAGCAAGACCTTGTCTCCAAAAAAAGAAAATAATAAACAAAAGACAAAAGAAGACAATAATGCAGGAAATGAGGGACTAAAAAGACAAATAGCATACAGAAGGCAAAAAGCAAGTGATAGTAGTGCTTCCTTATTGGTAATTACTTTAAATGTAAATAAACTCTTGAATCAAAAAACAGAATAGCAAAATGGATTAAAATAAAACACATGATCCAACTATATGCTGTCTACAGAAGTCTCACTTTAGATCCCAAAACAAATAAATTGAAAGAATGAAAAAGTTACTCCATGGAAATAGTAAACAAAAGAGAGCAGGGATGGGTATACTAATATCAGACATAGTAGACTTTAAATCAGAAAAGTTTACAGAAGGTGAAGAAGAACAGCATACATTGATAAATATTTCAACAGAGCATAAAGGTAAAGTATAAAGATTCACACATGTAATAAACAGACCACCAAAATTTAGAAAGCAAAAACTGACAGAATTAAAGAACAAAATATACAGTTCTACAATAATATTTGAAGACTTCAAGAAAGCACTCTCAATAATGGATAGAATAGCCAGACAGAAGATAAGTAATAAGAAGTAGAAGAAAACACAATGGACCAATCAGATTTAATAGACATACACAAAACACTGTACCCCAAACAACAGCATCTTCATTCTTCTTAAGAGTACATGGGAAATTTTCCAGGATAGACCATGTGTTGAGTCACAAATTGAGTATCAATAAATTTAAAAAGGTAGATCTCATACAAAGTATGTTCACTGACCATAATGGGATGAAGTTAGTAATCAATAAGATAAATAAAACTGGAAAATTTATAAAATTGTGGAAATTAAATAATACACTCTTAAACAACAAATGAGTCAAAGTAGAAATCACAAAGAAAATTAGAATATACTTAGTGATAAATAAAAATGAAAATACAATATACCAAAATTATGGAATGCAACAAAAGCAGTCAATGAAGTGGAAATTTATAGCTATAAATGCTTAAAAACAAGAAAGATCTCTAATCAGCAACCTAACTTTTAAAGAACTAGAAAAGGAATTAACTAAATGCAAAGCTAGCAAAAGGAAGAAAATAATAAAAATTACAGCAGAGATCAATGAAATAGAGACTAGATAAACAATAGAGAAAATGAATGAAACCAAAAGTTGATTCTTTGAAAAGGTCAATATAATTGATAAACCTTTAGCTAGATAGACTAAGAAAAAGATACAGAATGCTTAAATTACTGATATCAGAAGTAAAAGTGGGGGCATTACTACTGATTCTACAGAAATAAAAAGGATTATAATAGAGTGCTGTGAACAAGTGTATACCGAAAAAATGGGATAACCTAGATGAAATTAGCAAATTCATAGAAACACAAAACCTACCAAGACTAAGTAGCAAATAATAGAAAATCTGATTAGACATTTAATTAGTAAGGGAATTAAATCAATAATGAAAAAATCTCCTGACATGGAAATGCCCTGGACCTGATTACTTCACTGGTAAATTCTACCATTTTAAAAAAGAACTAACATGAATCTTTCTCAAACTTTTCCAGAAATTGAAGAGTAGCCAATATTTTCTAACCCATTCTATAAGGCCAGTATTGCCCTAATACCAAAGCCAGAAAGAGACACTACCAGAAAGACAAACTACGGAACAACATCCCTTTTAAATATTGATGCAAATTCCTCAACAAAATGTTAACAATTTTAACAGCATATTTAAAAAATATACACCATGACCAAGTAGGGTTTATTACTAGAATGAAAGGATTCCTTAACATATGAAATTGAGTTAAGGTAATGTACCACATGAACAAAATTTAAAACCCCCATGATAATTGAAACTGATGCACCGTATGACAAAATTCAACACCCTTTCATGATAAAAACACTCAGAGAAATGAGACTAGAAGGAAACAACTACAACATAATAAGAGCCATATATGAAAAACCCACAGTGAATATCATACTCAATGGTGAAAGACTAACAGCTTTTCTTCTCAGATTAGGAACAAGGCAAGGATATTCACTTTTGTAACTTCTATTCAACATAGTACTAGAAGTATTAACCAGTTGAATTAGTCAAGAAAAGGAAGTAAAAGTTATCCAAACTGGAAAGAAGTACAATTATCTGTTTAGAGATGATATAATTTTATACATAAAATCTCAAATATGTCTGTTGGCTGTATGAATGTCTTCTTTTGAGAAATGTCTGTTCATGTCTTTTGCCCACTTTTTGATGGGGTTGTTTGTTTTTTTCTTGTAAATTTGTTTGAGTTCTTTGTAGGTTCTGGATATTAGCCCTTTGTCAGATGAGTAGATTGCAAAAATTTTCTCCCATTCTGTAGGTTGCCTGTTCACTCTGATGGTAGTGTCTTTTGCTGTGCAGAAGCTCTTTAGTTTAATGAGATCCCATTTGTCAATTTTGGCTTTTGCTGCCGTTGCTTTTGGTGTTTTAGACATGAAATCTTTGCCCATGCCTATGTCCTGAATGGTACTACCTAGGTTTTCCTCTAGGATTTTTATGGTATTACAACATGGCACAAGTATACATATGTAACAAACCTGCATGTTATGCACATGTACCCTACAACTTAAAGTATAATAATAATAAATAAATTTTAAAAAAAAACTCAAATATTCCACAATTTTTGGAACAAATGAATTCAGTAGCATATCAGGATGCAAAATCAACACAAAAATTAGTTGCATTTCTATATACTAGTGCTGAATAATGTGACAAAGAAATTAGGAAAATTTCCATTTATAATAACATCAAGAATAACAGGAATTATTAATAACTAAGTGACATGAAAGAATTGTACCAAGAAAATTGTAAAACATTGCTGAAATTAATTAAAGAGAACATAAATAAATGGAAACACATTGCATATTTATGGATTTGAGGACTTAATATTGTTAAGATATCAATACTACCCAAACTGATCTGTAAATTCAATGCCATCCTAATAAAAATCCCAATGGTGTTTTGTTGTAGAAATAGAAAAGCTCATCTTAAAATTTATATGGAATCCCAAGGGACCTCAAATAGGCAAAATATTCTTCAAAAAGAATAACAAAGTTGGAAGATTCACACTTTCTGATTTCAAAACTTTCTACAAAGCTACTGTAATAAAACAGTATGCTACTGGCATAATGACAGATGTGTAGACCAGTGGAATATAATAACAAGCCAAGAAATCCTGGCATATACAGTGAAATGATTTTTGACAAGGATGCCAAGACTATTCAAATGGGAAAAGTCAGTCTTTTCAATAAATAGTATGAAAAAACTGGATATCCATATGCAGAAAAATGAAACTGTACCCTTATCAAATACCATATACAAAAATTAACTGAAAATAAAACAAGTGCCTAAATTTAAGACCTAAAACAATAAAAATTATAGAAGAAAACCTAGGATAAAATCTTTACCACTTTAGATTTGACAATAATTTCTTAGATATGACATCAAAGGTACAGGCAGCAAAAGAAAAATTGACAAATCAGACTTCATGAAAAATAAAAATGTTTGCACATCAACAGAGTAAAAAGAATAGAAAAGAGGATTTTCATACCACCTATCTAAGAGGTTAATATACAGAATATACAGAAAATTCCTAAAACTAAAAAGTTAAACAATCCAATTCAAACATGGACAAAATTCTTAAATAAGCATTTCTCCAGTGATGATGTATTAATGGCCAATAAGCACATGAAAAGATGCTCAGTATCATGAATTATTAGGGAAATGCAAATCAAATCTACAATGAAATGCCACTTCATACCCATTAGAATGGCTGCCAGCAACAATCCAGAAAATAACAGGTGTTGGTGAGGATGTGGAAAAACTGGAACCCTCGTGCATTGTTGGTGGAAAATATAAAATGGTCCAACTGCTATGGAAACCAGTATGGTGGTTTCTCAAAAAATTAAAGATATAATTCACATTTCATGCAGCAATTCCACTTCTGGTTATATACTCGAAAGAATTAAAAGTGGGATCTCAAAGAAATATTTGCATGTCCATGTTTGTATGTTTGTAGCAGCATTATTCCCAATACTAAAATGTGGAAACAACCCAAGTATTCATAGATGGATCAATAGATAAACAAAATGTGGTACATTCATACAATTGAATATTAGTATCAAAAAGGAAAATAATTCTGATATATGCTGCAACACGGATGAACCTTGAGAACATACTGCTAAGTGAAATAAACCAGTCACAAAAAGGCAAATACTCTTTGAATCCACTTATACCATGTACTTAGAGTAAAAATCACAGAGAAGAAAGAATGGTAGTTGTCAGGGGAGAAGGAGCGGGAATGACGAGTTATTGTTTAAAGGGTATAGAGTTTCTATTTTGCAAGATGAGTCATGGAGATGGTGTTTTCACAACATTATAGTTAACACTACAGAAGTGTACACTTAAATATAAATAAGATGGTAAACTTTATGTTCTATGTATTTTACCACAATAAAACATTTAAAAAATCTTTAGCACTAATGTCAAAATTCATTGTACAATATTTAATTTTTTGAAGTGAAAATAAGCCATTGATGTTCAGGATGTGGGGATACCTCATATAATGCAAGAATAAAAATGCATTCAATTCTGAGACTGGACATGAATTGTTAAGCAGGCAGCTCTTCTTGTTTATCTCTGGGACTGTACAGGATGTAATTCTCTTTTCTCTGCATTTTGCCACACTCTTTCTTGGAGCCTAGCTTTCTCTGTTTGGGGAGGACACATGTAATCAATAAGGAAGAAGGTCAAAAACAAGAAAAGTTGCCAGAAAACTTGCATATGCATTTTAATTTTACATACTCATTTAAAGTTTAGTGTTAATAATGTAGGTAAATTTAAAATAAATGGAAGAGGGAAAATTTCATTAATGATCATATAAATGTATGTTCAATTTGACAGGAATATTTTAAATTTCTTTTAAGTCTTTCATAAGCTTTTTATTGAAGAAATAATGTGCCAGAATTCAGTGTATTACTGACTATTGTTTTCAAAAATACTATATATCTATGCTTATGTCTATGCCTATGTTTTTGTCTACCTATAAGCTAACTTGTGTGACTCTATTAGTATTTCCCAAAAGAAAAAATCCCTCTACCTAGCTAAAGAGGAATTTTGCTTTACCATCGTTTGGATACAAATAGAAGATAAAAATAAAGAATTTTTTTTTCTAGAAAAACTTTGTGTAGTAGTGAACACAGTACCATATCCGTGAGTCCCGTGATTCTGAATGCATAGAAACCATAATTAATATCTTAGGAAACTCAGTAAGCACCTGAGATAGATGAAGAAAATAGTTCCTGATTATTTTTCAGGAAACTGGAAAATAACTTACATCCATTTGTCCCAATGAAAAGGAAGCTAAAAGCAAAAGTTTGGAAACCTCTGAGACAAAAGAACTAACTAAGATAACTATTAGAGCCATTTAGGGTTTTTCCCCCCCGCTCAGAGGAAGAGTTAGAGTTAAAGGAATGGAGAATGTTACAATAGAAATTATCCACACATACACATATAGGAAGATTGCTGGGAGAACAAGGGGTGGGTAAAAGAGGAGAGAGAGCAGGCACCAGCATTTTCTGAACATTATTTATAATGTAAATTGGCTTCACTGGGGAAATGACAATTTTGTAAAGATTAACAAGGAATACCTTTCTGTGAGATTTAATATCTGCAGAAAAAATAAAGATTAAGAGTATAATGATATAAATATGTAATTGTTCCTTAAGTTTTATGATTTTGTTAATGAAGAGTTGAGGGTTTTATGCATTTTACAGACAGTATTTTACAATAAATCGTCCAATTAGTAGCATCTTTTTTATTGTTTCACTTCCACCTGGACACAATAGCATTTTTGGCCTTGCACTCACATTCCTTCACTCCCACATTTCTGGAATGAATGAGCCACATCAGTTCAAGCCCCACTGATTGTAAATCTTTCACCTTCAAAAATAAAATAGGGTATAACTCTCAGTTCCTCATCATAAATCCAAAACTTCATTATTTCTGGCAGTCACAAATATTAGTTTTGATTGCAGTGCCAAAAGCAATAGTTTCCAGTAATATGGATGAACCCGGTTAAATTTTGCTGTTTCTCTTATTTTAATTTTTTTAAATGTCTCAAAAAAAAAAAAAACTGGAAAGGATTAAATAGCAATATATTAATGAGTCTTTCATATTTACATCTTTCAATTTGTAACAATAGATGATAGAATAGATAATAAATAATAGATATCTGTCCTACAGAAATACATTATAAATATAAACAAATTATACTATATTTTATTTTTTTGGTTTGGGTATAATTAATTTATTGTTACAATTATTTGCTTGTAATTTGATAGAATGTGGATCAAAATTTTTCAAAACTTCTGGTGTTTTCTAGTGATGTAAACATTAGGAGACTAGGTTGGTACACAAAAAATATTTTTATTTTGCAAAATGCTTAGTCACTGAACTTGGTTTCTAATTCCATTTGTCATAATTTGAACCTTGATAATATAATACGTTAATTAGTCTGATTTGATCATTCCACAATGTGAGCTATACTATATTTTAAAGAGAGTCTAAGTAAAGTTAAATTTTATGAATATAATTTCTAACCTTTTGGAGTTTGTGTATTTTGAGAGAAAGAACATACAAGTTTTAAATATAACAGATGTGAAATAAGCATATTGAGAACTTATACTAATCAATTTTTTAGATTTCTTTAAATTTCAAGTTATTTCATATTTGCTGTCAGCCAGCAATCTCTTCTAACTTAAATATTTTATTTATTTTTTACATTTAATTTAATTTTATTTTAATTCTGGGATACACAAGCAGGACATGCAGGTTTGCTACACAGGTAAACTTGTGCGATGGTGGTTTGCTGCACCTATCAACCCATCACCTAGGTATTAGACCCCACATGGATTAGCTGTTTATCCTGATGCTGTCCCCCGCCTACTCCCCGACAGGCCCCAGTGTGTGGTGTTCCCCTCCCTGTGTCCATGTGTTCTTGTTGTTCAGCTCCCACTTATAACTTAGAACATGCATGGTTTGGTTTTTCTGTTCCTGTATTAGTTTGCTGAGGATAATGGCTTCCAACTCCACCCATGTCCCTGCAAAGGACATCATCTTGTTCCTTTTTATGGCTGCGTAGTATTCCATAGTGTATATGTAACACATTTTCTTTATCTAGCCTATATCTGATGGGCATTTGGTTGATTCCCTGTCTTTACTATTGTGAATAGTGCTGCAATAAACATATGTGTGCATGTATCTTTATAGTAGAATGATTTATATTTCTTTGGGTATATACCCAGTAATGGGATTACTGGGTCAGAGAGTATTTCTGTTTCTAGATCCTTGAGGAATCACTCCGCAATGGATGAATTAATTTACATGTCCACCAACAATGTAAAAGTGTTCCTATTTCTCCCTAGCCTCACCAGCATCTGTTGTTTCTTGACTTTTAATAATCACCATTCTGACTAGTGTGAGATGGTATCTCATTGTGGTTTTTATTTGCATGTCTCTAATGATCAGTGTTGTTGACCTTTCTTCATATGTTTGTTGGCTGCATAAATGTCTTCTTTTGAGAAGTGTCTGTTTGCATCCTTTGCCCATTTTTGTATGGGATTATTGGTTTTTTTCTTGTAAATTTGTTTAAGTTCCTTGTAAATTCTGGATATTAAACCTTTGTCAGATGGATAGATTGCAAAAATTTTCTCCCATTCCGTAAGTTATCTGTTCACTCTGATTATAGTTTCTTTTGCTGTACAGAAGCTCTTTAATTAGGTCCCATTTGTCAATTTTTGCTTTTGTTGCAATTTCTTTAGATATTTTATCATGAAATCTTTCCCCCTGCCTATGTTCTGAATGGTATTGCCTAAATTTTCTTCTGGGATTTTTATAGTTTTGGGTTTTACATTTGTAACTTAAATATTTTAATAGCTAGAAATGTCAGTATTAATTCAATATAGTTAAAGTAACTCAATAAACATTTAACAAATATTCTCTAGCTAATCCAGTGAGGGTTTTATATTCAGAAAAAAGATTTCAAGTGATGTGGAAGATTTGCATCTTCCACTAACACTGTCTCTTCAATTAGAAGTTTAATTTTTCTGATTAAAGAATTGATCATTGTCATCTGGCAAATTGTTTAATGTTAATAAAAGTTTTTCTAAGATTTATATTGTTTCAGTCAAGAGCTGACCAAAAGCAAGGGGGTAGAAATCTGAATAAATTCATAAAAAATGAGGAGAGACTATGGTATCCATCATCACATGGATGTGGGAGGTTAGTTTGGCTGACAAAACTTATCAAACTGCTTATCCTTCCTTCCTCAGTCCTACAGGTATGTCCTTCTAAAATCTGAGCTAGTGTACGATGCTTTCAATAATTAAAAAAAAAAAGTCAGACTTTGGTCAGGGGAATAAAAGTAACTGGTGCAATTTACTACAATTTTAAAGTAAGAATAAGACCTCTGACTGCAATTTGTTATAAGTATAATTTGATTATATTAACATATCTTATATATATTAGGAGTTATGGGGTTGATTAATTCTAAATTGAAGCTTTGTGCTGAATTTAAAAGTCAAAAAGGTATTTGGGTCAGGTGTATTTGTTTTCAATAATTATCCTATTTAACATAAATTTTTTCTAATGCTTAATTCTCATCACTTATTCTACTCCATGACAGGAAGGCCTACTGATATAAACCAAACCAAATAATGTAATTGTAATTGTATTATTATTTTATCTAAATTAATTGTTTGGAACTTGTTATAGAGACATCTAGTTGCCGTCCACATTATACTTTCTCCCCCTCCTTAGTAACAGAATACTGACTTTTAGCAGGTCACACTACTTCCCTGGCTGAAAAAATACAGTATTCCTTGAAAGTAGGTATGCCCTATAACTAGATTCTGGACAATGAGAACGAAAAGTAACTATTAGAAGACAAAATCTCACTGAAATTATAATGATAATAGCTGATACACAAAGTTTAATAATGGAGTTGGAAGATGACAATGGAACAAGTTTCCTAGAAAGAAAAAAGAAAGATGAGAAGAGAGAAAACAGGGTTAAAAATATGGACTTAGCAGATCAGTCTAAGAGGCTCAAAATACATATAAGAGGAACTTCAGTTAGGAGATAAAATGGTGAAGAAGAAATTATTAAGAAATAATACAAGTCCCATTGCTTCACTTAGCCTAAAAAACAAACAAACAAACAAACAAACAAAGGCATTTCCCCAAAAGAAAGAACATGAGTCTCAAGTTTAAAAGACCGACTGCATGAATGAAAGAAGACACACAGAAAGCATATTAGCATTATTAGCACGGTATTCATTCTCCTCTTTCTTTCCTTCCTTTCTTTCCTTCCTTTCCTTTCTTTCCTCCCCTCCCCTCCCCTTCCCTCCCCTCCTGACAGAATGTCACTCTGTCGCCCAGGCTGGAGTGCACTGGCATGAGCTCGGCTCATTGCAACCTCCACCTCCTGGGTTCAAGTGATTCTCCTGCCTCAGCCTCCTGAGTAGCTGGCATCACAGGCCTGGGCCAACATGCCTAACTAATTTTTGTATTTTTAGTATAGATGGCGTTTCGTCATGTTGGTCAGGCTGGTCTTGAGTTCTTGGCCTCAAGGGATCTGCCTGCCTCGGCCTCCCAATGTGGTGGGATTATAGGTGTGAACCATCACGCGGGGTTTAGTACGATATTTCTAATTATCAAGGACAAAGACAAAATCACAAAAGTCTCCAGAGAGGAAAAAGCCTCCTCATACAGGAATAGCAACACTAGGTTAGACCAGCCCTTCTCCGATGTTAGTGTGCTTACGGCCTATGGCTCTGGTTAAAAATGCAGATTCCAGTAGGTCTGAGGTGGAACAAGGGATCTTTTTTGACAAGATTAGAGATGATGTTGGTGCTGGCGGTTCACTGACTCCATGTCGAGTTACAAATTACTGGCAGATACAAGTAATGCCTTCAAATGTTAAGAGAAAATACCTTGAAATCTAGAATTCTGTATCTGGTAAATTGACTTGTCAAATAAAATAGTAGAATAAAGCCATTTTCAAGTATGAGAACCTCAAATGCTATCTCCTATATCCAAAGCTAGCAAAATGAAAGGAGAATCAAGAAGGGGAAGACATGGAATCTGGGAAAAAGGAATCTAGTAGCGTAAAGTGGTGACTTTGGTCACACATATAGTGAGCAATCTGATGAGAAAATGAAACAAAGTGTAAGAGAGTAATAGAGCAATGAATAATTCCAGGAAAATTAATATAAGTTGTACAAGAGATGATTTATAATCATGGTATAACACTTGGCTCAGGAGTGATCTATTTTATTTTATATTATGAAGAAATATGCTGACAAAAATTAAAATAAGCAAAAATCATATGTGTAAGTACATATCTATATTTTACATATTTATATGTATATATTGCATATCTTTTAATATATAATTTCTATTATATTCTGTAATCAGAAACAACTACAGACGAAAAACCTATAAGAATTAAAAGTTTTTTGTTACTAGAAAGCAAGAGGATAGAAAGTGAGATCATTTAGGAGTGAGAGACTGCTTAAATTGTTTGCAAAATTTTTAGTATTATTTAATTTTTATACAATAAGCAAATATTACATTGACAAAATGAGAATAAAATACAAAAATAAAACAGTGTGTATAGACCTAATTTTTAATGCAATCACATTTTAAATGCCACTGTGAAGCCAAAAAACTCTACATTTGATATTAGTGTAGTGACATTTAAGTGGTTCATTTTCTCTGATAAACATCTGACCTGGAATATACAAAATTATGTTAATTAATTTACAGTAAGACGATCTTGCTAATAGTAGCAACTTTAAATCTTAGTCTGTAAAACTCATTTTATATATATTGGCATTTTACAGTTGATGCTAGAACTGAAAGAATGATTTTAGTTTACTATTTAAAAAGTTACTAAATTTTATTTTTGCTATGTGAAAGGATCTAGAACAAAAAACTAAAACATACGGGAAGCTTATCAGTTTGTTGTTACAGGCATAGAAAGTACCAATTTTAATTATTACAAATAGAGAAAGGTAATTTTTGATAGAACTTTGTTCCTGATTTTGAAAAATCCTGTTTTAAATGCTATTTAATGATTTTATAATTCATGAAATGCATTTTCTTTATTCTATAATAATAAGACTTTCTCATAGTATAATACATTTTTAAATAAAAGTGTGCTATTTATAGATTATAAAACTTTTTATTACATAATAAGACATTAATAATATTAATATTATATTGTTATCTGACTTCCCCATTACCTGACATCTGCCATTGGAGACAGACAGACTGTAGTTAATAATAATGTAATGTACCTTTCAAATGTTTTAGAAACCATGTAAAATATTACCTTAATAATAATGTAATGTACCTTTCAAAAAAGAGAGGATTTCTCGCCACAAATAAATAATAAATATTTGAAATGATGGATATGCTAATTAACCTGATTTGATCATTCCACTCTATATCTATCAAAACATTATATTAAGCCGTACATATATGCACAATTAAAAATAAAACCAAATTTTTAAAAATTTCCAGATTTTAGGAAGATAATTATTGGCAGATATCATATTTGACCTAATACTTCTACTAATTTATGGAGCAGAATTTCATAATTAACCTTATTCTTATTTATATCTAAATTGTATAAATATTTATTTTGCATGGGGCAAATTGAGACTATTTAGAGCCTCAAGTTAGTTCCTATTAATTTTTCTGCTAATTGAATTTAGATAATTTCAAGTATTGTCAGCATATTGGTTAGGAAAATTTTTCTGTTTTTAGAACTATCTGGATTTTTGAATTGTGGATAAGGAACTGTGGACTTGAGTGTTAAGAAATGAAAATAAAATACTTGTCATCAGAAAGTTGCAGAAAATAATTCTTAAAGGGCTTTGCTTTTCATGATCCGTACAATTTGTCTACTTGCCCAGATACTATCTTTGCTTTAAAATCTAGTCTTTGAACCAAAATATCCTTGTCAAGATTATTTCTGAGAAAGTTATTAATGTAGTGCATGTATATGCTCTATTTTTAAAAGCAGTGTGCCAACACTCCCGTAGTATGTGTGAAGCACAAAGGAGAGTGAATAAGACTTTTTACTTAAGATACTTCTGATATACTTTCCTGCTTTTTAAAATTTAAATAACTGCTACAAAGATTCATATGGATTTAAATTTCTGAGATAATGTAGAAACATTTGTTTAAATATTGATGGAATATATATATGTGTGTGTGTGTGTATGTGTGTATGTGTGTGTCTTACTGACCTTCAATAAAGATCAAAAGGTTCTTGTTATAATAATAGTGAAAACAATAGCCTACATTTAAAGTGCAATTACTCTGATACAAAGAGTTTAAGAGAAATGTTGTATATTTTATCTCGTTAGTTCTTATAAATGTATAAGATAGGTATAGTTCTTGTTTAATAGATTACAGATTAAGGGATATTAGTTTATCCAAACCTTCACAGCTAACAGTATTAACCAGAGTTTGGAATCAAAATCTCTTTATTGAATATGATATACTCAGAATCAAAATACAATGAGAATTGAGTTATTTTAAATGTTTGTCTATATAAATAAACAAAATTATACAGTTTTCAATTCAACAGCCAAACTGAATGTATCATATTGCAGTGAACACTAAAAATAGTGGACCACAGTTTGGTTGGAAACATCACAGCAGCCTTTCTATTTATTTTTCACTGTAGACAGTGATTGTCACATAGCAAAAACTCAGAACTATAGGTTAAAGATTGGGCTGTAAAAAATGTATAGGATACAGTCCTTGCCCTCAAGTAAAGCCCTTGCCACACCATAAAAATTTTATTGTCAGTTGGAATCATATTAGGAGGGAGACTAGATTTCAGGTTTTTATTGGAGACGTGTACATTGAGGCTGATGGGCAGACTTGGTTTCAACAACTGTACTATGTAAATAGCCTTTTCTCTTAAAAATTGCTGCCTGACACAACTATATTTTTTACATTTCAATTAGGAAGTAATGGTAAAATAGTGTTTTCATATTTATAAAGCAGGATTCAAAACCCATCAGAACACTATACAAGAAAATTATAAAACATTTTTAAAAAGAAATTATTCAAAATGAAATTATAACACAAAATTTTAAAGCATTATTTTATTGGTGAGTGAGCAGAGAAGTATTTTCTCAGTCTTCTTCACTTCTTTGTATTTTATTTTCTGTAAGGATAATGTAAGAATGCTAGAATTAAAAAAACCCTATAACAAACTGTGTTTAAAATATGACAATAATGAAAATAATAGAATAGAGACTCAGAAGTTAAAATCTTACTTAAATCAAGGTTTTTAGGAAGTAAAAGGGTATGATCAAAACATTTCACTTATGTAAAAATATTTATTTCAGAAATCAAAAAGTAGGAGTCATACATATAATGAAATTCTTAACTATAAGGTGGTGAAGGCTCAAACATTAAAATAGTACAAATGGAAAAATTATGTTGAATTCAAATTTCAGCATGATTAAATATTTTATTAAAACATACACTTTAAAAAAATCTCTCGTATTTTATTACATGATTTTGCTTGAAAAGTAACATTCTTTAATAGCATCAGCATTTCTTTATTCTTACAGGCGCCGCCACCACGCCCGGCTACATTTTTTTGTATGAGTTAGAGCCAGGTAGCATGACCTCGTGATCCGCCCATCTCGGCCTCCCAAAAATGACATTGGAAAAATCGAATATCTTCAGAGGTTTGAATATTCACTATTCTGATTTTCCTATGTTGTTCATAGGAAAAAGTATGATCTCAATGTCATCTCCATTATATATTTTCCAATTTATATCCCAATAAAAAAAGAACAAACTATAGTTTTTATTGCTTTGTTTTAATCACAGCTTTTGAACTATAGTGCTTAGCTTCACTGTGAATGTCACAGGTCAGGAAATCTACAGAGTATCATTTGTTAGAGAAACAGAATGTTTAAACACAACATGTAATATATTCAAGACTATTAGACATGACAATAATTACCAAATAGTTTTAAATCAGCACATCTTCTTCATGTAAAAAGTCCGTTTCTCCATCCTAGATGCTGTAGTGGTGCTAATACAAATGATTTATACTCAAGACATGTTTGATAAAAGTTAACTAACTTATTGAAATGAGTGGTTAAATTTCTGTATGGCAGATAAATTTATTTTAACTAGAGGAACAAAACAAAGGGCTTTGATCTTCTTTTCTGAGTGACTAACTTAAGGTTTGGGGAAACAAACAGTGACAGTTAACATATATTCAGTGTTCACTAAGAGCCATGCACAAACCCAGGAAATTCATGTTACTTCATTTAATTATCACAGTTTCTATAAATGTTTTAAGATGAGGAAACAGTGGCTCAGAGAAATTAACCTCCCCAGAGTTACGTAGCTATTAAAGAATGAAGAGTGATTCAGTATGTTTGAATACTGCATCATGGGGAAGGGAGTGACTTTGGCTTCTAGAGAAGTTTCAGTTCTATTACAGAGGTTGTAGGTGGGCATATCCACTCAGAGTCAGGTCATCTCTCTCCCATCAGGAGTTAAGGGTGAATTGTACACTGGGACTGAGACATTTAGCATGGGGTAAGGGGGTTGCTACAGAAATCCATTTCTCCTTACCTCACAACACTGACAGCCTGGTCACTGCTATCTATTTTGAGCCCACTAGGCCAAGACTCATTCTGCCCCCCTTTTTAAATTGTCAGGCTTCATGGTAAGTCCTAGCTCTCAGAGGCCCCACTCTGTCCATGTTCTAGTCTGTGTCTTTCTCTCTCCTCTCGCCAACTCCTGAAACTCTCTGTGTTCTCTGGATTTCTCAGTTCATCTTGAGCAAAAATCTGCTATTTTCTTATCCTCTTTTCTGAACTTACCCTTCACCTTCTTGCCATTGTGGAAACCTGGCTCTTTCTAGAATACCCTGCGACTCCTACAGTCTATAATTAGTGGGCCATTTTTGTTTGTTTGTTTTGTTTTGTTTTTCCCTTATAGCGCTTATACTGCCATGCCTAAATATTGGCTGGGTATCTTTTTTGTCTATTCAAGATCATTCCCTGGGCCGGGCGCGGTGGCTCATGCCTGTAATCCCAGCCCTTGGAGTGGCTGAGGCAGGCGGATCATGAGGTCAGGAGATCGAGACCATCCTGGCTAGCACAGTGAAACCCCCACCTCTACTAAAAATACAAAAAGTTAGCCGGGAGTGGTGGTACGCGCCTGTAGTCTCAGCTACTCGGGAGACTGAGGCAGGAGAATCCCTTGAACCTAATAGGCGGAGGTAGCAGTGAGCCGAGATCGTGTCACTGCACTCCAGCCTGGGCAACAGAGTGAGACTCCTTCTCAAAAAAAAAAAAAAAAAAAAAAAAAAAAAATTATTCCCTAAGTTTCACATGATTGGTTTAATACCTTGTCACTGCCATTTCAGCCTCAGCTAATTGCCTCTCATTTCCTGATGGTTTTAGTTCGGATACTATTCTTGTCTTTATTATATAAGTAGATGATTTTTTCCAGCACTTTTCCTTCCTGTTTTCCCAGACTCCACACTTCCTCAGCTCTTTCCTTCATGACAATTACCTAGACTTTGTCATTATCAATGACTGCAACACTTGCCATGCATACCAATCCCTGACCAATACCTTTGCTCTTTTAAGCTCACTCCTTCCAGAACCCCCATGTCAACAATTCAGCATCTCTCCTGGAATGTCCAATACATTGATGCTCCCAACATTGCTGTCCCACCCCTTGACATCCTTTTACCTTTATTACTTAGATAAAAATTTAAGTTCAGTCCTTACACAGCTTCTGCCTTAGCTATAGTCTGGAACCAACTTTTTCTGCTTTCTTACTTCTACTGAGTATTAAATGAATTCATAAAAATAGGAAATCCTCACTGTAAGTATAAGGTGTGTACTACACGAATATTTAAGTACTACATTGGGTATGAAGGGGTATACAAAGAAGTAAGTATTGGTTAAGATTTGAAGGTAAAGCTTGAGTACTCCAAAATTACTATCATTAACTTTCCTTCACTTTTATAGTTTTTAACTAAGGGAAGATGATGCACAAATAATGAAAGTTGCTCACGAAACAAAACAATTTGATCAATATCTGGGAAAGTGTTTTATATGACAAAGCAAAGCTGTAGAAAAGATTGGATATTTTAGTGTGGCTTCGGTATCATGCCAAACTTGGGCTTTCTATTGAATATTTTGAATCTGAATATTGGAACCCACATGCTCACACATGCCTATGGGAAGAGAGAGTGATGTGACTGTGAATATGGGGTAGATCTCAAGTCTACCCAACCAGTCACACATTCTTAGAGCTGGGTCATACAGAGAAAGGGATAGACTTCTCACAGCAAAAAGAAGTCCTGTCCAGGTGAAAAATGAAGAAGAGATCCTGATGCATTGATAGTGGAAGAAGAAGTGGGAAAGTTTGTTACCCATAAGGTATAGTTAACTGATACATCACTGAATGTGGTTTAACTAATGTTTCACATTCTTAGCAACTGGAGTAGCAACTCCTCTTCTAGAAAGACATAGGAAAAGTAGGAAAATTCTTGACAAGGGAAGAGTTTGATTGGGAAGGATCAGAAGTACTCATTTGTTTATTCAGTACATTAATTTAATAATATGTATGCTGCATGGTACAGAAGATGCAGTGATGAATCAATAAGGTCCCTATCCTTGAGAAAACTCATTTTAGAAAGAACTGAAAGGCTTAGGTGCCAAAATACTTTATCTTGAGAGTTGTAGGTCATGATTTATTAGGCATCTATCATCATCTCTTTATCATGTAAAAATTATCATTGGAAAAAATAAAACAGATCTCAGAGGTATAGAGCTTCAATTGCTTAAGAGCAGTTAGAGTTAGATCTTATAATAAATATAGTTTTAAACAATTGGCAATGAATATAAAAAATAGCTTTTTAAAACAACTGACATAACCATAGAAATCAGTTTCTATATGTCTACATGGTAGCAGCACAATAAGTACTTCAAACACTTTCTGGAGAGAAAGTTGGGTGTGTTTGTGTGTGCATCTGCATGATCTTGCAGACATGTGTATGTATGTGACTATTCATATTTTAATCTACTTTCTACCTGATGTTCTGGGCTCTTAGCACTCTATGACCCCATGTTTTGGAATCTATTAGAAATTGCTTGTTTTCTGAGAAAACTTTCCTTTGAAGACAGAATGTTGAATCAATGAGAATCAAATATACAATCAAATAGAAACTTTTGGTTCAGATCGGTTATGTTTTATCTGACTTTTAATTGGTAATTTACTGGGGTAAAAATTACCTTGAAGTGATAGAAGTTTAGTAAATGTGATTTGGCTAAGTAGGGTTTCCTTTTTGTGTCTGGTAAGGTCTTTTATTTTCAAAATACTCGAAATTTAGGAAAAATATTAAAATACATACACCTTATTTCATGCAGCATCATAATACTTTCCACAGAGAAGTTAAAACACTAAACAGAAGATAAGATCCATGGAGAGAAATACTTTTCTTCATTTTCTGTCATTATCTTGAGAGCCTTATCAAATGGAAAAACCCACAATCACTTTTTGTTCCCAACTTCTCCCTTACCACCTTATTTAACATCTTTCTTTGTTTTTCTTCATAATCTTTGCTTCATTCTTTCTTTTTTCCCCTTTTCTATTGGCATTTTTCAGACTTGCCTGAAATGATGACCCTCCCAGCTCTACTTCTTACCAGGGTGTGGCCTGGGTTGACTTCCTATTCTTTTTTCAGCTTTGACTTCTTCCTCCACAAAATGAGGATGGCAATTAGTAAAAAGAGAGTTAAAGTAGGAGTTGTTCCCGGGTGCACATGCATAGGAGTGCTCAGTGCAGCCCTGGAACATAGTTAAAGTTTAAATAAGCAGTATAGTAAGTAATAAGGGTATAAATACTACTAATAAATGTATAAAAATAATAGAACGATAAATTATGAGTCACAAAGCTTTGAACTGGACATATTTGAAACAAGATAACATGAGAAAACATGGTCTAGGCTTAATATAAATCGTAAAACATGTATTCAAAACATTAAAAATAGATCACAGTTGTTCCTTTTAATTATTTTTCCTTCTATATTTTGCCCTAGTATCCAGCAAATAATAAATCACATTTGCCACTAAAATCTATAGAAGGAAAAATGTTTTCAAGGTTTGTACTGAATGAAGGATTACTATGTAGAAAGTAAGAAGAGTCACAGCTGCACTTTCCATTTCACTAAAATACTGCTGCACCAATCAACAGAAATACAATGTAAGAGCCTTTTGAAGAAAGTCTTGTTAAAAGGCTTCTTCCTTTTAGTGACCCAACTCCATGGCAGTCTTTGCTGAAAAAAGGGTTTGGCTTTGTAGTGAGCACTGGTGCCTGCTGCAATGTCTGAAAATGGATGAAGAACAAAGTGTTGAAATTTTGATTGAAATTGAAGTTTACATTTTTAGAACTCAGTTCTATAATGGAATAGAATAAACAAACTCCAGTTCCCAGTGTCTTAAAAAAGTGGATAAAGTGCTGCTGCTGCTCATTAGATATGGAGACTTTAGATTAATTGATAATTCTTATAAAATTATAAGAATATAAATAATTCTTATAAAAATTAAACCATTGTTTAACATTTTGTTGAAAAATATATTATTTAGTGTAAATTTATTGATATTATTTGCTTTCCTAGGTGAGCTTACTAAACTTATTTTCTACATTTTAATTCCCTAATTCTCAAATTTATCAATGGCTAAAAATGGATTGAGATCCTTGAGAATATGAAGATTTCTGAACCCCATTTCTAGAGAGACTTCAATTCGTGGTTCTGGAGCAGCAATGTACAGTTCAGCAGGCCTATGACCCATGGGCAAAATCCAGCCAATGGCCTACCTTTGTAAGGCCTGCCTAAGTAGTTTTTACATTTTTAATCAGAAAGAAAAAAGAAAGAAAGAAAGAAATTAAAAAGACACAAAGCCAAACTATTTATTATCTGGCCTTTACAGAAAAAGTTTGCAGACCTCTGCTGTACATGATCCTGATTCATTCCCTCTACAAATATTTGATGATAGCTTATTTCATCTTGGATGTACTCCTTGGCCTGGTAATAGGGAACACAGAGACCAAGAGATGAAAAGTGTCTCGTCTCTTGGGGGTTACATCCCAGAAGTGAGACAGTATTCAACGTGTGATTATCATTTGTGAGCTCAGAAATACATCAACAAGGTAACTTCAAACAGTAATGGGTTATGAAGAAAATGTAACAAGAAAATGTTTTCCCCAAAATATTTGAACTAAGACCTTAATTTTCGACTTGGACACGGTGTGATTTGAGGAGAACCTGGTAGGCAGAGAGAAGAGCCAGATGAGAGTCAGGAATGAGCTTACAGTGTTCAGAGAGGTCAGTGTGGCTAAAGAGTAGCTAGCAAGTAAAGGGAAAGCTTGAGCAGCTGTATCAGAGAGCAAATCTCGCAAACCTGGGCAGGTCATCAGGAGGAGTTTTATATTTTATTCTAAGTGCACTGGTACTCATAGCCTGTAAACTCCATTTCAGACACATGCCTTAGAAATGAACTAACCGTATGTCACTACTCTAAGTTATAGTAATTCAAATTAAATAATTAAGTTAAAAAAAGAGAGACATACCTAAATAACACTAGTAATGTTTATATTGCGGATCAAATTTGATACTTTCTTTCTTTTTGTGTTCATGCATAATCTTAAGGGATATAGAATTCAGTATTAATTCTAGACTAATGTATTAAAATATATGTTTAATTCAAGCAGTATTTAAAGAAGTTGAAAGCTTAAAATATTGTGAAATTTATTCAAAAAGTATATGTGCACAACTCTGTGTTCATTAAAGATAATATTTTATTTAAAGCTATAATGTAATTTTATTAAGTAACAATCTTTTGTCCCTTATACTAGTAAGGTTATAACACATATATGACATATAAAGGAACTTTAAAAGAGCCATAAGTGTCGGTTTTAGGTTAACATTCTCTATGGCAACTATGATATATTATGATGACTTAACCATAAATGCAAGTGTGAGAATCCAATGAATAATTCATGCTGTCTGACCCTAACTTCATACATTAATTCCATTAGACATCAGTTTAAGCTTTCAATGGAAAATCCATTTAAAAAGAAACTGAATGGCACTGAACTCAAATAGTAACAAGGACTCTAGGAGACCATATGGTAAACCACAGAATTTATTATTTTAAAAAGTTAATTTTGTTTACCGAGAAAGAATATAAATAATGCATAATGTATAACTTATACTCCCAACACATTTCAAATAGAAACATTTCAAATCAATTTTATTTTATTTTTTATAAATCACATCATATCCATCTGGCATTGAACTTAATTTGTTTGAAGGAACAAACTGTGGGACTAAGGATATGGTAGTACAAGTTGAGAAAATAGTGATTTCTCAAACCAGCAGTTTTTCAGTTGTCTAGCAAATCATTAATTATCCTCATGGTCTGTCACTGTGTTTGTCTCCCAGAGAAAATTATAAGCTTATGGTGGTCACATTCACCTGTTAGGACCTCATATTTGTAAGTGATACATACGTGTTTGCTGAAATAATAGATTAATTTTCTCTGGGTATAAAATGTCAAAGAAAATATAAATAATGCTAAACTATGCACGAAGGAAAGACATATAATCAATACATATGATCAATAGTACAGAGCTGATATTAGTGCCTTTACACAACACATTTCTCTGGGTGCCAGAAAAAAATCTGAAATGTATTTTCTTAGGAATGGGAGTGACTTTTACTGGGTGTCTCTGTATGCTGATGAATATAGTCCTATGCAAATGAAACAGGATTAACCTGAAATGACACCTTCAGACCTGGGGCTATTTGGTCTAATGCTGTCACTGACTTCTCTTATTTGTTCTCTTCTCTTGTTCCTTTAGAAATAAATTTTTAGAAAGATGATATTATTACTTTATAAAAATGATGCATGCTTATTACAAGAACTTTAGTCAGTACGGAAAAGAAAAAAAAAAAAAACTAATACCGCCTAGAAAGACATTAATACTAGAGGGACATAATTCAAGGCATCTATGCCTATATACATACATACAAACTGAAAGATAAATATGTTTGTAAAAATAATATTATACTGTACATACTATTTTAAATATATAAATTATTACATTTAAGTTTAATAGGAGGGAATGGAAGTAATAGTTGAATTTCAAATAAATGTTTCTGCATAAGAGATATTAATCTCTAAAAGCCCATTCAAGTTTTTTAAAATTATAAAGATTTAAAAAGTTAAAGACATATTTTTTAAATAAACAGTTTACTTTTGAATAGCAACACTGGCTCCCAGTTTCAATATGAGGAAATTAGTGCATTTCCACTTGACACTGTGTGTTCTAAACCTAAATTTTGTTATTTAGAAATTTTTAAGTTGATAAAAACATAATAACATTTACATTCTGTTATGTATTAATGATTTCCATTGTATTTAGTCTTCTTGTGGCTTTTCCACTTCTGATCTCAGTTTAAATAATCTTCTGATTGACTGAATCTCACCATCTTTTGTTGAAGAGAACTTCAACATTCCCTGAGTCCTTGTAGACTTGAGAACATTTGCCAATTGCCTTAATAATACATTAATATGGTCAAACACAGAATTTGGTCACACTTTTTTTCTCTCTTGGCATTTCATACACATTGCTTCATGGTCGTATGATATTGAGTGAACATGGCTTTCACCATGACTTTCCCATTCATGACTTTGTTGGTTTGATTTCTTTGTTTGGTGCTTTTCTTTTTCTCAACTAGAGCTCAAGAGTGCTTTAGTCCCTGAATTCTTTAAAATTTGAAAGTGTCTACTTGCCTTTATCCTGAATGCCAGCATGACAATAGCATGCATTATTGTGGGGTCTTTCCACACCATTAGCTCCACTGTGAAGCAAATCATTCATATCTACCTCTTCAAACCTCAACAGTATGAGCTGGGAAATGTATTACAGTGGGTAGAAACAAGTCTCAGACCAAGTGTTGAAAAGTGCCCCTCACGATGTTTTCTCCAGCCTCTAGGCAGCCCCAGGGATGAATATCTGGCCTGTATCTGGTTGTTTGTTCAGGTAGATGTCCTCTCATCTCTCTAAGATGTTAACTGAAGGCTTAAATCGAAGTGTTAGTTAACATAGTTTAGACATGACTCTCCCAAGATGGTGTTACTAAGAAATACTAAGTAGTATTTCTTCTGTGAGTCAGTCAACAAACACATCTGATGCTCAGCATTTACTGAGCATCTTCCACATGCCAGGTGCCATTATCTGTGATAGGGAAATGATATTGAATAAGATAGACAAAAACTCTGCTGTCGTAGAGCTTAAATTCTAATGAGATCCTTGAGAAAACTGCAATGAGTAATGTAGTTCTAGTGAGTTCTTGGTTGGTATTTATCGAATGAATACATGTAGGCATGCATTATTGAATGGTGGCTAGTCCACTGGACTGCTAAACACAGTCTGAAGGGGTCTGTTGAAAATATAGCACTGAAAATATAGCACCAAGGTGGGTGGATCACCTGAGGTCAGGAGGTGGAGACTAGCCTGGCCAACATGGTGAAACCTTGTCTCTACTAACAACACAAAAATTAGCTGGGCATGGTGGCAGGCACTTGTAATCCCAGATACTCAGGAGACGGAGGCAGGAGAATTGCTTGAACCCAGGAGGTGGAGGTTGCAGTGAGTGGAGATCACACCACTGTACTCCAGCCTGGGTGACAGAGTGTGAGACTCCATCTAAAAAAGTAGCTCAAAACTGGGCTTATACATGCCTAGTGGAAAATAAAATTGTGTTCTAAAGCTTCACATTGCTCCACTGTGCTCTGTCATTAAATGTGCCTGGGACAAAGTCTGAAGCTAGTCTAATTTTTCTTCCTCTTGTCTGATAAATGAGTTGCTTTTTTACTTGGATGTCTGAAGAATTATTATTAATATCTCAGAAGTAGCATAACTCACCCAGGATATGCCTGACAGTTTATTCATTGCTTCATATTAATTTTTGTTATAATAGGGTATGCTCTTTCCTCTGCAGACGAAATTCTTCCTTCATTTCAGGAATCTTTTCTTCATACGCATTATTTTTCCTCTGAATTCACTGTAGTAATCTTGATGCTTTTCTCTATAGAAGCCGTTTCAGTTCAACTGTATTATATTCATTGTTATTTCTAATTTATTTAGAAGTTGATCATCAGTTTTGAGTGATGGTCTGTTCTTTAGAGTTTTTCCACTGCAATTCTGGCTCATCCTTTTGTGGTTTTATTTCTTCTTGTGTTATTGTAGCCATATAATTATTATATTTTCTTTTACAAACTATGTGGAGAATTTTATTTTTTAGATTATGTTCCTATATTAAGTTATAGATGATTTCTATATTACTATAGTCCTTTTATTTTCTTTTCAGACGTAAAAGTTCCTCTGACCAAATCATAAAATATCATCAGTTGTCATTGTTATTGCTTTTAGTATGTTGTCTAAGTCAACTAATGGTATCTGGTATCCTTCATATATATAGATATGAAGGATATATATGTATTAATAAGGAAACACTTATAATCAATAGTGATAATTTTCTCATAAATTTCTTTAGAACATGTTTTCGTCTCTTTAGTGGTTGCATGTGAGTTTAAGTTAGAAAAGAATAGAGGTCACATGGAATATTGTAAAGAATTTCTCTAGTTATAACTAGCTTTTCTCAATGGTATTGATTTTTACATCTTCCAACCAAATATCTCTACTACAGTTAGGAAAAGCATGAGAATTTTCAAATCTTTTGACAAATGGGTAAATGACATGTTTCACCCAATGTTTCTATCTATTTTTCTTAGCACTCACTGCATATGAATTACTCAAACACCATCTTGAAAGGGTCATGTCTAAACAATGTCACTAACACTCCAATTTAAGCTTTCAGTTAACATCTTAACTGAGATGAGATGCAGTGAATGGAGATCGCACCACTGTACTCCAGCCTGGGCGACAGAGTGAGACTCCATCTAAAAAGTAGCTTTAGTGATTTAGATGAGATAAACATCTGCCCAAACAAGTAACCAGACTCAAGCCAGATACTCATCACAGGGGCTGCATATGATCTGGGGAAGACATTTGGAGGGGAGCACTTTTCAACACTTGGTCTGAGACTGGTTTTTACCCCCAGTAACACATTTCCTAGCTTATACTGTTGAAACTTAAACAGATAGATATGAGTGATTTGGGATCATCAGAAGTCTAATATTTATAAAATTTAGCATTAAAAATATCATCAGTACTAATTTAGTTACCTGTTCTATAGACAAAGAAAAAATAGAAATTAGGAGAACCATCCTTCCAGAAATGTTTTTCTGATAATTACTCAGTGAGAAAACTCTAGTAAATTGCATTTCTTAATTTATTGGCACAAACCTTTGCTGTAGTAAACTTCACTTTTGTTATGGTTATAAATAAATTATATTTTTTATGAGGCTTACTGCCTTAATAATTACAGATATAATTTACTGAGAATTTACTTTTATGCTAGCCAATGTTATATATTTTATAACATTTTTCTAAGTGTATACTATGTTATGCATTTTATACTTTTTCCTTATTCAATTTTTACAAGAACTATGTGCATCTTATTTCTGTTTCATAGATAAGGTAGTGTATGTATACAGGATTTAAGATATTTGACAAGATCACAGATATGAAAAGCCTCAGAGCTATGGTTTTAATCTAGTTATCATCCAACCCTAAAACACTAAGTAGTATTTTCTGTGCATCAGTCAAGAGA
Organism: Macaca thibetana thibetana; assembly: GCF_024542745.1. NCBI lineage: Eukaryota > Metazoa > Chordata > Mammalia > Primates > Cercopithecidae > Macaca > Macaca thibetana. The sequence continues at coordinate 71,965,859 of NC_065581.1, read as the reverse complement.
CAAACATTTATTGAGCATCGTCCACATGCCAGGCACCATTTTCTGTGATAGAGAGATGACATTGAATACAGTAGACAAAAACTCTACTGTTATGAAGCTTAAATTCTAGTGAGGCCTTTGAGAAAACTGCAATGACTGGTGCAGCTCTAGTGAGTTCTTGATGGGTGTGTGTTGAATGAATACATGTAGGCATGCACGTTTGAATGGTGGCTAGTTCATTGGTCTATCAAACACGCTCTGAAGAGTTCTGTTGAAAATGTAGCATTATTCAGATAAATGCAAACCAAAACTACACTGACATCATCTCACCCAGTTGAAATGGCTTATATTAAAAAAACAGGTAATAAAAAATATTGGTGAGGATGTGGAGAAAGGGAACGCTTGTAAACTGTTGGTGGGAATTAAAATTAGTACAACCACTATGTAAAATAGTTCAGAAGTTTCTCAAAAATGAAAAATTGAGCTGCCATATGGTCAAGCAATCCCACTGCTGGGTGTGTACCTAAAATAAATGAAATCAGTACATCAAAGAGCTATCTGCACTCCTATGTTTGTTGTGGCAGCAATGTTTACAATAGCTAAGATTTGGAAGCAACCTAAGTGTCCATCAACAGATGAATGAATAAAGAAAATGTGGTACAGATACACTATGGAGCACTATTCAGCCACAAAAGAATGAGATCCAGTCATTTGCAATGACATGGTGAAATAAGCCAGGCACTGAAAGACAAATATTACATGTTCTCACTTATTTGTGGGATCTAAAAATCAAAACAATTGAATTCACGGACATAGAGAGAAGAAAGATGGTTACCAGAGGCTGGGAAGTGTAGTCAGAGGCTGGCAGGGAGGTGTGAATATTTTAATGGGTACGAAAAAAAAACAAAAAAACAAAAAACACACAGAAAGAATAAGGAAGGCTTACTATTGGTACCACAATAGGGTGACTACATTCAGTAATAACTTAGTTGTGTAATTTAAAGTAAAGAATGTAATTGGATTGTTTGTAACCCAAGGATAAATATTTGAGAGGATGGATACCCCATGTTCAATGATGTGCTTATTTCACATTGCATGATTGTATCAAAATATCCCATGTACTGCATAAATATATATATATATATATACACACACACACACATACATACATACCTACTATGTATCCACAAACATTTTTTAAAAGTAGCATTAAGATTGTTGTTCAAAACTAGGCTTATGCACTCACCTAATGGAAAATAAAATTATGTTCTGAAGCTTCACACAGAGACAGAAGTTCTCCAGATCAGTAAGCATAAATAATATTCTAATACAAATGTCACTCTTGGTTTTTGCTTTTGATTTTTTACAGGTATAGAAAACTAGAGGCAGTTTTTAAAACTGTTTAGACAATAGAAAAGTATTCACAAACATTAGAAAGGGTAATAGAAGAAACTCTAATACAATATATAATCTAGTATGTATGTAAACTAACAGAATAATGTATCCTTCATTCTGTGGCCTATAATTATTGCAACTTGCTAGAAATAAACATTAAAATGGTAAAAAGTCACTTGGAACTACAATCCTGATAATAATAAGACTGCAAAGCTGAGGTTTCCTTTGGTTATGAAATAAAGAGGCTTATGAAGATAATAATCATATTTTCCAAAAAGTGAGCTAAGAAGAAAAAAGGAGAACCTTTAGTTCTTGATTAATTATAGGCTAAAATATTTAGTTTTTAACAGCTTATTGATTTATTTTTATGTGCACACTACATGCCGATAGTTTTAAGATGTAAATAATACTACAAAAACTTTTAGAGATTAAAATTTTTTTTTTTTAACTTCTAAGTTCAGGGGTACAAGTGCAAGTTTGTTACACAGATAAACATGTGTCATAGGGGTTTATTGTACATATCATTTCATCACTCAGGTATTAAGCTTAGTACCCATTAGTTAGTTGTTTCTGATCCTCTCTCTCCTCCTATCATCCACTCTTCAATAGACCCCAGTGTGTGTTGTTCTCCTCGATGTGTCCATGTGTTGTCATCATTTAACTCCTACTTATAAGTGAGAGCATGCAGTATTTGGTTTTCTGTTTCTGTCAGTTTGCTAGGGATAATGGCCTTCAGCTCCAACTATGTTCCTGCAAAGGACATGATCTCATTGTTTTTTTTAATGACTGCATAGTATTCCATGGTGTGTATGTACCACATTTTCTTTATCCAGTCTATCATTGACGGGCATTTATATTGATTTCATGTCTTTGAGATTGTGAATAGTGCTGCAATGAACATGTGTGTGTATGTGTCTTTATAACATAATGATTTATGTTCCTTTGGGTATATACCCAGCAATGGGATTGCTGTGTCAAATGGTATTTCTGTCTTTAGGTCTTTGAGGAATTGCCACACTGTCTTCCACAATGGCTGAACTAATTTACACTCCCACCAACAGTGTATAAGCGTTCCTTTTTCTCCACAACATTGCCAGTAACTGTATATTTTGACTTTTTAATATTATAATAGCCATTCTGACTGACATGAGATGGTATCTCATTGTGCATTGGATTTGTATTTCTCTGATGATCGTGATGTTGAGCTTTTATTCCTATGATTGTTGGCCATATGCTGTCTTCTTTTGAAAAGTGTCTGTTCATGTCCTTTATCCACTTTTTGATGTTTTTTTTTCTTTTAAATTTGTTTAAGTTCCTTATAGATGCTGGATATTAGATCTTTGTCGGATTCATAGTTTGAAAGTATTTTCTCTCATTCTGTAGGTGGCCTGTTCACTCTGATGGTAATTTCTTTTGCTGTGCAGAAGCTCTTTAGTTTAATTAGATCCCATTTGTCAATTTTGGCTTTTGTTGCCATTGCTTTTGATGTTTTAGTCATGAAGTCCTTGCCCATGCTCATGTCCTGAATGATATTGCCTAGGCTTTCTTCCATGGTTTTTATATTTTTAGGTTTTAGATTTAAGTTTTTAATCCATCTTGAGTTAATTTTTGTATACAATGTAAGAAAAGGGTCCTGTTTCAATCTTCCGCATATAGCTAGCCAGTTATCCCAGCACCATTTGAGTAGGGAATCTTTTCCCCATTGCTTGTTTTTGTGAGGTTTGCCAAAGATCAGATCGTTGTAGGTGTGTGGTCTGATTTCTGGGTTCTCTATTCTGTTCCTTTGGTCTATGTGTCTGTTTTTGGTACCAGTACAATGCTGTGTTGCTTACTGTAGTCCTGTAGTATAGTTTGAAGTTGGATAATGTGATGCCTCCTGCCTTGTTCTTTTTGATTAAGATTGCCTTGGCTGTTGGGATCTTTTTTGTTCCACATAAATGTTAAAATAGTTTTCTCTAGTCCTGTGAAGAATGTCAGTGGTAGTTTAATAGGAATAGCATTGAATCTGTAAATTGCTTTGGGAAGTGTGTCCATTTTAACAATATTGATGGTTCCTATCAATTAGTATGAAATGTTTTTCCTTTTTAAAAAAGAAAACAGGAACCCTGTTTCCAATTTTTTTTAGATGTTTTAAAAATGTACCAGGTTTTCAAATAATATGTATAAAGTTCTCATTTTTAACCCTGTCATTTAAAAAAATCATTTTATTTTTAATTAAAAACAATTGTTTTATTTTTTATTTCAGATTGTGCTTGCATACTTGCTTCCTCTTTTCTTTCTTTAACGTTTCTTTTTTTCTTTCTTTTAATCTCTTCTCTTTTCCTTACTACATTTTATGACACCATATTTTTCTTTCATAGATGCAAGATAATCTTTCTTTGAGGACTTTTCTTCCCGGGCTTAATATTATCTCTTGTTTCTAACATTCCTTTTTCCATGAGGTTATTTTGGCTTCACTCTTCCAAGTCAAAGACTTTTCACAAAGGCCTGGTGATTCCTTGGCTGCCTATTTAAAAATAAAAATGAGACACTAGAAAGCTGATGTTGTGCCAGGCTTCATTCCTCCATTGGCTGTCCATGTTCATATAGTGTAGTTCTAGTTTACAAATGTCATTTATTTTTATTAAAAATTCTATATCTATTTTTCTTATTTTTATGAAGTATTTTTTCTGAGACTAATAGGCTGAAAAGGTTTTTGTGTGCAATTTTAAAATTAATGTTATGAATATTACGTTTAATGGCCTAAGATTTACTAATTTCCACTTTCAGATCTGTACCTAAAGGATTCAGTCTCTCTACTTTTACCTAATTAATCTAGATTCAAACTCAGACTTAGGTTTTATCAGAAACTTTTTATTGATACTCTTAACTGTTTCTAATTTTCAGTCTTTCAAGACTTTCAGTCTTTCAAGACTTAGTGTAGCTTTCCAGTTTTAAATGTTAATCTCATTAATCTGACAGTTACCATGACACCCACTTACTTTCTTCATTACTTTGAACATGTATTCATTTATTAAACTAGCAATGTCTGAAACAACTTTCTTTTTTATTATTATTCTTATTATACTTTAAGTTCTAGGGTACATGTGCATAACGTGCAGGTTTGTTACATATGTATACTTGTGCCATGTTGCTGTGCTGCACCCATCGACTCGTCAGCACCCATCAACTCGTCATTTACATCAGGTATAACTCCCAATGCAATCCCTCCTCCCTCCCCCCTCCCCATGATAGGCCCCGGTGTGTGATGTCCCCCTTCCTGAGTCCAAGTGATCTCATTGTTCAATTCCCACCTATGAGTGAGAACATGCGATGTTTGGTTTTCTGTTCTTGTGATAGTTCACTAAGAATGATGGTTTCCAGCTGCATCCATGTCCCTACAAAGGACACAAACTCATCCATTTTTATGGCTGCATAGTATTCCATGGTGTATATGTGCCACATTTTCTTAATCCAGTCTCTCACTGATGGACATTTGGGTTGATTCCAAGTCTTTGCTATTGTGAATAGTGCCGCAATAAACATACGTGTGCATGTGTCTTTATAGCAGCATGATTTATAATCCTTTGGGTATATCCCCAGTAGTGGGATGGCTGGGTCAAATGGTATTTCTAGTTCTAGATCCCTGAGGAATCAACACACTGTTTTCCACAATGGTTGAACTAGTTTACAATCCCACCAACAGTGTAAAAGTGTTCCTATTTCTCCACATCCTCTCCAGCACCTGTTGTTTCCTGACTTTCTAATGATCGCCATTCTAACTGGTGTGACATGGTATCTCATTGTGGTTTTGATTTGCATTTCTCCGATGGCCAGTGATGATGAGCATTTTTTCATGTGTCTGTGGGCTGTATGAATGTCTTCTTTTGAGAAATGTCTGTTCATATACTTTGCCCACTTTTTGATGGGGTTGTTTGTTTTTTTCTCGTAAATTTGTTTGAGTTCTTTGTAGGTTCTGGATATTAGCCCTTTGTCAGATGAGTAGATTGCAAAAATTTTCTCCCATTCTGTAGGTTGCCTGTTCACTCTGATGGTAGTTTCTTTTGCTGTGCAGAAGCTCCTTAGTTTAATTAGATCCCATTTGTCAATTTTGGCTTTTGCTGCTGTTGCTTTTGGTGTTTTAGACATGAAGTCTTTGCCCATGCCTATGTCCTGAATGGTACTACCTAGGTTTTCCTCTAGGGTTTTTATGGTATTAGGTCTAACATTTAAGTCTCTAATCCATCTTGAATTAATTTTCGTATAAGGAGTAAGGAAAGGATCCAGTTTCAGCTTTCTACTTATGGCTAGCCAATTTTCCCAGCACCATTTATTAAATAGGGAATCTTTTCCCCATTTCTTGTTTCTCTCAGGTTTGTCAAAGATCAGATGGCTGTAGATGTGTGGTATTATTTCTGAGGACTCTGTTCTGTTGCATTGGTCTATATCTCTGTTTTGGTACCAGTACCATGCTGTTTTGGTTACTGTAGCCTTGTAGTATAGTTTGTAGTCAGGTAGCGTGATGCCTCCAGCTTTGTTCTTTTGACTTAGGATTGTCTTGGAGATGCGGGCTCATTTTTGGTTCCATATGAACTTTAAAGCAGTTTTTTCCAATTCTGTGAAGAAACTCATTGGTAGCTTGATGGGGATGGCATTGAATCTATAAATAACCTTGGGCAGTATGGCCATTTTCACGATATTCAGTCTTCCTATCCATGAGCATGGTATGTTCTTCCATTTGTTTGTGTCCTCTTTTATTTCACTGAGCAGTGGTTTGTAGTTCTCCTTGAAGAGGTCCTTTACATCCCTTGTCAGTTGGATTCCTAGGTATTTGATTCTCTTTGAAGCAATTGTGAATGGAAGTTCATTCATGATTTGGCTCTCCGTTTGTCTCTTACTGGTGTATAAGAATGCTTGTGACTTTTGCACATTAATTTTGTATCCTGAGACTTTGCTGAAGTTGCTTATCAGCTTAAGGAGATTTTGGGCTGAGACAATGGGGTTTTCTAAAGATACAATCATGTCATCTGCAAGCAGGGACAATTTGACTTCTTCTTTTCCTAACTGAATACCCTTGATTTCTTTCTCTTGCCTGATTGCCCTAGCCAGAACTTCTAACACTATGTTGAATAGGAGTAGTGAGAGAGGGCATCCCTGTCTTGTGTCAGTTTTCAAAGGGAATTTTTCCAGTTTTTGCCCATTCAGTATGATATTGGCTGTGGGTTTGTCATAAATAGCTGTTATTATTTTGAGGTACGTTCCATCAATACCGAATTTATTGAGCGTTTTTAGCATGAAGGGCTGTTGAATTTTGTCAAAAGCCTTTTCTGCATCTATTGAGATAATCATGTGGTTCTTGTCTTTGGTTCTCTTTATATGCTGGATTACGTTTATTGTTTGCGAATGTTGAACCAGCCTTGCATCCCAGGGATGAAGCCCACCTGATCATGATGGATAAGCTTTTTGATGTGCTGCTGGATCTGGTTTGCCAGTATCTTATTGAGGATTTTTGCGTCAATGTTCATCAGGGATATTGGTCTAAAATTCTCTTTTTTTGTTGTTTCTCTGCCAGGCTTTGGTATCAGGATGATGTTGGCCTCATAAAATGAGTTAGGGAGGATTCCCTCTTTTTCTATTGATTGGAATAGTTTCATTAAAAATGGTACCAGCTCCTCCTTGTACCTCTGGTAGAATTCAGCTGTGAATCCATCTGGCCCTGGACTTTTTTTCGTTGGTAGGCTATTAATTATTGCCTCAATTTTAGAGCCTACTATTGGTTAAGTCAGGGATTCAACTTCTTCCTGGTTTAGTCGTGGGAGAGTGTAAGTGTCCAGGAAATTATCCATTTCTTGTAGATTTTCTAGTTTATTTGCATAGAGGTGTTTATAGCATTCTCCGATGGTAGTTTGTATTTCTGTGGGGTCGGTGGTGATATCCCCTTTATCATTTTTAATTGCATCAATTTGATTCTTCTCTCTTTTCTTCTTTATTAGTCTTGCTAGCAGTCTGTCAATTTTGTTGATCTTTTCAAAAAACCAATTCCTGGATTCATTGATTTTTTGGAGGGTTTTTGTGTCTCTATCTCTTTCAATTCTGCTCTGATCTTAGTTATTTCTTGCCTTCTGCCAGCTTTTGGATGCGTTTGCTCTTGCTTCTCTAGTTCTTCTAATTGTGATGTTAGAGTGTCAATTTTAGATCTTTCCTGCTTTCTCTTGTGGGCATTTAGTGCTATAAATTTCCCTCTACACACTGCTTTAAATGTGTCCCAGAGATTCTGGTATGTTGTATCTTTGTTCTCATTGATTTCAAAGAACATCTTTATTTCTGCCTTCATTTCGTTATGTACCCAGTAGTCATTCAGGAGCAGGTTGCTCAGTTTCCATGTAGTTGAGCGGTTTTGATTGAGTTTCTTAGTCCTGAGTTCTAGTTTGATTGCACTGTGGTCTGAGAGACAGTTTGTTATAATTTCTGTTCTTGTACATTTGCTGAGGAGTGCTTTACTTCCAATTATGTGGTCAATTTTGGAATAAGTGCGATGTGGTGCTGAGAAGAATGTATATTCTGTTGATTTGGGGGGTGGAGAGTTCTGTAGATGTCTATTAGGTCTGCTTGCTGCAGTGATGAGTTCAATTCCTGGATATCCTTGTTAACTTTCTGTCTCGTTGATCTGTCTAATGTTGACAGTGGGGTGTTGAAATCTCCCATTATTATTGTATGGGAGTCTACGTCTCTTTGTAAGTCTCTAAGGACTTGCTTTATGAATCTGGGTGCTCCTGTATTGGGTGCATATATATTTAGGATAGTTAGCTCTTCCTGTTGAATTGATCCTTTTACCATTATGTACTGGCGTTCTTTGTCTCTTTTGATCTTTGATGGTTTAAAGTCTGTTTTATCAGAGACTAGTATTGCAACCCCTGCTTTCTTTTGTTCTCCATTTGCTTGGTAAGTCTTCCTCCATCCCTTTATTTTGAGCCTATGTATGTCTCTGCATGTGAGATGGGTCTCCTGAATACAGGAGACTGATGGGTCTTGACTCTTTATCCAGTTTGCCAGTCTGTGTCTTTTATTGGAGCATTTAGTCCATTTACATTTAAGGTTAATATTGTTATGTGTGAACTTGATCCTGCCATTATGATATTAACTGGTTATTTTGCTCGTTAGTTGATGCAGTTTCTTCCTAGCCTAAATGGTCTTTACATTCTGGCATGGTTTTGCAATGGCTCGTACCGGTTGTTCCTTTCCATGTTGAGTGCTTCCTTCAGGGTCTCTTGTAAGGCATGCCTGTTGGTGACAAAATCTCTAAGCATTTGCTTATCTGTAAAGGATTTTATTTCTCCTTCACTTATGAAACTTAGTTTGGCTGGATATGAAATTCTGGGTTTAAAATTCTTTTCTTTAAGAATGTTGAATATTGGCCCCCACTCTCTTCTGGCTTGGAGAGTTTCTGCCGAGAGATCTGCTGTTAGTCTGATGGGCTTCCCTTTGTGGGTAACCCGATCTTTCTCTCTGGCTGCCCTTAAGATTTTTTCCTTCATTTCACCTTTGGTGAATCTGGCAATTATGTGTCTTGGTGTTGCTCTTCTCGAGGAGTATCTTTGTGGCGTTCTCTGTATTTCCTGGATTTGAATGTTGGCCTGCCCTACTAGGTTGGGGAAGTTCTCCTGGATGATATCCTGAAGAGTGTTTTCCAACTTGGTTCCATTTTCCCCCTCACCTTCAGGCACCCCAATCAGACGTAGATTTGGTCTTTTTACATAATCCCATACTTCTTGCAGTCTTTGTTCATTTCTTTTTCTTCTTTTTTCTTTAGGTTTCTCTTCTCGCTTCATTTCGTTCATTTGATCCTCAATCGCTGATACTCTTTCTTCCAGTTGATCAAGTCAGTTACTGAAGCTTGTGCATTTTTCATGTATTTTCGTGTCATGGTTTTTTTTTTTTTTTTTTTTTTTTGAGACGGAGTCTCGCTCTGCCGCCCAGGCTGGAGTGCAGTGGCCGGATCTCAGCTCACTGCAAGCTCCGTCTCCCGGGTTCCCGCCATTCTCCTGCCTCAGCCTCCCGAGTAGCTGGGACTACAGGCGCCCGCCACCACGCCCGGCTAGTTTTTTGTATTTTTTTAGTAGAGACAGGGTTTCACCGTATTAGCCAGGATGGTCTCGATCTCCTGACCTCGTGATCCACCCGTCTCGGCCTCCCAAAGTGCTGGGATTACAGGCTTGAGCCACCGTGCCCGGCCCTCGTGTCATGGTTTTCATCTCTTTCATTTCGTTTATGACCTTCTCTGCATTAATTACTCTAGCCATCAATTCTTCCAGTTATTTTTCAAGATTTTTAGTTTCTTTGCGCTGGGTACGTAATTCCTCCTGTAGCTCTGAGAAGTTTGATGGACTGAAGCCTTCTTCTCTCATCTCGTCAAAGTCATTCTCCCTCAAGCTTTGATCCGTCACTGGCGATGAGCTGCACTCCTTTGCCGGGGGAGATGCGCTCTTATTTTTTGAATTTCCAGCTTTTCTGCCCTGCTCTTTCTCCATCTTTGTGGTTTTATCTGCCTCTGGTCTTTGATGATGATGGTGATGTACTGATGGGGTTTTGGTGTAGGTGTCCTTCCTGTTTGATAGTTTTCCTTCTAACAGTCAGGACCCTCAGCTGTAGGTCTGTTGGAGATTGCTTGAGGTCCACTCCAGACCCTGTTTGCCTGGGTATCAGCAGCAGAGGCTGCAGAAGATAGAATATTGCTGAACAGTGAGTGTACCTGTCTGTTTCTTGCTTTGGAGGCTTCCTCTCAGGGGTGTACTTCACCCTGTGAGGTGTGGGGTGTCAGACTGCCCCTAGTGGGGGATGTCTCCCAGTTAGGCTACTCAGGGGTCAGGGACCCACTTGAGCAGGCAGTCTGTCCCTTCTCAGATCTCAGCCTCCATGTTGGGAGATCCACTGCTCTCTTCAAAGCTGTCAGACAGAGTCGTTTGCATCTGCAGAGGTTTCTGCTGCTTTTGTTGTTGTTTATCTGTGCCCTGTCCCCAGAGGTGGAGTCTACAGAGACAAGCAGGTTTCCTTGAGCTGCTGTGAGCTCCACCCAGTTCGAGCTTCCCAGAGGCTTTGTTTACCTACTTCAGCCTCAGCAATGGCGGGTGCCCTCCCCCAGGCTCGCTGCTGCCTTGCCGTGAGATCGCAGACTGCTGTGCTAGCAATCAGGGAGGCTCTGTGGGCATGGGACCCTCCCGGCCAGGTGTGGGATATAATCTCCTGGTGTGCCTGTTTGCTTAAAGCTCAGTATTGGGGTGGGAGTTACCCGATTTTCCAGGTTTTGTGTGTCTCAGTTCCCCTGGCTAGGAAAAGGGATTCCCTTTCCCCTTGTGCTACCCAGGTGAGGCGATGCCTCGCCCTGCTTCAGCTCTGGCTGGTCGGGCTGCAGCAGCTGACCAGCACCGATCGTCCGGCACTCCCCAGTGAGATGAACCCAGTACCTCAGTTGAAAATGTAGAAAACACCTGTCTTCTGTGTCGCTTGCACTGGGAGTTGGAGACTGGAGCTGTTCCTATTCGGCCATCTACAACTTTCTAAAATAATAGAAATGATCTATAACTGCATCATCCTGACATGGTCACCTCTAGTCACATGTGACTATTCAGCATTTAAAATGTGGTTAGTGTGAATAATGTACTGAATGTTAAAATCAACTTTATTTTAATAATCTAACTTACAATGTACATAGTCATATGTGGCTAATGGCTACCAAGTAAGACTCTATAGCATTAAACAAATATCTATTGCATATCCACTGTATGCTGGGCACTCTTTTAGACATTAGGCTGTATCAGCAACAAGTACAAAGATCTCCAAATTTTTGAAGCTTACATTCCAGTAGGAAACACAGTTTAGTAAAACAAAGAAATAACAAATACATATATTACATAAAATATTTTAAAAATGTATCATGGGAAAATTAAAAGGAATAGTTGGGCAAGAGAGTGCAGAGTCCTGATTGTGGAAGGCAGGCAAAATACAGAAAATATCCAGCAGAGTAAATCTTTTACTCTATTAGGATAGGTGAAAATATTTATTTTATATTATCACCTTTTCCACCTCTTGCAGGTGGGGTAACATTTTTTCACCCTGCTGTCCCTTCCAGTACTTTGCAATACACTTTGATTTGTTAATTGTTCTGTTTACAAATATGTTTCTGTTCCTTCTTTGTTTAAATTCATTTATTAAAAATGTAAGTCTGAGTGCACTGGCTCACGCCTGTAATCCCAACACTTTGGGAGGTCAGGCGAAGTGTTGGGGGGATAACTTGAGCCCAGGAGTTCGAGACTAGCCTGTGCAACACAGTGAGACCCCATATCTACAAAAAATTGAAAGGTAGCTGGGCATGGCGATGCCCACCTGTGGTCTTAGCTACACAGGAGGCTGAGGTGTGAGGATTGCTTGGGCCCAGGATGTTGAGGCTATAGTGAGCCATGTTCACACCACCACACTCTAGTGTGGGTGACAGAGTGAAACATTGTCTCACAAACATACAAATAAACAAAAAATGTAACTAATCTAAGGAATATGTTGTCACAAAAATTTTGATATGTCTTTATTCAGTATATGGAGACTTATTTTCTTCTTTAAATATTGCAGAGTGCTGAATGTGGAAAGTAAGTGAAATATGGCAAATATTCAACAGAATAAATCTTTCACTCTATTAAGATAGGTGAAAATACTGATTTCCATACTTTATTTTGGTTGTACTTATAATTGTATAATTGACATAAGTTGTTTTGGCACCCTCCATTCATTTTCCTTTCTCCTGTTGAAAATATCCCAAATACCTCTGCCTCACTCTGAGTCACGTGGTTTTGAAGAGGCTTTGGAGAGTCATGTGACCTGAATTCTGCCTCAATTGGTAAATTCACGAACGTAGCATTGATGGTTTTTCAGGGATAAGTAAAAATTTAATTCTGGCCAGGAAAAGTCAGACTCAAGATTTTAGTTTGAAATTGTTGAAGAAAAAGAGATTCTCTTTTCCTTTTCACTTGAACTTACGAAGATGCTGAAGCTAGAGCTGCTAGAGTCATCTGCTACATTGGGAAACCTGAGAATAGTCAATAGAGAGAAAATGCTGGTGAAAGATGAAGAGAAAAACTAGTCATTGTTGATATTGTTGTGGCTGTTTCAGTCACACAAACCAAAAATACTCCCCTTTAAACTCCAGCCCCTGAAGTTAGGAGACTTCATACTTAAAATGTAAAGACTACTTCTCAGCTGTTATTAGGAGTGGCTGAAATCGCTGTTTGAGCCAGGAGATCTCAGTTCCCCTTAACTCTGCCTTTGATTATTTGCATGGATTTGGGTCAATCACTTTATTCTCCAGTCCTGGCTGCCAAACGTGGGAGTTAGGTGAGACATTCTCTCTGATACCTTCCAGTTCAATCATTCTGTAAAGCAGGTTAATGTGAGCATATGACTAAAAACACCATGACATGCCCTGATATTCTCCCAGACTAGAACACTTGAAGTCTGTCTTCTATCAGCTGTTCATGGAGGTGGAGCCAGAACTCATTTGCACAAGTGCCTGGCTTAACTCTGTTAAAGTGTTGGTAACTCCTGCTAAAACAATCATCAAGTGGCTCTGGGACATGTGCTAGAGCCTGCCCAGTCTCTGATGCACCGTCCAGCACTGAGCCAAAATATGTCGTTTCCAGGAGAAACATGGCCATATGGACTGCTTAATTTGTATTCCTTGAAAATGTCACAATTTTTTTCCTATGTTAGAAAATTGCTGTGGAATGACTTTTGAAAAATTCCCAATAATGAATTAAGTGAACCCTTTGAGAAATGTTGACTGTGGTTTTAAAAAATTAAGTTAAACAAGCCTAAGAGACACATATTCCAATGCATTTTGCCATGTTTAGAGGCCATTCGCTTCACTAGAAATGTGTGGGGTGCCTACTGTCTCCGTATATGGCCTCTAAAGTCAGGCTTACCATTTTTACCTTAGCTTTCTGGCTTGACCTCTTACCAGCTGGGTGAATTTGGTCAAGTCACTTAACCTTTCTAGGCTTCAGTAGTCTCTCCTATTAAATGAAGATAGTAATATTACATATCGCTTAGGATTCTTGAGGATAAAAATTCTTGAGGAAAAATAAAATACTATGTAGAGAGCCCAGCATTTAGGAAATATTCATTAGCACATTCAAGAAAGATACCTGGTTATAATATTATATATATATTTACATATGCATACACACATATATCACATGTGTCATGTACATATACACATATATGTATTTTACATGTATTATATGCTATCTTTATTGAATAGTTAATGTGTTACCACTGTATTTTTTCCTTGTTATTTCACATATGTATCTCTAATAAAAGTAAAAATTCAGAAATGTCCTGTTTTGTGGCTTGCAATATAAATTATCTGATTGTCCATCTAAATGGATTATAACAACTGAATAACTTCCAATTTAAACACCTCATTGTCTACCATGAGGAAAAATCATATAAATTTAGCTCTAAACATTGGCTTGCCTATATAACACCTGACTTGAAATTTCAAGGATCATGGCAAATATAACAGCAAATGATGTGTTATAGGATGCACAACTCTGCCAACACCAATTGCATATATTTTTCCATTGTGTCTTTAAATGCCAATAAGAGCTTTTGTTTGCTAAAATATTCTGTTATTGTGAGAAGTGAAAACAAAATACTGTCTTCTGAGGCATCATTATTTATTGAGAAATGAGAATTTTATATAACCATTTAACTCATCTATCCTGTGGAGATCTAAAGATCACATTTAACTAGTTTTCCACTTCTAACTTTCTGCCTCAATTTTAATAAACTATTGAGCATGGGCTAGACTCCAAGTCTTAAATTCACACATAGTAGTGAGCAGTTATATAATTGCCATTTTAATAACAACTCAATAACAAGAACTTTTATATGTTCCATAGATATTGCCTAAAGAATTTGAGATCTATTTTTGTATCTTCTGTTGATTACAGTTTCAAATAGGCTGATCAAAATCTTTGTTCGGTTCTATTTTACAATGGTTAACATTTTTAGAAACAAACACAAAAAGTAATACAAAACTTTAGAACTTACAAATTCCAATAATTTACTAAAATTATTCATTAAGCTCTGTTTAAAAAATTGAAAGAACAAAAGCCCTGAAAATTTGTTTTATTTTTAAAAATTCTATTGTTCAGTTTGTCTCCAGTTAGACACACATACAAGAGAAGTAAATTTTGCCACCCCTGGTAAAACACTACTCAGGGAAAAAAATAGGAATTTATTCTTTTGCCTACCTTTCATGATTAGAATTCATCTCCCTTCCTTCCATACAGTCCTAACTTCCCAGGGTTTCACATATTTATGGAGTGCCTCTTCAATAATAGCCATCAGTTTTAGGTGCTACATTTACAAAGAGAAATTATATATGAGCTCTTTGCCCTGTTTTTCATCCTTTTGTATCTGAAGAACTATTCATCCTTCAACTCTCAGATGGAAGATTCTCTCCTTCAAGAAGCATTCTCTCTTTGGGCAGCCTTGATAGTGCAACATCTACCTTGAACTCTCAATAAATTCTGTACAAAGAGCTACATGATCTATAGGACTTTAGAGCCTTGATTTGGTTACATGCCTGTATTCCTCTGATAAGCTTTAGGTCTCTAGGCAGTGAGGACTTTGTTTTACTTGACTTTGACTTTCCCACCTAGCATTATGTTTTTCAAAAAGCAGTTACATTATTTCTTTGAATGCATGATAGAATAACTGAGCTCACAGCCTAATCTGGTTCTACACAGTGATACTGTCTCCTGGAATGACTCCATCTTTCCAAAATGTAAGACCTCCTAAATCCCAGAAAAAGGAAAAAAATGTATTAAATCTCTCCACTCTGAGTCTATTTTCAAAAGTTAGTTAATTTATTACTATGTTGACAGATGATGCAGATTTTGCTTAAATTTTGTTATATGAAATTGATTGTAAATTCACAGAGGGTTGTAAATATAGTATAGAGAGTTTCTGTGTTTCAGTTACATCTAATACAGCAATAATGAAGTATAAAAACCAAGAAACTAGCATTGGTACAATATATGTATATAGTTCTATGCTATTTTATTGCTTGCAGATTTGTGTAAACACTATCACTATTAAGGTACAAAATTATTATAACAGTGACATCCCTCTCTATACTCCTATATAGTCACACCCATCCTTTCCTCCAACTATCCCTAACAATTGGTAAACAACATTTTGCTCTCTGTCTCCATAATTTTGTAATTTCAAGATTATAATCTAAATGGAATCATATGTGTCATACTATCATCACATTGTTCATATGTAATTTATCACAGTCAGTTGTTGCAACACTTTTTAAGTTGAAGTGTGGCAACCTTACCTACCGTTATACTCTTTTAACATCTCTTATTTATAATATAAATGTTTTGAATATGTTCCCTACATACATTTAGAAGATCAGATGGTGATAAAATTATTGTTTCAACTGTCAAATATAATTTAGAAAACTCAAGAATAAAAGAAATGTCTATTATATTTACCTATAGTTTTACTTTTCCTATTTTTCTTTCTTGCTTGCTGATGTTCTAAGATTCTTTCTTTTATAATTTGTTTTTTGTTTGGCAAATTTTCTTTAGCTTTTCATTACAGTAGGTCTGCTGGTGAAAAACTACAGTCGTCTTTCTTCATCTGAGAATGTCTTGCTTTCCTCTTCATTAATGAAGAATATTTCAGTGGATATAGGATCCTAAGTTGACAGTTCTTTTCTTCCAGTACTTGAAAAGTATTGTATCACTTCCTCTTCACCTCCACAATTTTGGATGAGAAATCTGCTGTCATTCAAATTGTTTTCCCCCCATAGGTAAGATTTTTTTTCCTACTGCCTTCAAGATTTATATTTGTTTTTAGTTTTTAGAAATTTCATTATGATGTGTTTTGGCATGGATTTCTTGGATGTATCCTGTTTGGGGTTTACTCAACTTCTTGAATCAGGTAGATTTACATATTTTCTACCATTTCACCCATTATTTTTAAAACTACTTTTTCAGCTCCTCTGTGTTTCTCCTGTTCCTCCAGAATTCTGTTAACATGAATTTAGAGCTATTATTATAGCCTTACAGGTCCCTAAGGCTTTGTTTATTTTTTAACAGTCCACTTTCTTCTGCTGTTCAGGTTGAGT